>NC_060254.1:47169457-47815872 GCF_921293095.1 Ischnura elegans | reverse complement strand
GACAGAAAGAGAAACATTGAAGGGGTAGGATAAAATAGATCGGCGGCATAAACGTAAGATAAAAATAAGGCAAGAGCAGGTGGTGCGACTCGACTGCATGGCGATGCGAAAAGGAGCTATCGCGACGAGACGGATAAATCGTGCAATGGAGGAGTGTGGGGGGAGACAAGAGAGTCACAGAGAGAGGGAGATGTAGGTGTAAAATACGTAAGCGATAGGACATTGGGCGGGAAACACGGGGAGTGGCGAGAATTGGCGGGAACGGACGCTGAGTGTCATTGGGCGAGACAGCGCGACACTCGGTCCGCGGAGGATGAGCCCAGCCATTAGGCAAAGAGGGAGGGAAAGGGGGATACGTTGGGGGGGGGGGGGATACCTTGGGGGGGGGGGGGGATGCAAGGAGTGGGATAAAGAGCTTTACGTGGGAGACGTAGTTATCCAACTGCAATGACGTAGACCTATCGATAGCTAGGACGATGCTGGTAGTGATGAGTCGATTTAAAATTTTTGAGCCAGGTTTTTCATGGACATGGACATGGACATGGAAAAACGCGAGAAGACGCGATGGGTCTGATTTTCTGAGTAAAGTGAAAGCGTTTGTTTTCATATTTATCCTCAAAAGTTGATTGATGCTGTAAGTAAGTAGAGTTCACTACAATTCAACAGTATAAGATAATCTAATTACTTGGTACAAGTCCATAACTTCTTTAGACTCACAAAAATAGCGATTTTGTCGAGATAAATGCAATTCAATCATTCGAATTGAGTTTTATATTTTGTTCGACATCGATATCCCCCACTTGTCCCTTCAACCAGACTGAACTTCTTTTTCAATGAACATTAGCGCCTATTTGCTTTCATTCAATTTATACGTCCTTACTTCCTCTTAATTCGCTGCCGATCAAACATTCGTCCTTGTAACACGGTTTTTTGCATACCCTACCCGTTAAGTACTCCCTCCATCCAAACCTTCTGCCTACTACTTTTCTTGAATTTTTCTCTCCTTAACCACCATATATATAACTCCTCCCCTTCTAATTCTCCGCATCATCTTCACATTCTTCATTCTCCTATGCACCCACATTTTAAACGCTACTTTTATTTCGTCCTACTTCCACAACGTCCACGTTTCCAAGGGTGTAAAATATCTCGCAAGATATCGTTGAGTGAAGTGAGTTCGAACGCGTAAGTCCTACAAATACGATGAGCTCGTATCTTTTCGCCGGATGTTTAGGCATCTGTATGCGTCGCGGTAATTACACGATTTTCATCGCCGGAAAGAGACTGCTGTGCGATTTGGTACGTGAATAGATTACGAAAAAGAGCCATCAAAAGATACATTTATAACCGATGATTTTAGAAAATATCACTGATTTACGGCAATTAATTCGTGATCCGTCAATACAACACTATCTGCCCGAGGTATCGGCTCACAAATAATCTACGTCTGCCCACCCATCAGCAGAACTGGAGCATGGGACGAGAGCGCAAAAGCACCGGCATCGAACCGGATGGGAAAAACCCGTACCAATTCGAGAAGGCCAGCTGCAGTGGTGTACTTGCAAAAGGACGTGAAGGGTTGAAAGTGCAGTCGCAAGAGGAGGAAGGCGAGAGGGTGTGGTCGAAAAGACCCGTTCGATTAAGCGCTCCGTCACTCACCCTGTCCACCCCCGTACCCCATCCAACTACATCTTCCACCACCCCCGCTTCAACCCTCCCAGTCTCGCCTCCCTACAGCCCGCTCCCCACAACTACTACAACCCTCACCAATAAATATCAACTAGAGCGCCCAGGGTGGCAGCGCGGCATACAAAAGCCGAAGCCCACATTGAAACACCCAACTTCAATATTGGAATGGGAAATGGATGAAAAATATCAAATAAAGAACTTACCAAAAGATTTTATTAATACCTGGCTTATCATTAAATTATTCTACTTATTACGGTACGTTTACAAGGAGTACTTAAGAAGCATTCTGGCAGCCTCAACTTCCTTCAAAAACTCCTCTTTTCAATTCACTGTAAGATCTACTCCCTTTCATCCCATCTAAAAATCCTATTCTTTTCCTTCCTCTCCCTCGTTTACCTTACATTCTACCATCTAGCACCGTCCTCAACGCTAATTACTCCCTCCATCCATACTTTATGCCTCCTCCGCATCTCATCTAGAGGCTGCCTCTCCTGAACCCGCATGTAGAGCACCCCAAACCTCTCTCGTCCTTCTTCCTAAGTTTCTACATTTCCTTAAAGCTCTGGACAACTCATTACTTCGAAAGCTTGGCCAGCTAGAGATCGCAATGTATCCAAGGCAACAGGGCAAACTCGCGTGCAATCGGAGCGCTTGGCTCATAGTTTCCGTAATTTAATAATGATGCGTTTCCGACCAAAAGATAATTAGTAATTTTGGTTACTACCGCATCAGCTATCCTGGGTTAAAATTTCGTGACACAATTTTTTCTACCCAGTAAATCCAAGTAGGACTTTAAATAAGAAAATAGTATACAAAACCAAGTTCTCTCTCTCACCGTATATCCAACCTTATCTGCCTCTCTCCCACCGTATTTGCCTTAGCCTTTGATCAGGGCATTCGACAACAGGGCAAACTCGCGGCCAATCGGAGAGTTGGGCTCAAAGTTTCCCTAGTGCGTTTTTGACCAAAACATCGTCAGTAATTTTGGTTCCTACTTACATCAGCTACCCCGGGTTGAAATTAAGTGATGTAATTTTTTCTCCAACCTGTTTGTTAGAATCCCACCAGATCAACCCTGAAGCAACTATCCTTAGTTTCCTTCAGTCTCCTTTCCGCTGTCCTTTCCCCGACTAACTTCGACAATACATCTCCCTATCTCTCTCTACGTCCTGTCCGAAATCCTCTCCCACAGCTTGGTCCGTCTCATCCTCTCCCAAAGTGCAGCGTCGCATCGTGCGATGGGAACCAGCGCATTTGACGCAACTCAATTCGACGGGTCGGGGAGAGTGGGAGGGTTGGTTGGCGGGTGGGGGAAGTGGGGTTGCGGGCAGGCGGTGGTTCGACGACCGCCCAGACGCGGCACATGGGAGATTTGGCGCTTTCGCTAAGCTTTCTACTTTTCAGGGGTTTCCCTCACTAAAAGACGAGTGCGTTGACGACCGTCGACGTATTTTTGAGGTAATCTAACGATTCAATGAATGAATCTAACGGTTTACGCACGGTTTTATGATAAAAATAAAAGTACGTACGGGTTTCATGGCAGTTAAGCCTGCGACAAGAATTCGATCATTTCTAGCTAAACGATAAAGAATTTCATAATGGCGAGATAATAAAATTTTAAGATGCACTAATGAACTTTCTCGGAACTGTGAAATTTGAAAAATAAGTTCATATCCATTCAAAATGGAATAACCTTAAAATAATAACATTAAAAAATCCAAGGGATTAAAATCTATTCCTTTGTGATTTATAACGACACAGGAAATTATGAATTTAGATAACATTTGCAGAATCACACGTTCAATAATGAATAATATCACTGGTTACCCTAAATCATGGAAGTGGTCCGCTACTATAAAGATAAAATACATTGCCGACAATAATTGACGCATTTGAGGTAACCAATTAATTCCACCTAAGGATTGGTATACGCTTTCATGAAATCTAAATCATTCTCATCATTAGTGATAAGTAAATGAGGAACTTAATCTTTACAGAATCTATCCAGCTGAAAGCCCGTTCTCAAAGTAACTTTAAAATAAAATAATTCATTAAAATAGGGATGGACAAGGAAAGTAAAATAAATTTAAATAATTCGAAAAAAAAAAAAATCATATCTAGCTGAATAACAAATACGAATTCTCGGACGCTAAAATAATTACTTTGCACTACCGTCATTTTTTTTTACCAAATACAAAGTGTATCAGGATCGAGTAGAAAACACTAAATCCAAAATGCCTTCAAAAACATTACAAGGTCCACGACTAATATTAGATATTACTCGCTCCCTCAGATATTGATTAATTTATCCCTTCAATCACGACGGAAATGTTCGATACCAAAGTTAAGGTAAATTAGATGTTAAATACCCAAGTATAAAAAATGTAGTGAAAGAAGGTGATTCTATTCAACTGCTCATCTTTCCAAACGCCAAAAACACACCCTGATCCCACGGATTAAATGCAGCTGGGGTACGGCGCGGATTTTAGGACGCAAAAAGCTCGCATTCTCATTTATATTACTGAATTATGGCATAAAAGGCTCCGTAATAGCTCGGGCCAAACGAAAAGTAGCTGCTAAAATGTGCAAAGAGGCTTTCAACAAAGAAACAATGAACAAAGTGAAAAAAATTTATATAAATAAACTACACATGCGATCAAAAAGCTCTTTACGAAAATGGATGGAAGGATACTGATGAGGGTTTTTGGGGTGGGGGAGGTAACGCAGGCTATTTAGCGAATACAAAACACTGCGAGTGAGGCAGGGCTTTTCCCCAGTTTGAATTTTGCGCTAATGCAATATGATATGAGCGGAGCTCCACTCAACGCCAAAGCATTTTGCGCCGCGCTGCTTTTAATGTGTCTCTTCCCCCACTCCCCGAATTAAATTATCTCTCGTCAGAGTGGATTAATTACTTTTGACGATGATGATTAAACTGCATCCAATACATTAACTTGTGGCAACGATTTTGAAGCCACGTTAAATGTAGCCCCCTCTCCATACCCACGTCCGCAGCTATCGAATTTAGCGCATTCTATTCAAAGCAGTCGGATAATAGCACCTACCAAGAATCAAGCGAACATTGTCGGTCAATTATACTTAGTAATTATGATGCAAAACGGTCTATTTGCTTCGGTGATATGCTTCTCTTTTTTCTCTCCCTCCCTCCCCCATACCCACGTCAAGTATTTAAAATTCGTTTTCCCATCACCGCGTTGCTCCATTTATCGGGACGAGGAATAAAATTGCAATTTAACCGCGGAAACAATTCGCATCTGCTAAGTTAACCGCCCTAAAAAGACAACTCAAGTTCATCTCATTACCGCGCTATTATTCCCTTTTTCCGACCATATTTCGGAACGCTGCATTCAAATAGACGGTTAGGATGAAACGAGGGAGTAAATGGATGCTTTTAACGTTTTCGACGTTTCAGCCACGTATTTTGATTTTCGAATTGTGAAATATCTCCGTGCTGGCATGGTATTAAATCGCGGATTAGAATATTCCTCCGCTCCTCGATGAAGCATTCTACTCTGCGGGCAAAAACCTTCCGCGACCTGTACGTTCTTGGTAAGTAACTAAAAAACGGGTCAATACCTATGCAATTAAATGGATGGAGGCATAAAACATTTAGAGTAAGCAATTCATAGCTACTCAAATGAAAATTTTAGATTGAATCTCATTCCTAATAAATGTAGTTATAAACCGATGTCAACACGGATCTGGTGACCTGCGTTAGGATTACCACATAAATCTGTAGATAAAAATCGGCAAGAAGTTTATATAATATTTACATTGATAAAAAAATCGCACCAGCAACTCATAGGATATAACCTTCCAAGAATTTAAAACACCAAACAGTAACAAAAATACTGAAAAACAGAGAATCTGTTTTCTACATGGTAATAATTTGCATTGATACCTAGAGGCTATAATTAGAACTGCAAAAACAAATATACCTAAAATATGCAACAGCATGAATGAAACTTCAACATTTGCGAGACTAGCGGGCTTAGTAATCGCCATAAATAACATTGTTTATAACGAAAATCTCCCACCTCATGAGAGTAAGCATGCTAAAGTAGCTTAAATCTTTTTCGAAGATATCTTGGATTTAAAAAATTAAAAGAAGAGTCACAGATCATATGTAACATATGCAAAATGAAGCAGAGGAATGGAAGTAAAATGGAAATAAGACTCGAGAATTGGCGCGCTCGGAGATATTTCCCCGCGATCCTGAATAAGACATGCAGGTGAGCTGCTCTTTATTCGTCCGTTCGAATTTTTCCGGAGATTCAAATGGGCGTAAGGGACGAGGAATACGTGAAATGCGACAGCAGAGAATTCCGAAGAGGAAGGTGGACGGAAACTGGTTCCAGTGAGCTCAACCACACTACCACGAAACGCACACAACAGGAGACTTCAATAAAGAGTCGTGAAAGAAGTCTGTTGCCATTATGGCTTCACGGGGCTGGAAAACGTTCGTGCGCGATAGACAAACGGCCAGAGTTTTATAGGAGATGATTACCACGTTGCAGGCAGCGGAATGCGAAGCCGGAAACTGGGATGGGCGCGCTAAAAATATGGACGGAAGAAAAAGACGACGAACAAAAATGGTGTGTGTCAGTTGGACGATCATCTGTGTGGGCTGGGTGCCGTCTAGAGGTTCAACAGAAATAAGGCGTTGTGCAAAAGTTGGGTTAGGTCGGGGCGTGTCGATGGCCTCATATATTTGCACCGCTCGTAAATTTTAATCAATAAATGCAATCGTTCGAGTCGTTGTTTCCGAGTGGATCATAATCCGCAAATAGCACTCGGGTATTATAACAAATTCCTCTCCTCGGTGTAGTAAAATTAGTTATTTTGATTCTATCCAATTCACTCCATTACCGTAGACCTTGAGGCATCATCATCAGTTGTCAGCAATCCTTAGATTCAACCCCTGAAGGCGATGGCGGACTTAGTCATCGAAACGTTGGGGTCAGTGACTCAAATCTACACCCGGTGGGAAACCCGTGAACTATTCCTGCATAGCATACGCCGGGAAAAACTCAAATTTTACAATCCTTAGATTAGTTTGACGCAGCTCTCCACACAATTCTCCTAAGGTTATCTTTTCACACCTACGCATTTCATCTCTTTCACATCCCTCTTTACCTAGTCCACATATTTTGATAGAAGTCTTCATTTTCCGTTTTTGCCACCGACTTGTCCCTCGAAAAGATTGTCTTCATAAGGTCATCATGTCTCAGGATGTGGCCTTTGAGGTTGTCCAGTCTTCAAATCAAGGTTTTCATGAGGCTTCTCTCTTCTCCAACTATTAGAAGGGGAATGCATAGAGGTGATTTCTGTTAAGGTCGCATTTTAAACAAGGTATTTTTTTATTGTCCGCGGCTCGTGATTACAGCAATTCAATCCATTTTTTTCCATCATTTTGGGTTATGATGTTTGTAATGGCGAGGCATTGCATTTAAAAGTTATGAATTCGAGACATCACATCATCATTTATATAAATTTCTGTTCACACCCTTAGTTATACCATATTTCCACGTGAAGTTCGGATCACTTTGTCCATCAGAGACGCGAATGGGGACTTTAGTAAACCCATTTTAATGCGCGGTCGGTGACAACAGATTTAGAGACCGACTTGAGGATTCTCTTTTGTAATATTCGCGATCTATTCATAGAACTTTCTCATTTCTAACTCGTTCGATCCATTTGATGCTCATCATTCTTCTTCTTGGCGGATACCGTCTAAATACAACGAATCACTCCCTCATGACTGCTCCTATTTTATCTTTTGTCACAACGAATTGATCGTTTGAAACTTACGTTTGACCTTGAGCTTTCCAGGGTACATGAAGTAGACCTGGGTTAACGTGCGCCTGTATTTATACACGAAAGCTGTAAATCTGGGAAAACACTGAAGAAAAATTTTCAATACATAGATAGAGAAGAATTTTAAAAAGAGCTCTGAAATTTCAAGATTATGGCATAAATTTAGAATGAGTGATGTATAATGAATAAGACAAGCACAACTTCCTTTTAAGGAAATCAACTTGGATAAAAACTTTTCGTCCATAGTTCATTCCATATTTTAATTTATTCCATTATGATGAACTTAAAATATATTTACGAAACACTATGAATACAATGCACGTTTATATTTTATTCTTACACGAATTAAATTTCATAAAAGACATGAGGAATGTTTAAAAATCATAATTCAAAGTGAGAAGAAAACCTAGAGCCAAGTGTATCAGAATCGTTCATCCATAGGAGCATCGTATGAATCGTTCATCATATGAATCGATACAATCGGTTCTTCTCTTTGATGTGCTAAGTCACTCGTACTTGTGATGAACAGCATACATTTATTAAGATTAAGGTGGTCAAAAATAGAGATTTTTAATATAGTATTTGAATTTTGTGAAATTTTATTTTTTGAGACACACTATTTTTAAGATGATATGGTTGAAATATTGATATAATTCCTATCCCCCTATTCCGATTAAAAGAAAGAATAAAAGACGAAGATAAACAAACTGCAGGAAGGAATATTTCTCGGGTTTCCCACCGGGTGTCGTATCGGGTTGTAGTTCCCAACGTTTCCATGACTAAGTCCGTCATCGTCATCAGGGGTTAATGTTGAGCCAAGTTTTTTCTCCGGTATTTATACTCATGAGGGCCGTTCAAGTGGGCCCTGATTGGTCCTTTCTGAATTGGGGTGATTTATAGTGATTGATCACTGACTTTCACGTATTACTTAACTGGAAGCCTTTGTCTCTGTTTAGGTTCTTTTGGTGTATGTCGATTTGTATGGCTTCCTTGACAATTCGATCCCAGTAGTTGTCTGTGCGGCATAGCACTTTGGTACTTTTAAAATCTACTCGGTGACCGAGGTCCAGGCAATGCTCTGCCACCGCTGATTTCAGTGGGTGGAACGCAGGAAAATTAGTCATTAGAAATAAATACTGCTGTCGACAAAAAAATGTATTCTTATATTTATATGAAAACATAACCGAATTTAAATGAAAGAAAATTTGTGAATCAGAGAGTTCAAATGAAAATCATATCTACTATTTATTCTACGTCCCTCTTCAATTCCCAGGTCTATTTGCCTTTCATTTTATCTATAAATCCTATTCCTTAACTTCCTCTTCAACGGTTACCTAGAATTATTTCCTGCAGCATGGTTTTCTACGTCCCTTCTTCGCTCAGTACTCGCTCCATCTAAATTATCTCAGAAATAGTATTTTAGAAACGATAAGATTGAACATTTATTGATTCCACTTAGCTCAGACCCCATGAATATGATAAGAGTCAAAATTACGGAGCTTGATTCTTGAAAAAAATAATTGATGATATTTAATTTAAAAATATACTTAATTAAACTACGGATCGGATTCTCGAATTAATTAAACTGAGGATGAAAGAACAAAAGTCAAATAGGGCTTTGACACACGGGCTTGCAAATTACAGGCGTGAGAACTCACAAAGCGCGGTAGGTGCGCTTAAATTCAGTACGGGTTAAATTCACTGCTCCGGGATTTGAATAGTTCATTAGTACGACACGGCGATGTGACCCCACTAAACGATTTATCCCATCGGGATGAAGCAATGCCTGCTAATGGTACGCAATTAGGAGATGGACAGGAGTTGTCACGGCGGTTTTCAAAATGTAACTCAAGTCCAAAAAATTAAGTGCGAGCCATATTAATTTCGAAGAGACTCTCAAAAACCCCGCAGTGTAGGGTAATCATATTGCGGCACGAGGATAAATACAACAATGTAAGTACTAGGAAATAGCTTGGCGATGAAGTCATAATTTACAGATATTCACATTTAATTGGAACTAGACAGGAGACGAATCATTTTAAAAAAGATTCAAATGTCGGCTGTTCTGAAAAAATATCGTCAGACAATAGCAAATGAATTGATATAGGGCATAATAAAGGGACTAATACACTGGATTGCAAAGGATTAAAGAATAGATTGAAAGGATCTTAAACAAATAATTAATTATTGATGCAAGTAAATGGTTAATTACACGTACACCGAGACTTTGCAGGAATAAATAAGGTGTTTAATAAACTACGCGGAATATAAAACAAAAAAGCGAACAAGAAACCGAATTATTATATACCCGACTAGTTTAAAAAAATGTGCAATTTAAATACTTCACTCACACTGTGATTTAACGCGAAGCTTCGTTTGGATAAATAATAATAGATTGCTCCCGCATCTAATTTACCCTTAGGCGTGTAATATACAAATACAAAGTTCCATTACCATCAGCCACATCGCACTCCCAAGGTTTTTGTATGGGCGTGTCCGATGGCTTTACCCGTGATTCGATCCTGCGACCGCACTCTCCAACACTATACATAAAATATCTCGGTAAAAATAGAAGCCTCATACACCCATCAATGATAGAAAAATGGAGAACTAGCCTCAGCCAACCCCAACAGTATACGTATCAGCGTCACCTGAGCACTACAAAACATTCAGCCCTGAGGACGATGACATTATTATTTACTCCATTGACACGTCGCGACGTTAAAAATGAGGAATTAAGGCCGTTTTACAAGGGGCATGGAATTGCGCAGGTTAGAGCTGCAATAATTTCTAAAATGGCGCGGAATTGCACGAATACATGTACGAAATTTGAACAAGGGCTATTTTGTCATCACACGTCCACGCATTCTCGCATGTGTTCTAGCAATTCACCGATTTGCACGGCGCCATTTTGAGGGCGCCTTCGTACACAAGTCAGATTGTGCAAGTACGTGCCACGTGTAAAACGGCCTTTATAGCCGGTCGTAATCTTCAGATAGAATCATAATAATAACAATTTTTACTACTACCAACAACAAATTAAATTTCAATAGAAAATGCTCAAGTAATTTTAGGTATCTTTGAAGGCGAAACCTGTTCAAGGCCACCATCAAATAATAATTTATTTTGCTTTTACTTGTACACACATATAGCTTGTGTCGTGATAGCATAACTATCTCTTAGCAGTGTGGGTTAAGTAAATAATCTAATGGTAATCGCATCAGACCTTGAAAACTCATAAAAGATGGCATGACCACAGAAACAAAGGAGATTTCGCGTGTGCGGCGACAGCACAATATTACGCGAGAACGGCAAAATTAAAATGTTCGACAGCACACGCGCAGCCCCTGCCACTTGTCAAGTAGAGGCGTACATGAACGCTGACATTGCTCTACACAGTTCTAAACGCCAGGCTTGCCAGTGAATGTGCAATCTGGAGCTGGGACTGCGCTCATACTACTTGCAGATTTACCTAGATTTATAGAGGGAAAATTTGGTATGTTGTGTTTGTGAGAGCTTGCATTTGAGAACCAATTTTATGTTGTTTCTTTCATTCGTGGGATTCCACATTTTTAATTACAATAAAAAATATATTAAATACGCCAAACCATAATAAAATTTTACATCTTTTAACTGTCATTCCTATTGTTTATAACCCCCTTTGTTATATTAAGGAAATCAAAGAAAGAGCAAAAAAAATTACCACGAAGATACGAAAAAATATACACTTTCAACAATGGAAATAGAAGAGGATTATAAAAGCGTAGCTGCCAACAAATCCCTTACATAACAATGTAAACAATTAGGGAAGTAACAAGATAAAAAAGGCTCTCAACATTGGTGCTCCAATCCATGCGAAATTGTGGAACATTTTTCCTAGTTTTTCACCAGATGGCAGAAAGGTGTTCAACGTTATTGTATTGAACATGTGAAACACCGAGGACAGAAGTGTCTGTGCAGGGAAATAGCATTTAATATCATTAAGTGCAAACCGTATGACTACTGGCCAAAGAGTCCGGGTAACCGGCAAGAACTTAAGTCGCAATTACGGTGCAGGAGATAAAAAAGCTAGATACGTGCTAGATACGAAAGCTAAGCCCTGATTGCGTGGCTACATTGGGGTGCACTTCAATTCACGTAGGTTTATAGACGTAAATACTTTGAAGGTGGTATTTGAGACAGCTATTTTTGATGGTATGGTATGCTATTTGGAGGAGGCGATCGACATCTTTGGTCATCGGTGCCGTGGTCTGCGTCATCGGTTCATTGGTTTGTGAGGAAAGCTGGATAAAAACCCGGCATTTCTCAGCCTGCTCTTGACGAAAAGCAACAAGGAGGCATTTTTTCATGTCCTATCCGGACGAGTGAGAGTTGAACTTGTAGTTCACTCCACAATTCATTAAAGTCATTCCGCTTTTAACGATATTAAATAATCGATTATTGAAAAAATCCAAAGATTCAAGGGTGATGAAGTGAAATGTTTCCATGTTGAATTAAATTCAATTTTCCACGATTATCATTTATTTCGATGTAAATTCACTTATGGGCTAAACAATTCTAACCTTCTTACTTAACCTTCCTAACTTAATTACCTAACCTTCTAAATTCTTACTTAGGCTCATTAATGAATTTATATCGAATTAAATAGCTGAAAACCACAAACAATAAGTGTAGAAAATTGCATTATTTATTTCAATATAAATTGATTACCTTAATCGGCAGAATACAATTATCAATCAATGAGTTAAACCATTCTAACCTTCGGATAGAAGCACCAGGCATGCACCACAACGTAATGCGAAAATTCAATTGTAAACTTTGATTGGCTAGCTGTCCCGCCATTGGAAGAGAGGAAATGTATAATCTGGTGGGCGGATGGTCAGTTTGGTGAGCAGGAAGGAGATTCGTAAGGAGATGTGGATAAAGAGAGGTGGGGGGAGGAGTATAGATAAGAAGGGAGGAAGGGGAGCGGGATTTGATCACGTGGTGGGGGAGGCAGAGGAGGGGATTGGTCAGGGACGGCATTCTTCTCGGGTCACGTGCACGCCATTTCATTTCCCCCGCCCCCTCCCCTGCTTCCCCACCTGAGAGTGCATCCACACACGAACACCATTCAGTCACACTAAGCTCACGCCAACTCAACGTCCTGCTTAGTACCGCGGGACACTTCTGGGATCACCTCATTGCAGATATGGACAGTGGCGATTATAATTTTAAGGGTACCATAGTGGACAGAGCACTAAGGTGCCGCCCGAAGGGTCCAAGGATTAAACCGAAAGTGAATCGAAACGAAAGTCAAAACCAGTAAAGTTTCAATAGTTTCGTTCCAGGGAGCGGAATGTAGAAACGAAATGAAAAGGATTTTAACCCGGGGAGCCAAACTCAGGGTCGGAACGAAATCGGAGTCAAAACTACTTCCGTTCGAAACTCAACTAAACCTCTGGGACGAAACGAAACGCAGATCATGTTACGCACCGGAGGGACCACGTGCTTCACCTTCGAAAAGTTTAGTTTCGACCCGCACACCGAGTACGAAGTAAAGGTGAATGAAGTTGAGGTTCGTCCTACCGCCATTAAAAGCATGGGGCACTTATATTTTAGCCACATACGGGAGAACGGTGAACGCAAACGGGCCATTCGATTTTTAGGCTCAATGTTTTAACCTCTCTGCACGTACGTCAAACGTAACGATAACCTCGAACCTCACGTGGGGAACACATATAAAGAATATTTGCGGCATAGCCCTGAAGAAATTAGGATTCGTCAAGCGTATTGTGGGAAGATTTTCGGATGAGAAAGTAAAAGAAAGGTGCTATTTCGCTCTCGTCCGACCGCACCTTGAATATGCAGCGAGTGTATGGGATCCAGTGCAGAAAGACTTAATCCGCGAGCTGAATAAGATACAAAGGAAGGCTGCGCGTTTCGTCAAAAACCGCTACGGGCGTACAGACAGTGTTACCCAGATGTTAAGCGAATTAGGCTGGGAGCCGTTGGAGACTCGGAGGCTGCGCGCTAGGCTTAGATTGCTTGAACAATTAAGAATGGATATCTTTAAGAGCGACACAGAGAACATAATCTTAGAGCCACACTATATTTCCAGGTCCGACAGAAGCGATAAATTAAGAGAGATTTTTTGCCGAACGGATAGATATGGGAATTCGTTTTTCCCCCGAACAATAAAGGACTTTAATAAACGCTTGCCCCAACCTCGTTAGAGCACTTCTTTTTTTTTTTTAATAGCTGTAAACGGCTGGTGTCCTAACACCCCCTGCCACACGCCTTTTAGGCGGCTTGCGGGGTATTATGTAGATGTAGATGTAGAATGGTTGAAACTATTCCCTCTAATCCCACTCCAATAAACTTCTGGGATCGAAACTAAACTATGAGCTGCGGGGCTTAGATTAATTTAGTTTCGTTCTCGGGAGTAAAGTTTCGTCCCAGGACGAAACTAAACTCCTTGGTGATTTTCATTTACGCCTTTAGCTAAGTCACTAACCCATACCAATCCGAACCAACCTTGAATCACTTAGTTGGTGAGTGCGCGATTTTCGAATTTTCTAACGCGACCAACACTGATGACGGATTCCCACGATAGCGGTTGCTTTCGTGTTGTTTATTCCGATTGAAAATTTTATTCCAACAACATTGATTACAAAAGAAGGTGAAGTACCAGAATATACAGTATATTCTACGCATAAGTATACTTGAGTAAAAAGCTAGTGCAGATAGTATATAAGAAAGCTAAAACATTTTCCATTTCCCATTTCAATAAAGGGTACATAAATACTTGGGGTTTCAATGCTGGCCTCACTTCCTGGTCAATAGGTAACCAATTTGAGCAAACTAATACAGATTTACTCTAAGATTATTAAAAGGCACAAATTTGTCAATTATCAAAAATAATTTAATTTTAACAGGCCAAGCAAGGCTTCAACTGAGGATTACTTTAGCCAAACAATCAGTTCCTTAAACATAGGTTGATTTAATAAACTTATTTATCCCTAAAATGCATCCTTATGGAGGTTCGGTTCATCATAAAAGATTGATCAATGAGTAGCCTAGTGGGTAAAACGTTTGCCTACTGGTTTGGTTAAGGACCTTAAACTTGGTCCCCTTACTTAAAGTATATGAAATTCACACGCCACTGTATTAGTCCTAGGTGAGCTCTAGTCTCACCTACCAATTCCAACAATCAGTTTGAGTCCCTAAGACAAAAAATTAATGTCTTACTAACAAAACACCTGATAACAGGACTGAGACAACTAGAAAACTCCACCAAAGCCTAAATTCTAACTCAGGACCACGAGGTGGAAAGCCAACGATAGTAACTGCACCGACCTCTCAAAGAATTGCGAAGTAGAACATTAAAGCTATCACGACGTCATTTTAGTATCAATTACCCTTCACAGCACACAAATCACTTCGCCACCTTCCCAACGCAGTTGACGATAACAGACGAAAAAAGTAACTTCTCCCATTACCTGACGGCGATGCCGACTACAAACGGTCCTTGTTCAACTGTCCCTTTCCACAAGACGCTATCTCCACGTTTCACCGGACACAAGATTCCCTTAAAATACATACACCATTCGTTTTCATTTCCGACTCGTTTCACGAGATAAAAGCAGCCGGTATCCACAATGACAACCACCAACTCAAGGAAGAAACGACGTAGGTTCCCAGCAGGTTATCTACTATCAGTTCTCTTTCAAAAAGAAAGAAGAGCTTGATGGGAATGCTGAAGAGGATATTTACATCGAGGTTGAAATTCGCTGAATTCAATCAGAATAGCCAAGATTCGAACCCAGATCTCAGAATTTTCGGTCAGGTAAGCTACCAGTTTCACCATCGAGTCATAGCCCCTATTCAAGAATAGGGTTCTGACAGAGGCTCAGTAAGCACGAATACCTCCTCTTGTGTCACACAATGGGCTAGTGTCTGGCTCAAGACACTTATTTCAGGAGAATCTAGAGTGAAATTTTTCTGGGAGGAAGTTGGCTCGGTGGTGTAAGTGAATGACTGAGTCACTATTCCGGAAAAATCGTATTCCACGATCTTTCAACCAAATCGATGCGTATGAGATATAAATTCGAGGATATTTACATGATGACCTGATGGAAGGGAATAAGAACAATGGACGGCCCCGAATGAGTTACATCGGATAGGTTATACAAGATGGAAAATAAATTAAATACGGTTAGCTGATAGGAGAGAGTATTGGAGAGCTTCGTCCAGCTATTCTTAGGATAGTTGACTATTGATGATATTAAAAGAAAGGAAAGTATTTGATATAAAATAGAGACATTTTCTGGTGCAGCTGCAATGCATAGCGCGACTGAAACATTAGAAAGGCATTATACAAGACAGAAGAGGGAGGTGAATTGAAATTATGTATTCCTCAAAACTAGCCACAAATGACGGACATACGCCGCAATACTGAAATAGTGGAAACTCCTATCACTTAATAATTCCCCTACGCGAGTTATTACATGAACAAATTCCACACTACAGTAAAATTCGGTTGCGAAGACATAGAGCCTCCAACCATCTCAGCGGTCGGTGTAATTTTGCACAAGTGGCAAAGAAGACTACGGTATGGCCTCGCTACACTCGTAAAAGGTTAGAAAGACTGATAAAATTTACTGGACATGAAAAATATATACACATAATATATACATTGATAAATTGACCAAATATATACATTGATTCATTTGGAAGACATTATGCGAAACAGAAGACGAAGGTAATTTAAATTATTTATTTCTGAAAACTAGCCAAAAATGACGAAAATACATACTGCGATGATGAAAAAGTAGAAACTATTACCACTAAATCATTTGCCTACGCGAATCACTATATGAACAAATTCTACACAACAGAAAAGCCTTTTGCGAAGACATTGAGCTCCCAGCCATCTCAGTGGTCGATATAATTTTGCACAAGTGACAAAGGAGACTAAGATATGACCTTGCTACACTCGTAAAAAGGTTGGCAAAACCGATGAAATTTACTGGACATGAAAAATATAGACAATTTCAAGTGTGCCTCTCTCTCTCTCTCACTACTTCGAGGCATAAATTGCTCAGCCAGTGTCATTCGTAGGCCAGGTTATTCCCGTTCCCCACACTCCAAGACCGACCAACCCGCTCATACACGGGGGAGAGAGAATACTTAAGAATTTACAACCACACCCGGGATCTCTGCCTCTTCCATTCCCACATCACAGTCGCTTGACCCCTTCGCCTCCCACTCTTGCCAACCCCCCTTTAACCTAACCTCTCTCCCTCCCCAACCCCCATCTAACTGGTAAGACGTCAAACACAGAGAGACCTTCCACTTCCCCAACCCCCGCCACATACACACGACAGTTCAGTATGTTCCGCTGTCTCCAGCAACTCTTCCCAGCGCTTTTAACCCATACCATTTCTTTTCCAACCGTACGTACGTAGTACCTCCACACAGTCGGCTGTGCGCCGTGTAAGCGTCCCATGTTCTTTTCTTCCGTGCATCTTCCACCGGCCAACAATCTTAACTCCTCTACCCCTTCCTTTCTCCGCGAGATGTCCCCCGTTCAAACCCATCTCAGTGCACCCCCTGTATCTTTTCCCTCGGAGCAAAGTATACATGCATGTGCGATCCTCGTCATCCCCCCCCCCCCCCCCCGGCCTCAGCAACCTCCCTCCAGCACGCCTCCTTGGTCTTACTTCACCCTTTCCTCTATGCCACTACGTAATCTTGCCTAGAGTGACGATAGAAGTATATAATAGGAGGAGAAAATGATAGGGGATGCAGTGTGGAAGAGAACGATGGAAAAAGAGGAGATGGAAAATATAGTAAAATATTGGTAAAAGTTGGTACAATAGTTACACCATGCCGACTTTTTGCTCGAAGCGTTTCATAGCTTAAAGATATTAGCACATGTTGAAATAAAAAGTACTGAGTGCATAAAATTCGGCCATTTATAACTTTTTAATCTATAAAATTTTTGTGCGAAAGCAAAATTGAATTAATTAGGACCCTTTGCTTAAATTATGTCAATTCATTTGTATAATTAACTTGAATCCATTTTATCGATCTATTTGGAAGCCAAAGACTACGAAAACCCAAACGATAAGTTGTAAGCTCCATCAAAACCAGTATAAAATGGGCATGGATATCTTGCCACTCGTATTGAACGCAATCATTCGCATAGATTAACTCCAAAATCTAAATTGAATTTTATTTAAGTCATTAGAAATACAACGCAGCGATGGAGGGCTAGTATCTTAGTCTCTATCCACCACTTCAAGCCCCTTGCACAACCCTTCAATTTCACAGTACCCGCTGTATATTTTCCTCCGAGCAAAGCATACATGCATGTGAGTTCCTCGTATCCCCCGGGCATTAGCAACCTCCCTTCAGCTCACCTCTTGGTCTTACTTCACCCAATCCTCTATGCCCCTCATATTTTTCCTCTAGCCTTGCGTAGAGTGACAAGTAGAGAAAAAGGAGGAGGAAAAGATGAACAAAGTAGAGTGGAAGAGAATGATGTAAAATATTTTGAAACATTTGTAAAAGTAGGTACTAAAGTTATCCTACGCTGACATTTTGCTCGAATTACTTCGCAGCTGCAAGATACTAACACATACTTACAGGGGCGGAGCAAGGATTTTTTCCTGGGTGGGGGAGACACAATAGTCTGACAGGTTTTCTCACATTTATGAATAAAAACAAAATTCAAAAATTACTGTAGAAATTATTCTCTTTATTTTGATATGAAAGTTATTAATATTAAATTATAAATGATTGAGGATCCGTAATACACTAAATAAAACGAACGTAATGATAACAGCATCAAAAATCTTGTCTATTTTTTTAAGCGCACGGTTGTGAGGCACGTGCCCCGTGCTCACCCCTCCTTAAATCCGCCTTTACATATTTACATGTTGAGATAAAATGTATTGAGTGAATAAGACTGTTTCATGCATAAATTAATCACTTATACGATTTTTTACGAAAGCAAAATTGCGTGAACTGCGACCCGTTATATAAATTGAGTCCATTCAATTGTATATATTGCTTGAACGCATCTCATTGTTTGATTGTTATAACTTACATACATTAAAAAAAATGTCTACATGTACAGTCCCGCGACGATTCAGGTGACACGGGGTGAGAGAGTATTTTTGAATCCAAAGAAGATGAAAACCCAAGCGACATGAACAAAATTCACTAACCCTTGATTTACTTTGTGGTATTCCATTATAAGTTGTCCTGGATATCACACAATTACTTATCCACTTAATGGACTCTAGGGAGCAGTTAGAAATTTTAAAAATAATTGAAAGTCAGGACAGTACTCTTATAAATGAATATCTCTACCCATCCTTTTCCCCTATTCTGGCGTCCGTTTTAAAATTCATCAAGTAACTAGGTAACAATAATAAGATGAACATTTAATTGTAGATAATTTGCGCCTGATGATGATGACAATTCATTGAAACCCGGGTCGCGCTCTGTAAAAAAATACGTGGTATTAGTAATTGTGTGATATCCAAGAAAAACAAGCGATATGACCAAAAGAAAAGTATTAAACTGCATTAAACCCCGTATAAAATGTGCATAGATATTTTTCCACTCATATTGAATGCGATCGTTTACATAGTTTAACTCCAAACTCTAAACTAACTTTAATTTAAGTCCTTAGAATTACAACGCAGCGATAGTCTCCTACTCTCTCCACCGCTTCACGTTCCTCGTGTAACCCTTCAATCCTACTGCAACCGCTGTTTCTTCCCCTCCAAGAAAAGTATGCATGCATGAGTGTTCCTCATCCCTACGACCCATGCAACTCCCGCTAGCATGCCTGCCCGGTTTTATTCCACTCCCTTCCTCTGTGCCTTTTTTCATAGTCATAGTCTCAAGAACGTTGACGTGGCGTAGAGCTTCACAAAAGCTAAGGAAAAGCAATCAAAAAAGCAATTAGAAAGCTAGAGGCTGTGAAAACATAACCGATTAATGCCAGTGAGACAACTTTAAATTATTTTTCTAGCTTTTTACCTTTTTTAAAGATATCTTGCAATAAAAAACGCAAGCATTGTATCTATAAGTTGCAGCCAAAAGTGTTGGTGATACATTATATGGAAAAAATTTAAGGTCATACGTTGCGAAAGGGAGACTGGGTAAAAGAAATGGTCGACCAGCCCCGGTGAAAACATTGCATATGACATCTATACAGGATACATACCTACTTTATATAGTCTTAGTTATGAGCATCAAACCACATAAAATAACAAAATCAATACTGTACAACGACAAAATGCCTTGCTTTCATTCAATTCCAAATACTTCGCCTGATGGGTATTCGGGTACTTAACATAAATAATATTTTAAATAAATATTCTTAGTAATAAAAATTTTATAAAATCCATGAATATACCAACTTTGGAGCTAATAATAGAAAAGAGCACGAAGAGCAACAGTAAAATAAGAGACATGGGCCACATTTTTAAAAAGATTTTTCCTGTAAATGTCAACGTATTTCATTAAGCTTTTCCTAACTTTCCACAGCGGGAGCTGATACATAGACATAATCAACGAAGAAACGATTAAGCATTCCTGATTAATATTTTTCTCTCAAATGCAAAACGACCGGAGCGTAAAAATGATTACGAAAGCGATGAATGCCGAGCAGCTTTCTCAGCTTGAACATGGAGCACATGATTATTAACGACACTTCATCATAAGGTCACATACGAGTGATTGGAATGTGGGAGTAGATAAAGTTTACATACCGTTCCCTCATATTGTATTTTTCGCTAACTCGCTTTTCATTTAATGTGATATTCAGTCCTCACCAGGCGATAAGAAAGTTACCAGGGCGTACATTCGGAGCACCCAACTTTATCATTAAGCAAGGAGAGAAAGAGAAGTGCAGTTTCTAATGGATATTTACTATCAATGATTAATGGTGAGGCCAAACGATCGAAGACGATCCAATTAGAATAAAACAGAAATTAACATTTAATTAATGCAAATAAAACACTACCCCTTTAAAACAAGGAACGCAAACTAACCAACTGAGAATACCAAATAGATAACACCAATACTTAAGTGGACTAAATAATTGGAACGTGAGATGGGTTGAAAGAACAACACTGAGAAATTGAGCTCGCCACAGTCTAACTTCAAACCCATTATAGTGGATATCTAAGTCACTCATTGTGTCCAGAGGTCTCGAAGCAGGTGGAAAAGTATTCTTTACACTTAGGAGCTCGACATTCTCCACCTCTTTGCAGCGTTGTGGTAAGCCTGCAGGCAGAAATACGAAGTGATAGGCCGGGGGATGTTCTGAAACTCGAAATCTAAGATTCTATCTCACCCTTAGGCTCTCGCAGACGCAAATATATATACATGCCGAGAGAATAAAAGGAATGAATACAACGGAAGAGACATTCCTAGGTAATAGCTGTCCACCACAGGGTCGCATTCAAGAGTTGGAGAGGGTAGGTAAGCTCCATTCCATTAAGGTTATCAAAGAGGAAGTCCTCTTTCCAATTCCCTTCCTTGTTTTTTTTTTAATTGTCATCTACACTTGCTTGACCTTCGGAAAAAACTGTCCCAGACCTCGAGGTACATTCTAAGTGAAAGGGATGTATTTTTTCTTCTCCTTCCGAGATTGTAAAATGGGCGAACGAGGAGATTTTGCTGGACACGTTACACCGCATCAGTTAGATCTATTAAGATAGTGTCGGGTCTCTCCTTGCCTTGTTTTCCGCTGCCGTTGATACCAAATCGATTAATTCGGCCAGGTCACGTTGCATTCGAATGGCGACTGAATGTGGAGTAGGTGCTTATGCATCCGGCTCCGAGTAGGAGACCGCGAGGCACTGCGGTGATAACAACGCACATGGCAAGCTGAATAATTTACGCCGCCGCGCGTCTTTTGCCGAAGTAAGATAAGAATATGACCGTGAAATTTTCCGCACAATACTTTAAAAAAATAAGTCATCCTGATAATGAGGGGAAAAATGAATTTCACTGAAAGAAACACAAGCAGTTTTCCACGATTATGATATAAAAATATCCACGAATAATACAATTTTCCACGATTATTCGTGGATACTAGAATATTTATCGTGGAAAATTGCTCAATATGGAAAAATTCCACTTTATCACGCTTAGCACTTCGGATTTTATTCGTAACAAAAAATGAATTGCATGCGTATTACCAACATAATGACAAAATAATTGAAATTCTTCATTTTTGTTCACTACCGTATCGGTTTCTGGGACGAAGATAACAGTTCAGGCCTGTTTACACGATACATTAGCACGTATGAGTTAATGTATGATTACATGGACGACTTTTTGTGGACCGGAGCGGGCCATGTGCGAGTGCATCCAAGGGGACTGCTCAGAGGAGGCCCAATTCCATCCTCCAGAAGGATGAATTCTGTTTCCAATTCAGTCGCATTTTAATCAGCTTTCAAAAATGTCCGCGGCGCGGTCATGAGTTCAATACGATCCACTTTTTTCCAATATTTTTGCAGTAATACGTTTGAAATTGCGACGAATTGTAAATGACTTTTAACAATTTTATAGACCACATCATCATGTAATTAAATTAAATTCCGGTTAACACCCTTAATAATACCTTACTTCCACGAGAAACTCAAATCACTTTGGCCGTCAGCGACGCGAGTGGCGACTTTTGTAAACCCATTTAAATGAGCGCTTATTGATAACACGTTAAGAGGCCGACTTGAGGATCCTCTTTTGTAATATTCGTAAATAAACCAATCAGAATAACACAGATTTTATTTTCTGTTCAAGCATTCGCACAAGTTGGGTAGTTATACCTATAGGGTGCATATTACCATACATTCTCGCGATCAAACTCTCAGACGTTAACTTGTGGGGCTTATGTACTCTGCAACCGACCTTTCCTCTGGCACTATTGCTATTGTATTCAGGTTGAAGACGGTGACAGATAAATTCTTCGACCAGAAGATGCTGGGAGTAGAGCTAGCGAAACTGTTGTCTTCGTCACTGCAACCGACGCGGTAGTAACCGAAAATGAATAATTCCATCGCGCACCGCGGATATCTCCGTTCTCATGTAAAATAATTGATTCGCCTCCACTGATAATAAGTGTAGACCGAAACTCATCAATTAATTTCATATGATAAATTTAAGCATTGTGATATTTCACATAAATATGCGTGATACCGAACCGGCGCAGGACTAGGACTAGACGTCGGCGTTAAAAAACTATTTTTGTTTTATCGTCCAAAGTTTTTAGTTAATTCAGCAAAAACTATTTAACATTAGAAAAACAGAATGAAGTTCATTAACCAGGTGATTCTTGTGAAAAATTGGAAAGGCCCACGAGAATTTAAGTCATAGTAATTAGAGCATCAATTGACAGCAATATTATGAATCAACTATTTAATATGCAAATAATTGAAAACTGTTTATTTTTTGCTTTTGATTTAAAAAGTACTAATACGGGTGTACTAAATTTACTTAAAACAATTACCACGAATAATCAATCAAAACTCACAGTCATTTAGAGCATATAAAAAATTTGGAATTCCTCACTAATGATAGTAGTCCATCGTTTCGTGTCCATAATGACTATCGAATGAGGATGGAAGCTGGTATTAATGACCATATTACTGCGAGGGAGCAAAGCATCTATTTTTAATGTATTTATTAATAACGCAATTATGCTAATTAAATATCCCGCAATCGAGTAGCTAAATCAATAATTATCCTGCGCGTCACCAAACGTAATCCAACCATGCGGTCGAGCAATCGCTAAAAAAAATAAACATATTATACCACATAATTTTATCTCAGTAAATTCATTATTTCGAGAAAAAACGGGCGTAGTTAACCCGTTCACAAATAACTTAATACTTCTCTCACGCCTTCAGAATTGTACAAATTTGTAATACGTATTTTAGGTAACTTTGCGTAATAGGCCCATTTCATCATTCTTTGCTTATAAGCGCTTAATTTTCCGGTCAAAACCTGAATATTCGCTTAAAAACAAATGCGATTACATCCCTGCATATGAAAAAAGTCGTGCCTAAAACAAAATAATCTTCTATCAAGCCAACATGAATTAAATTGGTATTAAAAATTTTCCTGGTACAGTAAATTATGACAGTCAATTCGAACACGTTGTAGTGAATAAATTGGAATGTATTCCTCGCTTTCAAATTCCGATGATGGAAAAAATCCAATGATTTATTGAGCGATTAATGATATTCGTAAAGCCGAGCCGATGTTCCAGAAATCCGCGATTATTTTTATTCGTAAACCATAGATTTATTTTCTTTGAAATCCGTCAAAATTCTTTGACTACCCCATTTGGAAGCACCTCTCGATAAAGTGCCTGTGTGTTCAAATAAAGTTTCGACGACTAATCAAGTAATTAGGGTACTTCCCGGCTTAATTGGAAACCCTTGACTTTATCCCCGAAAAATACACGAATGAAATAGCACATGCATACATATATCCCTTTTGATTCCCAACTTATTCAAGTTAATCAGCTTATTCTGTTATAATTCTCATTTGTAAATCGTTTGATGATTAAATGAATCGGTAAAACCATAAATGGCGGCGTTAAAAGCATAGATATTCAATCTCGGGATTCAATTTGCTTTAGAAGCTTTTAGCAAACTTTTCATGCATACCAAGAAAATTTAATTGGGTATTTATGTTTTCTGAAGACAAAGGAATTAAAAAATAATTTGTTTCATTAAAAATAAAAACACAAACATAGGTTTTCACAACGATTTTGCCTATTTCAAAAATTGAAAATGAGATGCTCAGGTAGGTATCTACCTCAGTTGACTAAAATTTCTCAGCCACAAACGGGAACAAAACTCGTATTATAAACTGATTAAAAAAACATAGGTGTCCCAAAAATTCGATATTTTAGCTTCAGAATTAATGAATTTGAAAATAAACTTAGAGTTAACATTAGAGAGGTATAAACGCTAATAATTTTCTTTGTCCCAAAAAAGCCCCATAAAAATACCACGAGTAAAATAATCAAAAACTTACATGCAGCAAGCTGTCAGTAATTACTTCTTAAACTCTAGTAAGTCACTGCGTTGCCTTCCTCAATATAAGAACTGAATAAATGGCTTTAATGTAGTTTTGAAACTCGCTGCAATTTTTCAACTCACATTGAAACTGTTGACAAGGCGACAAAGCACAAATGTTTTTTTAAACAAGGTTATCTTAGATTTATTTTCAGTTTAGTTTCAAGGAAAAAATCCACTGTAAGATAAGAGAACCACAATACAATATTAAATTTTTTAAGACGTGAAATTTTCACTTCTGACAGTATTTTTTCTTAAACAATTGCTATTTTTTTAAATAACTTTTTTATACTTTTAAACAGCCAGAATTGCGTCAAAATCCACTTCGGGACATGAAGTTTCCCAAAATTTTCCGGGGGAGAACCCCTGAATTCCCCTACAATGGAGGCCTAGTCATGAGCCCCAGCCGAGGGCCCCCAATCACCCCAGACCGCCCCTGAACACGAGTCACAACAGATACGCCCATGGGTGGATCCTTGATTTTTTTTCGAGCTTGAGAGGCAAACGATTTTCTCATATTTGGGATTAAAAACAAGATATAAAAATACTGTACGAAATATTACCCTTTTTAATATCAAAGTTATTAACATGAAATTAAACGATTGAGGCTCCATCATCATCATCATTAGTCAACAATCCTAAGATTGGTGTGACGCAGCTCTCCATTCCTCTCTCCTATCCGCTAGCCTTTTCTTAGCGACGTACTTATTCTCTTTTTTTCCTTAATAGTCTGTCCTATTTCACTCATTCGGGGCCGTCCTTTGCCCTTCTTCCCTTACATCTATCCTTCAACGATTGTCTTCATCAGGCCATCATGCCTCAAAATGTGGCCCACCAAGTTGTCCACAATTAATTTTATTTTATTTTATTCTCAAACCACCGGATAAAGTTCTTATCGGCCATTTTATACCGGGGTATTTAACAAATTTAACAAGTAAACGTATACGCTCGAACCCGCGAACAGGCGAGGACGTCACCCCGCCGCCACCGAGGCCGACAAATTCACAAAATAAAACGAGCTTCATGATAACCGTATTAAAAATTTTGTAAATTTTTTAAGCGTCTAGGGGGGAGGGGAAGAGAGAGGAACGTACCCCGTGCCTCCCCCTAAATCAGCCAATGGATACGCCGATGGATGGGGGAGGGATTTGAACCCGGAGCTTCACACGTCCCGGGCCGGATCTCCTCTGAGGAGTGGCAGGGTAGTGAAGGTGGCGAATAATGTCAGTTAAGGGGTGACGAGGAGGAGCGGGAGAAGAATGGTCGTTCGATTATTAATGACGAGTGAGTGGAGGGCAGCAGGTGGGTGCGAGGCGGGAGAGTGGAAGGCAATGTCGCAGATAATGAGGGAAGTAGTCGGGCGATGGAGAATACATTATCGGGGAGTGGCGTGGATTAAGACGGGAGGAAAAGGGAGTTCTTGCAAGCAGCCCGGTCCCCTCAAGTTGGGTTTACAAGCCCAGCTATAAGGAACTGAAGGAACCTGCTAGAGAAATGTTGCAGGATTGCAATACAACATTCTCTTGGTTGCATTACAATCATGGTTGCATTGCAATGAATTAACATGCCGAAGTTGACTGCTAAATGGGGATATACAAAGGGATATTTCATTTGAACTTATCACAAATTCCAATTTTATCTGACATTAAACGATTTTCCTTTTTCTGGTGAATACTATTGATGAATTCTTCTCGGATTCTCAGCCAGGTTAAGTCTTATACGAAAGACTTAACCTGGCTGAGAACTGGAGAATAATGCATCAATTATATAATATTGCCCCCCAAAAAATGAAAATTTGAGATGATCTAAGTATTTTAAACGCTATATGACGGATATTTGAAAATTTATATCAGGATTTTTATTGATACCATATAGAGCACTTTTAGACTGATACTAGGAATACCTACATGTTCTAAATAAGGTCAAAACATGTACTAACATCACTGAGCCAGAATAATTCAAAGGAACTACCTACGCGAACATGCAGTAATGTTGAATGAATGAACACGTCGAAGTTGACTGCTAAATGGGCAGATCTAAACTTTTCAAAGCGGCACTGGGTTTACACGCCAAGCAGTAGGGAACCGAAGGAACTAGCTACAGAAACGATAAAGGACTCCAATACACCACTGATCCCCAGTGTGCTGGAGAAATAAGACCCTTTCCTGAATAAGGTTTTTTCTAAATAAAATTTAGTGATACGACACATTTTTATTCGAAAAAGAATGCTGTACAACCAATACTTAAGACAATAAAATATTGGGGAAAAATATGCTAAATAATCCGCAAAACGTAAAGAATGAAAAGGTATTGAAACTATCCTAACGACTATTTCCAAATAATAACTGTCCGTCGCGTCTGTTTAAATATCCTTAAAAAGGAATTTGATGATAAATCGCAACAAAGTGCAACTAAATTGAAAAAAAATTGAGAAAATAAAATCAAAGAAGCAAATCAAGTTTTTCTCAAGTCCCTCAATCAACTTTAACAACAAAAAATAATAATATAATTGTCTATTAGCTAATAGGAACTTAAAATTAAATTAATAATTAAATCCAAAGGAATAGAAATGCACATTCCGTTGGCACGTAAATAGCAAGCGGAATTTTGCTGGAACGGAAGACAATCGGAATAATACCTCAAACATGAACTGGAACTATAACCTGGATCATGTAATTTGCACTCACGTCGAAGTAAATAAAACTTTTTACTGAACGGTAGAACAGCATAAAAACGTAGACGACCAAACCGTAAACAGGCCACCGAAATAGAGAAAATGAACTCGGTCAGAGATGCTAGCGGAGTGCTCAATAACGACTTCCAGAAGAAAATTTTCTGGGAAAACTTAATTGAGACACTTGAAAGTGAAGGGGTAAAAAGTGGTAGGGGGAGGAAGAAGACCGGATGAAAAAAAAGGAAAAAAATCACTAAGAAACAGAAATTCCGTATCGGAACAGAAATATTGTCACGATTTTTCTTAAACGTGCGTCATGAAGAAAGAAGCGGAAATGAAAATGAAATAAAAAAAAGAATGACGCCGCCCCGACGAGACAAGTACCATAACCGGCTGAACCGCTTCGATCCTCCCAACCTCGCCCTGGCATTAAAAAAAATACAGTAAAAAAAGCGATCTTACAATGCCTACTTTTTCTCAACTCCACCTCTTTCCTTTCATTAGGCTGACGGAAAGAGTAAAAGTAATGACTCAAAGGAAGCAATAATATGAACCGCGAGACCATCAAAGATCCTTGTTGCACGAGCAGAAAAATTGAAAAAATTAAAAATTCGAAGACGTACGTATACACAATGAATACTTTACTTCGGATGAATAACCGGAAAGCATATTTGAGAGGAAAGTAAAGGCTGTACTGATAACTTTGATTGGTAGATTGGATTATAGACATCTAACGCTATCATCCAATAATTCCCTTGGTAGGCATGTATAGTAAATAGAGTATTTAACACTGA
The DNA here is from genome assembly GCF_921293095.1 of Ischnura elegans. Classification (NCBI taxonomy): domain Eukaryota; kingdom Metazoa; phylum Arthropoda; class Insecta; order Odonata; family Coenagrionidae; genus Ischnura; species Ischnura elegans. The sequence goes on along the minus strand of NC_060254.1, from coordinate 47,787,778 downwards.
AATTCGTTTATATAATGGAATTGTAATTACACGTAAATTTACTCATAGACGACTTGGATTTTGACGTGCCACTTCATCATCTGGTGACCATTACCACCACATTATGACGTGCCACGTCGAAACACAGGTAAAAACAAGAAATGAAGTCAATTCCATGAAGTCACGCTCGAGACAATTAATAACCGAAAATTTTCATGTTAACACAGAGTAGCAATAATCGTTTGTATAACTATCCGGATGGCTGTTACGTTATGCTAGGTTTCAGATATGATTCGTAATATTTTCTGGTCTAGCTCTTCGTCGCTCCACGAACTTGCCCTAGCAGGTTTTTTCTCTTCCCCGAAGGAAATACCGCCCTCTAAGGATGCCAACACGAGACATAAAATTATTTAAATATTTTATTTCCATTATAACCAAAATTGCTTCTTAGCAACACTCAAAATGTATACATTTTCAGCATACTATTCACAATACATTTAAACAACTTACTTGTTCTTTTTTCCTGTAGAGTTTAATGGCGAAACATGTAGCTACCACAATAATTATGATTGAGTAGAAAATTTTCACATTTTAAAAATGAGAAGTCTCGCAATCTAATTTCTCCCAGCAGCAGCTCTGGACTAGAATGGGTTAAAATACAAAACCTGGGTGTATTTTTCACTAGCCTCTATTGCGCATTTTCCGGTTGGTTACATGTTTGGGACGTAGTAGTATAGGAGCAGGGAGGGAGGGTCTGAATAAGAGGGGGATAAACCCCTTTCCCTCTGATATCCCCGAAGTGGACGCTCTTTTGATGATCGAGTTACATTGCCGCCAATTAGCCAGGCACCAATCCCGCCTCCCTCCCCCCTACACCCACCCCCAGCCCGACCACCCCCTCTTCCCCCCCCCCCCGAATGACTTTCCCATCCCCACTCTCCCATGCCGAAAATCGACCCCTCCCATCTCCACACAGTGAATGCAACGCCGATTGGGAGACGAATTTATATTCGACTCTCGCGGAAGGTAGCTAGTGTCCCACAGTCGACACGAGGAATGCAGGGAGACGAGGAGTACATTGAAGTGGAGGAAAAAGGTCATACTCAGCAAGAAATAGACTCTTAGACGTAAATTTAGACATTGTGTCATTTTCATGGAAGGGGAGAAGGAAGGAGACAAGAGTAAGTTAGGACGACTCCGAGGCTGCGCGCTAGGCTTAGATTGCTTGAACAATTGAGAATGGATATCTTTAAGAGCGACGCAGAGAACATAATATTGGAGCCACACTATATTTCCAGGTCCGATAAAAGCGATAAATTAAGAGAGATGTTCTGCCGCAAGGTTCTTAGACGGTACTTTACTTTAAGAACCTTGGTTCTGCCGAACGGATAGATATGGGAATTCGTTTTTCGCCCGGACCATAAAGGACTTTAATAAACGCTAGTCCCAACTTCGTTAGAGCACTTTTTTTTAGCTATGAACGGCTGGTGTCCTAACACCCTGTAACATAATGTAAACAAGCCACCATGTTGTTTGTAAATGATTTAAAACTAACAATGGTAGTGAGGGACGGAGAGATTGTTGGGAACGGAAAAGAGGGAGTCGTGTATGGAGAGAAGGAGGAGGTAGACGTGTTATAAAGAAAGATCGGGAGAAAGACTAAAGTAGCGGTGTATTGAGAGAGCGGAGGAAGAGATACGGCAGAATTCAAGATCGGCAGGGAGAAGAAGAGAATGCAGAGAAAAGGAGGTGCCTACGAGAGGAGATGAGAACGGGAGGAAAGGAATACGGCAGAACTCAAGATCCACACTGGTGCAGTTCATGGCGGTGGTTCAGTGAGTGGTAGGACGGATAATATAAATGGGATTGTGATAGTAATGGTGGCTTTTTGATGTTGTTTTTTGCTCCCAAGTTTCAAAATATAGAGCTTGTTTTTGAATTGTACTGAAATTATTTGTTAAGTTAGTAGTGGATATTTAAAAACGTTACAACCCCCTGCCACACGCCTTTTAAGCGGCTTGCGGGGTATTGTGTAGATGTAGATGAAAAGTAGAGCGCACAGCGTGACGAGGAGACGGCGGAGGTGGGTGGAAAGAAAAGAAGGGTAGAGGACGCATGACCGTCCGAGAGAATTCCTGGGTAAATTGGGAGAGTTAGCGTGGGAGACATAAGGGAAGAAGGGTTTAAAAGGAAGACGGTCATGGGGGAGGGGAGAGGTTGGGGAGTGGGCGGAGACGGATTGGAGGAGGGAGCAGAACTGGCGCTTTTTAATGGACGACGGATTTCCAAGACGGCGTGTAATGGGACAGTTCCCATTGAGGATTTGTACGGATATGGCATTTGACCGTGGGCAAGTTCAAAAAGTTAAGTTGATCGGAACCGATATCGACAATTTTATTTGGATTGCCGACAAATTAAGTCTACAATTCGAAATCGACAATTTTATCTGTATTACCGATTGCATAATGAATCACAATGGCCAATTAGTCGATTATGAAGATTTTCAACTGTCCCCGTTAGTTGACGGCCAACAGATTGACAATCGTTGACTGATTGTTTGATTAGTCTGCCATTAATAATAGCCCACAAGTTGTCCTGGGTATAAAAATTGTTAAGTCCCACCACCTCTTGATACCAATTTTCGATGAAAAGCGAAATTATATTCCGCGTAGTGGTTATCGATTGTCAACATGCGTTCAAATGGACAGCTAAATAACGATTGACGATTGTCTATCAATTTTCGAGAGCAGGTAATTCATTATTTATAATCATTCCATTGTTATCTTTGACTACCGACAACGAACGGCCATAGACAGACGATCGTATACCGTTATCATACAAAAGCTTGGTTTACAAGTCGAAGTAGAATGCTGTAGCCGTCCTTCTTTACGCTTGACACTGCGAGTGGACGGTGGTTTGAAGCATTGCGAATACACTGACAGACAGGATATTATAACTGGTCATTTGCCATCTCTTCTTACATGCTACCATGGTGAGTAAATATCGCCTCTTCACCGTTGATATCTGGGCAAGACCATTTAGTGAGGTATAGCGGAAAAACCTAACCAGAGTTACTGAAGGAGAATTTAAAGAACTGCCAATATATAACACTCGCCCTTCTTGAGTGGGTGTTTCCCTGCAGTAGTTTTTTTCCAACAACGATAAGTCAATGAAAATCCTTGATTTTTCAATTAATGTACCGACACATCTTTTTACCCACAATACTGCTATTTTCTACTACTTCTGTAGATTGTCAACTTTTTTACGTCCATCAATCAGTATATCAAACCTGTACTTTGTGCTCACCGAAGCAAATATTATTATCCCAGAAGGATTTAATATTTTTCATGCATAATTTTAATTGACAATGCAAATCGCTGCCTATATTTAGTATAAGTGTCATAACGAGGGGTTAGATGGAAAAAAGGACTTCTTAGTCTCATTCTCGCTCATATAAAGTTGTTTTCATAATATTATCATCAAAATTGGACCTCAACGAGTATTTTCAACCATTCCACATAGATGGCCGAAATCGCCCGCGCAGGTAAGGTAGAAGGAATCTGAGATGGTGGTTGAGATAGAGAAGTAAATGAGATGGACCGACGTCTAGAAAAGAGAGGTTGTCTGGGGAAGAGGGGATAAGGACGGAACCTATTAATTAGGGGACGAATCGAAATGCCAGCCGATGAATGTCCAATTTAAAAAAAAATCTTCAACTCCCCCGGTTATTTTTCTCGTATCCCTTCGATACGTAATGCTTGTTTGTTCTTTTTTCTACTCGGACTTTTCTTGTTTCAACCCCCTTCTCTCTTTTCCTTTTCGCTTCCGATTCTTCCTCCTAACCTCCTCATCCCATCGAGACCAAAAGCACACACTCACAAGCCCTTAAAAACCTGCAGCGAGTCCATTTTAGGAAAGCATTGTGACTCTCTCTCTCCCTCTCTTTTTTCTCTCTTCCTACCATCCCCTCTTTCTCTTGCTCATTAAATGTTGGGGATGTATTAGATGATATATGGCGCAAGGGGTAGCAGGGAGCTCGCCAAACAGAGGAAGAAATTCCGTTGATTTGGCCGACCGGTCCGTGGCCGTGGTGCGGTTTTTGCGGACGATAATTGAGTCGACGGTTAATAGGCTGACGGCGTCGCGATATGCTAAACGGTTCGTTTGACGGGGATTTTTCAACCATTTTCTTCGAGAAATACGGAAATAATGAAGCTGAAATTCCATATATAGCCCTTCTATCTTACTCTCTCCGGTGTGCGACAAGTTTTTAAGGAGACAAGATCGAGAAAGAGGGGACAGGGCGTACTTAACGTTTGTTCAGACGGTTCTTCATCCCAGCCAATTAAACCACGACGAAAAGAAAAAAAAAGAAATCCTAAGGACCCATGGGAACCTGGACTTAGCGGTGGAGTTAATTGGGTACAGAATTTTTCAAACGGTCCACCATCTAATCAACGCAAAAATCGTCCTCTTTCGCAAAATAGTAACGATCCCACACAAAAACTCAAATAATAGCGAAAAATAACTTCATGCCACCAATATGTTCTTCAAAAATTTGAGCAGGTATACATCAGAAATGAAATGCAGAAAAGAAAATATTTCTTCATCCTGGGGAGAGTATTTTTCACACGACTCAACATGGTAACATTAATGTTCCTAAAACGTCACAGCAATGAGCCAAAAACGGTCTACACATTATTTAACAAGCCGCTGGCGCATTAAAAGCTGAACTGTCAAGAACTCCTAAAAAAGAAATTAACACATGCAGGTACACTTAGAACGAATCACGATTTGCTTAAGTAATAAAATTTAAATAAAAGCAATCGAAATGCTTAATTTTATTGAAATAATTGATTTTTATGTTAGACTGTTACTGAAAAATTATAAGTGAAATTTTCTCGATAAAAAATAATTTGTATAGTATTTTACGATAAGTGTTATCACATTTCTTTATGCTAATATTACTTGATAAAACAAAAAAATTAATTGTGCATGTCTTTATCCTGATATAAATGTGTGTAGTTCAAAATATCCTGAAAAAATGCCCATTTGTTTTTAAATTTACGGCATGGGGTCAAAAATACCCCAGGTGGATTTCACGTAAATGTTGAGCAGGTGGAGTCCGAGGGTTAATTAAGGAGCGCTATCGTAAGTGTTGTGTGAGTAGTTTGTCGCTTGTGCAGGCAGAAACTTAAAATTTAACAAATAAAACATGAATCAGAACAATTTTTAATGATAATCCATTATAGTAGTAATGTTGGGAGAGCTGATTTTTATAAATAATAACAGATAACGAAGTCCCTTCAATAATATGCAATGGCGTCAAACCTAAGTGAAAAGACTCTTCTTTGATCACACTCAGAATCTATCACCGCACCAACCCTCTCCAGCGATTGATGCTGAAGCTCAAGTTGTACTCCTAGATTCAATTTCGCAAGGAATAGTCTGAATACGTTATCACTAATCTAAACGCGGTATTACTTAAAGAAAATACCTACGCCAAAGTATTGTAAGCTTCTAATTCGTTCAATTTACCGTAAAAAACTAGTTGTTTCCCACTTTTGGTCAAAGTTTTGCACCGACACACATTAATAGATAAAAATAAAAATTCGCGTCAATCGCAGATCAAAAAAAAATTAAAGAGCTTCCAAATAATTAGGAAGTTTCCGAAAGTGCATCCATCAAAATTTGGTTGTAGACAAAGCAAGAATAGGACATCAAGGAAATATTTTTCCCATTCCACACGATTACTTATCTGAATGGAATTATTGAGTACACGAATAAAACATAGACTAATTATACATTAACATAATTACAAAATTACGAGCGAGGAAAAGTACAATAAATAGTCATTCTCAGCATCAGAGTGAATATCTGAAATGAAGGTGTAACACCGATTAAATTAATTATAAGATCGGAAGAATTATCTTCGAAAACCACCGGAGTATTGAAGAGCAGACAAAGAAGTCAACGTTTTGGAAAGAAGGCTTTCGCGGAGTGGCGTCGATGATTGGCTGCTTTCAGGTTCTCTACCGCGTCTGTTCATATCAGGTGACGACATGTTTCGCAAACGTTGCAGTTTGAGAAACATGTCGTCACCTGAGATGGACAGACAGACAGGGAGAGAACCTAAAAGAAGCCATTCATCAAAGTCAACGTTTTAACTGCCCAAACAAAGCAGCAGGCTACCATACACATGCTTCAGAAATACAGAAAGGGTGATGTATACAAAACAATAAATATAAGGAGGAGAAACAGGGCGAATCAATGAAGAATATGATTTAGTTAAGAGGCGATGAAAGAAAAAAATGCATAGATAATTCAAGTCATTGACCAACCATTATTCATAGAGAAAAATATTGATTTTTTTTATTGCGGCCGATAAATGACAGGAATGAAAAAATAATAATGCAGTTGCAAAGAGAATACGGATGACAAAAATTGAAAAACCAGAATTTCTTAAGATAATCCTTCCCGGGATTACTTTAAGATTAATGACTGGAGGATTGTAATCGCGGTTCTGCAAAAAAATAGAAGTCACAATTTAGGAGATAATACTTGATGATTTTTTCATCACGTCGCAGGATGAAACAAAGCGTTTGAGCAAGAACTAATATAAATGAGCTTGCTTATCCCATGATAACGCAAAAACGGATCGCAAACAAGGTCGGACATTAAATCATTTGGCTAATTGACGGTATCTACCTGCCAGAAGCAATGCTAATGCATTCTTAAGGAACTTCCGATGCTATCACATGGAACAATGTTATTCATTACTCGAACCGAGAGATTTGGACTCGGATAAGTCTGCTAGGCCGCGGAATTTCGATAGGTGACTACTTGTTCCCACGTTATCAGTTAGCCCTCGTGAATAAGGGCGATCGACTGGCAAAGCATTTATCATGGAATTTAAGGATTCCGATAGAGCTGACGGGGATTTGGCTAATTATGCATCAATTACATCCAGAAACGTTTAATTGCATCGAATAGAAATACATCAGTCCGTTTGAAATCCGATAAAAATCCCGCGACAATTGGCAGATCAGGTATGGTGAGCTCTGCGGCCACATAAGTGAAACAGAGAGGTAGTCCCCAATGACCGTAACGTTAGAGATGATGTCACAGGTACGAAATAAGCTGATTTACTGATTAGCTGATATTTAGAGTTTTCGGTAAAAAGGAGGACTCATGGCAGTGACCAACCCAAGCCTTCATGGACCGGGAAGTCTTCATGAGCACTCAACAAAATTCGAAGGAAACTTAACGAGGGTTGAAGGGGTCTCGCTAAGGTTGCCTTGGTTGAGTACCAAAAAACCATCGCATTAACTTCTTTCGTACCTACGATGTGATGTCTAATGTTGCGGTCATTATAATTCCGTTGCCACTATCATTGACCAGACTATCATTACGCAAAAGCCTTACTTTTTAAGCAAATCTGTTTCTTCTAAGCTGTGTATTAATTTAAGATATTGCTCATTATATCTAAAATGATGTCAATAAATAAACAAAAACGCTCTTTGCAACACTTGCTACTCTCTCTCGGGAATCGGAAACGAGATAATGATAGCCTGATTAAGACAATTGTCGAGGGAAAATACAATTAGATAGCAGGAAGGGAAAAGGAAGACCTCGAATGAAATATATGTAATAGGTATTTGACAGAGAAGAAAACTAAGGTGTGAAAAAATTAGCTGATAGGAGAATTGTGCGGAGAGCTGCGTCAAACCATTCGTAGGATTGTTGACTAGCGATGATGATGACAGTACTATAATTCCTAAGAAAATTCTGCAATTTCGTTCAAACAATAAGAAATATTATCTAGAGGCATGTAGCTAACAATTGGCTTCCCTTACAGAAAAAAATTACCTAGCTTGGGCTTGCCTTGAGCTAACAATTATCTTTCTTTGCAGAACAAAATTTATTACGAAATCTGCCTTAATTTTTCGACATATTTGCCTCTTGTAAGCTCTCTTACGATTCAAGACATTGCTAATCTTCTCGAGTGTGATATCAATAAATAAACAAATATGCTATTTCCAACGTTTGCAAAAACTCTCTCGAGAATCGAACAATAACGTCTTCACACTGCAACCACCAGGGAATTTCTAAACGACAAGCGTTTTACACCAGAGAAGCAAAACATTCCGACACTGCTGACTGTGTGCATGTTTAGTGCCTATTTCACGAGCTCCCAGGACAGAGAAGCTCAAGTCCCACCTCATGAAGCTCCAAGGAAAAGACAGGATCAATATTTTAGCAAAGAAATAAAATGAGACGTTATGGAAATGAACTTGGTCCCGAGTTAAAAATAGGGGAGCGAGGAATTCGCAAAGTGATTTCGCGCGTTTAAAATCCATCTCACTACGTCATTCAAACATAGCAAGAAAGAACTACTGAGGACGTCAAGTCATAAAAAGCAGTAATATTCTAATCTAGGTAGTTGCACACGCGAGAACTATCTTAGGAGTGCGTTCGCTAAACTTAATCGTTAGAGACTCCTTTAAAGTAGTTGCCCACCCATTAATCAAAGCTGACAAATTTAGCGTGACACTATTAATTACAATTCAATCACATATAGCCCTAAGGAATAGAGTTAGCGTGCTGGCTTTCTATTCATAGGGAGCGGGTTCAAAAACCGACGGTGGTAGTGGCCAAGAAGAGGCCAATGAAGAGTCTAATCTGGAGTGTAACTAACCTTCCATGTGGACTCTCATCAATCAGTTTCCCCTTCTCACCCACCATATATAGCACTTCGTCGTTCCTCTTCCGCCTACCGTCCTTCGTCTACCTCATATTATATATTCTCCGTCACACCACCACCTATAACTTCGCCAGTATTTTCTCGTCCTATTTCCAAAACAGAATTAAAATTATTATTCTTCAAACCAAAAATTTTACGATACTTATGAAATGCTTCTCCACGAATTTTGATTATGGTTGACGACATTTATCTCATAAAGAAAAAAAGACAAAATTAAACGTAAACTCTTCCAATTCCACGAATAGATAACAACGAGGCTACCTCACTTTAATCACACTTGCTTATAAGACGAATTTTGCACAATTGGGAGATGATATAAGATATGCATTTCATCAATAAAAACCGTAAATAGAAAGCGAGACAACCTCGATCATGTTCACGAATTAAGAAAACGGAGACGAAGATTGTGATACAAAAATATACCACCTTGTTAATCCGATACGCATTGAGAAGATATATTTTTAGATTCCTTCTCGAGAAATCTTTTGATGGATCTTTTTTTTTTCCTGAAAAGATGGGCTCACTCCCTCACGACCAAAAACTCACCCCCTACCCCGCCACAACAACCCCCTCCATTGTCGTTCTTTTTTTTATTCTCGTGTTGTCCCCATCCCACTCATATCTCTTCCCCCACCCTCGTCCGCACAGCGCCTCACAACGGTAGAAGGCGCGAGTAATGAAAGACCTCGCCAAAATTTTCAGAAAATTAAAAAGTAGAAAAAAAATAATAATAATGAAGGGAGAGGTGGAGTATAAATGACGGGACCCAAATGGCGGCTCCAATTAAAGAGCTGTCAATGAGGGCGCGCTCACGGTCTGGACCACCATACAGGGAGGGGGAGGAGGAAGGTGGAAAAGATATTTTTTTCTCGCTCTCCTTTCTCTATTTTTACTCGAAAACTTTTCTCTTACGCCGTGAGAAGAGCATCTGAGCATGAGAGAGATGCTGATTTTCCTACTACAGGGATCCTGGCTCGAACCCCGACGCACAGTGGGACAGATTGTGGATTAGGGAGGAATAAAATCCAAATGTTTTGAGAATTTCATAAAAAATTCAGTAGGTAGCAAAAAATAAAACTTGCTTCCTGCGCGAGGTGGCCCGTCAAGAGGATCCGGTTCCATTATCATGAACGTGCAAAACTCACACACGTGATTTATCCCCGGGAGAGCACTACCCTCACCTAACCAAATCGATTTTAGGGTTGTAGCACTGAGGAAATATATCCTCGGAGAAAAGTAATTCCAAGGGGAGGTAGGTACTTCAAGGAAAGGAACTGATCGTATTACCAAGAATGCGTGGAATTTACATGGCAGTAATTTAGTCTCGGGTGAGCTCTAACATGACCAAACAAAGCTGATTGTACAGTTGATCTCCTATCTCTTTTTTTTCTCGATCACTTTTCTCTCGGTGTGGGAAGAGCATCATCCGAGGAATGGAGGTGACATGTGCTGATTTTCCTACCTCGAGGATCCTGACTCGAACCCCGTCCCACAGACTGAGGATCTGGGAGGAGCGAAATACATATATCTTAAGAGTTTCATAAAAATTTTGTTTATAGCAAAAAACTTCTTCCTGCGCGAGATGGCCGAAACAACGGAACAATTTCAATTGCCATTATCGTCCAAAGTTTATTCGCCCGTCATTTAGTCCCGGATGAGCTCTACCCTGACCTATCCAAATCGTCCATGGGGTTGTAGCATTGAGTAATTATATTCTCGGAAAGAAAAATTACCAAGGGGAGGAAAGGAACTGAATAAAAAGGAACTGATTCCATAACCATGAATATTTACAGGACTTATTTAGTCTGAGGTGAGCTCTAGCATAACATATCTATGGTTGGGTTGGTATCTATCGATGGTAGGGTTGAAATACTATGCAAATACATTTACTTGCAGAAAAAGATTCTCCCGGTGCGTGAGGTGGCTCGCGGAAAGATTTTCGCTCCACTACCCCGGATGACTTACGAAATGCACCAATGATTTAATCGGGGGTGAGCCCTTATCAATTCTATTCAAACCGATCTCGGGTTTACCACTGAGAAATTATTCTCGGAGAAAAATTATTCCAAGGGAAGGTGATTCAAGAGAAGGAACTGATCCCATTGTCGAGAATGTGTTGAATTTACACGACAGTAATTTCGTCTGAGGTGAGCTCTAGCCTTGCATATTTAAAACTTTGGTAAGGTTGGAAAACTAAACAAATATATACTTGCAACAAATAATTCTCCCAGTGCATGAGATGACGCATGGAAAGTGATTCGCTCCATTACCCCAAATTTGATTAAGTAACAGGCCAGTGTTTTAGTCTGGGGTGAACTCTACCTTTACCAGACCAAAAATTGACCTTCTGGTTGAAGCACTGAGAGTGCGACCTTCAAGTAGGGAGTTGGTGGCGAGAGCAGGGCAATAGTCTTGCAGCAACCCCCGAAAACTCGCGAGCTCCTCCAAACCAGTGCAATCAATAGAGGCGGAGGCGGGGGGGTGTGGGGGTGCATGGAAGAGGGGTGGGGGTCGGTCGAGTTTTGGGACCAAGGAGAGTGCACGGGAGGAAAGCGCGAACGACGGGCGCAGTGGAATGGGAAAAGAGGGAGGCGTAGGATGGAATGGGTGATTCAATTGCGTAGACAACGGAATGTGAAGGCCTGGGGCCGTATAAGTTTCTGTACGTGTAAATATTTATCGTAATTCGATTGGTATTATTTCTTATTGTTCGGCCATTTGACTGCGACAGTAGAATCATACACTGCACAGAGTGCATTCTCAATGATTAAGAGGTTTTTTCGTAATTATAATTGTTTGTTGAATTATCGTATTGATTGTTTGTTATTGAACTGTATTGTAATCATACACTGCATAATGTACATTCTTCATGATTGAGAGTTTTTTTCGTAATTATTATTGCTTGTTTAATTTTGTATCGATTGTTAATTATTGTATTGTATTGTAATCATATACTGCACAGTATACATTCTTAATGATTGAGAGGTTTTTTCGTAATTATAATTGTTTGTTTAATAATTGCATCGATTGTCAATTATTGTACTGCATTGGCAATGCACGTAATAACTCCATGCCAGCTATTATAAACATTTAAACTCTTAGTAACTGGGTATCTTATTCTTACCGGTAATGCGCGTAATAATTTTATTCATGAGATAATAACTATTACCAGTTCAATATAGGGTAGCGGAGTCCGGGGTGATTCGCAAAATGGGAAGTGTAAGACCGCATCAACCGGTGTAATTTAATTTATTCAATTTTATATTATTAAAATCAATCAAATAATATTTAACACTCTGTCAAGAGTATGGTATGGTATTTGGAGGAGGCGACCGACAGCTGAGGTCAACTTTGCCACTAGGGAGGGGTATGGAAGGAAGGGTGGAGAGAAACCCGGTGTCGGCATTTTCCTACACCTAACGAAGGCGCAATGGGGACGACTTAACGTCCCATCCGACGGACGGAGTGATGCACTTGAAGTGCCCAACACAAAGCACTCAAGTGGGGATCGGGCAGTCTCGGCAAAATCTCTACCACCGCCGGGATTTGAACCCGGACCGACCGAGTGGGAAGCCGACACTATCTGACTATCCCAATCCTCCTTAAAAGTAACTCTACGGAAAAACCCATTCAAAAGTAATCATAACCATCATTATGACTGCCATCTCTATCAGCGTAAAATCTCTTTTACCTCTTTGTCCCGATCAGTTCCAATAAATTTCCAATCCAACAGATTTCATTACTCTTCCCACCTTCCCAGATTTGGCATTTTCCACCTGCAAGCTTGTTAACCTAATAGTCTTCGACTAAGGGATCTGAAATGAGTGAGGCGAAAGCAGTCAGCAGGATTGGAAATAGGATCGAAGAGATTTCGAGAAGACAGCTTATTTTGAGTCGGAATAGCTTGAAAGCATGAAAAGAATAAGTGAAGTCATAAGTGGCCAGGAATAGTATAATCAAATAAGAGCCTATTGTATTTATTTTGTCAATCAGAAAGAAGTTCAACCAAAAAAAACTCACTAACAGATTCAGAACTTCCTATGACTTTATTGCTACCTATGAATTTTTGTTTACTATAGTATTCTACCGATTAAGGTAGGTTTCCATGGGGCACTAAATAATTAATCTTGGAGCATCTCCTTACAGCACTGCCTTCTTCAATTCACTGTAGGGCCTAAACCCTTTAAATCTCGGCCTCGGTGGCGGCGGGGATAAGTTCTCGCCAACCATATCGAAGGTCACGGGTTCGAGTCCCACCTGGGTTGGTATTTGTGTTCGTCTGTTACTGATTATTTGAACTCCCGATGTAAAGGCCATATTGTGGTGTTTTCGGGGATACTCTAACATTCTACCCTCCAACACCGTTTTCAACAAAATGAGGATAATAGCCTATGATTACTTCAATGTTGAATAGCAATGTACAATGTTCATCCATGTGCTTTTATTGCCCTATCTCCCGCTGCCCCCACTTTGTCAGTCTTTTGTGCCATGCCTCATACTTACTCCACCTATCTGCCACCCCCATCTCACCTCATCATCCTGGGGATAACGCCCTTTTATCCTGGACACTTTCTTGCACGTATAAGATTTTCTCATCGCTCTTTTTGTCAAATGCGTTTTGATGCTTTTTATTCATACCTTCTCCTCTCCCTTTCGACATTCTTATCTCTCTTCATCTCAGTTATCCCATTCATCTTCCCGGCGTTTATAAGCGAAAAATTTTTTGTACTACACCTGATGATAACGCCCTGACGTCGAACCTATGGTCATTATTATTATAGGATACTACCGATTAAGGTAGGTTTCCGTGGAGTATTAGACAAGAATTCTGGGATCCTGCATCCCCATCAACCACTTTCCTCTTCAATTCACAATAAGGCCTACTCCCTTCCATTCCATCTAAAAATCTTATTATTTTCCTTCCTCTCCCTCGTTTACCGAACGTTCTACCCTCTAACACTTTTTTCAACATCCCCTCCCCGATAAGTACCTACAAGCTCCATCCAAACCTTTTGTCTCCTTCGTATCTCATATAAAAGCTGCCTCTTCTCACCCACCACGTCCAGCACTTCATCTAACCTCCCCATCTCCGTCCACTTCACCTTCTCCATTCGTCGCCACACCCACATCTCCAGTCTTTTCTCGTCCACCTTCCTAAGTGTCCACGTTTCTTCACCGTAAACGCACCACACTCCAGAGTCCTAAAGAAGTATATTTTACGAAGCAGACGCATAGTTTAAGTTATTCAAGATGACATTCGGAAGTCACTACTGGGGCACACAATGTTCTTCCTCGGAATGGAGGAAGCATTTTACGCTACCCGCTCCTTCTTCAAGACTTCCTTTCTAGCCTTCGCCGTCTTCGCGCGTTGCCCGGAGGATGAATACAGATCCGAGTCAGGAGTTATTCACCCCACGACGCCCTGCTTCCAATTTCCGGGTTCCCCTCCTGCCCCCCCCCCCCCCACACTCAACACCCCGCCCTCTTCCGTGTACATTTGAGCTATACGCCGAATGTAATGCGCTTTTGCTTGTTTGTATTATGTCGAGTGTTTGCATACGCATGCGTTATAAGATGTCCCCCCTCAAACAATCTCTGGAATTGAAAGAGTCGATGTAAAATTCACTTCAAGGATGGAAGGTGCTCCATACAGGTAAGTATGGATTTCATGCGCTGAGCGATAAAGGTTGTATATTTTGCTGCCGGAGTACTGAAACTACCGATACAAACCGGAAGATATATTCACACAACAGGGTCAAATTAATTTTCTTTCCCACGCAAATGGCTGGAATGAAGGGGAATGCGGCAAGAACAGAACAAATGTGGCTAAATATTCGTTCGTGAGCATTTCAATGGGTCTTGAGTTTACCTCTTTTTAATTTTTACTTTCGTTCAAAAATATTTTGCTCGCCCAAAAGATTTTCTAGATAGTTCCCTTGACATTTTTGAAAACCGACTTAAAACCGGCCAAAATGATTACGTAAATAAAGCTTCTGCGGGGTGAACCGAGACCTCATCTACGCAGTGCTCTTGGTGCCTACACATAAATAGGAGACTGAAGTTCGGCAAATGGAAATTAGCAATAAATTTACATTATCACTTAACGAAATATTTGCGTAACAACAATATAGCTTCTGTTTTTTTAGTGTCAATACAGTACAAAAATTAGAGTGCAGTGGACACAGTTTCCAACACCCAATTAACCTACATCCTCAATTCAATGCCATGATACTAATTACCGCAAAGATTGACTGATCCATCTGACTGGAAACTATGGCTACCAAGACTTAAGGTGAAAATATGTCTCGGTCCTGGTCTGGTCGCCACCTTTGACGTACGAGAATTGGGATATCACCGTAAATACTCCCGAAGGATAATTTATTGATCCTATTTTTCCTACAAAACCGGAATTGAATTTGGCGCTATCTGTCTTCACGTGTAGGGGATGAGCAGGGGGCATTTGACTCACCTCAGGTAGTCCTGCTTGCAGAGGATCATGCCCGCCTTGGTGAAGCACGATCCGCCGATGTCGGCCAGCGTGGCTCCGCAGCACGTGCACTTGAGGCACGCGTTGTGCCAGTAGCGGTCGAGCGCGTGCAGCAGGAACCGCTCCACGATCTTGCCGCCGCACCCCGCGCACACCTTGACCGTGGGCCCGCCTGGGCCGCCGCCGGGGCCCCCGAGGCCGCCGCCGACGCTGCCTCCGCCGACCATGCCTGTGGGAGGGGATTGTCCGGAGACGACAGAGTCAGACATTGATTTCACCCAGACGAACGGCTATCAGTTAAATAAATAAAATAAATAAATACCACGCCATGTATTGCATGAGTGCACCACAAGGGATAATGAACACTTTCTGCTAGATAGATGAATAATGCACAATTCATTCCGAATAAAATAAAGTAATGAAATATTAAAGTGGGTAGACCAATTCCGTACGAACGGCTATCAATTAACTAAATAAAATAAAAAAATACCAATCCATGTATCACATAAATACACCACAAGGGATAATGAACACTATCATATTCTAACACATGTAACTGTTCAAATATATTTGCACGAAAGGTGTGTTCACATACTAGAAAGTTAAATGAAAAAAATTTGCTTTTCAATCAAAAACATTAAAAAATTATGCAAACTTTTACATGGACCTTATTCGTGAATATACCGTGAAAACAACTGAACTGTTTGTAAAAATTATTGCCTTAGAAGTTAATGAGACGAGAATCAATCAATTTTATAACCTAAGTTGCTCTTATCATTAACTTATTTATTTAAACTCAAAATGAAACACACCATTTGTATAAAAATATAATAAATTGAAAGTTAGACGTAATTATAGGGAAGGAAGTGATTAATAAGGATAACGACTATTACATAACACAATTTGTTCGTTCAAACAAATAATACACTTTTACATGATACATATCATAGCAAAATTCAAAAAATTAAAATAACTTAAAATTAAATAGTAATCATAGTAAGGGAAGTGGTGAAAACGGTTTAAACACCCAAATTCATAAAATAATTTATACATAGCAATATGGGAAATATACTTGCACTGAATATATCGTAACAACATTTAAATAAACTAATAAATAACTTAAAAGTAAATAGAAATTACCAGGGAAGTGATTAAAAAGGTTTTAACGCCCACTTTAATATCATAGTATTTTTATAGCAACAAAGCATAAGTATTTGCACTAAATAAACTAATAAACAACTTAAAAGTAAATAGCAATTATTGCCAGGGAAGTGATTGAAAAAATGTTTAAACGCCCAATTTAAGATCACTATTTGTTTATAGCAACAAAGCATAAGTATTTGCACTAAATAAACTTATAAATAACTTAAAAGTAAATAGAAATAATTGTCAGGGAAGTGATTTAGACGAGTTTTACCCAATTTCATAAGATCATTTGTTTGTAGCAAATCGATTCGGGAACTGCGTCGATCGTCCGACGCACCTTGCATTCCGGCCATCGGGTGCTGTTGCTGCATCGGGTGCTGCCCACCGCCCCCACCCATGTGGTGCGCCGACGGGTGCATCCCCTGATGATGCTGGTGCTGGTGTTGGTGCTGGTGCTGCCCGGGGCCGCCCTGGTGCGAGAGCGGCGGCCCCTGGTGGCCGTGGTGCGGGTGCACGTGGTGGTGGTGGTGATGGTGGTGCATCTGGTGCCCGCCGTGGTGCGGGGGCGGGCTCAGGCCCATCATGCCACCGCCCCCGCCGCAACCAGCGCCCCCAGTCATCATCCCGCCCCCGCTGCCTCCCATCAGGCCTCCTCCGCCCACCATATTGTTATTGTTGTTGTTATTGTTGGGCGTGCCGTTGTTATTATTGTTGTTGTTGTTATTGTTGTTGGCATTGTTGAGGTGGTGATGGTGCTGCTGCTGCTGTTGGTGGTGGGGGTGGGGGGATTGCTGCTGCTGGTGCGGGTGGTGGTACGGGGGACCGCCCCCTTGGTGCTGCTGTTGCTGAGGGTGGGGCTGCTGGTGCATGTGATGCATCTGATGCATATGGTGCTGCTGTTGTTGCTGCTGCTGCTGTTGCTGCTGGTGCATGTGGTGCTGTTGTTGCTGCTGCTGAGAATGGTGCATCTGTTGCTCCATCATCATCTGCTGGTGGTGCTGGGGTGAAGGTCCCCCTTGTGGCTGCTGGGTCATGCTGCCACCGGAGCCAGGACCTTGGGGCCCCACGGGGGTGGAGGCCCCCGAGTTGGGCCCGCCACCGCCCCCGCCGCCCCCCTGGGCAATGTGCCCGTTGCTCATCATGCCTCCGCCCCCTCCCATCGGGCCTCCGTGGTGATAGTTGTTGTTATCCTGAGGACCGCCGCCTCCTTGTACCGGACCGCCCTGGTTCTGTACCGGTCCCGTGGGCTGCTGTCCTGGAGGTGGGCCGCTACCCCCTGGAGGCGGCTGCTGACCCTGTTGCTGCTGAGTCGGGGGCTGCTGGGATGCCTGTGGGGGAGGTGGCTGAGGCGGTGGAGGCGAATGTGGCGAGGTAAGTTCCGTATAGGGGTGGTAGTGGGGGTTCATAGTTGAGGCGGCCAGCTTCGCTGATTGAGTTTAGACACCTGTGCAGGGAGACAGAAAGAGACAAAATAGATTAGATTCGAACAATATATTGATACATCACACATGAGACATGGGCCACATATTAACGATGTAAAAAGGGTAAACGCTGATAAGTAATCATAACCTGAATCATGTACAGAGTGGATGCGTTGATAAGGTATTATATTTGGCCCAGCATCAAAAGCATTCCTTGAGTAATTCTGAAGAGCTTGAACAATGTCGTCACTCGCTTCTTAAATCAAGCTGTGCTTTGGGAACTTAAAACAACAAGCCGATAATATAATAAAAGCTAGTAAGAGGCCCGGGTTGATACAGGTAGCAAATGCGTCAATAGTAGGTATAAAGTGTAACCGAGCATAGCATGCGTACATGATCTACGATCATAAAATCATTTTCCGGGGATAATAAAAGACTAATGATAAGTATCCAATATAATATGTACTAACTAAATGAAACATATAATAAAGGTAATTTCAACGCTCCCAACCGTTTAGAAAAAGCTACTTGGTACTTTATCAAATTGTGCTAGAAGCAATTTTTAAATAATAGTACCGCAAAAATGAACGGAAGACCAACGCTTATTCTGTTTACTTTTAAAATTATCATTATCCTAACAAATGATATGACACAGAGACACAATAAACGATATCAAAACACTTCTCGATATCTTTCGCATACATAAATGAAGCCATTAGTCGAAACACAAAATCATGAGGACTTCGTCCGCGAAAAACTCCCATGTTTACAGCTCCCCTCGGAATTCCTGAGGTGTGCAGTACCTGAAAACACGCTGTTGTCGCAGTCTGGCTGAAAACACAATGCGCGGTCCTTTTCCTTTGTAAAAAATACAACACCCCCTTCAACGGCCTCACGATAAAACGTTTTAAAACCTCAGGTCACGACGGCAAACACGATACGTGTGGGCTCTTCCAAGAGATTCTCTTGCCGATCACGTCCCGCTTCATAAGAGAGGCTCTCCCGACCGCTGAAGGACGATGCCGTGATATCCCTGCATCGCGCAACTAACGAATTCAAATAAATGCTAGCATAGGCGATTCAACGCAGCCCCGACGTACGCCTTAAATCGTCGGAGATTAACTTTAATCACGCAATTACAACCCTATTATATTCCCCATCTATAATCAGGGTAGAGCGATATGCGTGCATATTAACAAACTGGGAACAATTTCAAAATAATATAATGAATCAGCGAAGGCCCCTAGATATTCAACTTCTTAACATGCAATCAATTTTGCCCTTAAACCTTTCTACTCAGATCCCTTACAAATAAGGGAGCATAAAAGAATGCACCACAAATTCGTCAAGATATTAAGTTGTCATCTCAAATTTTATCTTATATAAGGACCAATACCGCGAATTCAGAAACTAGAGGCAAGCTATCTCGACAAAACCATTGGTACTGCATACTGAAGTTGATTGTCAGTATATTTATTTAATTTCCGTAACATCTGTACAGTGAAAAAAACACTTAACATACGTCCACTCTAACACTCTGATAACTAGATTTAGTACGGTATCATAGGAGATTGTAAAACATCAAGTAATATTCCAAAAATATTAATTTTCATAGATCAGATTTTTCGTCTATAATACTGTCATTATTAAATAGTAAAAGTACACACAACAGAGAAAAATGACATACTATCAGTATAAAACGGTAGTGGAATATGTAAGGAAGTATTTGTAATTACCACGGGTATAAATCACAACAACAAACATAAAAATCATGACTCGTGCCAACGTTTACGGCTTCTGAATATTTTTAGCACATTCAGACATGAATTCCTACAAGGGAAAACTTTTCGGTCACAAAATTATGCCAATAGCATTTGGGGGAGGGTACCATGAAGCATATATCTGATACTTCATGGTAAACGTTAATTCCATACTTCCTATCCGGATTCAAACCAATTTAATCGCTGCGATAAGACCAAAGCAACAATGAGAAAGAATAAAAATGAAATAAGCGGGAATTATAAGTAGGGAACTCAGAAAGAGGAGTGAACTCCAAAAAAAAGGCCACAGAAAATACCATAGCGTAGCTGTATCAGACATAAAAGTATTGCTGTACGAGATCAATGTTATCGTCATATTTTTGAAGTGGAAAAGGAAGAAAACAAAAATGTTGCCCAGGAGCCAATAATTTACGCGCATTAGTTTTTCCTCATACATTGGATGCCTTTCGAAGGATGAAAACCACTTCGATCCGGGTGATAGATTGGATTGAATATTGCTTCGGTCATCCTTGCAAATCAGTCAGGATTCCCTCCACACAAAAAAGCCCCATGCTTCCAAAGAAAATCAATCCAGCACTCGAGTACTTCGCCTTTCGATTTGAATAAAGATCTGATGAAATAATGTGGGCACCTCCATGACGTTGGAGTACTGGCTTATCCTCTAGGAATCCTAGTCAATCTATGGACGTTTCATCTCGTCTGATCAAATTCTCTTCGCATTTTTTTGATAAAAATTGTTGCCCTCATAAAAGACATCCATAGAAAAGTTAAAATCAAAATGTTAGTCCAAAGAATGTGTACAATTCAGCAACGGATATTCTAAACTTATTTATCAGGCTTTATGAGCCGACCTTACATGAATTTTACGTCACAAACGGGATAGAGTTATTTGAATTGTCAGCGATTACAACATAAAATCGCTAATAATTCAAAAATAATATTAAGGTGACGGGTCTATTTTTACATGATTCTTACGGTAGATCTAACTTTACATGACATTTTTTTGCAATGATATTTATATTATACCTTTCTTCATTTATTAGCAACACCCACAAAACATCCTCTCTGGGATTTTTACTACAGCAGGCGTCTCAAACCGCAACAAAGAACGTTCACGAAAATATCTAGATCAGAAATTCGTAGTGAGGCAGGGCTCGAATCCGCGAATGTTGGGTATTATTACAGTATTCTACCAATTAAGGTAGGTTTCCTCGAAGTACTGAAGAAGCTTTCTGAGAAAATCCCCTGTATTCAAGCACTTCCCTCTTCAATTCAAAATAAGGCCTACCCCGTTTCATTTTATTTAAAAAGCCTTATTCTCTTCCTTCCTGTTCCTCGTTTACCAAACATTCTACCCTCTAACACTTCAAAATCCCCTCCCCGCAAAGTACTCGCTCCATCCATACCTTCTGCCTCCTCCGTATATCATCTAAAAGCTGCCTCTCCTCACCCACCATGTCAACTTCTTCGTTCCTCTTCCTCTCCGTCCTCTTCACTATACTTCTCCTCCGTACTTCTCCATACTTCTAAATACTATGTATATACTCCGTCCTTCTCTATACTTCTCCACATCCATTTCTCGAATGCCTCGAGTCTTCAAAAACAAATTGCGATGTAAATATCTAACTATGGGATAAGTCAACGCAAAGAAAATTTGCCAGATAATAGAAAATTCTCGGCTGCAAATGGCTGCGCTTTTAACTAAAATTATACGTGTGCTTCCAATCTTCTCTCGTCCTTTGCGCTGGCAAGCACGAATTTAACTCCTTTACCCTTATCCGAAACTGAAGCCCGCAGTTATGGTTTTTATCAACCAGCAGTATTTTCCATTGATTGTCGCCAATAGATTACACATAAAAATTTACATTTCATACACAATTTCCAACAAATATGGAACGTAGATCCCAATTTAGGGGGTGAGAAGCCTAAGGGTACAATTTATATTTTTCCGAAACAAAGTTAGGTACAATTAGTACAAGTAGGTAACTTAGTTAAATAAAACAAGCGAGATGAACTAGATATTTAGAAGTTCATTTGATTCTCTACTCCATTTCAGCACAGAATAGAGACTCACACGTACCTATCCCTTGACCACCGAGTTTTTGTACATATCGTCTATCAATTTCTGTAATTGACTCTGTTTAGAAAAAACAAAATCACTTTTACCTCAATTAAATAAGTCTTTTTAATAAAATTTAAGATTACTCACCCATTTAACGAAGTCAAAATGCACAGTGGCTATCTTTTTATTCTATTTCCATTGAACTATTGGAATCAAATGACCTAGCAGTGGTGCGAAATGACCTAGCCGTCGACGCACCCTAAATCTCAATACTACCACTACCACATGTACCCCCTGCCTCATCACCCTCTCATTTAGTAACATCAAAACCTGGGTCGGAATAAATTTTCTAATCGTGGAAAATTGCAAGTGGAAAAATCCCACAACATCACGCTTGGAACTTTGGATTTTATTTTAGCTTAGATCTTAAAATAATGAATTTTTTCCAAATTTTCGTTTTTGTTTGAACTTGATATGAATTCAAAACACCAACGCATAATTAAGACCGATCGAGAGGATAGTATGCCTCCTGTAAATACGGATTATGCAATATAAAATGCGTCGTTAAAACGGTAAGTTCTCCCTCCCCCTTTTCTTTTATCCTCCTCAATTCAATGCACCAGTGCCACCAATTTTTTTTATTTCTTCAATCACTTTCCGAACCTAACTCTGTTTTGGAAAAAATAAATTATGCATTGGAATCCCACCCCCTCAATTTTTCTCATCGTCAATCGCTTACGCACAACTAGAAGAATGTATTTCGGAAACTTTACCTATATGAGATCTACTTCATTCCTCGGCGTGGTCTCCGTAAACAAAACAGGGGCACATCCTTTCACAGTGACGTGATAGAAAACTGCCCTACTACACACGATTGATTCCGGTGTTATTCCCAAAGCCCTTCAATATCCTTTGGCAGTCGTTGCTGAGTGAACGAAGATTGCAGCGGGCGAAAAATATACGCTTCAGATTGGATTAAGATGATATTGCCTTTTGCGAGAAAGAAATCCGGCGAGAATGAATTGAGCGCAATTCAAATCAATAAAAAAGCCACTTACATTTATCAACCATAGAAGTACGAGTAATACAAGTATAGATTTCATTTACATTTTACAGAATATCGTGGTAGCAGTTATCATGAAAGATCTACGCATCATCAGTCGTTAGCATAAAATAATTAAATCACAAGAATCAAAAGAAATAAAAAGTACAGCGGCCGATAGTGAAAACATAATCGGCACTCGATATTTTCCAGCAAGGAACAAGAAGAGAAGAAAAGTACAGGGCGAAATTAAATTATAAACAACTCTCCCAGAGATTCAACCCGAGGTTAGTTTGAGCAAGGTAGGGTAGAGCTTACCCAAGACTAACCCAAAGGCATGTGATAATACATATCCATGAGGGTAAGGTATTCCTTTCCCTGTATCATGTCGTATATTAAGGAAATTCAAAGACAGCAATAGTAAGATAACATTCATCCCATATCCTCTACCCATGACGACACCGGAGTAAACTGACCTAACAATGGAAGCTCATGCGAGAGAAAAAATATGGCGCCGGCATCGGCTCATCCCCGGCTTGTGAAAGTTTGCGTAGTCATGGAAACGGCTTTCGGGCTGTTGACGGGCCCCTAGCAACGTTTATTAGAGTGTAAAAGAGGATTCAACGGTAGATATTTTAGTGGGCATGTGAAGAATGATATGCGAGGTACGAATTGATTATATAATCATGGTTGGAGGAAGACAGAAATATCTAAGGATCATTTCCATGGGAGAGCCATGGTGATATTAAGTAGGACGGGATAAGAGTTAGCTCAAGATATGAAATATGCCTGAAAGAAGTTCGAAACAGAATAGATCCATAGCGTGGACCCATAGAGGTCTGATCGGAAAATATCAGGCTTCAAAACCTGACTCGGGGGAAATGATTCTGAGATTAAGAATTTACAGAAGAAAATAAATGTCACGATTGGAGGGCTACAGGGTAACTGCAATAACTGGGATTTTACAACAAGTATAATAGGTGATATCTCGACGTAGTGTACTTGGATTAAACGTATCTCAATAACTAAGGCAGAAACGGCACAGTAGAAACCCGAACAGCTATGAGAGATACAATGAGCTGGCCAGCTAACCATCTTGTTTTCTGTGGTGCATGATATGGTATATTATATCCGCATGAAAAAACATTTAGTGAGAAATATACATGAGAGAAAATTCGATGAAAAAGATTTACTTGCTATAATTAGAATGTTTTTATATGAATCCAACGTTTTTCCGGGCATCGTCAGGGCTTTTAACAGCTTCACTCAACGGAGTATCTGTTGCACAATTGTGCACTCGAAAATGTTTTTTTTTCCCTGGAGATACCTTCATTAAAAAGCGAAACGTTGAATTCAAAGACTGTTTATATTTTTTTCCACACCACCAAAAAAAATAAAAAAATTGGCATAATGTTTCGGGGCTTTGTAAAACACTAATAATAAACGTACACTAACATACATGCCCTGGATAGGGGCAACCTATCAAGGCTGGACTGAAACCCGCGACTCCAGCCCGGCAGGCGAGGGTTCAACCTAGCCGCCAAATAAAGGCAGGCAAATAAAGTAAAAAAAGTTCACCATAACTTCCAGAGAAAATATCACCAGGCTAAGAAAATGCGCATACATAAACATGATTTCGTGAAGTTTTCGGGATCGCCACCGCGTCCGGAACTACAATACTGCCGACGTTTCGATGTCCAACTCGGCAATCGTACTCAGGACTATGAGTGACGCACGCCACTCATAGCCCTGAAGATGATTGCCGATTCGGACATCGAAACGTCGGCAATATTGCAGTTCCGGCCCCGATGGCGATCCCGAGAACTCTTAATGTAATCTTTTCGCTTGGAAAGCACCAAATCTTTCTTTAAACATGATTTGTGAGCAACATATTTAGAGCGCTCGTTCAGCCAAAAAGTGGCGAAATAATAATTTCCTGTGGAATCCACATTACTTGGCTTTCCTATTTTTTTCGACAATGTGCGCCCTTTGTTAATGAGAGCATAAGATGAATCGAATAGGATTCTTCATCATCCCACGCAGATACAACCGAGTATGGCCCATTGGCGTCCGACGTTACTCCTCCCGGATGCTGTTTTTCAATTTTTTTTTCATTCACCGAAAAAGTTTTCCGGGTTAATTAGCATCCCAATTTCTGTCTCCCGCCGGCTTGGCGCTCTCCGCCTGATTGCTGAATGATTGATCAAGGCGCCTGTTGGAGGGATTCCGCGTTCTCATATCAATTAGACTGTTAATCAGTCAATACTGCGTGATTATATTTCTCCCTCCCCCACTAAATCCTATATCAAGCGTCCATCTCCTTTCCTCCGAGCCATCTCTTTTCAGTCTTTCCCACGCTGGGCTTGGCATAATCTCGCGCCATCGAAATGAATTTCACCCCAGCTTCCGTGCCTCCTCAATTAGTGAAATATTCATCTTCAAACAAGTACTCGGCGGAAGAACTATAAATTAAGTACTTTGTAGCCTAAATAAAAATGAATATGTACAAACAAAGATATCCTACAGCCCACAATTTTAATGCAACAGTTCACAACACGTGTTTCGTTTGTATACAAATATAATCAGGTACAAGAAACGTTTAAACAACTACAAATGAACTCATTTCCGCCCAGAAAACTTTCTGCTTGCGATTGTTAAGCTATTTAGGTACTTCGCCCCTATGATTGTCTTTAATCCTATGAAATTTCTTGTGGATATATCAACTTGTTTCTTCAGACCTATGGACATATAGTTACACTGGAAGGTAAAGAGGGTCTAATCTTAATCCATTTCTACGGTATCTATGCAAGAATCTAGCCTCCTCAATTAGTGAAATTTCATCTTCAAATAAGAACTCGGCAGAAAACCTGTAAATCAAGTTCTTTTTTGCAACCTTTAAGAGAAACGTCTAAACATTTGACTTTAAAAAATGTTATCTGTAATGTTTGGGTAAAGATAAATTGAACAATATCAATCCTAGATCCATTGAGATAAAATACAGATTGCCCTTCCCAGTTCTTCCCACGTTGGACTCGGACTGGCTGCGTTTCGTAGTTCAAATGTAAAAGTTCGAGCATTTAGGCTGTACGTAGTAATTGTTTACAGATACATACGAAGAAAGGGAAATCCGAACGCCAATTTAAGCAGGAAATATTCACTTCCTCGAAAGCACTTTTCCAGTTGAATTTTCAATAACTACAGGGAAGAAAATATGAATAGAAATTATGAGCCAACACTTACTCTACTCACCGAAAAAACTTGCCCAGACAATGGAAAAACTGTAATCCGAGATAATTTATCATTTTTCTAACTTAAACAGACATGGTCAAATAGTTCTCGGAGTATAGGTCAATGTATGTAAAAAAAAGTTTCAACCAACGTTTCTGTTTATCTTAGACCATTTCATAGACATTCTGATTTTCCTGTCTTAGAAAAATTTCTCCTAATGCAATTAGTAGCTCAACTTCAACATTCTACTTTATACTCTCCACATTACCAATACTGCACCTGGCGACATTCAGTTATGGTATGCCGAAGAGTCAGCTGTTATAAATGACAGTTGGCTTTTATGTTAGAATAGCTGTATTCCATTTGCATATAATAAATAAATTGAACTACAAAATATGATGGGTATAACGATTGGCTTAAGTTTCGGGTTAGCTTTAACCTCGTCAATCTTCGGATTGAAGCATTATGGGGGTGGAGGAATAAAAAAAATAACAATAACTAGACCGGGAATAGTGAATAGAATATGAAGTACTTAAACGTTAAGATTACAATCTAAATCAAGGAAATATAATTTAGCAGAAGACTAAGGCAAATGCAAAAGCTCGCGTTAAGGCCGCTATACTTACACAGCGAATAATTTCATTCGAACGATCATTCAGCATGATCATGCGCATGATCATTCACCGTCTATAAAGGAACAATTCGCGAATGAACCTTCACGCGCATGATCATTCAGTGAATATTAGAACATGTTCTATTTTTCTCGCATGATCCTGTGAATGATCACGTGATAACTCAGCATCATCATTCGCATGATCATTCACCGTGTATAGCGGCCTTTAAGAGAGGCTCCGACCAACCGCTCACTAAAAATATCATCACCGCCTGAAGAATGATAACCCATAAGCCACGCGGAAAGAGGGACGCTTATGAGAAATATATGAGAAATGGCACGCTACTTCACGGTCAAATTTAATTCAAAATGAGTCTATACCTAAACAAGGGCTCTCTTTCATGTGAAGCTCTCAAAACTGATGGAATAATGATAAGACGAGAAGAGAATGCAGGGTTGAAGTGGTCTGCTAAGTCTATCAAGTACCCAAAAAAATATAAAGAGAGCAAAGGAAAAACGAAGCGGGAATGACGTATCCATCCATCTCTTATTATGTTTTGACCTTCATTACCAGGAACAAAAATTATAATGCAATAAAAACAGAAAAAAGGATGTAAAAATGAAAAACGTAAAAATTGAAAAAATGGGGTAGAGATATATCTAATTATTTAATTTACCAGAAAGAATATATAAATAAAATACTGAGAAGGTAATAAAAAATAGTTTCAAGACAAGAAAGCCGCATTGTTGGTCCACGGTCTTCATCACTTTCGAGGAAAAAATAATAAATATGTAAAAACCACTGAGAAGAAAACATGGGACGGAATAGACTAAAATAGACAAGTGAAATTGGAAAAACTTAAAACTAAAAATGCCTTTTAAAGTTTATTAAGTACCCAAAAAGTCATAAAGAGCGCCAAGAAAAAAGGAGCAGGAATGATATAAACATCCATCTCTTAATATGTTTTCACCTTCATTGGCAGGATAAAATGGGGGTGCAATAAATAAAGGTAAGGGTTATATATGTGTAAATTGAAAAACTTAAAAATTATAAAGTGCCTGCTAAGTTCATCGAGTACCCAAAAACATAAAGAGGGCCAAGAAAAAAGGAGCAGGAATGATATTAACATTCATCTCTTATTATGTTTTGGCCTTCATTGCCAGGAACAATAATTAATATAAGAAAAAAACAGAGGAAGGGTTAAATACATATGAAATTGAAAACCTTTATAAAAAGAGAAAAATGTATATATAAGTATTCAATTTGCCAGAAATAATATATAAATAAAATACTGAGGAGGTAATGAAAAATAGTTGTGGACAAGAGCCGAGTTGTTGGTCCAGGGCTTGCATAACTTTCGAGGAATATTTAAATAAAAATAAATAAGTACCTCTAGGAAGAAAACACGGGACGGAATGGCTTGAGCCGGTTGAGGAGGTTTGTTGTAACAGAAAAGGGGAAAATAGAACGGGGAAATGGAAAGTGGAGTGAGGATCCTCGTGGGGGTGGGAAGAGGGAAAGGGTAATATAGGGGAAGAACAGAAAAGGAGGAAGGGGGGGGGGGAGAGAGGGAGAGGTTTGAACATACCGGGACGCTAATTAGTTCGAACAAATTGTTTCTCGGAGACTAATTTCGAAGAGAGGTCGAGATGTGGAGGGGGTGGTTTAAGGGTGTGGGGCGGTAAAAAGGGGTGGGGGAGGGGGAATAAGTATAAGGGAGGGGGGAAGGGGGAAGGTTTTAGGGCATCCTGAATAAAAGGAACATGCCAGCGTGTAGTGGGGGGGAGATAGGGGGCGTAGAGCCATTGGAGAAGACAGATAGGGATGCAGGGCCTGAAGGATGGGAGTAGGGAGGTATATAAAAAAATGAATAAGGGGTAAGGGAGGAGAAGCGTTTGGACCCTGGCGTGCAGGGGTTTTAGAGGGGGGGTGGGATGAAAGGGGTTCGGCCAAAAAGGGGTGGGAATGTAGGGGGGGAGGGGTACGAAGGGTACACAATGGGGAAACAGCCGCGGTGGAAGGGGTGGGTTGGGTTCCGGGGGATGATCTGATATCACGCGGAGGAAGCGGTGGCATTTGCGGCGGGCGGAGAAGTGAAATAGGCCGTAGAATAGAGAGAGAAATGGAGTAGTAGTAGGAGTACGGGGGTGTTACCTATATTTCACACACTAAATTCCACTACCTTACCTTGAGTTTTCCGGAAACAATTCACTTATCCCAACTTTTCTACATAGTTTTTTTGTGCGCGAGTAATTAATTTATTATGAAATGCCCAAAATTCTTTGCCCTACTTGCATTTATTATAGCTCTCGTCACATTGCGTGAAAGCCCGTGTTCATATCTATAAAGAGGATTTTTCAACATATCAAAATGGAGCAATCCGAACGTAAAAATAGGTGTATTTTTGGCAAAGAGAACGGATCAAATTTGGCAATAAGTTGACGAAAAACTGACGATATTTCCAAAATTATTAGCAGTTTTAAAACACATCCCGTTAATTTCACCGCAAGTAAATAAAAGCATTACAGAGATGCAACGCTTGAAAGAAAAATGTCTCTAGCACTCTTGCTAACGAAAAAGCAGTCTTTCTCTCAGCAATATTTCTCCATTTTCATCGCTTTAACGGTATATCCTGTACAGCTAAGAGTATGTAAGAGTTATTAATGAACTCGCTACATTCTCATAAACATCGGTGTGCCTACAACAAAATTAGGTCCAGTTCTTATTACTGAAATCACATAAACTATACGTTTATCGATCATCCTAATACAGCATTCTCATCATACATATTTACAATTTACAAAACGCGTTAAGTACAAAAAATACCCTCGATAATTTGGCATTTCTCATCACCATTGACATCGGCATCATTGAAAGTACTACTCCCATCGAATTCCTAAAGATTGGTTTCTTCACGGAAGTATAAAAGCAATATAGGTAACAAAACTCAGTTTCCATCTTCATTCGTCAAGGTAATCCGATCCAATTGCAAACATTCATCAGGGAACGTATTTACACTTTGACGAATTATAAGAGAAACAAATGTGACATTTTTCATCGACCGTGTCGATTAAATTGTAAAACCTTAGAATTCTAACGAACAAGCTTTCCTTAAAAATTGGAATGGAAATGGTTCACGACTGTAATTGTCACCATTCTGAGGAAAACCGAGGAAGGAGTAATGGCAAACGGTATGAGCGACTCAATCGCTACCGTTAAGCTGGACCTGGATCCAAAAATCCTGGAGCCGATGAGTTTTCAGGGAAGTGGTAGGGAGATGGAAATTTTAAACGGAATATACAGTGAGAAATACCTACGAACACGTAAAATTCACCACCAAAGCAGGAAATGGCCTCATTTACCTTTTTTTGCTGTCGATTGCGATAGCTTGAAAACAAAGATACCTTTATTTTTCCGTATTCTCGATTTATCACATCTCGATTTATCGCCCACCGCGGCGAAAAATGCACAGCAGACAAATTGATGACGCCACGCACTCATATCGAGCGGGTACCCTTATGGCTGGATTATTTGAAAGCTCATGCTTTCTTTTTAAATAGTTTCATTATGGCGAAAAACAAAGGCGTTTCGTGGTACCATAATGAAGTGAAAATACCTGGGATAAGTATCCCTTTAAATAACGACCGGACTAAGGAGCTAAAAGTACTTTGCGCATAAAGTCATGAGTACGACCTTTCATGCTTCAATAATGTAAAACATGTTTCAACATGTAGAAGCAAAGTTCTCAGAATGTCCATCATCAAAATCATATTGCAGGACCCTTTCCAAAGAAGAAACAAAACATCACGACAAGCATGCGTTCTAATGAAAAACAAGTTTTTTGCGAGATAATATTACCCCTTAAATCGTCGAAAACACCTAGACGTTCGAGCTAAAAATTCCATCTACACACACGCGGGCGACGATTGTTATATTTACCGTGCCGTTGCCAAGGGAACCGACCGGCCGATGACGTCGTAAAAAAAAATGATGGCCCCAGACACTTTTCGTCACGGGCTTTTCCACTTGCCCCGGGGGCTGTGCGACGTATAGAGGAGGATGAGGTAAGGAATCACAGGGAGGATTTTTAGATGGTAGGCAGGGGGTGTGGGGAGAAAAGAAGAGTTCCCGAGGTACATAACGGAGAGAGACCGGGGTTTTGGACGGCGGGAAAATCATTGTTGGTGAGGTCCCCTTCGCGTAACAATGGGGGCTACTGGAAGAGAGAGAATGCCTGGATCGGACCGAGAGGTTTATAGGAATGGGGAATCTCTGAAATCAACGTCGGAGTTGGGGTACGAGACGGTATTATCCGGATAGCCATGGAGGCAGGGGCCTTTTATACACACCAAACCACCCCATTCCACGTCCCGGACGACACCCACGCCATTTTCATATTACGGCGAGCGTCCGAACCAATTAAAACATGAACGAAAGGGGATAAGTTATTGCCATCTCAAGGGGGGCGTAATTGGCCGCGGAACAACCCACTCTTTTGTCCCGCTCCGGAGCCGAGCATGCGCGTTCAAGAGGGCGCACGCATACCAACATGCCGAATTTCCTTCCCAATTCTTCCCCGGGAGGTGGTTCTAATTTACAAGTCCTCTACAGCCTCAGGGCCTTTGGTCACAGGCATGTAACCAGACATTTGATTCGGGGGTACTTGGGTGGTATGCAGGTTGCCTACACTACTAAATAAGTACCATATTTACCCGTAGAAGGCGCGCACCTTTTTTTCCGGAAACGCCGGTGAAAAAATGGGGTTGCGCGGCTTACACGAATCCTCCAAAATTTTAATGCAAGCCGCGTTCCATTTTGCCCCAAATCATTATAGTTTATTATGCAGATATTACATTTCTAACATAATTTAACCTTATCAATCATGGAAACGCAAATTTATCGATTCACGAGTTCCTATATTGGATCGGACCCAAAACGCGTAGGGAAGTTTTTTTTAACACTACACTTACAAGACTTACACGAGTAAATAGGGTACTTGCCATTTTTCACGATTATAAAGTTAATTACGACTTAGGTTTCAATGATACTACGTCATCTTCAAGATAATCGAGTAACTTGAAGATGGTGTAATAGCAATGAAACCTATGTCGTAATAAACTTTATAATCGCGGAAAATTGCAGGTATTTATTTCAATATGTTATATTCCACTCCATCACGCTTGTATCTTCGGATTCTATTTATAAAATTAAATTTTTGTCAATTTTCACGCATCAAAAAAACAATAATTTTCATTAAATAAGATATTAATTTCGTTTGCATAGAGTCGAAATTTATTATCATCGCTGGAGTTTTACCGAAACGGTCGCAATCATTGTGCCATGGTCTCCATTGGCGTATTTCTCCAAAATCCACGTGATCAGAACGAATTTTCCCTAGATAACACGAGCTATCATTAATAAAGTGGGCATCAACTCCCTCACACCGCGTTAGAACTAGATTTGACTATTATTTCGTCATGCAAATCATTTATATTACCTTATCCTTTCTTCAAGTTCGGCCATTCAATGTATACAGTCGAAAAAAATGTAAACTGGGGGGCACTATAGGTAATATTAAAGTTAATATTATCAGATTAAGGATATTTCAGCTGTGTGACCCTGATATCAGTACATAACTACTAATAATTAAGGATTATTATTAATACTATGATTGTTAAGAGAAGTTCAATGGATAGGTACCCCTGGGCTGGTTGCCTGGGGGCTTTCCCTCCTCCCCCTTAACGCATGTCAGGCCAAACGACAAAATTCGCAGTAATTCATTATTTGCTTCATGCCGGGTCGGGTCGTCACCTATGGTGGCCAAGGGTTCGACGCCCGAACCGTGCATCGTCTTATCGCTCAATAAATTGAAGAAAAAAATCGGGGAAAGTTAGATTTTTTCGGATGGGTCATTTTCTTATTTGGACCAACTATTATTTACAACGAGTGTTTAAATCGTATACTACAAATTAAAAATTAAATCTCTCATTTCAACAGACTTTTGAATGCAATGTTAATGGCACTTTAAGTTCCAAAATTACATCCTCTATCTAGTAATCAGACGTAGCTAAAATATACCCTAAATAACAGGCCAGATCACGTATAGATACTAAGACCTATTATATAAAAGTTTTCATCATTCATATTGCTCTCAATGAACATAACTATCTTCCTAACTAACGATCTACTTAAAGAAAAATATCAGCTTTTCGTAACTTAAGGCTATACTGAGTTAAGCCGCGGCGTTTCAACTATTTAACTAATTGACGCTCCTCTTGAAGTTTTTAACTACATGTTGACGTCACGTCGTTGTGAACGTTTCTAAAATATCAAACCTACCGAATAGACCAACTACAGTCTGTACTATATCTAACCCTATTCTCCAAATGTTCCCTAGCGCATTAACTTACGCTGATCCCAGACTTCACATAGCTTGCCCAAAGAGCAATGTGAGAGTTGAGAGTTGTTTGAATGTGTCCAGTAAGCACACGTATCAAGTAGCGCCTTTGTCGGCGATTTAGGAATTCCACGAATTACTCCTTCCAACAGGACAAAACGATCGGAAGGCGGCACTAATTGTTAAGCAAGGGATGGGATTGAATTATTATTGTGGGCCCAAAATATCCGGGAGGGACGCTTCGGATGCCATCAGAAAAGGGCTACCACTCCACAAAGATAGGGATAGGAAGGGTTCTGAGCTGAGGCTTAGGAACGCCGGCTCGAGGTCTGGGAGAACAATGAATAGAACCCCTCCAAGCAGAGAGAGATTTGAGCACACTCAAAAAAAAAACATTACGACTCCGAAATTAAGTAAGAAATAATATTACATCCCCACTGAGAACTGCGATCCAAAGATTGGTATATTGAGGCCCTGCAATATTGAAAAATCGACAAAGCCTACTGTGTAAATTCAAGAACAGAGTATTTTCAGACGATGTCTTACGTACAACAACATACCACGGCAGATCAGATCACATAAATAAAATATGAGAGAAGATTGAAGAAGTAGATTCAGAATGTCATTTTATTCACGATCAAAAAGAGACTATAACGGCAGCATTAGAACTTACAAATAAGTTAGTGGACTTGCAGTTTAGCCTACTTACTTCTGTATTCCTTAATTCATGTTCCTGGATTTTCTTAGTATATGACCGCGTGGTGTGCATGTGGGAATCCTTTCGAAAGCTGGTGATTGATCACCCCCTACCAAACCCCCGAGAGATGGCTCGCTGGGTATTGTGTAGATGGGGATCTATTCCAAGCTAGTTTCTTTGTTTCCACGATGGTTTGGTTCTTTCATTCCTTGCCTGTTTCTTTATCTATCCTAAGCATTAATAGGTACGACTCCTCAATTTGCGAAAGTAAAACTGTTTGCCTAATCATAATTTTTGCATACTTTGTATTCGTGAGTTAATTAATTATTTTTTCACGTTTTAGCATGACTTTCGGACAATCCTACCACATTAAAAATCTGCACGCAGAAATGAAATCAAGAGAATTTGCATTTGCGAAAATCAAGGTAGTCATAATTATGGCCTTCCTCCTTTCCTAATTTTTCTCTCCATTTTATTTCTCACGTAATTGATATTTCCAAAAGAATGTTTGGTAAACGAAGAATGGAGAGGAGGATAATAGGAATTATGGATAATATGAAAGGGAATAGGCCTAATTTCGAATTGAATACGGAAGCTCACTTTGGTAGGGTAGGTAGACCAGGGTGAATTGCATTGTGCCTCGTGCTAACCTGTCATGGTCGGTGGAATAACTTCATCACTACACTATTAAACCCACTTCCCACTACCGACTGATTCATATAATTGATTGGGATGAACGAGACGAGATACGAAATTCATAAAAATCTACTCGCTCTAAAATCAAATTATACCACAAGAAAAAGTTTTATTTAATAATTTCCCTTAGATGTGCAAATAATAAAAATTACCCTTTTCATCCGAGATACGCCTCACAGAACTCTCATTTTTCTAACTGTCATACAACATATTTCAGCAGCTGCCTCTAAAGCTATCACGAAGACATCCTTCATTTCAACATTACACATGATACACTCTGCTACGATCCGTTTTATTCAACCTAAGGTAAATCAAAAATGAACCACCGAAAAAAAATCTTAAATTAATAAAGGGCACACTACTATTGTAAGGACTGCCAGAGTGACCAGAAAAGACGCAGCCCCCCAGCGATCGTAAGCGAGTAATAATGCCTAATAAAATTGCGCGCAAGCACTCTATAAGATTTATGCATGATTAGTGCATAAAAGTTATAGCTATAGTTATAGCTAAAAGTTATAGCTATACATAAAATAGAAGCTATGAGCTCCGAAGAAAATTTCCGATGGTATCCTCATTTAGAACGATCAGGGATGCCGACTTACAAAAAATATTGGGGGGGCTCAAACCGGGGATCTTGCCCCGGGAAATTTTATAAGTATTGAGTTCCAAGCTTTTTAAGCATTTCAGAAGACTCATATGATCAACATTAGCTCCCTGATAACTCAAATCTCGATATCTGGACACTCCGGGGAAAATCGACAAGCATGACACATTTTTTCCTCACACCCATAACGAATTTTTGAGGGGCCCGGGCCCCCTCAGGCCCCATGAAGACGGCGCCACTGACTGAACGATGCAAAACTCAAAACATGGTGACAAAATTTACCCCTCTCCATTCTACCGGCATCCAGGGCATCAAATTCTGGCGAGAGCTGCGATTTAATCACGCTTAAGGAGATAAGTATATTAACCGCGGCGAGTCATTCTCCCGTCAGGATCAAATTCCATCGTCACGAGAGAGAGAGGCCGTCGTCGGATGCATTTCATTTGCGGGCGGGCGACGGGGTTCATCGGAGCAGCCCGACCGCCAATACGAGGAAATCAATCACGAGGCGGCTCATGGGAGGCAGGAAGCCTTTGGCCGAGCTTGTCTCATTAATAATTTGGTCGGCTACCTCTCCCTCTCTCTCTCCGGCCACAGATCGCGTTGGGCGCGAAACAATTAATGAGAGAGAGGAACGAGTGGCCGGATATACCGGATGCACCCGGATATGTTTTCAGTTAGAGGGATCTTGGGAATGGGATGAAATGGACCCAATAGCGGCGCGCGTCTGTGAAATTGGTCGTGAAGTTGACAGAAAATTTAAGATTTTTAAGGATTGAACCGATCAAAATGTCATGTTAATATAGTTCTTCGAGTGTAGGTCAACGTATGTTATCCAAAAAAGTTTTAGTCAACGTTTCTGTTTATCTTAAACTATCATCAGGGCTTAACTTTGTACATATTTATTGATATTATGTTACATGATAATATAATTATAATATAATAATATAATTATCACCTATAGTCAGGTATTCTGTTCTTTAGGATGCGAGTTCTTCATAGGCAAATACTTTCTGGATATTATTTTTTTTAATTATTTTGTTATTGGGCCACTATAAATTGGCAGTATTGCAGGATGAGGGCTTTAAAAATAAATAAAACTGACAATAAAAATATAAATAAAATACTGCCGATATAAATAAAATACGGCCAATTTATAGTGGCCCAATAACGAAATAATTAAAAAAAATAATATCTAGAAAGTATTTGCCTATGAAGAACTCGCAACCTAAAGAACAGAATACCTTGTTATATAATTGTTGTTATGCAACAAAATATCAATATATATGTACAAAGTTAAGCCCTGATGATAGTTTAAAATAAACAGAAACGTTGGCTATAACTTTTTTGCATTAAATACGTTGACCTACACTCCAAGAACTATTTTAGCATGAATTAAACGAGGTCAAGATAAGGAAAAAAATAATTATCTGATCAAAATATCTTGGGAACCCGCTAAAATATATAAAGGGTCCTAAAGTAAGCCGCAAAAGCAATTCTTAAATTTCGCTATTTTTTCCTTAATAACACAGGCCACTGATAACGCTAATATACTCAGTTTCTTTAAATACGCCAGTTCTTTCTGGGTTTTTAAACTCCTTTTTTATGTCTTATGAGGGAAGTTGATGTGAAAAAGTTTTATTTACTTTATTCATTTCAAAAGCCCACACATTGCAATACTGCCAATTTATAGTGGCCCAATAACAAAATATTTTTTTTATAATATCCAGAAAGTATTTGCCTATGAAGAACTCGCAACCTAAAGAACAGAATACCTGACTATAGCTGATAAGTTAACGCGGAAATTTATTATTCAAAAATTTTAAATTTTATGTTGATAACCTGTGATTTTTTCGGTCGTTGTAGCAACCGCGCTATGTATTTTAAAACATTTTTAAGACATTCTTCTTGCAGAACAAGAAAGTTGACCGAGGATTTTATTTGAACACTTCACAAAGATGATTGGGATTGACGCTCATCCGAACGTAGGACAAAGATCGGAACTTTTGGTGGTTATATGGATGAGTCCAAGCTACGAGGATCGCTTGCTGTTCCTCTTTTTTTTCGAACTTACTCCGTAGATAAACCATATTTCTTCTTCATCCTGGCTACCTTTCTCTCATCGCACCAATCCGTTCCCGGTACTGCCACTAGTATCCCAGTCTTTGATCTCGCCGGTGACTTCTTTAACGTTCATTTTTATTACATTATTATTTTTTTCTGCCAGGACTTCAGTCCGTCGCCTCGCCCACCGACTTCTTGCAGCGGGAATCCCTCATTAGCCCTGATCTCGTAATCGCCGCAATCTCAAGGATATTTCCTCCACCCCCTATTCCTTTTGTTTGCCTGCTTTTATTTCTCATTTAAATGGTGGCCATTTTTCCCCCACTCGAACGGAATCTGTTCATTACTTGTGGGTAACCAAGCTTGAAGACGTGTGGAAATTTCAGTTTTAAGGAGAGCGTTGGTGATGAAAGACGGCGATTGTGAAATCCTCTTAGATTGTTTAAACGGTGCGTGGACGTGTTTTCTTTTTTTTGCGAAAAAAACGAAATTTTGTTCTCTCTTTCCCTTTTCCTTTAATTTCGTTACATGGCGCCGATAAAGGGAAAAAATGCAATTTATGTTTGTTAAGGAAAAGTGATTTTTTTAATGCGGGCTCATAACAGCTTGGTAGATTATCGACAGCTGAATGACTTCTAAGTATTCGTAAGAAAAACCTAAGACCGAATCGTGATATAACTTTAAGCCGAGGAGTATCAACTGGTCAAACGGATGCGAATGCTGATAATTCAATATTAGGACTCATTAACACTTGCCAAATCAGCGATAAAAACTTAGTTACGTAACCTTGCGATGCACTCAATTATCTCCGCATATTCGATGGCAACGATACATTTTTTTCAGTTATTACGAAGAATATTCCATATCACTTTCGACATTGAGGAATAAATGATTTAAAACTTACATATTTTCGTCAATTATTCAACTTAATTCGCGCAGCTTCGAACCAAATAAAGTACATACCATCTTAAAGCTACAAACACTGGTAATTTTCCGTCAAATTGAGACAATATCCATTACTTCATTTATGACTAAAAGATTAGTTATTGAAAATCCTCGGGGATACTTTGATATTTTCAGTTATGTCTACTCGGCGTCATGAAAAAGATCTAAAAAGCGTAAATTAATTTTATTTCTTACGACCGTCCCACGGCTGGAGTCACGATCAAGCGTATTATAAAAAAGAACTTTAAAAAATTCCCGGCATATGACTTAATTAATAAAATCTATAAAGAACGGTGAATCTTATATATAAAAATGAATCGCAAAATGTGTTGGTAAGCGCATAACTCAACAACGCCTGGACCAATTTGGCCAATTCTTTTTTTAAAATGTTCGTTGAAGTCCAAGGATGGTTCTTACGGCGAGAAAAAATCGAATAATTGCCGGGAAAACCCTAAAAACAGCCCTTTTCTTTTTCACATACAAACGTTTTCTAATCTATATATATAAAAGAAAGTCGAAAATCGTGTTAGTTAGAACACTTATAACTCGAGAACGGCTGCACCGATTTCAATGAGATTTGGTTCTTTGGATTCGTCTCAGGCGGGGTTAACATATAGGCTATTAAAAAAAGGATAATTTCACAAAAAAATTCATCTCTTTCCTATGGACATGCTTTTAGGAGTTATAGTAACACAACAATTGATAAGTCGGTCAAAACTACAAATTAAATAATTTGTTTTGTTTTTACCACTTTAAAAACTGAATTTAGTAACAATATAACATTTTAATTACTAAATATATTCAAAATATTAATTAAATTGAAATTACATTTAAAAAATTTAATTCGAGCTAATTGTAAGCCCAGCCGTGGCCAAGCTCGAGTTGGCACTTCACTACCGTGTTTGTAAACAAATCTCCAAGCAATTGTTGACAAACGGTAATGTCCGTGTTCCTGTCGAGGAATCGAGTAGTTTTAACTCATTTCCTTGGAATGACTGCAAATTAGTTTCAGTGAGCTCATCAACAAAGAGTTCCAGAATATGATTGATCACCAAAAGAATCAACGATGGTTGATTCTTCTGGTGATGATGGATTTAGCGAGCAAGAACGAAGATGCGGATGACTAAAACGAGGTAAATTCAAATAGTTCGTACTCTGCATGAATTCGAATCTTTTAAATGTGTAACAAACGAAGACGAAATCAACAACTACCTATCTGAATATTTTAAGTCCTTGGACATACCTAGCTTACCAAGGCACGATTTACAGAAAAATGTAGTTTCTGTGTTCATGATCTTTCGAAGCCTAAACCAACCATAACTATCCAACTGAACGTGTTTGGTGATTAAAATAATTGGTAATGAATGTGATTCACGTAACTTCACTCAAAGGAAAATTCAAAGGTGAGGAAGTCCTTATTCCGTAGATTCCATTATCTCAACTCATATGCCCTTTTGAGATTAAACGTATTCAATTTCCAATTCGTGTTGCATTCGTGATAACGATTAAAAAATCGCATGGTCAGTCTTTCAGTTTTTGTGTTGTTTGTGCTCATGTGCTAATGAAAACCCATGATTTTCTCATGGTCAATTTAGCGTGCTATGTTCACGAGTCGATAAACCATCCTCTGTATTTCTTCCTTCGCTTCAAGTGCGTAGCTAGGATAGGGGGTTTTGGGCGCAGCTAATACCGCGGGTCTGTAGGGTATAGAAAACTCGCTAAGGTAAGCGGGAAGTGGGGAGGCACTTCCCCCAGACATTTTTTAAGATAAATGGTTCAAAATAGTGGGTTTTGCGTCTGTGTGAATAGTTAAATATGTTTTGTTTGTTAGTCATCCGTCCCCCTAAATAAATAACAAAATCTTTCATAAAAAAATTCTCTAAGCTCTTGGGGGGGGGGGGGGGGTTTATCCCCCAAAACCTCCCCTCGCTGCGTCACTGCTTTGCTTCGCTATATTTATTTAGCTTCATCCGCTTCGTCTTGCGCCTGATAACAAAACAAAAACTGTTGTTTCTCAGAAGGTGCTTGACGCAAGAAATTAAACCCGAATGTGTAGGGCTCACCGTGGTGCGTTTACGCATGCAGTACGTTTACGCAGTGCATTTTTTTCAAACAGAGATACTAAAACTGGCGTCTCTTAAGTCATTTAATGCGAATGCTGCCTCATAGGGGCTCTTCTTGCACGATTTTGAGCATCAGTCAAGCGTCGGTCTGGGGTTGTGTCAACCTCCCCCCTGAATGGGCCAAGTGTATGCAACAGACTTGGACCTAAAAACATTTTTTTACAGCTAATAACGCAAATAGCCAACAACTGAATGCGTATAATTTTTATTTCATGAACTGCTTTATTAAACCACAATGCCCAAAATTTCTTAAGCTAAAACGTAATAAAATTTGCTGAAAAATATCCGCGTAGACGTGCTCCGATCCACCCTATATAGATTCAATAAAGAAAATGTCCTTCTGACAAGCAATTTTGGTACTCATTTACGTAGTTTTATTGAATTTGTATCCTCATTTCATTATAATAAATTAAACATGATTAAAAACGATACAGCCGCTCTTGATTTATAAATGGTGTAAGTAAAGTTTAAGTTCATTAATTGTTAGGCGTAACGAAGTTCGCCGGGTCAGCTAGTTAAATGGATAAAAATTAAACGGTGAATTAATATGAGCAACTTATTCGTTCTTACAATACACAGGAGCTCTTTCGAGTCTCTGATCCTTGCAGTTAGTCCCGTGTGCTACGCAATGCGATAGTTAATATTACTTTTTATTCTTTTGTGATGTTAGGCACGCTGGGTTGAAAGTTCTTAATATAAGACACGGTCTCCGGCGTCAGCTTGTGGAACTGCTTGATCATAAAATAAAAATGCGTTGTTCTATTCCACACTTTATTTTAAATAGTACGACCCGAGTTTCTGCATACCTGATGATAGCATGATACGTAGAAATCCGGGTCGTACTATTTAAAATAAGGTGTGGAATAAAACAAAGTATTTTTATTTTACGAAGTAATTAATATTAATAAAATTGGACATTGTAGAAAATAAAACTCAGTGGAAATATTGCACGTCCAATTTTGCTTACCTTTTATTATTTAATAAATATACATCGCATATAATCAAACAGGACCACCTAGGATATGTTAGGTACATTTTAACAAAGTAAGGTTAAAAAACTTCCCTCGGAATTGTGAGCCCGTAAGGATCGGAAAAATTGCGGGGGAGGATATGGACGCAAGAAGATCAGGGGGTTGGTTGGTGTAGGGAGAGGGCGAATAGGGGGGAGGGGAGGAGAGGGGGGCGGCGGCAAGAGAATAGGAGGAGAAGCAAGGGCGAAACCTGTTGAAAGGGAAACGTGATCCTTAAAGAAGTCCGAAGAATCCCTAACGCAGCAACAGGTCATTAACGATGAAGAGATCCGACAATGACGCGGGCACCGCTTGAGGAATCTTCCCTCCCCGCCACAGCAGCGCCGCATGCGGCAGAAAAAGAAGACGGGGAGGAAGCGAAAAAATTGCACGGCGACTTGAGATAGGACGCCCCCTCTCCATCCCAGCGCCCGCCGCCTCGGAAAAATAAGACAAGGTCTAAGTAAGTTGTCCAATGTTTATAATGGGAGCAGGTCAAACTACTTTTTTCCCTCAAAGATCTGGAAAAGATCCCTCCATACACCCATCTTTGAATCGAATAAGTACCAAGAAGAAGTAATGAAATGCATAAATTGTATTGAAATGAAAGGTAATTGCATTTTCCCACAATAATTCATTGCGCAAGACACGCTTCGGTTCACAAAGCCATCATTTGGTACAAGACATTGTATTTGAGTATACCAGGACTAGCCACGGCGTAACTTTACGGAGTCACCCGCAATGCACAAATTGTGCGAAAAATCCACAGAGAAAAAATCATTCGCCTTGACCAGGATACGAACCCGGATCCCACAATGTTCCTCCGCCTTTACCCGATGAAAATAAATGAATACGATACTTTTATACAGGCTAAGCGCTGGATATCTACATCTACATACTACCCCGCAAGCCGCCTAAAAGGCGTGTGGCAGGGGGTCTTAGGACACCAGCCATTTACACATAAAAAGAAATGCGAAATTACGTCTAGCATTTATTTAAGTCCTTAATGGTTCGGGGGAAAAACGAATCCCCATATCTATCCGTTCAGCTAGTTATCTCTCTTAATTTATCGCTTCTGTCGGACCTGGAAATATAGTGAGGCTCTAATGTTATGCTCTCCGTGTCGCTTCAAAAGACATCCATTATCAATTGTTCAATCAATCTAAGCCAATCGCACAGCCTCCGAGCCTCCAGCAGCTCCCAGCCTAATTCGCTTAGCATTTGGGTACGCTGTACGTATAAGTTTTTGACGAAAAGATTTGTTGAGCGAGGACAGGAAACTTTAAGAGGACACGCAGAAGGCAGAGGTTTTGGTCGGAACAAATTATAAGCGGGGAGGGGATGTGAAAAACAGTTTTCGCGAGATTGCTGGTAGGTTAGAGAAGAAGTGGGAGGAAAAGAATAAGATTCTTAGATGGAACCACATGGAATGGGTATTTTTGTAAATCAAAAATGGAAAATGGTGGGAGGCGTAACATGGTGGAACTCCTTCATGATGCACAAAGGGTAAGAAAAAAACTTTATAAATTTTTTCTTACCCTTTGTGCATCAAAAATGGAAGTCCAATTTAGGAGAAGAGACCGGACGAAGCAGCTTGCGAAATACCGAATATAAATCTTAAACGGTAGAAATTGTAATTTTGAGGTAATAACACTCACCCAAATTTTAATGGGCCTAATTTCCTAAATATATGCTCAATAAGTAAACACACCTTCCATGACCTTTATCTACATTTTACATTCTACAACGCAAAGCTTCTCCTTCTCTGTTGGTGTAAGTATTCGGTCCTGGCTGAAATCTACTGCCTGGCCCACAATCCAGCGGGAGAAATTTCATCATCTAAAATATTTAAGTTTGGTGGGCATCACAGACCCAAGCTCATCACAGACGTAACACAAGCAATCCGATGAGCCTTGCAAATATCTGATAGGTATTTTTCAATTCCTGTACTTCATCAGAAAAAGACATACACTTCATACACTTTTTGGATAAACTGTAAAATCATAAGAGATGCGTTTCATCCATAGAGACCCAAGCTCTATGGTTTCATCGAAGTATAATCGAATATGACTTTTTTGGGCCTATTCCAAAAACAGCAGTTATTGCATTTTACGTTTTCGTCTAAGCTAAAATTTGAAATGACTAAAAAAACGACGCTATGGCACTGTACGTTGCAAAATACACAGCGTAAAATCTTTTTTTGCTTAGCAAGTTAGTTTACCGAGGAAAAATTGCAAATATGGCAAAATAATATCGGCTAATGTGAATATTATCACATAATGTAAGTATTTATTATTCATTGAATATATCCACCCAGAAGAGACAAAATTCCATGGGCATGTTAATTTATTACCCATTAAGATTTTTCTCTCTTAAATTGGATAAGTTACCACTTGCGTTCCTATTGCAACTTCATAACTTGAAATCAACCTAACAGCCAATTTTTTTACCAATGAAAAACGCTTTAAATTTCTTAGTTCAGCCGAAATAAATTCCTCCAAAAGAACGAAATCCAAGGCTACAGAGCTCGAAAATATTTCCCGATTCGTATCCGTGAACTAACGCAGCGAAACCTCCCTGAAGTAAAATGGCTTCCGGTTTAAGGTTAGGTATCCTCTTTTATGAAGGTATTAAATGCCATAATCGCTCACCTCTCGACAAACGC
Source organism: Ischnura elegans (assembly GCF_921293095.1). NCBI lineage: Eukaryota > Metazoa > Arthropoda > Insecta > Odonata > Coenagrionidae > Ischnura > Ischnura elegans. The sequence continues at coordinate 47,744,053 of NC_060254.1, read as the reverse complement.
GCATAAACATTTAATTAATAAATTCCAGAGTACCGGGCGTTATAAATTAGAGAGGCGAGACGTTTATAGGTCCGGATAGCATGCGATCCAGCTCGTAGATCATCTTAGATTCCGTAACGAGATTGCGGAGGAACAGAGGTGGAAGGCAAGCTGGACTCAAAGCGCAACTGCGCGCCCTGTATGAATAAACAATACAATGTCGGGACTTATTGCCTGACAAGAATTTCCAAGTTTGCATTCAGGACTATCACTAAGTTTACTCAGAGGCGATCTTATTGCTATTGCCTGTCAAGTTTGCCATTAGGACTATCAATAAGTTTACTCGAAAGCATTCTTATTGTCGGTATTCCCCTTTCACAATATAAGAACCACTTCGTTCTTTCGACTGCCACATTGCACAGTTAGGTATGTTTCAAAATTCCATTGTTAATAAGATAGAGCAATGAATGTGTGCATAATTTCATGATCTATTTGAGGAATTCAGGGTTTTTAGTTAGGTATTAGAATTCTAACTCAACAGTCCTACTTGTATAGGTATACTGAACGGCTGAAATAAACAACTTATTTAACCTTATAATACATACGAGCGCTTTCGAGTCTATAATCACCACCATTAGTCAAGTACATAACGCAATGCGATAATTCAAATTACTTTTTATCCCACTTGGCCAAACGATTCTCCCTAGGATACGTAAGGTAAATTTAAATATAATAAATTAAAACAAATTCTATAAAGCTTAATATGAACTCTGTATTGTACTATTCCGATTAATGATGAAAAAAATCAAGAAGATCTTTTCGCTTACGTATAACTTCAAATGAGAGAGGAAAAATCTCTTACCTGAACAAAAAAAATCTCACTAAACAGTCCTACTTATATACATTGAACGGTTAAAAGAAAAACAACTTATTTGTTCCTTAGATACAGGTGAGCGCTTTTGAGTCTATAATCCATGCAATTACTCCTGAAAGTTACTCAATGCGATAATTAATATTACGTTTCTTCACATAATCAAACAAGATTACATAGGATATGTCAGGCAAATGTAAATATAAGGTTAAAAAATTCAATTAGATTAACCTGAACTTCCTTGCGTTTTAGCACTCCAACCAATTATTTTAAAAAATAATGGAAGTATTTTTGCTTACGGATAATTTGAGCTGCGAGAGGAACAAGCTAAATCAAAAATCGTCGAAAAGAATACCTTGAGCATTCATTCTAGTGTTAAACAGGAGTGGAGCAATTTTCCCGGGGTCTCAGGCGTCAAAACAACACAGCAAGACTAACTAGGTCCCCCCCAGCCTCGACTCGGTCGGGAAGGAGTAGGCGTCCATTTTTAATGGCCACGTTCTTTTGTTACCCATTCTCCTTTTTCGGCAATAAAGAGGAAGAAGAAGGAAGAGGAGAGGACACACTTTCACACCCAAAAAATGCCGGAAACACCACCAAAACCCGCCCCTGTTATACCGCCCTTACGACCCCACACTCCCGAGTCCCTACAACGGAAGCAATAAATTCGACTGAGCGAGTTCGTATTATTCTTTTTTTTCTCAAAAACGAAATTGGCTGACCAAAGGCATGGAGTGAAGAAAATTGTCGGAATAAAAAAATAAAGGTTTAAAGCATCGCTAATTAGAATTCACCTACGTGACTCGCTAAGAGGGAGAGAAATTTCGGCGAATGGCCAACTGATAAGACTGAGTCGTATCAAATATGCGAATGGACTCAAGTTGACATCCACGCAATGCCACGCAAGCCGCCTCAATAAGTAGGAGGTGTAAGGACATCAGCCATTAGCAAAAAAACTCAATACGCCCAACGGATAGATGTTTCATTTCATGGGGTTATTCATAGTCAATTTTTGAAGAAATATATCTATAAACACATTATCATATTGGAAAATTTCTATGAGAAATTTGGGTTAAGGCGCACGGATAAGTTGGGACTCGCATGCAACGGAAGTTAAAAATTAATAACACAATATTTACCTTCTATTTTATGCATCATTTGGGTCACTAAGAGTCCATGGTGTGAAGATAATTTTATGTTCAATGAGTACTGATAGTATTTTAGAGTTAATTTCTTTTTTTCTTTCTTAGAACCGTAACGATCGTGCTCATAATATTTTTTTTTAATAACAAGTGAAATAATGAGTAACTCATATCTTGCCCTAAATAAGAAATAAGTTAAAATTTCAAGTAAAAGTAAAATATAGACACTAACGTATTTTTTGGCTATCCCAATTCAAGAGTATGGGATATTAATACCACGTAATTGACATTTCGAAGACCTATAGAATTGAAAAAAAAAACTCGAGCCATTATGACTGCCAAATAATTTCAAGGGTGGCAAAATAATTCTCACTGAAAGCATGCAGGCCACGAGATTTAACTCAGGCAATCTTCTGGCCAGCAGGTGACCAGTATACTTGCGAGCCAGGCGAGAGAGAGAGGCTGACGCAACAATTGCTTCGCATGAAAGCCAACAACAGAGAGCGAGAAATTAGCCTCCTTCCTCACAGACCAACCCTCACTATTCACGGAAAAAGGGCGAAGGTCATTTATAAGCATTTTAACAAGAAAGGAATTCCCACTCCTCCTACTCTTTTTTTCTTTAAGACCCCCCTCTCTCACCTACCACGGAAAACCATCAAAGGAAGCGACACAGAGGGGTAAGAAAGAAGGTATAAATTCCTCACAAGTCACGAGCCGAAAGGTTTTAATTATTCAAATTATTTTAACCAAATTGATGGCAGTGGATAAGAGAGAGGGAAGTACTGATAGGATCGCCCTAATGACGAGAAGTCGCCGAGGACAGGGCTGGAGAATAATAATGATTTCCTTGCAATAGTCAGTCCTCTGGGGTAACGAGCCGACGTGTGCAATTTTTTTATGGGCTAGAGACGTTGGATCTGAAAGGGCAGAAATGTCTGCCGTTTTTCCATTCGTCACTGATTATATCCCTACTGCTTAATTATAGAAGCGCCACAGGTACTACCGGTGAACAAATTAAATAATTCATAATAGTCAGGAGATAAAAGCAGCAAAAATAATTAAAACCTTTAAACCAGAACAAGAAGATTCTAGCTCTGAACATTAATTTAGATTAACAATAATTATGTTGCGCGTATGTTTGTGTTTTGAGTTTTTCGTATTAGCATAAACTTAAACTTGAAATTAATGACATTTGCAAACATTGCAAAATCAGAACATAATATTCCATTTTTAGCAATTATTTTGTCCATATTTTAAAATTTTTCTCAAATAATTTTACGTTTTCCGTTGAAAGTAGCAACTCTTTGGATTTTGATTTTTTAAATTGTTATTTTTTCGATTGTTTTCTCTTTTTTTATCAATACATATTTTTTATGATTGGACATACTAAACAATAATTAATCAATTTGTCACTAAGTAATGTGGTACGCCTTCAACTTAAAACGAAAGGCAGGTATCTTTAACTACAAATTTATGAGTTCCCCTGTACTCCAGCCCTTTCATCATGGCAACTCTATATTATAATTTGATTCAGTTTATGTGATTAAATATGGAAAAATAGTTTAACTTAGGGACTGGCGATGGAGAACTGATATGATTCATAAAGGTCAGAAAATGTTTGTAGCGTAAATAATTAAATTCTCAATAATAGAACAACAAGCATTCAAACATTGCACGTTAATACTGCGAAATATTTTGAGGCATCGTTCGCTACGTAGATTCTTTGGTAGGCCTTCAAGTTATAATGAATGACAAGTATCCTTAGCTAAAATTTAGGTGTTCCCCTCTTCTCCACCCAGTGGCGGATCCAGGATAAGGATAAGGGTGGGGCTAAGTAGGGGACAACCTCCAAGCAGTAGTGGGGGTCTGAAAAAAATCAACCATTCATTCTATGTAGTGTGAATTGGATAACGCCCCCCCCCCCCCACGGATCCGCCACTGACTGCAGCCCCTTTATTATGGAAACTCTATATTTTAATTCGCGTCAGTTTAAGTATGGAAAAATAGTTTACTTGAAATCATTTTCTACTACTCTACTGGATGAGCTTCAGATTCTCTTATGTGTGACGCGGGTTCGAATCCTTGGTGTAGCCTAGGACACCCTAAATCAAAATTCTGGAAGTGCGAGGGTTAGGTACAATCCAAAGTATTTCTGACAGTTAGGGCAAGTTAAATGGTACACTTTGTGTAAAATTTCCCTTTTAAAAAAAAAAAAAAAAAATTTCCCTTTTAAATATGCAATTGGCCCTATTACCTTTATTATTTATATTTATCTCATTATCTTCCTCCCTCTCCCCCAGTTATTAAATGTCCTTCCCTCTAACACGTTTTTCAGCATCCTCTTCCAGAACAAAACTTACTCCATCCATACCCTCTCTCCTTCCCATTTCATCCATAAGATTCCTCTCATATCCTACAATGTCTATTAATTCGCCGTTTCCTTCCTCTCCGTCCAGCTCACCTTCTCCATTCTCCTGAAAACGCACACGTCGAACGTCACCAATCATGCGAAAGATCCACAGAGAAAAAATCATTCGCCCGAATGATTTTTTCTCTGTGGATCTTTCGCACGATTGTGCATTGCGGGTGACTCCCGTAAAAGTTATCACCGCGGCTAGTCCCGGTATAATTTAAACTAGTCACCAATCATGTTGGGGGCTGATCACCCCCTACGAAACACCCTAGAAGTGGCTCGCAGGGTATTATGCAGATGAATCATTTCTCACCTTATTTACTCAGCGTCCACGTTTCCGCAACGAAAAGCGCTTAACTTCAGACTCTTCACCGAAGTCTTCTCGATGCATATTAACCCAACCAATGCCCATCAGCTCGCCCACACACATGCCTCTTCCTGACTCTTTTGACATTTTGTCCTTTAGCTGTCCGCATAGTCAAACGGTTTTACAAGTTCAAGTTTGCGTCCACCACCTTATACTCTTAGCCTCAAATTCTTAGCTCTCTTATCTTTACACGGTATCTCGAAAAATACCCTCAGTCGGCAGAACTCAGTTTCCGGGATTCCCTCCAAGTCTGTTCATTCACATTGGAAACGATTTCGCTTCAAACCAGAAACTTCCTGCTAAAACCGGCGTAGAGAAGAAATCCCGGAAGCTGAGGTCAGCCATTTCTGATGCTATGCGATACCCGAAACCAATGAGGTTGCAATATAAGGAGGCGCTGTTAACCACTCCCATGCGCGATCAGAGTTTCGCTATCTAGGTTTGACAATTTCTGGGCTTCTTCTATGGCGGTGTGGTGAACATTTAATTTCCTTTGGTTGTAATCAAATGAAATACTGGTAGAAATGCAAAAAGATAGGTAATTTATACTCGTAAAATAACTCCTATAGAACCTGAATTCCCGCTGAACTAATTGTACAATATAATCGCGAAGCTCCATTATTACTAAACGGCAGGGAAAGATACCTGGGATATAATTATATGAAGACTACCAACAAAGTTTCAAATCAAAAGAGAAGGTTTACTATGTGCGTTTGAAAATGCTAAATAATGCATATACGACATATGGTTATAAGTTTCACTGAAAGTTTATCACTGTATTGCCAATATTTTGGTCAAAGTAGGCGTGATATATTCTAAAAAAACGTTATGGCAGGAATAGTGTATACCCTTACCCGGTGGGCTAACTAAGTGTACGCTTTGGGGGGGGGATGGGATGGCGTGGGATGAGGACCCCTCCCCCAGGCAAGCTAGCCCAGGAAAATTTCTGAGAAATGGCATGCTTTGAAATGCATTTTACATCATTTTGGAACAAAGCTTTAACTTTTAGCAGATGCAGTTATTACGTGTCAAAACTAGACATTTTTAAATATTTTTTTTCCTCTGAGACTTTAGGAAGGGGGGTCTATCCCCTCATCCCCCTATTGTTACGCCACTGCCCTTACCCCTATTGCTGGCGTACTCCATGTTAGCAACGAGTGGTGCCCCATTCAAACTAAACCTATTTCTTTGGCCTAGACCGTACATCTGCATCTACAAGGTACCGTGCAAGCCACCAGCAGGGTGTGTGGCACGGGGCGATTCTAAACCAGGCATGCAGCACTCATCTTAGCCTTATTCAGAAACGCGCTCGTGGAAGGTTATCCGGGAATTCCACCGGGTCAGATTCTCCAACTCCATCTCGGCCGACGTTTCGATGAACGAGTTCGTCATCAGGGCATCGCAATAGGGCAGAGCAACAGGGATGCCCTGATGACGATGGACAACTCGTTCATCGAAACGTCGGCCGAGATAGAGTTAGGGAACCTGACCCGGTGGAATTCCAGAATAACCTCCCGCGACTCCATACGCCGGGAAAGCCTGCGATCATTCTTCAGCAACGCGCTCGCTAGCCGGACACAGACCACGCACACAGGGCCGAACAGGTTGTACGCAGAAAATCACTCAGATGAACGAATACTACAAAAAAAATATGGATGGAAAAAATCATCAAAATCCAAAATAAAAGGATAAATGAAGATGATGGGTTCATAGGGGGCACGGTCGGAGTAAAAGCTAAGAAGAGGAAACTATAAGGTAGCCAATGTTTGGGACCCTCGTGAAATAGGCTTAAAAATAGAGTAAGAAAGCGTGCAAAGAAGAGCTGTCAGGTTCGCGAAAAATCGTTACTTTAGCCTTGTTAGTGTAAGTGACCTGTTAGATAAACTCGGATGGGAATCTGTCAGACCGTAGATTGAAAAATAGACTAAACCTTTTACATATATTCAAGAGCAGTGTCTTCTATGACGAAGCTAACAATATCTTACAAACGCCAACATACTACGGTAGATCAGATCATGTAAATAAAATGAGAGAAATATACTGCAGAACGGACAGATTCAGAATGTCTTTTTTTCCACGACCAATAAGAGATTGTAACGGCAGCGTTAGAACTCACGAATGGATTAGATGACTTTGTAGTGTAGCATACTAACTTATGTATACTTTAATGCATGTTTCCGAATTTTATTATTAGGTATTTCTAACAGCGTGTGATAGTATATAATTTGTTAGTATGCATGACGTTTTTTGGACCGTGCGGTGTGCATGAGGGAATCCAATTGCATGCTGATTTATCAGCCCCTGCCAAACACCCTAGAGGTGGCTCGCAGTATATTATGTAGATGTAGATGAGAGTATAAGGGAGCAAGTAGACGTGGAGAGGGCGGCCTGAAACGAAGGTAGGGGAAAGAGGCAGAGGAGGGTTGGAGGAGTAGGCAGGGCAGGTGTCCGCGGAACAAACCCACGCAGTCTGAACTCCCAACCGGTTTGGCTGCAGCCGAGTAAAAATAAAACGGAAAAAAGGAAAGAATAAGCGATAAAAATACTGGACACGGGTGTGTGTGGGGGAGGAGGCAAGGAGGGTGGTACAGGCAAAGGGAAAAGATATAAGAAGGGGGTGAAGGGGAGGTAAATAGTCTTAAGGTCGTCTCTTGAAGGAGGAGGGAGGGGGGGAGGGGGTAATAGGTGGGTGCCTGGGCAAGGCTGGGAGGAAGGGGGTGGAGGGGGGGGGGGAGTGTATATATAAAGGAGTGGGATGAGGGTGTAAAAAAGTGAAGGGGGTGAGAGAGGCACGTTGATATATCTGGCAACGTCGCACCGAGAGGCACTGGTAAAAAGGTGGAAGACGTGAGGGGTGCGCAAGAGTGGGTTCATGCCCACGATTTCGGTGAACGGGAATTGATCGAATTACGCCCCACGATTCTACCACGCGCTCATCTAGCGTTGACCACCCTCATCAATGGGACTTCATAGGGGCCCAATTGTATACAATACAAGGCTGTTTCTGTTCCTTTTTCGGTCGCATTTTAATCGGTTTTCAAAAATGTCCGCGGCGCGGTGATTAAGTGCAATACGATCCACTTCGTTCCAATATTTTGTATTTTAATGTTTGCAATTGCGAGGAATAGTGTTGAAATGAAAGGTGGTGGCACATTTCCACAATAATTTAATTCGTACGACACGTTTCGGCTCACAGAGGCATCCTCCGGCACAAGACACTGCAGTACATAAAAGCATCACTAATATACCTAGAGGAAGGGATGGGAGAGATTTGACAAATGTCAGGATTGGGTAGGAAACAGTCGTATAGTGGGGAGACATACAACAGAAGAGAAGATAAACGGGAAACCAAGGGGTGGAAGGACTCTAGTCATCACCGTAGAAGAATGACACTGGGGAAAGCAATAGTATTGAAATGTTATGAATTTGATAGATCATCATTGTTATACATATCGGTAACAACCCTAATTATACCTGATTTCCCCGTGAAACTCAGATCTCTTTGTCCATCAGCGCTGCGAGTGGCAACTTTTGTAAACGCAATTAAATGCCTAGTGTGTGAAAACGCATTTATAGGCCGACTTGAGGATCCTCTTTTGTAATATTCGTAACAATTACATTTCGTATAGGGATGAGTCGATTCCAAATTTCGATCTCAATTCCACCGAATCTCGAGCACGGGATTGATAATCGATCGCCCAAAAACTCGATTCCAATTCCAGGAGGATAAATATATTGAGCATTGACTATTTGATTTTGGTGCATAAAGGCCGACCCACACCTGAGCCAATGAGAAAAGCGCAACTATTTTTTTTACCGTTTTATGTGTCGAACTGCTACTATGTGACGCATGCATCGGTTGAATTTATCCGGAATGCTAGTATAACACTCATAAGGTGCTGAAAAATGGATTAATAGCATCTCAAAAACGTAAGCAGTGTGTCGATTAGAATCTTACAATAGCATCGATCTTTTACCTAGTATCCAATGCCAAATCCGAGCTAAAACAATAATCATAAGTTTTCCTGGATATCACGCAATTACTTATACCACTTATTTTTTACAGAGCGCGACCCGGGTTTCAATGAATTATCATCATCTTCAGGCGCAAATTATGACGCATTATTTGCGCCTAAAGATGATGATAATTCATTGAAAGCCGGGTCGCGCTCTGTAAAAAATAAGCGGTATAAGTAATTGTGTGATATCCAGGAAAACTTAAAATGGAATACTTACCACAATGTTAATCAAGAGTTAGTGAATTTTTTAAAATCTTAACTTAATTTTCAAAGAGTACATTTGACACAATTTCGCAACAGCAATAAAAACGATTAAGAATCATTCGAAACCGAAATGGTATAAGGAATTGGGTCTCACATTAGGAAGTACAGGGGTACGTAAGCGAGGGAATAGAACACGAGATCTTTCGGATAGATGAAGGAATACAATGCGTTGTTCCACGGGTCACTCCCACTGAGCAATGGGGGTCAACTCTTCTTTACGGTGACTTCACTTGGCAAAGGGCCATTAGTGGCGATAAGCAACGGATCTAATTGCAAGAGGGAGAAGGGCGTAACGAAGGATATTAGAAAATGTAACTAATTCCCCCTGGCACTGAAAACTATCAGATGAAGACACGTGGAGCTTAAAATTTCATCGACAGTTACATCTAGATAAATTCACGTGCATCGCCTCATAGATGCGATTTTAGAGAGATTAGAACCCCAACCTTGTCAATATGAGAAGGAGGTCTATTTGACTACTTATCTTAATCAGTTTTAAAAATGGTGAACAAATTTGTGCCAAAATTATAGGGAAGTCAAGAAACTAGTAACTCGGCAAAAATGTTTGAATGGGAGAGCAGAACACACGAAACAAAACACCGTAGATAAGGTATAGAATTCATAATAAAAAGAAGCGACCGGTATCGAAAACTAAAACAGAAGGATAGATTAAAAAGGAAGGAGAGAAAACCGACGTCAGTATGCCATTAAAAAAAAAGGAATAGGAGATCGTGAATTCGCATTCATAACTATTCAGATCATCAGTTGTCATGGAATACAAAATCCTTCAGAAGGGGCAATATCACATCTTGTTCCATGTATGATATACAGATTTATAGACATTTCGAATCGTAACCGGCACATTTACGAAATTCTCCAGTTTATGAAAAAACAACAAAAAAACAAAAAACACTTTTTCTTATTTTTTCGATACAACTTCGAATAAATCCGTACAACCAACTTAGTACCCACAGCGCCCCCGGCATTAAAATTATTTTGATATACTGGGTTGAATAAGTAAACTATAAGAATAATATACCACTTGAAACCATAATTAACGTTAGGCTATTAAAAATACAGTGGCTCAAAAAGGAATCCTACAACGAGAGAACAAAACCTAGAAAGTAGAGCAGAAAATATTCCCAAATTAATCGGGTACCAGGAAGTCACCTACAGTCGATGAGGCAAGCTATACTGATTTTTGATGCAGCATTGATTCCCTGAATGGAAAATACCTCATGGGGAATCTTGGAAGAAGGCGAGTTCTTATTAGCCCAGTTCCCACGAAAGGAAAAGGACTAGCGCGTTCTTGAGAAGCCACTCGACTCGTTTTTGAAGATACCTATTTAGAATAGAGTTAGAATGGAAACGTTTAAGGACTGGCGGCGAACACTGTAATGGGATGAAATTCCCAAGGAGGTAAAAAAAAGAGGTAACGACTCCGGAACTAATAGGGGGTTAAAAAAACTTTAACCAGTATAAATTCTCTTAATTTGCAATTAGTCGGTGTTTTCCTCGTTGAAATAACAGAAGAGGACGGTGGAACTTCCATCAACGGATTATAACGTTAAGACACATTCAAGCGTAAAGAGGTACTACACTATTATCACTAGGGTAAAAACCCTTTTTTATGAAGCAAACAAATCAAAACCAATAAAAATCCCCTCTAGCTCATCAAAATATATGACTTATAGCAAACATAAATTCTGCCACATTTAAAATAAGGTAATAGGGGTGATTAACCTACCAATAATTTATGGTATATTTTTTCAGAGCTAGGAGATTGTGCCATGGAGGCCATACTAATTAAGACTTCATATACTGACATGAACCCACCATCAAGCCATATCTACTCCGTTTAGAAATCAAATATTCTCCTCCTAAATAAATAAGAACAAATCTTAAATAACAAAACAGATTACTAGAATTACTTAAAGATGAAATTAATGCTAAGATATTCACTCTTTATGCTTGAAAATATAAAAGCTCGAAGTATAAATCGGCTGCCTACCATTTCATTGTTTTGGCATGTGTAAGTCATTAGAAAATGAAACAGCAAGAAATTACTACGCGTTCATAAAGAAAACGTGCTGGAATGGTCATCTCCGATACCTGGAACATAAAATATAAGTAAAACGATCCACAGCTATGTTCAAACTGTGCTATCGGCAAGGAAGGGACTAAAGGAGCAACCACCAATCACTCTGAAAAGTTCACGTCAAAAAGTTAGCTAGAGTAACTAAGCAATTGAGAGAACAAGGTTAAGAGAATGCATCACTCCCACCCGAACTGTCGTTTTTCGTGACGTTCACACGCTTAACACTAGCACTATAACCATGAAAGTTTTAAGGCCATTTTACACGGTACACGGAATTGGGCAATCTGACGTACGTGCGAAGGCGCAATCAAAATTGCGTCGTGTAAAGCGGTGAATTGCTAGAACTAATGCGAGAATGCGTGGATGCGAGACGGCAAAATAGCCCCTGTTCTTATTTCGTTCATGCATTCGCGCAATTCCACGCCATTTTAGAAATTAATGCAGCTCTGACCTGCGCAATTCCGTGCCCCGCGTAAAACGGCCTTTAGGGTGAATGAAGTTTCCCTGGTAAACATTTGCTCGTGTTTCCGAGTTGAAAATAACACCATAATATTTTCTCAGATATATGGCATTCTTACATTTGAGATAGAGAAGAAAGCGCATAAAATTTTACTCTATAAATACACACTGAAGATGAAAGTTCGCCATGAAAACATATTCAGCTTAGTCGGGATTCGAACCCTGATCTCCCGTTTGCCGGTCAGGCGTGCTCGCCCAGCTGACCGGCTTGCGTACGACCGTGTATATCCTCGGTGTTTTTCTCGTTTATAACTTATCGTTGAAAATTGCAGGGAATACTAAGTTATGCCTCGTCAGCCATTGCCTTAATCACAAATACAAAAAATAATACATTTGAGGAAATTATGGGATCCAAAAAGTCAATTTAAAATACAGTGTAATGTTATCAATGGTTTTCTCTATGTTGTGAAAGCTGTGATACGATAAAATAAGTTATATGCACGAAGGATAAAGTTCGCCGTGAAAAAAATATTAGGCTAGGCCGGGATTTGATACCGGATCTCCCGATTTCTCGAACGTCTCCCGGTTCGAATCCTGGCTAAGCCAAATATTTTTCATCGGCGAACTTCATCTTCGGAGCATAAACGCCGTTTTACTCGGGGCACGTACCTGCACAGTATGTGCGAAGGCGCAGTCACAATTGCATCGTGTTAAGCGGTGAATTGCAAGAAAACATGCGAAAGTGCATGCATGAGAAATGGCAAAATAGCCTCTCTTATAATTTCGTTCCTGTATTCGCGCAATTCCACGAAATTTTAGATATTAATACAAATATTACCTGCGCAATTCCGTGCCCCGAGTAAAACGGCCATACAACTTTGCCTCCGATAGCGTGACTGCTTACGAAGTCGCTTGATTCATACAGTGCTTTACCCTACGAAATTTACAGGATGACATCGTAAGTATTAACCCCTTCCACTTCGATTAATTATTAATTAATCAATTACACTCTATTTACTTTTTCTGTGGTTCTCTTTTAAACAGTAGGAAATGAAATGATATTTTGTAATTTGTAATCAACGTATAACCGCGAAATAAAATGTGATTATTATACATGGAGAACATAGCTATCGCTCCTCGAATAAAATCATTTTAATCCTTCCAAAGCATCATGTTTCATGGAATATGAATTATTTATGTATACTATGAATGTTTTGACATTGCTAATCTTTAAAAATAATTATATTTTTCCTCTAAATAGTGCTAAAATTATGAAAATCCGATGACGAGATACACTCGTCATTGAACGGTTTGGCATCGAAAGTTCATGACGAGCTGGACTCGTCATTACTGCGCAAGGGGGTAAAGCTGTCATAAGTGAAGGAAAAAACGCGACCTTGGATCGAGTGATGGGTCCTCTCAAAATAAAACAACACTTTTCACCACCGATCTTATTCACAATTCCCGCGGAGCGCGATTCCTTCCCATTAGCGAGTTGAGAGGAACAGTAGTAAAAATCGTGGGGCCTTACGCCTTCAATCGAGCGCAGAATTACGACCGCATTAATTCCCCAGCCGGAGGAGCCATTGGACGGAGAGGAGGAGTATCGCAGATAAAGGAATAGTGGAGGCAGAGGGACGCGAAGCTTCGAACCACGAATCGGCGAACGACTTAATTTCTTCACACATTTGCCTCGCGAGCCTCCAGACGCCGCGAAAGAACCCGCCTCTTTTATAGTACACCAAGTGAAAGGGATTCGGACCTTCACAAAGGGAAGAACAATAAAAAGAGAAGGAAAAATAATCCATACAGATAGCAGCATTGCGATTGAAGGGAGGTCTAATGGAAAGCGAGCAGAGGAAGGGTGAAATGAATGGGTGGGGCAGTGAAAATTTTCAAAGGAACTGGGCGCGCTGAATATTTCTCCGAGTGATGAACGAGAAGGGGTTTGTGCCAAAAAAAATGTGACTTGCTATAAAAGTCGTTTTCTTTTATTGAAGTAAGGATGTTGCCCCCTCTAGAACGATAAACTTCCGCTGAAACGATAAATGTGAAACTGGTTCCAGACTCCGAATATCAAATCAATGGCAATGTGTTGACCTGCATTGCTTGCATGTGAATTTAACATTTTGATTAGAATAATTATTGTATTATTTGATAACGAGTTTGTATTTATATTTTTAATGGTTTTCTATAGTTGCGATGGTGGTTGGCGTAACATGGTGAAACTCCTTCATGATGCACAAAGGTTAAGAAAACACTTAGCTGTTTCACAAAATAAAATATATTGCGACCGGTTTCGATACATTTCGCTGTATCGAAACCGGTCGCAATATATTTTATTTTGTGAAACAGCTAAGTGTTTTCTTAACCTTTGTGCATCGTTTTCTATGGTAATTTTGTAATGAAGTTCAGTTTTCGGAAATAACTATTGTAATTAGTATTCAATTGGTATAGGCATTGTGTATTGTACAGATATAGTACTTGTCAATCATATTTTGTTTATACGTTTTCCATTATGTTATTGTGAAAAAATAAATATAAAGAAATAGATGCACTGTTCATGAAATATGCCGATAACAGGGAGGAATTTATATTGAGAGTTATCACGTAGATTAGCAAAACGAATTAATAAAATCTATTTGTAAATATATTAACATAAATCAGCTCCAATGTATGAATTACGACATTTAACACAAGAATTCTACATCAATGATAAAGCATCAAGGAATTTAAATTGGGAGAGGGAAATATAAAGGGATGGGGAAATATATACTTTCAAAATAACTGGTTGTGAAAAATATCTCTCTTATAAAGGTGTCAAAAGAAAAAAATTGTGCACAATACAGGCAATTTCTTTGTAAGACGTTGCTACCTCGCTAACAATAAATGTGAAACTAGTTTTCTTCGTTTATGTCTTCATCTTTACCACAAAGCATCAAACCTGTAACCATAGATTTACCGTTGTTTGAATTAACTCGATGATACGAAAGAACATTGCCTAGAAGGGTCATACGGGTCAACCGCACGAATGAAACATATCTCCTCATGCCTAATGGAACACGAATTACGCTCCCAAAGTTCGATTATGAAATTAAGACCTGTAAAATCTGGAAATTTTGAAAATGGTAAATGAATAAATGGTAATATTCAGGTTAGATCGCAAATGAACGATTTATTTCACAATTTAAACGAAAAATGTTAAAACATAATCGAAAAATCCTTAAGCTCAAATCATGCGTCAAAAACATTAGCCCATGGACTTCTTGTTATGCATACCAACAACGCACCGCAGAAAGTAATGAACAAAAACGACCTCAACCACCCCTGGCCAACACGAACCTTCCTAGAATACTACGATTTACGGCAGTGATTTTGATTTATTTAAACTAAATTAATTTTTCGCAAGAAGATGCATAACCTGCTTACACCACTATCAGCAATGCCAACGATATTAAGAAGACCTATGATGGCTGACGTAATACCATTACCACACATGACTTCCAAGAAGCCTAATAGAAACATTGCATAAGTAGGTTTCCATAAAGAATAAATGCATTAAAAGCAGCTGCTGGAGTTTAATCATATGGATGATACAATAATTTTCAATACATAACTAATGTCTCGTGAGACAGAAATATATTGCTCTGCCCCAAGGTCATCATCGATTGAAGGATAACGATGAATGGAGTGAAAGATTGCGCCACTTTTTCATGCATTTCCCATGAAAATTATGGCATGTATTTCCCAGCTGTTCATGAATAACCGGATAGGCAGTCGAAGCATCAAGGCGATAGTTTCCAAAATAAATATGAAAACAATGTAGTAGTTCAGTCATTTGAATGATCAATGCGCATTAATCTTAGAACACTTCGCACATGATAAAGTGACACATAGACACTGAATTTTTGTGGGATGTCCTATTACCATAAGATAATCAACTCTCTTAATCCCCTCGAGCAGTACTGAAAAACATATATATAGACGTTTCCCATCAAATATGGCATCTAATAAAAATGAAAAGTATTATCTTAAATGCGCTATATTTTTTAACCTCTTTATCGCCTGCAGAAAATCTCGTTCGTTCAAGGTAACACGCGATTATTTCTTACCAAATACCAACCAATGGAGTGTAAACTCGATAATGATTAATATTGCGATCGCATAGAACGGTAAGTAAAAATGGGGTTTCAACTTTAAAGATTTGAACCATTACTTCATACTCCTGCGAACAATTTTGAAAATATCGTAGTCCAAACATATAATAATCTATCGACTATCTAGATATTTCCTTTTCCATTACCGTAACCATTACTTTCGCTTAAGTAGCAATGCGGAATACACCACAAATCGGGAACTGAATCCAATTTATAAGCTTTTTACTAGTTTTAAATTGGAAATTTTAGATAGGTGGAGATATGTTTCCATGGTGAATTTTCATTTTCAGTGTGTATTCATAGAGTAAAATGTTATGCGCATTCTTCTCCATCTCAAATGTGCGAATTTTATATATCTGAGGAAATATTCTGGTGTTATTTTCAACTCGGAAACACAAGCAAATGTTTACCAGGGAAACTTCATTCACGCTAAAACTTTCATGGCTATAGTGCTAGTATTACGCATGTGAACGTCATGAAAAATGACAATTCCATATGGAGTGATTCATTCTCTTAAACTTGTTCTCTCAATTGCTTAGTTACGCTAGCTAACTTTTAGACGTGAACTTTTCCGAGCGATCGGTGGTTGCTGCTGCGTAGTCACTATAGTCAGGGCAAATAGATCAATACCAGGCCACCCAGGAAAGATAGTATCCAGAGAAGTGGGAAACTTAGAACTTGGATTTCATGATCGTATAGGATTTTCATGTTTACGCTTTTATCTTGTCAAGAGGTGTGCCTACCCGGCAGGATGTCCAACCGCAGAAGCTACATGATGTAAAGTAACAATCGGACTGAGGATAAAACAACGCAAAATAACCATCGAACGCAACCTCAAGTATCTCTACGGGGTTACGGAGCATCATATGCACCTATGTTCTAGCTTAGGTTGTAATCCTGCAGTATGGAAACGAATAGCGGACAGAAAATCAGACATCCTCTTTTATACATAGATTAAAGTGGCCTCAGATGTGCACGTTGTTTCCTAATATACTGAGGCTAATAAATTATCAATACCAAACTTTTTAAAATCCAATACCAACATAGGTCATATCAACAACCACCTAACTGTTCAGTAGTGCCAAATAAATCACGTAGTAATGTTTCACAAAAACATTTACTTTTTTCGACCTAAGGTTCCGACTAGTATTTTTTGAAAATTCTATATATAGGTAAACATAACTATTATAGGTAACATCAGTGTTGATAATCTAAATAGGAGCAGCATTGACTAGAAAGTTAACACTGAATCGATTCTTTGGACAATAAGTATAACAATAGAAATGAAATCGATGAGGCCATTGAGGTTGACGAGTGAGCGTCGTAGTAAAAGGAATCGAATGAAAAGAAAGAGCATCGAGAAAATGCCTACTTACTAATGGGAAAAGGAGAAAACGCGGGCAAGCGAGATGGCGTGATGGAGTCGCCGCTATCAAGAAAGAGTGAGTCATTCCCTTTACAACTTTCCTTTTGTAAAATAGCGAACGCAATCTCCGTTTACTCCTTCAGCATCGGGACAATTGAATAACTAAATTCGCTCGTGAGAGATCTTAACGCCGGAGAAGATATAGCAGAGATGATTAAAACGTTAATGAAGTGGAAAGTAAACTGATGGCTCGACTCTTCCAATCACGGGATATCGACTAAGCGATTGCGGTCGATCTGGTCTTTTTTCAGCGCGGAAAGATAAGACATCGGAAAATGAGGGCTGAAAGTGATGTCTTAAGCAGCGCAAATGCATTCATCCCCGGGTATTCGACGAGGGGATTGAATCGGAAATAGAAACGGAGAAATTCAAAGTCATAGTAGAGGCAAGTGATTGACTGAAGCATTGTTTTGCAATTGCATCGTACACATACGTTCTACAATGGTCCGTTGTGAAAGAACACCGAAAAAAAAGACCCATATTTTCCGTCTCTCGACTCGTCGCCGACTTTTCGCAGAAAAAAAATCGCGAGCAATT
Source organism: Ischnura elegans (assembly GCF_921293095.1). Classification (NCBI taxonomy): domain Eukaryota; kingdom Metazoa; phylum Arthropoda; class Insecta; order Odonata; family Coenagrionidae; genus Ischnura; species Ischnura elegans. The sequence continues at coordinate 47,726,318 of NC_060254.1, read as the reverse complement.
CACGGCATCACCCTTTCACAGACAAGTTGATGACGTCAAGAAATTCTATCAAGCGGGTTCCTGATTCGCACGTACTTTTAAGGAGAGTGATTTTGCGTAACTAAGCATATTTTCCCGCTGCTTAACACCCTAGAGGTGGGTCGATGGTATTATGTAGATTTTTGGCCATTGTTGAACCCTCTCTCCCCACGTAAACAAAAATATACATTAACCATATGCCAAAAATAATCATTTATCAATACCTTATCCTCCCTCCTCAAGGAGTGCTTAGTAATACGATACGTGTTAAATGAATGGATGAATTACGTATTCTTACATTGCGTGAATGAAAGATGTAACAGCATTACTTCGTCTTAGACAGTACACAATACGCAACCGTATCCTTTATGCTGTTAGGTTTTCGACCATTTCTTTTGTAACCCGGGCGGTGTATATCTAGTGGTAATAACGAGACTTAAACGGGAGAATATAAAACCCCATTATGGAAAAATTATCCTCGCGTACTCAATGGCATACTTATTGGATGCTGCTATGGCACTTTTATAGGAGCATTCGTCTTCTAAGTATGAAGATTGGGTATTTCACCTTAATACTGCTTAAAGGGCTTCCTGTACTGCATTTTAAAATAAATAGATAAGTACACTCAAATGGATATAGCAGTCATTGCAAAGAATTCAGTAAATAGATTGGAAAAATGAAGACACTTCTAGGAAAGAAATCTTCCTGATTCTGCCATTCTCTGAGAAGACTATTCCACATGAATACAGAAGTCCACTCAAATGGATATAGCAATATTTTCAAACAATTCAGTGCATGGATATAAAATATTAAGACACTTCCAGGAAAATATCTTTATCATTCTGAATAAATAACAAAAAACTCAAGTTTTCGTTTATTTTTCATGAGTTTGTGGCGTCATTAAACTTATAACAAAAAATTCCTAAATTTTTCCCAAAGAACTCCCGAGTCCCCCTGGAAAGTAGGGCTAGCAGAGCCCTAGCCGAGCCTTACCCGAGCACTAGCCGAGGGCCCCCACTCTCCCCAGACCGCCCCTGGGAGAGAGGATGAAACAGGTGTGTACACACACGTAACCGAATAATCGTAAAAAAAAGAGAATGCCTACAAGCGAAAATTGAGAGAGGAATGGGTGGGGTAAAAGTAAAGGTTTGAGAAATGGCGGCAGAGGTAGCTGAGAGAGAGAAAAGTGGAATGGGAGGCTACACTTCTTTTATAACGAGCAAACTGCCTCGTTACGATTTTCGATTCGTAATCGTGCAAACAAGACGTTCCTGCCCATGAAGAGAGAGAGAACCAACCCCCGCCTCGGCTCCAATCATTCCCAAAAAACCAGACCCACACTCCCCGACAGTTCCTCGCATCACGTCGGCGTTTTCTGAGCGGTAGGCGGAGGGGGGGGGGAAGGGAAATTCCTCTGCCTCGCAAATTGATGTACGTCATAGGCTGCATTGGAAAGAGGTGGAGAGGGATACAGGCAGAATGTAGAGAGGAAGGGGAATGGATCAGCTTTGCTCGAGAGAATGCAATACATCTACTCAAACATAATATTCTGCAAGCTACCTCTAGGGCGCATGGCAAGGGGTGATCGATCAGTAGGATGCAAGAAAATTCCCGCATCCACGCCCCACGGTCATAAAAATGTTACGTATACTAACAAACTATACTTTCACATTCACTCAAAGGCAAATCTTGCCAACTACTCATGAAGTCGATCTGCCAATGAAGCTAGAACACACAGAACATTCAGTTAGAAATACAAGGAAAATTCAGGAACATGAACTAAGGAATACATAGTAAGTTAGTTGGCTATACTACAAGTCAACTAACCTATTAGTAAGTCCTGACGCTGCCGTTATAGTATTCATCCCCAGCCAAGCACCGTAAAGTTGTTCCCCAGGGTATCTACATCTACAAATTACCATGAAAGAAACCTACAGAGGTGTTAGGCAGGGTTTTATGCAGGTGTACATGTTCAATGCCTCGATGATCGTCCACTCTATATATTCACACGCGCGTCATTTCCCAACGCGCTACCACGAGTAGCCGTTACCTATAGTAGCCGTATAGTTCGTGAGGACTCCTTCAATGAGTGCCCAATCGAACCATTGGACGCGCTTTGCCAGCCCGTAATTTGTCAGTGTGAAGGATTGACGACCCGGGAAAAATGCGGGATATTAGAAACGGATAGAGTAGGATCTATACAGCGAGGGCAAAGATCAGTGAAAAGTGGGGAGGTTCGAACGCCGCCAAAAGGAATAAAAGGTCGGGAAAAAAATCGTCTTCAGATAAAGGTACAGTCCGTCTGAGACTGATGCACCAACAAGGCTTCTCAAGTCCGCCGCAAGAAATTTTGTCGCTCCGCGCGCATTACGGTCAGATTTCAAAATCGTCACTGGCGGCTTTACCAGTCATCTATATCCATATACACGACTGAAATGTGTGTTTGGGACAATAAATCTTATAAACCACATTATTAACGAATGCGAGACGATTTTCAGCTAAAAAATACCACTTCCACTGAGGGACACTGAACGAGATACAGCTGCCTAGTGGCGCCACCGAATAAAATATACGCGAAACGGCAACGGATATAACGCTTAACCGCCATGTTCATGGGCCTCCTCTCAAGGAGTCCCCTTGGATGCACCAACGGATGATTTCACAGAATGGACGCAACTATGGTCGTATGACAATGGTTGTAAGCTTGATCACAGGGAGGGCATTAAATTCAATCAAATACGTTCATATGATAAATATCGCCACGTGTAATATATTCACACTTAATTTTTCTCCGAAATACGTCGCGGGTGTTGATATGGGTAGACAAATGTTTCTGTAGTGTTGCAAAAAACATTTCATACACATAATAAATAATTGCAAAACAAAGTTGCAGACAACCATGAACTATGCTTTATGATTGAAAAAAGGCAATCATTTCCGATTCAGAGTGTATTCTGAGGTTCAGCTGATTTAATAAAATACTAGAGATACATCGTTGAACGAATACATGAAATGATTGGTTTTCTACACGAAAATAAGAAAATATAGCAAGATTAAGCGAAAATTTCAAACAATTCCTAACTCTAATCTAACATTAAACTTTCCTTAAAAATGATCAGCTATCATTAAAAGTGAGGTTTTGTCCGTAGATATTTCTTAAAGGGTGTATTTATGACGTTAGCTGCGGTAGGAGTAACAAAAAGCGGATAAGTGCCCATGATTAGTTCATTTCCGGAGGATATTTGAAATGTTGCATATATTTAGTACGGAATAGGCAAAGACCACAGATGTGTGACCCGACAGCACGGCTTTTTGATCCAGTTGACCGGAGGAAACTCGTAGCAACTCGTCGATTGGGTTCTGTTTTCAGAGATTTGTAAGCTTCACATAAAAGGCTACCCCAAAAATCCAATGGGCTAAATAATCGCAATCTTCAGCAATAGTATTATTATTTGGATTGACAGAGCTGTTCAACTGGTGACTGACGAGGTATGAGATGGCTTGACGATTAATATGCGGATGTAAAGCCAAAGTATCATGGACAATAAACCAATAAAGATAATAGAAGCACTCGAGAATGATCCAGTAAACCCATCCATCGAAAACAGCCACCAAGCACAAGGGAAAGAGACCCAAGACGAAAAAACGTTGAAAAACAGTTGAAACAGGCTGTACAGTTAACGAACGTAACGAGAAAGTGACAGCGAGTATGTGCTCAACCAGGAAGATGAATGGGATAACTGAGATTAAGAGAGATAAAGGGAGAGAGATAAGAATGTCAAAAGGAAGAGGAGAAAGTAAGAATAAAAAGCATCAAAACGCATTTGACAAAAAGAGCGATGGGAAAAGCTTATTCGTACAAGAAAGTGTCCAGGATAAAAGGACCTTATACCTAGGATGATGAGGTGAGATGGAGGTGGCAGATAGGTGAAGGAATAAGCATGAGGCAAAGCACAAAAGACTGACAAAGTGGGGGCAGCGGGAGACAGGGCAATAAAAGCACATGAATGAACTGATAACGGAGGAATTCGCTGGAAAAAGCCGTCTATAATAGATACCAGGGCAGTAAGGAAAACGGGAATGAACTCCATATCCCCCTATTTATTCAGTAACGCAAAGTGGAACAGATGTACTTGAACTGAGTCACCTACTTCAAAACTTTCCTCATGCTCACAATCTCAACAACCAGCCTATACAAAAAAATTGCTACGAGAATTCTCCCTCACATTGCTATCCTTGATGGTCCGCGAGAGCCATCTTGGATGGCAATGGACTACCATGAGCCTCGGTAATTTGCCATAGGAACTAATACACCTGGATAGCGTATTGGTCTGCGCAATGGCTCGGAAAGCCGAATGTCCATGGTACGATTCCTGGACCAGGGGAATTTTTCTTCATGACAATTCATGTATATTTCACCGCCGTTCACACGGCAGGATTTGAAATATTACGCAACATGCCAATGCTTTACCATACTCTTCTTTCCATATATCCATTATGGGTTACCATAGTTTTAAAAAGCGGTTGAAGAAGTAGGGACCAATGGCTTTTTATAATTTTTTCTATTGTTTTTGCATAATATGTACATGTTACCACCAGGCCAATGGCCTACTTTTAACAATTTAATGGGCATTTCCATGAAAATGTCAACTTTTTCTCTCAAATTAAAATTTAGTTGGGAAATATTTTATTTGGATACATCAACAGTTAAATGATTGAATTTTATGAAATCGGTATTTAATTTGTTCAAATAACTTAGTTACTCATTTGTTGATTGTTGAATTCAAGATGGCAGCCAAGGATTGGTAATGAACTATTTTATCATAGTTTAAAGAGAAATATATATCAACAAAGAAGGTAAGCTGTTTTTTATTGAGCTTTTTGTTTAATGTTGTATAGCTTTGGCAACGTTTTAAAACAAACATCTCCTTAAATATGCAATGTATAAAGACTTTAAAATATGTATGTATGTGCAGGTGCATAAATGGTAATTCCGTCACAAAAACTCGAAATGTTTTTTATTCTATCACTATTTATAATCAAAGAGGGATAATTTTCCTCCTGGAAAGGTAGGTTCTGACACTCTCTAAGGTTTTAATGTTAGTTTCTCTCAAAAATGCTTATTCTTGGCCATATGGCAGCGTGACGGAATTACTGCGATGTGACGGAATTACTGTGACAGAATTACCTAAAATTAGGTGATGTCTGTTTTTAACAAGCATTATTTTTAGATTGCTGTGTTGAATAAATTACCTTATCTCCAACCTCTAAGCTGATATTTCATGTTATATATTTAACTTTATCATTAGGTTATGTTAGGTAAAGGGATTTTTTTTGTAGGTGAACTGTTAAAAATATTTTAAGTGCGGTTGAATATAGTCTCCTTATCTCTATCATGTGAAAATATAGCTTGAAATGGGCAACGTATATAGTAAATGTGCATGAGTAGGCCCTACAATAAGAATCAATGTTTAAATTTCCTTATTGAATCACAGAAATGGAAATTAACCTCTAGAAACTGTCCTTAGAATCTTTATCATATCTACGTAATTCTTTCCAGGTGGAAGTGTAATACATAAATATGGCTAAAACACCTGCAGAAAGACAGCGTGATAGTAGAAAGAGAAGACAAGAAGCAGGGTTACATGAAGAAATGAAAAAAAGGATAGAGAGAGGAAAAGTAGAATAAAGCAGCAGATGAATACTAGGCAAATGAAAGACCAGAAAGAAAAAAATAGATTAGCTCAACGCCGCTTCAAACAAAAACTGAGAGACAGTGCATCAGAGAAACCAGGAGACTCAAGTAGAACATCCACAACCCAACCAAGTTATGAAGCCCAAACCTCTTCCATGTTAACATCTCCATACAAAAGTAGGCAAAGTTTAGGAAAAGCTGTAAGCAGAATCAAAAAATGTCTCCCGAAGAGTCCGCGTAAAGTTAAGAGAGTTTTACAATATCTCAACTTACAATATGATGAACCCTCTCCACCTAAGACCCAAAAGGTAACTCATGATGATATTGTAAACATAATTCAGAACTTCTATTTGCAAGATTCAATCAGTTGGATGTGTCCAGGACAAAAAGATTTTGTAATTTCAAGGCAGCCAGATGGCAGCAAAATAAAGCATCAGAAACGGTACATGCTTATGACATTGAAAGAAGCATACTATTATTCAAGACAACAACATTCGGATCTCAAATGTGGATTTTCGAAGTTCTGTAGCTTGCGTCCTACCTACATAAAATGTTTGACGGATGTACCTCACACGACTTGCACTTGCATGTATCATGAAAATCTAAGATTTTTGTTGAAGGCCCTGTCAAAGTCAGGAGATGCACAACTCATTGTACCCACTGAATTCAGACCTTTTTTGGATGCTATTTCATGTGACCAAGAGTTAGAATCCTGCATGATAGGTGAATGTGAAGGATGTGCAGTAGGCCGGCCCTTATTTTTCAGAATTGCGAAAAGTTATGTTTTCCTGGTCTTAAAATGATCCAAATGAGGTCTATATTCACGTGTTAAAATTTGGTTACTTTAAAATAACGGCAACCCGTGCCCCAAGGGCCCTAAGTACTAAGGACCCTCAATTGAGTTTTTTGGGCCCGAAAAAGTGCTATTTCTATGTAAAACGTAAAAGTAAAGCCCTTTGGGCCGATTTTCTGTTTGTTTTGACCTATCTTTAAGCATTTAGGAGATATCGCCCGTCGTAATGCAATCCCCCCCCCCAGGGCGCCACCCCGCACCGCGGCACCGCTGAGGTACGTCCCGCACCACTTACAAAAGACTTCCCCTCAACCCCCTCCCCTCCTTCGGCAAAGGCTTTGCTCACACTGGCAAGATCTAGCCCCTGAAGAAATGTGCTTACCATAGAAAGAATTTAATTGCCATAACAATACTTCCAACCCAAGAGATCTAATTATTTTCACTCTGTCCATGAATTTCAGTACATATCAACCGAAATAAAATACATTTTTAGGGTATTTCTAATCTTTCACTGACACCCCATATTTGGCAAAGAAAGTGTCTTTGCGCAAGTAAGGGGTTGTGCTACGATGAAAATTCACACTTAGTAATAAATTTTGAAAGCCCTCTTCCTTCAACGTGACTGCCTTCAAATCTTGAATTAATTTCACCCCTTTCGCTGCACAATCTTGATGACCCCGAATATTTTTTTATAATAATTTGCAAATCGTTCTAGAATGTCCATCCCATTCTCGCATGTTCACATCAAAGAAGGCAATGCATATTTACAATGTATTAATTAGCTTTCTCGAATTAGTAGTAACAAAATTTGGTATAGATACCTGAGTCATGTCTTAATGTTTATAGAATGCCTTCTTCGGTGGATCATATTTTCCTTCGCATGACCTCATACAGCGTATCACGTTTTTCTTTTCACAACTAGAAAAGGATCCGTCAAAGAATGACAGGCCTACCAACTCCTCACCCATGTACCACAAGTGAATTGAAAACCTCTTTTGTGCTGCTTTCGCTATGACAACATATGTTAACACTTTCGTAATTAACAAGTCTTTTTAGGAACTGCGGGTAACTGCTGGGAGCAAATGCAGCACAAGGAGCGGAGGACCACATCTTTTCCTTTCTTCTTGAATATATTGAAATCTATTCCACCAATAACTGCATTTCATGCTCCTCTTTATTTGCGTAAGAACTTTATTTCTTCAGCCCAAGCACACTTATCCGAGAGATTAACTGCACTTCCCTCCTCGTGCGTCAAAAATTCAATGGTACCGCTCCTTGCAATGTCAAATAAATCATCAAGTTTTGTTACGAAAGATTCTCTTCTCTTTATCTCCACTGTAGTTCGCGCTCTCTTTATGTCGTTGCACGTTCATCCATTCTTTGCGTCATTTTTCTAACTTTTCAATCGCCTTATTTCCGTAATAACAAGAATTCTAGTTTTATACCATTGATAAAACGCATTTCTCACGGTTTTTCTCGCACTAATCTCGCACTAAATCTTACAAATTTCGAACCCATTAGGTGATAGAGAAAACAAACAGTACTTCTCTCACTGTATGTAAATTTGAGCCGAGTATTTCTTCACTTTCTTTTCCAACCAGTTCAATTCCTGGACTTAGTCTTGATTACATGCCTTTCCTTGTTGGCCTATTCTTGAAATGAACGTCACGTTCATGATAAAGTATTTATTTCACCACTTTTCTCCTTACATCCTAAAGAACTTAGCACTTCCTATCCTTTGCACACTATACACAAGAACTATCTCTATCTATCCACAGTGATTTACATCCGTGAACTGACTGCCTCGTTTCATCTTCCTTGAATATTTCTATCTACTGTTGGAGCCCTGGAAGCCCTGATCATTCCCTACATTCCTTTATAATTCATAGACACAATTGTATCACATGCTTACAATATTTTGTACATAATGAGCACTTTGGAACAACGCCTGCTGGAATGGTTCGCGGCCGTATGGCGGCAAAAAATCAAGGTTTCAGGGGTCGGTACCTAGTACATAGGACGGCGTTGAAGGGTTAAAATTGACATTATAGGCTTTAACTACATTAATGATGACACAAGAGGAACAACCTATTTAATACCGTACCACAAGCATGTGAATCTTGTCATCAGGTGCAAAGTCTTTGCCAAGGGAGGGGAGGGGGTGAGGGGAAGTCTTTTGTAAGTGGTGCGGGACGTACCTCAGCGGTGCCGCGGTGCGGGGTGGCGCCCTGGGGGGGATTGCATTACGACGGGCGATATCTCCTAAATGCTTAAAGATAGGTCAAAACAAACAGAAAATCGGCCCAAAGGGCTTTACTTTTACGTTTTACATAGAAATAGCACTTTTTCGGGCCCAAAAAACTCAATTGAGGGTCCTTAGTACTTAGGGCCCTTGGGGCACGGGTTGCCGTTATTTTAAAGTAACCAAATTTTAACACGTGAATATAGACCTCATTTGGATCATTTTAAGACCAGGAAAACATAACTTTTCGCAATTCTGAAAAATAAGGGCCGGCCTAATGTGCAGTCAAGTTAAGAAACTTCTGTGATTTGTTTGAAAATCCCCAGACTGAAATCAGGTGGGAACAATGGGAGAAAAGAGGAATCAGATATGAAAAAAAATCCATGAGGGTACAATTGAAGATTGTTTGAATGTTCTCGAAAGTCAACTGATTTTTTTCAAAAGGCATACATTCATCAAAAGAAAGCAAAGTTCAGCCTTCAAGGATGCGAAGTTAAATTGCGACAAGGAGACTGCAGTCATTCAAGTTGATTTCGCAGAAAACTTTACCATAATCGACCAAAATGAAATTCAAGCGGCTCATTGGAACCACCAGCAAGTTACTCTCTTCACGGCTTGTATGTGGACCCAGGATGCTTGTCAGTCGTTTGTAATCGTTTCAGATGAATTGACTCATGACAAATATGCAGTAGATGGTTTTTTGAGATCATTACTTCAAGAACTACGCACCATGCATCCAAACATCAATACAGTGAGATTCTTTTCTGATGGGGCAGCAAGCCAGTTCAAGCAGAGGTACTTATTCGAAAACATTGCTTTTTTACATGAATTGTTTTCTCTACAAGAACTTGAGTGGAATTTCTTTGCTAGTAGTCATGGTAAAGGTGCAGTGGATGGAATTGGAGGTGAAATTAAAAGACAAGCAAGACTTGCCATATTATCGGGAAAAGCCAAGATTTCATCAGCCAAGACTTTGTTTGAATACTGTTGTGCAAAAAATGAGAAAATTAAAATCAAGTATATTTCAAGTAATGAACTACAGGCCAATAGAAAAGAAAATCAGGAACGATGGGAAAGTATGTCATCTAGCATATTGGGTACTAGAAATACCCATAATGTTGTAGTAGTAGACAGACATACTGTCTTACTCAAACCTTATACCGAAGCAATAAACTACACGACATTTCATTTGAGCCATCAGAAATCCATCAAAAAATATAATAGGTGTGATATCGCTTCAATGAAGACCTTGGCAGTTGGAACTTTTATATTGGCCAGCTATAGTGGCAAGAAGAAAAAACTTATGTATGTAGCAGAAATAGCTTCAGTATCAAATGACGATACCGATTGTTATGAGGTACTGAACCTACGCCGAAATGACGGCAAGGGGATGGTGTACATATTTCCGGAGCGAGAAGACAGATGCTGGATTGACAAAATGGACGTCGTTCACCTTGATCATCAGCCTAAACTTCACATGGTTGGAAAGCGCACTAGTTACGTTTTTCATAATGCAGTGAAAGGGCAGTAAAATAAAAATTAGTGAAAAGAATAAAAATATTTTTCACCTTTAACTATTGCTTTCTGTCATTACTTGTTATTTGACTATGCAGAAGTTATTTTTTTTGTTTTACCTTTTCATAATTATTGACTGTTAATTCAGAGTTGTTAGAAGTTAAATGGTCTTATACTTTGAGTTTGAAACGAGTCTAAACAATTGTTTATTCCGTCATGGTAATTCCGTCACAGTAATTCCGTCAAGGTAATTCCGTCACGGTAATTCCGTCACGTGTTTGTTTTTGACTGTTATATACATATTAATAATTTCTAGTTTTGACAAACTGTGCGATCATAAGCAATGCCTCAAACATTGTTCATAGCCATATTGAAAGTTTTAAAATTCGTCATAGATTCACAGAGTTTGAAGATGCTTGAAGTCATTACACCTAGCAGGTTGACGTGGGAGTAATTCCGTCACAGGCATACTTCAGACAAATTTAGAAGATATTTGATGATTAATTTCTTTTTTCTACATGATCATCATCTTCATAAAAGACTTTTGACTATGCACAGAGAGAAAGGTTTTAATATTTTATCATTTTACAATTTTATCGAAATATCCTATTGCACAATTCTCTCCAAAGGTAATTCCGTCACGCATGGAATTGCCCAATAATAATAATAATAACCTTCTTTCCTTCCCACCCTCTCCGAGAGTTTACTTGATAGTTAACATCATTAAAGCTCGCGGTAGCATAAAAGATTCAGGTACATGCCGCCAGTCAAGTATCTTTAATTTCGACACAAGTATTCGTACTGGATGAGTCTACTTTTACAACAAATGGCTATCAAAAATGTGTGAGTATCACGAGCGAGATATTGCCCACGATTGTCCTTGCCGACATTGAAAATTGTCATATGCCTCGTATGAGTTTGGATGGCCATTAGCCACAATCAATTATGGAAGAGGTGTTGTCTGTTTGTATATGTCCAAATCGTTGACTTCATCCTAATATAACCCCAAATTTGGAAATATAGAATACTCTCACCCTAGATATCATTCATTCTGGATTCTGACTGCTATTGCATCACCAAACGTGCATGGATGCAAATTGCCATGGATGAACGTCACAGGTTAAAACGCAAGTTGCAGGGACAAATCCTATAGAGGAATAAGGACGATACGGTGATGAAGCATTTCGAACAGAGCCAAAAAGTAGTATTTCCAAGAGGGTTCCTAACACCTAGCTTAGTTGATATGGGAGCAACGCATCGAAAAGCTGCAGAAGAAATTTATATATTTATTTAGTATTTCGGCGAAAATATTTCCTTGTTAAAGGCAAAAAACTTCAGACAGAAGGGGAATAGGGAGAGGAACTTGAATAGGCCTCAAACTAACTCCAACACGTCTTCCCACTTAATTGTATTTTATCAACAAACTTTATCGTATCAACAAATGCCATTAACATATGAGCCTCTTATCATTCCTTCAGAGCGTTTATTTCGGTTTTCTCTTCACTAATAATTAGCAATAGCTAACGTTAGTTTACGCTAATAAGTATAATAACAATGATAGCAAGGGTCGGGGATTGCTTAGCTATCTTTTAAAAGAAACACAATAAACACCATGAAACTCTATCTAGACGCTATAGCAGCCCTAGTGACACTAAAGAATTAATTATGACTGCAGAACGTCACAAGTTAAGAGCTCTAGTGCTGATGAAAGAGCGTAGCCTACAAAGGTTTGATGAATAACGGAGGGGAAAACCCACGAAGACAATACTTACAATATCCACCATACACTTAGGTAGAGGCACCAAAATGTTGCACAACTACATTATGAGCTGCTTAGCCAAACTATTCACCCTATCATATTTATAATAAATGCAATGTAAAAATATCATACGCCGCCTGTACACATAGTTCGTAGTTTTAATTAAGATATCATACAATAACATTTTTTTAACGAACTAAATGCTATTTGCAAATATTAGATCTGCCTCTATCTATCCATAAAGTTCCCGAGATTCTACCCGGTCCAACGTGGTATCGCATCGAAGAGGTGGCGAAGACTTGATACGGGATGTGGATTCGGGCGAAAAAATTCCCGGGTAAAAGACCGAACGAGAGCCTAGGGGTATGAGGAGAAGAGAGGTATGGGAAGGGAGAGGGAAGGGGTGGGGGTGGAAGGTTTAATAGGGAGGGGGAGGTAAAGGTGAACTTGAATAGGCCTCAAACTAACCCCAAGGTCGTAGACACGGATTGTTGGGCGAGCGGGACGGTGGGAGTGTGAGGTAAACTCAAGATGAAGGTGGGATGGGGATCGGGGGAGTCTCACACACTCAAAAAGATGGAGCCGAGATGAGGGAAATAGTGACAGAGTGGCCTGGTAAAGCAAGGGCCGCGCGATAAGACGGGGCGAGCTGTCGGGTACAGGGGAGGGGAAGAAGAGATGCTGGCGCGGGAGAGAAGAATCCAGGGTAGGTATGCATCACCATTTAGCATCCGCACTGCTGTGAGAATCCGTTTCTCTCCCACGCAGTCGAGCTACCACGGCATACTGACCACGTGACCGTCACCGCAATTCGTTTAAGTAACTATATTAATACTCTCGCGGCTGAGCTTAAATTCACCGAGTGCGTCCACCGGGTTGCAGATGGTGGGTCGCCCTTTAGATATAGAGGCTAGCTGCGAGATAAGCGAGTTCTCTCGTCGAATAAGCAGTCGTGGACAAACAGCGGCGGTGTTCTGAGGGGTTACTGGGCTACCCTTGGGTAAGGTAGACCATTTAAATGATACCGAAACCTGTGAAGACATCGTGACTTGGTGACTGGGGGCCGCCAACAATTATGCCTCTCATCACCCGGGGAGAGGGCAGCATCTCTTCTTCATATGTGCGAAAGTGGAGACCAAACTGGTCGGTACAGCGACAAACATTTCACTATGGGCGTGGTAACATTTACTTTAATGGCTGTAGTACTGCGATGTGGACGCCAAGGGGAAGCCACCACATCATCATCCCGAGGAGTCGCAACTACTCCACCCAATTTATATAATGACATGATGGAATTCTCTCGAGTAAAACATTCCGGAGATAAACTAGCCCCCCATTCGTATCTCCCCGCGGGGACTACTCGAGAGGGTACATCGGTCAAAGGTGATAGAATGTAAGGGTAGGGAAAAGATTAGCTGATAGGAGAACTGAGTGGAGAGCTGCGTCAAACCAATCCTAGGATTGTCGACCAGTGATGAAGGTGATATTAATACTTAAAACTTACAGCCGGAAGGTAAAAGTTTTAACTTTTCCGTGATCCGAATTTTTCCTTTTTGTCATTTACGCTTAGAAGTGTAACACTTCATCGAAAAATCAAAATAAGTCGTTACGTTAAAAAATAATTCAATTATTTAAGATTTTTTTCCGTCATCTATTGATGGCGCTCTGATCTGAAGCATGCAGAAAGCTGACGGGCTCACAGTATATTTTCTTAATCGATCGCGACAAGTTTTTGCAGTCTGTTTTTCTAAATATTTCACAGAAATTATTACTAGGTTTTATTTATAAGTTGGGAGGTTATAAATTTAGGCTGCTTTTTTGGTTTCGCATATTTTCACTTTTCATACTTTTCTACTATTTTTTATTATAATATTTTTTTGTGTACGAAGATTCATTTTTCCGATCTCTGCTGATAAAAGCAGCTTTGATTTACTTCCTATCCATGAATTTTCAATGCACATTAATAGAGTTTACAAATGAATGAGATACTTTAGTAGGGATGGTATGAATTGCCATTTATCATCCGCACTGCTGTGAGAATCCGTTTCTCTCCCACGCAGTCGAGTTACCACGCCTTACCTACTGACCACGAGGCCGTCAACGCAATTCGTTGAATCATGATAATATTTCAGGAACGCTCGCGGATGATCAGGAGTCGATTGAGATATTAAGAACAGATAAGTTTCAGAGTGCCAAGGAGAGCAACATCTTAGAGCCCCACTATCTTTCTAGGTCCAAAAGAAGGAATAAATTATGAGAGTTATTTTGCCAAACGGTTAGTTATAAGATTTGTTTTTCACCCAAACAATAAATACAGGATTTCTAAAAACTATAGGCGAAACTCGGCATCACCTTTATCTTATATCCCATTCTTCTCTTTTTCTTGTCAACGACATGTGTAATAACACCCCCCGCCACACGCCTATTTGGACGGTTTTCGGGGTGTTTTAAGTAAATACAAGTGACCGTCAGTAATGTGACTTCCAAAGTTAGTAATTCAATTGAAACTTCGTAAGAATCATTATTGCAAATAGCAAATATTGACAGGCTTCTAGTCAGGCCTTTTATCTATAAATAAAAAGGACGCAACTAGAATAAATACAGCATAAAACTCAGATAACATTAAAAAATAGCTTCGACGATGTGTAAAGTAAAATCCACTCTGCTCCTCAAAGGATTAAAATGGATATTTAAACTAGTAAACACGAAATTGGGGCGGAATGCAGATATCTTTTAAAGGGAGAAATAAAATCACCATTTGATTCAGAATTAGCCCAGAAACATGGAGGGTGTAGTTTGATCCCAATGGATGCAGCATGCGGAGTGAAGCGAGAAGAGAGGGTTAAAAGAAGGGGGAGTCAGGAGGGTGTGGCCAGCGGGGGGAGGGGAGGTGTGGGTGGGGAAAGGAGGTGATGAAGGGATGGGGAAGAAGGGAGGGGTGAAACTCTACTTTCTTTTTTTTCCCTCCTCCAACTCTCGCACACCTCCTTCGACAATGGGATAAGCGGGGCAAACTATTGTAGCAGGCAGAGGTGCCAAGGGACTCATTAACGCGGCGGCCCTAAATATAATTCTCCCCACTCTCAACCTCTCCTCCCCGCTTCTCCCTCCTTCGCTATCTACGTTCGCAACTCCCCACCTGCATCCGCGCCAGGCTTTCTCTGCCTTATTCCTCATTATCTCATCTCCCACTCACACACATTCCTTCCTCTCTTCCCATTTTTCTCCTCCATTCCCATCCTTGCACCCACAAACACGTTAACTTATGGCGACCCAAATCAATTCTCCCACTCTCCGTTTCTCTTATGCATTCTCCTTCGCGTGCAGCAGGCCGCAGAGTGAGTGAAAAGATGGTCTAATGAGAGAGAGATGTTAATGCGGCGCTTCTCGTATAAAAGGATACAGATACGTTAGGTGACAAAATTACCACTTAAAAAAATGTGTACCCGGATTCAGGCGAATAGGAAAGTGGCACATTGACTCAATGCACTTTATTGCCTCCTTATCTAACACTATGGTGGCAATTACAATTTAAATGTTCCATCTGTTCAGGTAGAATAAAATTCAAGTATTCTAAAAACAACCGGTCATTACAGATAGTCAACATCCCTCATAAGTTAACAGCTGGAATGAGTGGTCGACTACGATCGCAATGACATTATGTGAGATAAAATACTAGGCAATAAACTTTTGGGAACCTTATCTTAACACTACTTCAGGTCTATATCCTTTACTTATTTCTTAGGAATAGGCCGCGAAAATAATTTCATCGCCACTTCCGTAACGAAATTAATTCACGATAACTGTGCGTCAAGAGCCTTACTTGGGAAAATAGTCTATAACTTAACTGTAGCAAATTAAATTGGGCGAAGAACTGCTGATACCACTACAGAAGAATCCTATGAATTGAAAGTAAGTGTCCGAAAGAAATGGAACAGTGAACACAGTACCATTTCTTCAATTTAATTTCTTGGTAACGAAAATTTCCAAGGGCCAATAAAAACGCAGCTATTCAAAAGGGAACCCACAGAAACTTCATAGCATTTCTGTAAAATTAGCAGAAATAACGTTTAAATACCCAAGAACATTAGCAAATGTATGAACATGCTTGGATAGCCAAAACACCGGAATACAAACTATACAAATTGGATTGGACCATTAACGTATTTATTACTAGAGCTCTTAATTTCCTACGGTAGGTGAGAGAATAAAATAATAAAGAGAATGCACCATCTGATACATTCAAGAACACCCTATGTCCAACTGTGCAATTATCATTTCTCAACAAGCCACATTAAATACGCACAATAGAGATTCGGCACAAGGTAATCCGTGGGTAGCGAGAGCAGTTCATGGGATCAGCACATCCTCCCATTATAAATGCCCCTACTCCTAAAAATCACAACATTCCTTTTCCATTAATTTCTTCCCATTTCGGCTAAGAATTCGCCGCCTTAATGTAGCATGAAACTTATTTAAATATATCTTCGCTGTTAATTCCCACCATCGCTCCCTTCTTACCATGATCTGATACTTCCTCCCATCCTTAAATAGTATTGGCGACACCAAAACATCGACCTTTTGTCCAATTAATCCTCAAATTACTGCACAGCTTTTCAGTGAGCGGAGACGAAGAGACATCCTGAGATGGGCGTTTTGTAAAAATCGTCCCTCATTTAGGGAGACGACATTTTCCCTGCGCATTTACGGAAGAAGCAGATCATTAATCGCAGAAGTAGGCACAGCAATTATTTCTCTTATACCTGTGTCGCACACGTATTGAAGTTATACTTGCAATTTTTATGATATCCCCAAAAACACACTCGAACTTTTACAATAAATACGCCGTGATTATTTCAGAAAAAAAGGTGGGCGTCAATGAGGAATATCTTTCGGGGATATAAATATATCTACACACTTAACTACTATAACGGCGATCTCGCGAGATGAATCTAACGATTTCTCCGCACTGGAACGAAACAAAAAAAAACCATTTCCGAGGCGTGAGCAACGGCGAGGAGTAGGGATAGGGGGGAGGGGGGGAAAGACCTATTTTTAATTTTCCCGGCATCGAGTTTGAAGTCGTTTTTGCACTTTTCCGTTCATTAAAAGTTCGCATTTCAACGGTTTAATGGGATCAGGGAAGAAAAAAATAACAAACAAATGAATAAATGTCTGTTCGTATACACATACACGTAAGGGAGGGTTCGAGAAAAAGAGAGAGATGTATATATATATATAAACAGCGAGACGAAGAATTAAGTTTTCGTATACACACGCGCATAAATTAATGCAAAAGGTTTTGCGAAGGAATGTACGTTTTCTGTGTCGCGCATTTTTGTCACTCATTAATTTAACTAAACGCCAGAGAAAAATCAAAGGATTTTTCCTTAAGGTGGCAGAGACCGGAGGAAGGCTGCCTCCTGCAGCTTTTTTCCTTCTGTTTTTTAATTGTACGACTTTGGGGAGCGTTTAATGATCTGAAATTGTTTGGGTACCAACAAAAGGGCGTCTGCATAGGGAGGGAAGCTGGCAAATCAAGTGTTATCCCATGTGGAAAGGCTGAATGGGTGAGCGTTGCCCTAAACATTTTGGTAACAAACTGGTAGGACGAAATGTACATGTAAATAATTAATCTGTAAGAGTATTTCCAAAACACTTCATCAAATAATTCTTCATCACCCAAATTTTTACAATGATGAGACCACAGGATTGAGAAAAAAATTGAAATAAGTACTCATTTTACAATGCCATTACTTCGGCACTTGGGAATGTAGAGAGAAAAATAAAACTAATCAAAATTTGTGTCTGTAATTGATGGGTTAGATGCCTTTAATTATATTATTTTTTTCTCTTTCCTTTTCTTGACCTTGTTTAATATATAATATAGTATTTCTTGGAGTTTAGGTCATTTATAAAATAAGTTTCAGCCAAAATTTATTTTTTAAATCATCTTACAATAAATACGCCGTGATTATTTAATTATATTCTCATTAATGAGGGCAAGCTCTACCTCCAGATCATACCCTGTAATGACCAAAATCTGTCGTTTCCTATACCCTCTATGCGTCCTCTACACGCAAAGAAGGCAAAACTAGTCACGCAGGACTTTCAAATATGTACTAGAAAGTCACACAAGAGATCGTATATGATGCCATTTTTGCGATCTGAAGACAGTACCTACCGCATTTTGGCAGAAATGCATATATTATTGCAATTAATCAATGTCAATTCATTTCACGTAATCATGATATCAAGTAAATACAGTAAGTGAAACGTGAATATACCAGACCGCTAATTTGGAGTTCCGGGATATAATCCCGTTCAGGCCTAATCCATTTTTACACAGAGAATTTCTAACATTAATAAGGGCACAAAGAGTTTGAGGAGAAGGAAACATTGGACATTAGGAATACAGACTGCACTTTTGTCCTAAAGAACCATAAAGTATGCATCAGTAGTATCATGAATAAGGATTGATTACCTACAAACAATGTAAAAATGGATACCATGGGTTTAATGTTACATAAGTAAACGACTTCTGCCATCCCGAACAACTTCTAGTCCAAAATTGGCCATTGAAATGGAATGACTGTCACGCACATAGGTTAAAATAATTCGGTACAGTATGCAAGATTGGCAGATAAGAAACTTCATGATCATACCTCAATTTTTGCCCTAAAATTGGGCAATGGCTATGTAAATATATATATGATTTATTTAAGCCCAAAGTGTGCAAATGAGGCATACAATGAGCACAGATTATCGAACACTTCTCCTTTTATTACTCGGGCTGGTATTCTTTGGAATGATTGAGGAGCACAAATATTTGGCACCGTACATGAGTTAATCTTGCGCAAAGAAAGATTCTTTCCTTGATTCGGTACCTCAAACCTTTGCACAGAGTTATTGGCTTTCCTGTTTGTAATGCGGTCAACGGACGCTCCCCCGGATATTCGACCTCCTCTTATTTGGCCACGTAAAAGATCCAGAGCCACCCTTGAATATCTGAACGGGGTTCGGAGTTTGGGAAAATTGGCATTAGCAGAGGAGAGATTTGCCTCCCTCGTGGTTATTGCAGCTAGAACTCCCCGCTGGAGCGGTGAGGACGGCATTGCTGACGGTGTATCGCACCTAAACCGGAATGCCCCGTTCATTACGCGGCAGCCGGAAATGGGACAGTCTCCCCGTATTGGAAAACCTACACCTCCGGCGGAAATTGAACGCGCTTGCCTCGGCCCGTCAAGCTAACCGCTTCATCATGCCCATTGGCAGGAGCTGCCCTGTTCTCAATGCAAAGGTAATGGTTTCGGAAGAATCCCCTATCCCTCCCGGAAAGGCCTAGTGGCAAGGAAGGGTTTTGAGAATAACAGGGCCGGCTCAAAATTTTGCTCGGGTATGGACACGGTCAATCTCAACATCTGTCCCTGCGTCCGAGTCTTAGGTGAGTAAATTACGTCTTTTCTCGTTTTCCGGTGGGCTTTGATTTCATGAACAAGAAAGGGTTTAATAGATGATCGTTCAGTTCATTTGTGCTAACCGCGTCACCGGTCACTGAATAGCATAGTGCTTCACGGCGCGGAAACCTGGGTGCCCTCGATGACGAGGAAGAAAGAGGAGAGAAGGCAAGTGTTGGGCGATTTATAGACAAGATAGATCTTCCGAAATTAAGACGTATGGCAGGCTACATGGTTGCCAAGTACAGAGCCTTAAATTCGGACAGAATCCACCGAAGGTAGAAGTCGCTCGAGATATTTCGATAGCCTTTCCTAGCCGGCCTCGGTGGCGGCGGGAGAAAGTTGCCTGCCAAACTAGAGGTCGTGGGTTCGAGTCCCACCTGGGTAGGTTTCCCCTATCCATGGCATGGTTGTTCGTGTATGTGTAATTGTTAAATATGTTGAATACCCCGATGTAAAATGACCAATGCGAGCTGTATTCGGTGGTTTGAGAAAAAATAAAATAAATATGAGTACGGAGGAGAAAGGAGAATTTGAGGATATTTTCAACGCGGATGATAATGATATCGGAAGAATCCCCTATCCCTGCCGGAAAGGACTCGTGGCAAGGAAGGGTTTTGAGAATAACAGGGCGGGCTCAAATTTTGCTCGGGTATGGATATAATCGATCTCAACATTCCTGTGTTCTTATGTTCCTAAATTAGTTCTATTCCCAATTTTTTAAGTCAATCAATATCAACATTCCTCCGTTCGACTCTTAAATGCCTACATTACTTCTTTTCCCAATTTCCACTGGGTTTTGATTTCATGAACAAAATAGGGTTGACGAGAGGAGGCGTACAGCTAGGAATTAAGGCTGGGGGGGGGGAGTTTAGGAGCAATTAATACTGGGGGTATGGAATATGGGAGGTGTCGGTGCCCTCCCCCAGAAAATTTTCAATACAGATGGTTCAAAATGGTGAGTTTTACGGCTTTCTGAGGGATAATTTATTAATCCTAACACTAACCTATAAGTAATATTTATCCAATTAAGTAAAATGGATTAAATTTTAAAATTTCACTGAGTTCTGGGGGAGGTTTGCCCCCCAAAACCCACCTCTCTGCGCCACTGGACGAGAGGATCTTTCCGTTCATGCGTAGGAATCGGTCAGCAAACTGCATAGCACTTCACGGTGCGAAAACCTGGATACTCTGGATGACGAGGAAGAAAGATGGCAGAAGGCAAGTGTTGGGCGAATAAGGCAAGTATATTTCAGACGGGTGGCAGGCTACTTGCGGCGAGTTTCCATTTCATGAATAAGAAGATGGTAATTAGTGAATCGCTCTATAAAAGTGTGACAACTAAGTTAGCAAGGACTCTGACCTGGAGCAGAGCGCTTAAACAGAAACCTGGATGCTAAGGTAGAAAGACGACAGAAGGTTGCAAGCATTCAAATTGTGAATAAGGAGGAGAATAAATGTTGGGTAAACGAGGAAGAGAATAGGGTTTTTAGACAGAATGGAAGGGAGCAGGCCTTACTGCGAATTGAGGTGGGGAGGCCATGGAGAAAGGGAAGGCTACCATAATACTTCTCGGGTACTCCATAGAAACCTATCTTAATCGGTAGAATACTCAAATAATACCAAATAGGAGGTGACCTTGCACATAATTATATAGATAGAAGATGTAGACGAGAGAGAGTGCCGGTGGAAAAATTATTATGGGGGAGCATTCAGTGCTACTCCTGGGGCATTGCCAGGTGTGGCGATATAGCTTCTGTTTATGCAGTAGATCAATAGCAATTTTGTTAAAAAGAACTTACTGTATTTTTTCCAATTTATAACGTTTTCCTTTTCTAAATACATTTTTCCTATTCAAATAACATCAAAACAGGACGAGAGAAGACTGGAGGCGTTCGAAATGACGGTTAGAGAAGAATGTAGAAGGAAGAAGACGGTAATGATGGTGATAAACGAGAGAGGGAAGAACAACGAAGTGCTGGACATGGCGGTTGAGGAGAGGCAGCTTCTAGAGAAGGTGCGGAGGAGATAGAAGGTATGGATGGTGCGAGTACTTCGCCAGGAGTGTATGTTGAAAACAGTGTTAAAGGGTATAACGTTGGGTAAGGAAGAGAAAACGATTTTTAGATAAAATGAAAGCGAGTAGACCTAATAGTGAATTGAAGGGGAAAGTCAATGATGGAAGGGGAGGCTACCAGTATGCTTCTTAAGTACTCCATGGAAACCCACCTTAATCGGTAGAATACTTTCATAATAATAATTGGTACAATGATTTCTAAACAATTTTCACGAGCCAGGGGGGTGCAAGTGACCGTCCCCCCTACCGGCACCCATGCCAGCGAGGAAAATTCCAGATAAGTAGGAGAATAAACAGAGGTGATATTATTCCAAGGCCCCGCCCCGAGCCCTCCCACTGAAATCTCCTCGCTGCCTTCTTCGCATTCCTTCGTTCCTCAGCTGGAGCCAATGAGAGGTGAGGAGGGCCAGAGGTATGCGCGGAGCGGCACCAAGCACCCCCTCACCCCCCTCCCCTTTTGCCTTCCCCAACCTGCCCCACTACTCGCGACTCCGGTCAAAGGGGAAGAAACACTGGACGAGGATCTCTGAGGCTTACTTAGATGGGAATATGGGCACAGAACTAGACAGCAAGAATGACGTATGCAATGTTTTTTACGGATCAAAATACTTTCCTGATGATTTTATAAATAAAATAATGTTGAGTAATGATTCTACCGAATAATTTCGTTATTCGAATAGGAATAATATATTTAGAAGAGGAAAATTTACATATTATTATTGTAATTACATAAGTATTCTAACGATTAAGTTAGGTTTACATAGAGTAATTGAGAATCATTCTGGCAAATCCCTTCCTAGATATACTTACTTCCCTCTTCAATTCACATAGTACATACTCCCTTTCATTCTATCTAAAAATCTTATTCTCTTCCTTCCTCTCCCTCGCTTACCCAACATTCTACCCTACCCTCTAACACTGTTTATAACATCCCCTCCCCGCTAAGTACACCATCTATCCATACATTTTATCTCCTGCGTATCTCATCAAGAATCTCCAGGAAAAATATTACATATAATAACAACTATAATAAGTCATTTTTCGCAAAACTGCTATTGTTGTAGTGATGCCTCTCCTGGTATAGGAAAAAATTGCCTCTCTTTATTGATGTATGTTGTTTATGTCTGCGCACCTAAATATTGAAACAACGCTCAACGTCTATCTTCTAGAACGCTGGTACTACCATGGAAGTTATCCATGGAATTTAAGAAAAAGCAAGGGAAATTATAAAACTTACATGGTTATACAAAGAACGAAGCATGGTATTTGAAAAGGCGTATTCCCAGCTTATTCTATTTTCGGACTGAAAAGTGAAAGAAATCTTTGTTACCATGTGACCCAACTATATGTGCAAGAGGTTAACGGCTAATGCCCTGACAAATTCTACCACTCACCTATTTAGGAGACCAACAGGTTAGTACTTAGATTCAGAAGCACAGCAATCGGCTTGATCAGCTGATTTTTATGTCGCGTTTTAGTTATTTATACAGACACAGAGGGAGCTAAAAAATAATAACAGAGCCAGGCTCTTAAAATAAAATAAGAATTGATGAGGACTATACGCTCAGGCCTATAACTCATAACCCTTCAGCCAAGCAGGAAATATAGCATCGAAAATCACCATTATTTTAGTCTTACTTTGGTTCAAACATGAGGGATGGCAACGAAAATTACCCCTTTATCGTTCACAACCTTACCTTAACCTGTCTTGCCCTTCAAAACAGGCAATTTGAGTTTCATTTATAGACAGCAATACATTCAAATTGCATATCCGCCGTGAAATATGAAAATAATGCCTCCCACTTTCAGTGGCGTAACTATGAATATGCTTTGGGGGGTTATGGAATGGCCTGGGGGCGACCCTTCTCCCACACAACGTATGGGTCTGGGAAAAGTTTTGAAAAATGATATGAAGTCTGAAAACACATTTTACATGATTTTGGCACTAAAAATTTAACTTTTTGCAGTATGTGTCAAAACAAGGCAATAGTTTTAATTATTTTTATTTCTCTGAGTCTTTGGGGGGGGATCCATCCCCTCATCCCCCCATAGTTACGCCTCGGCCCATTTTTGCAATCAATCCCCAGAAAAAATATTCAACAGAAATGGGATTCAGTTCTTTTTAAATTAAATAGTAACTCCCTCTGATCTTCAAAACATCGAAGCTATTGTAAAAACGCAATAATAATCTAAATAACTGAAGGATTATGAAAGAAAAGGGAAAAACTAGTTCAATAGCTCGAACTACCTATTGAAAAACAACGTGAAACAAATAAATGGACAGAAAATATTTGTGAAATTTAATTTTCTGATTGTTTTCTTTTAAGAGAAAAATTATGTGAAAAATATGCTTACGGCAATGCAAGCTAAATTGCTAAAAGTCAGAGTAGAGATCCTACTATGCACCGATCTACTATTGGTAAATGTATTGGCGCAATAAAAAATTGTTGTGAACAATTAGAACTATCGTATAATAATCGTACGGGAAAATACAGCAAAAAATATAGCTTTTTAAATAAAAAAAATAAGTCAGCTACCGCAGACGGGATGAAGTTTTAACCAGAAAAAAATACACTGAATGGAACCATCTCGAGCTTGAATGCGATTCAAAAAGACAGAAACGACCAACGGTGAGCTTAACTTACGCGATAAAAATTTTCAGAAAGTAGAAAACTGCTTCCCGTAAGTGGCTGAATGAAGGTGGTATTCAGTCAGCCCGAGGTTGAAGGCTGAAGGGAGGATGTAACCGAAAAGTGAAAAAAGAGATACGAAGAGGAGACGACGTGAAAGAGACGAGACGATAATAATGCCCGCGTAATAAAAACGACCCAGGACGAGTAAAAGGGAAGGGTTGAATAAAAAAAGGTCGAAAAAAAAGAAGAATACGCGGAAAGCAAAGGGAAGTAGAGAAAAAAGAAGAGGAGAAAGGCGAAGGGAGGAATGGAGGAAGAGGAGAAGGATAGGGAGAGAGAGGGAAGGACAGAAGGTGGGACGTTAATAAAGCTAATGGCCAATGCCCCCGGGTTAAGGCGTGAGGTTGGAGGGGTTGGTTGAGGCAGGGAGCGTGTGGAAAACCGAGGTGGGAAAAGATGAGGCTCCAACTTACATCCATTTCGCATCCTTCGTGACCTAACTAGATTGATTTCTTGATTAATAATAATAATAATGCACAAATTAATAAATACCAAGATCCCATTATATGCATATCACCCCGAAAATGTGCTTGAAAAAAGTTCATTTAAACTCAACTACGATTTGCCGACCCAAACAGATAAAACTACAGTCAATAACAGACCAGATATAATGTTGATTGACAAGAAAAATAGAACTTGTTACATAGCTAGCTGATACTGCAGTGCCACTCTCGCATAGCAATGAAAAGACTATATCCGGAAAAATAAACAAATACCAAGAATTGTCGATAGAAATAAAAAGTTTATAGAAGAATACTCAAACTTTATCCAAATAGCAAAATGCTGTATTTATTTTAACTTGGCATACCACGAGAAAATTTCCCAACGCAAAAGAACAGTAATGAGTTACCTTGGTGAGAACACGTACTCTTTGCATTAAAAAATCCGTGAAAACTAAAGGAAATTTATAAAAAAAACGATGATACTCTCAACTTACCACATCACGAGAACATTTCTCAACTCAATAAAAGGTAAAGAGTTATTTTGGCGATAACCCGTTCTCTTTGTATAAGTTAATTGGTAATTGAATAACATTTAATGAATGATTATAATAATGCATAAAGGTATGCAGGTGCACCCAATCACGAGGATTGTAATATACAGGGTTATCACAAAAGAATGGCATTGTTTTGAACATGGTTTAAATTAAAATGGAATAGCTTAATAGTTTTTGGATTTTCGAACCTGTAATCTAGAGTAGTTTTTTTTACACAATTAAGGAATTTCAATATGAGCGCCCTAAGACGCTCAACAAGAGAGAAACCCGGCGTCGACATTAGCCAACCCCTAACGTTATGCACCAAGGGGAACGCGGTTTAACGTCCCATCCGACGGACGGATTGTAGCACTTGAAGTGCCCTCCTCAAGGCACTCAAGCAGGGATCGAGCAGCCTCTGAAAAAGTTTTGCCACCCTATCCCTACTGCCTATGAATAACGAAACCGCACGTTTCTTTATACTTTTTCGTACTTTTAACGTTTTTCATACTTGAAATACATTGAAACTAGAATCGATATCGTTGGAGAGTGACCTTCCGACTTAAGGTGTGTTCACACGACTGACATAGCAGTTGACTATTATGTTCGCCAATCTGGCATCGATCAATCGAGGATCATCGATAACTAAAACCTTTGGCATCGAAGCACGTATTGAATTACTGATGACCAAATTTCCTCATATGATCGTGGAATCATATGATCTCCTTGGTAAGGTATTTGGAGGAGTCGATAGACAGCTAAGATCGTTTGCGCCATGTGGGCAGGGTAGGTAAGGAAGGGTGGAGAGAAACCCGGCGTCAGCATTGACTTGCTCTTATCTAAAGGCACCAAGGGGATCACGGCTTAACGTCCCATCCGACGGACGGAGTGTTGCGCTTAAAATGTTCTCCACTTTGAAACCCACAAACTTGAAATGCTCTCAATATTCGAGCGGGGATCGGGCAGCCACTGAAAATTCTCTGCCGGGATTTGAACCCGAGGCCACGGGGTGATATGATCTTCTTATTCATCGAAGTATCATCCCCTATATCGATTACTAACGGTGCCACCGCCGACCCACGAACATGAACACCACCAACTGTCCTTCGGAACGAAATTTCAAGAGAGCGGGAGCAGAAGAGATGTACTAGCGGTGGGATCCCGATGAAGCAAAGCGTGAGCAAGCGGGAGGGGAAGGTGGGGTTGAATAATGGCGGAGGTGAAGGAAGAATTACCGCTAAATGAAGGGGAGGGAATTCCGCACCGGGGGGTGTCGCCCGGCAGGCCCCCGGGGGCAGGGTTGGGGCGGGCCGTTCGGCGGTGGCGGCGAGGGCCTGCAACGGAGGGAGGGGAAAGAGAAAGGGGGAGCCGAGGAGGAAATTGCCGATAGGGGACAGCAGAAGCAATGGCGGGAAAATATCTACATCTCATATTACCCGGCATGCCACCTAAATAGGCGTGTGGCAGGGGCGTATTTTATTATCATTTTATTAAGTGCATTAGTTAGGTTGGTAGGTACGTTTCCAGGCATTCGAGATGTGGGTGGGGCGAAGAATGGAGAAGGTGAAGTGGACGGAGAGGAGGTGGAGCGATGAAGTGCTGGACATGGTGGGTGAGGAGAGGCAGCTTTTAGATGAGATACGGAGGAGACAGAAGGTATGGATAGAGCGAGTACTTAGAGGGAAGTGGATGTTAAAAACAGTGTTAGAGGGTAGAATGAGGGAGAGGAAGGAAAAGGAGAGGATTTTTATATAGAATGTAAGAGAGTAGTCTTTATTGTGAATTGAAGAGGAAGGAGGTTGATGGGGCGGGAGTTTCACAGAATTCTTCTTAAGTACTCCATGGAAACCTACATAAGGTGCGTTTCTAGCAAAGGAGGCGTTGATGAACAGGAAGGAGCTTATGAGAGTATCGTTATGTTAGTGCTTAAAGAAAAAGGCTAGTGAAAGAGTTCGTTCTAGAATGTAGCTCTTTACGGCGCGGAAACGTGGACACTTAGGAAAGAGGACGAGAGAACACTGGAGGCGTTCGAGATGTGGGTGTGGCGAAGAATGGAGAAGGCGAGGTGGACGGAGGGGAAGAGAAACGCGTTGTTCCGGATATGGTGGGTGAGGAGAGGCAGCTTTTAGATGAGATACGGAGGAGACAGAAAGTATGGATGGAGCGAGTACTCAACGGGGAGGGACAGTTGAAAATAGTGTTAGAGGATACAATGCTGAGTAAACGAAGGAGAGGTAGGAAGAGAATAGGACTTTTAGTTACAATGAAAGGGAGTAGGCCTTATTTTGAATTGAAGAGGGAAGTCCATGAGTGGAGAGAAGACTGCCGTAATGCTTCTTGAAGCTCCATGAAAACCTACCTCTATCAGCAGAATACTTTAATAATAATATCATACTATATCTTCATTTAAAATGATATAACTAAACCTAAAGACCCCCATTTTGTCGGCCTCGGTGGCGGCGGGGATAAGTCCTCGCACACCATAATGAAGGTCGCGGGTTTGAGTCCCGCCGGGATAGGTTACCCCTTCCAGGACATGGGCGTGTGTGATCGTCTGTTGTTGATCGTTAAAACTCCGATGCAAAGGTCCCACTGTGCTGTTTCCGGAGATAATTGAGATAAATAAAAAAATATGATACTTGTCCCACCCACCTATGGATTCAATCAATTCTCCAATTGACTATTTCAAACGATCATATTATCCCTATTCATCTCTTAAGAAAATAAGTCGTAAAGACTGTATCTATAAGCGTATTGTGTTATTTGCAGGAGACCACCGACAGCTGAGGTCATTTGCGTCGGGAGGGAAGAATAGAATACAAAGGATTGAAGAAAATGCAGCGCCGGCATTTGTCTATTCTTATTAAAAAACCTTCATTAAAAATCGTGTACTGTCACGTAGGAGGACTGTACTTCAAGCGCCTTCTACAAAGCATTCCCATTGGTCTATTAAAATAACTTGGTAAAGGGGACATGCACTAGATATTCACCCTTAGGAGAACCCATGCACAAGCTCTGTTGAGAAAAAGTTTTTTTTTACATTTTTGACCAGCTTTCTGTAAAAATATACCTCCGCCGGGATTTGAATCCACAAAATGGGAAGCAAACAACCAAACCACCACACCAGCCCGATACCCCTGAATATAGACCAATGATCTTCAACCCGCAGCCCCCTGGCCGTATGCGACCCGTCGGCTAATTTCTTGTGGCGCCTACAGGCTAAAGACAATACTGTATCGCGCCACACAATATAAAAGATATATCGACACACTCGTCAAAAATAAGCGGTGTTAATAATCGCATTGATTGATTTGAACTTCTCAACCATTGAAGATAATTGCATTTTGAAATTATGTTTTATTTTATTTTATTGATGTGGTGGTATGTGGTGCATTGTGGATCTCCGGACGATTAGAAATCGATTTTTGGCCCTTGCAATAAATAGGTTGAAGATCCCTAATCTACGGTATGGGTGGGCTTAGAGGTGAGCAACGGAGAAGGCGTAGGAGGAGAGGATACACAAGGAAACGAGAAAGATAGAAAAGTGGGGAAGATGAAGAGAGGGGAGGGACGTTCACGGGGAAGAGATAGAGTAGGAGGGTAGGTGGGGAGTGAGGGGGAGATAGGGGTGGGGGGAGATCACTTGAGGAGTCTGAGAAGGGGTTGGGGGTGGTTGGAGAATCCTCGCGGACGGGGGAACATGGAAATGCCTGCCAGAGAGAAAGGGAGAGGTATGGGGTGGCGTCGGGTGGGCGGGAAAGTGTGTTGGGTGGCAGTCTAAAAATTTTAGAGTGCTGCTAATCAAAATGGCAAAAAAAAAGAAAAACAAAAGAGTAGCGAAAGGCGACGATGTCTGCCTGATCGTAAATTGGAAAAGAGAGAGAGAGAGGAATAAGAGAGTGTGTGGAATTCAATGTATCTCTTTGCCTTTTTCTTCATTTCTCTCCTACACTTCGTAGAGTGGCTGTCTGTGTTACTCTGGTGCAAGGGCCATTTGCTGCTGAGAACGAAAGAGCGGAAAACGGTAAGCGAAACCGAAGAGAAGGCGATAGAAAATAAAACACGGAGTCCAGCCAATCTAAGCAAGAAATATTCATGCCTAATTCCATATTTTCCAGGGATACTTTTGCAAAATTCCAGGTTAATCTTACGTGATTAGTAGTACGATGGATACGAAAAAAACCAAAATCACTTTAATACTTTCAAAAACCATTATTTTTACGGATTATTTTACGTTCATAATTTAAAGTCTTACACTTACCTAAAGAAATTTTACACTGAATGTACGAATTTTCATGAAATTCATAATTATACTTCCGCCGATAAAACCATCGCTGGAACCGTCCTACAACCTAAGGGGACTACATAAAAGAGGCTAAATGAAAGGAAGCTAAATATGGATGTAGATTTTTAATCCTTACATTTTTTACATCGAGTCGAAAATCTCATAATTGCAAATGTTTCTAAAAATCTCGGTAAATATTCAGAGCAAGGGGACTGCACAGAGGAGGCCCAATTCCATACCATAAGAGGGCGATTTCTGTAGCCATTTCCGTCGCATTTGAATATGTTTTCAAAAGTGTCCGCGGCGCGATGAGAGCAGTGCGATTGACTTTTTTCCCAATATTTTGCAGTATAACGTTTGTAATTTCGAGGAATAGCAATTAAACGTTATGAATTAGACAGATCACGTCAAAAAGCGTATAAATTTCGGTTAACACCACTAAATACACCTTATTTCCCTGTGTAAACTCGGATAATTTGTCCGTCAACGACGCGAGTGGCGACTGTTCTTAACCCATTTAAGAGCGCGGTGGGTGACACCACATTTAGAGAATGACTTGAGGATCCTCTTTTCTAATAGTCTTGATTCAACCAATCAGAACGCACGGCCACTGACAGCGATTCTGACGCCACGCTTTTAATTGTTTGACAGTGGCAAAGACGAAAAAAGCGAAGGAAAAAAGAATGGTAAAATGGTGAAATTTTCTCCTTGTCAGATAAAATCCTCTACAGTATATTTTATACATGAATATGACAAAGGACATTTATATAAAAACTCTTGGGTAATTACTACATAGTTTATATTGTCGAACATTATTAATAATGTTTTACGGTAATATTATTATTATATTTATTATTAATATATTTTTTCAAAATAGCCAAAGCAATACGGAGCGAGGCATTGAAAGAGAAACCAATAAAATCGTAAGTGGGAGAAATCATTTGGAAAATTTGGCGTCACGCAGTATTACAAATGGTAATGAAATGCTCAATCTTTGGATTAGGCGTCTCCTTCGAAATGTTTTTTGACTGAATAAACGTTGAACATCAAAGTGATCTGAGAGTGGAGGTGGTTATTTTAATGAAAAACATTTGAACACACTCAAACGGCATGGGCATAAAGCCAAACACTTCCCGTACGCTTTTAAGAGAGCACTTTGGTCAACCGATAAACATGTCAAAAGCCGTCCCTGATGCAGTAGTTTCTTATAAAAGGAGTTCTATAAATGCCACAGGATTAAGTCGTGACGGCGAATGTTCAACATTATAGGACGCCGAGGGGGGAAAAATACATTGACCAGATTCTTCGCGCAACTTTACAAGTTCGTTACTCTCAAGATATTAGCTTATGCGAAAAAAATTAAAAGCAGCGCTTTTTACTTCCCAAATCGAAATAAAGATTCGCAAAGGCCTCCTTCACTTTCAATAAATAAATTAACACTTCCAGCATTGATTTAATTTGTTTAGAGTAAGCAGAATCCTGACTTGTAAGTAATGAGTCGGTCTCGTAAGGAGCTAGACTTCTTACCGATAACTATGAACGACAAAGACTAATGAGTCGGTCTCGTAAGGAGCTGGACTTCTTACCGATAACTATGAACGACAAAGACGTATTAAGCAAATAGGTCGTCGTCTCCAACAATGAATGCTTGTCATATTGAATGATAATACCAATAAGTCAACGTCCTAAGAGAAAACAGTTCTGGAATTTCACATTACAACTAGCTCTTGTGCATAATGAGGATAATTTTTCTATGTTTTTCTAAGTCTTTTAATGTAATGAAAAGGGAATTAGTTGCAAATACGCAACACATGATAGTCTCCAAGGGTTTCAAAAGCAATACATCATGAATTGATAAACAAAAATAACATGATTTCACCCGAAATGAATAAAGAATAGCGACAAAGGTACATACTGATTATCGCCAGCAAAACTGAATTCATTACTGGCAACGTAGAGCATTGAAATGTTCAAATACTCATAAGATGGTAATCATTTGTTGACCCACTATACATGCGGAAATTTTTAAGAATTCAGTTAGCTGAGATGCTAGAATTGTAAAGGTATTGATTCGACGCAGTAAAATAAAAATCAATTTAAGCAACGAAAAAGTAATCCTTAAGCAAAAATGTGTAAAAATCATGGGATTGGAAAAAAAGAAGGCAATAGCAATAGTGTGCACGATAAATAAAATACTATTGATAAGGACAATCTGTTGCACTAAACTCAAAGTATTTAACTTCGGTAATTCGATTTTTGACACGGAGGGTCATAGAGCACTGAGCACAACATTAAATTCGACAGAAATTGTGGTTACCTCGTAAAACAAATAGAAAAAATAAGAAATAAACCCGTAAACAACCTAGCAACCTCAAAATACGCACATGAGCAAAGAATAAAACACTCGAAGGTGCAAAGACCTGGATCCTACCAATGGCTGCCGTTGATATTCCAAATAGATAGTCAATCCACTTTCATCACTGTCAAAATGCAAATTTGCCAGCCACTTAAAAACCCTTTATAATTCCGCGATATGATCGCGTTGTGAGCCCGCCGACACAGTATACGAATTCCACGCAAGGAGAACTGGCCAATTACTATGGCTCCCAGTTCCTATCGGACAGGCCTATGTCACTGGACGGCGCCGGTCGCGGGAGGCAAGGCCAACTGACCACGGATAGGCGGTCGTTCGGTGGACAGATACCATAACAGCGGAGGAAAGGATAAGCATCAAAGCATTCAGAGCACGAACGTTCCTTGGGGATCCAGCAGTAAGGGGAGTAGGTGGAGAAGTTCCACTATAATCCAAAGCATAAGAGTATGGAGTATCAAATCAAAATATTCCAACACACCGGTGGCAAAATAATGACATTGAATGACAATACCGTAAAAAGCAAATATGTTGTCGTTTCCAACACTGAATAATTGCCGTATTGAATGATAAAACCAATAAGTCCACTTCCTGTGTAACCAACAATTCAGGAATTTCTCGTAACTACTAGTTCTTGTGCATAATGAGGATAATTTTTCTCTCTTTCTCTAAGGCTCTTAATGTAATAGAAGGGGAATTAATTGCAATACGCATCGCAAGATAAACTTTTTCATGGTTCCCACGCAAACTGAAATATAAAATTCACGGTTTTTTCCAGGTTTTCACGGCCTAGATGTCGTCAAATTCACGGTTTGTAGATAAACCCTTTTAGGCAGAAATATTGATCGCGTAACGATCATCGGCCGCAGGTTAACTAAAAATTTTACAAACGCGACAGTCGCCGTGAATGCAAACTCAGCAATGAAAGTGCTTGTGTAATATTTCAAACCCTGCCGCGTGAACGGCGCGCCGTTATATCTTAAACTATTAATTGTCTTGTAAAACAATATTTATAAAATTTATAAACATATAAATGTGATTATATATGTCTACGTGTTTTTCTCAAGGTTATTATATGATATTATTTCCGTTCTCAGTAAAAAAACAATTAAAAGTTCAATGCAATTTATTTAATTTGTTTATAATTTTTCCGCTTTTCCTTTTCTTAAAATTTTATTACATATTCCTAATAACCAGCCCATAATATGCAATCATATGAATTTTTATGCAAATCAGACAAGTCCTTGATATTTTGCCGACTTTCTCCGAATTTGGCCCCACTGTGCGGCGGTGAAATATACAAGAATTGCCACGAGAAAAAATTCCCCTGGACCTAACACCTAGTACCAAGAGCCTCGGTATAATTGCCATAAGAATTAAAGAACCTGGATAGCGTAGTGGTCTGCGCAGTGGACCATAAAGCCAAAGGTCCATGGTTCGATTCCCGGTCCAGGGGAATTTTTTCTCATGGCAATTCTTGTATATTTCACCGCCGTTCACGCGGCAGGGTTTGAAATATTACACATACCGCTTTGCGCGGCTTTAGCGCAGGTTTGAGGCTCTCAACCGGTTGTGGCTTCTTGGAAGTCCTTTCTCCCTCGCGTTGCCATCCTTGATGGACCGCGAGGGCCTAACACCTAGTACCAAGAGCCTCGGTATAATTGCCATGAGAATTAAAGAACCTGGATAGCGTAGTGGTCTGCGCAGTGGCCTGGAAAGTCAAAGTTACGTGGTTCGATTCCCGGTCCAGGGGAATTTTTTCTCATGGCAATTCTTGTATAAAAAAAAGTTCTACTTCTCCTGACGTCGCTAGGAAAATTCAGCTCCGGCTTAAGTTTGTGAGCGGGAAAATGGAGGGACAAGGGTGCCAGGGACATTAAGAAGTGTCTGAATTTTCGCCAGGGTTAATGAACATTTTGGTTCCCAGTCTTCTGGATTTGGTACAGGCTTAAGATCAATGTGCCATCACGGCAGACGGACCAACAATTGCTTCAGAACATACACGTGCAGATAAATGCTTGGACAGCGTCTGCGCATGACTGACCTTGAAACATGATCGACATTTCAATTTTTCTTTTGCTCTTTCAATCGGAGTTCTAAAATCAAGTTTGAGAGATTTTTAAGGTCAAATGACGAAATTCACGGCTTTTTCCAGGTTTTTTCACGGTAGAAGAAATTCACGGCTCATTCACGGTTTTTAAGGTTTTCACGGTTGAGTGGGAACCCTGTTTTTGGAGGTCCGGTGGCGT
Organism: Ischnura elegans; assembly: GCF_921293095.1. Classification (NCBI taxonomy): domain Eukaryota; kingdom Metazoa; phylum Arthropoda; class Insecta; order Odonata; family Coenagrionidae; genus Ischnura; species Ischnura elegans. Next base: position 47,692,188 of record NC_060254.1, on the reverse strand, counting down.
TAGAAGTTAGGAAATGCGACCAAAGCTTCAATATAGACTGCGGCTTAAAAATCAACCAAACGTAGGATACTGCTCTGAAGTTACATAAAAATAAAATGAAAACCCCTTTACCCCTCTTCTTTCAATCTCCTCCCCCCCATACCCCTCCTCATAAATAATTCCAATTGTTCGCGAGTAAACTTAATGAAACTTTCTCATGGAAAAATAAATATATTGATACTTTTGTCAATTCCGCACAGATTTACTCAGCACAGCATCGACCGTTTTCTAAACTCCCATGCAATTATTAAAGGCAAACGCGTACCTAATGCATAATTTAGATCAGTATTACTAAAATTAAGAAAGTATTCCCTCTTAGTAATGGTACGGGAGTTTAGAAACCGGTAAATATTGGATCCTTCGAAACTTACTCGTGAAGAAGAAACTGGGATCCCTCGGAGGAAGTTTATAGCGTACGATGCCACGCTACCGCACCTGAAACAAATGGAGAGAAATATTAGCGAGATATTATGACAAACATCGACGAAATTAAAATGATGATAATGCAAAAAATGGTAATGTTCGAAGGAATGAAGGCCAATTATTACATTTCTACTTTAAGGCGTACGGAAATAAACAAATTTAAATCATAATTTTCCTCATTCATCATTAATGATTTACAGACATTTGTCCCAGCATAAGGAGCATCAACTTGGATCAATAGTGCTCCCAAAAAGGAATGATCTTAAAATCCTCCAAATATTTCACTCTGGGATTTTTTTTATGTTTGAAGAAGTAAATTGAAGACTCTTACAATTAGCATCGAATGATGCTATAAGTAAAGATATATTGTAGCTTGTTAGTGCTCAAAATGCTGACAGCATTTATTGATTACAGCCATTTTAATGCACAATATTTAATACACAACCATTTTTATTGAAATGTTTGAACACCTGGCGCAAGCTCGGGAGACCCGGGCTCCACTTCTAATGGAGGCAAATGATTTTCCTTGTGTGGAATTTTCGAACTGTATGTGAACTTGCGTCTGCCTCCGTAAAGAAAAGCCGGTGATCAGTCTGCGTTGATTTCTTAGAACAATAATCATAACTTTTCCGCTATTCATTAATTTTATGATAAAAATTCACGTCCAATCATGGGAATAAAAACAATCCTAAATTCAAATTCTTTAAATGATTACTGCGAAAAGATAATCGCTCCTCAGCTCGGCTATGACAGGTCTCATTTCGCGGGCTCCACACGATGATTAATCTACGCTCCCCAAGTCTCTCCCACAGATTCTCTGATGCGTCCACAAATGGCCGTAACGAGGCACGAGCGAGTTGTGACCAATGATGGGGTTTAATACTGGTGCAGGGAAAAGAAATAGTAGGCAAAAGAGAGAAATTCCGACACGGTGTGGGGGAGTAGGGATAGGGTATGGGGACAGAGCGCGCTGGGAGGGAATACAAGATGAGGCAGTCTCGAGGGGGAGGAAGATAGGGAGGGGGATAGGCAGACGGCAGGGTCCGATAGGGAGGGTTGCATTGGGGGGGGGGGGGGGAGGTGGGAGAAAAGGGACCCAAAAGGCGAGCAAAGAAATCACACATATTTACAAAACCCCGAATTACCGGCCCCGACGGGAGGACGACAATACCGGACAAATGACAAATGAAATACGCAAATGAAGAATTGTCGGGTGTAGGAAGGAGGAGGGGAGGAGAAAATATGCAGGAAGAGGTAGGGGTAAAGGATTTTGTGGATTGGCAAGGAGTGGGAAAGCATGAGGATAGGCCAGTGTGCTTTGGTATGAGAACCGAGCTGTACCTACGGGAAAGGCTTAGGACTGCTTATGAGGAAGAAGGGGTGAGGAGGGAAGCGGTAGAAAAGATGACTGAATCAATGTATATTATGATCTAGGGCAGCGGTTCTCAACCTTTTTTTCCTCCCGCACCCCTCAATATGTATATAACTAAAAGTGTACCCCCAAAAATGTAACGTGTACATTTAACTACATAAATTCACACGGGAAGGTGACACCTTTAGTTTTAAATAATTGTATAAATAGAAAATTTATTTTAAATACCCCCATATATAATCAGTGGCATAGTCAGGAATTTCGTCCGGCTGGGGTACAAAATTAGGGGGGAAATTTTTGAAAAAAAAGAGTACTCAGTATAGGGTTTTAGACTAATTTTAAACACTTTTCATAATACAGAAAAAAACTTCATTTGACAAAGAAATCTTTTGTAAATTCATGAATTTTCAATATTTTCTTTTATGAAGCAAGGTAATTGTGTTTATATATTTCAGGGGGGTCCGGACCCCCCGGACCGTCCCCCTGGCTACGCCACTGCATATAATATGAATACATATATATTTCATGGTTAGTATTTTAAGGCGGGCCGCTGTTGCCAGGCCACTATTAGGGAACGTAGCGTCCGCCATTACCGATTATTTTCGGCGTAACCCCGACTGGTTCGTCACGTACCACCAGGAGGGGAACCGCTGATCTAGGGGAACCCATGAGAGCAAAAGATGAAATACATTTTTACATTTGACTCATAATTAGATAAATAGTTTACATATAAGTAATAGTAACGGGCGTGACTTGATGAAAATCCTTTATCGTAAGTGTTGAAGGAAATAAAACTTCGTTCTTTCCAATTGGTGATATATTCAGTCATTGAGGTGTTGAATATCCTCTTCGACACCTATGAGACCGTGAAATTTGCAATAGAATTTGTTGTTCGGTAAAACCAATCGCTAGGTGATGTCACTGGCTAACATGCCTGACCGGTGATCGAGAGATCCAGGTTCGAATCTCGGCTAAGTCAAATATTTTTCAAGGCGATCTTCATTCTTGGCGCATTGTGAAAAAATTATTCTTATTATTTCAATTTGACAAGTATTACCCACAAGTTCATCCCAAAACAATGGGAGAGCATTATATGCCAATTTTTCGGGGTCGTCAGTCAACGAGGCAGAATTAGAGAGTATATGTTTAAACTTTCATGTAGGTAAATAAGGACGATTAGAAGGAGAATATTTTAAAATTTTCCTGGAAATCAGAAAAACTTCGTTTGATAGAATACAGTAAAAGCACTTCGAACCTTCCACAAAATTCTAATATTTTGGTTGCAAAATATTATAATAGTGTGGAAAGTACAAAGTGCTTTTAATGTCTTCTATCATGCTTAACTTCCACGAAGTCAATTCACCCACCATTAACTTCATTAAAAATACTTCGTTTCATGGACCAGCCGCCTAGAGTAGTATTCTTCGGACAAGTCGAAACGGAGGCAACATTTCGCGACGGTTATCCTAGTATATGCCTTCCCTACTCTGGTAGGAGATAAAAAAAGCCTACTGCTAATCGAACCGGCCGTAATAAAGTGCGGTGGTGACGACACGGGAGTAAGGGGGAGAAACAAGAGAGTGGCGACGGGCGCGTCGTCTTCGCGGAAGGGGAAGGGTAGCCGGATTATCACGAGCCCCACCACAATGGGAGAGATTACCTGGCTGGCTTGATCACGAGGGAAAAATTGCCGAGTTCCATCACCATCATCATCATTTTGGATTTCATTTCGAAATTACAAGGCTCGGCGTGGCACAGATGAACTCGGGCAGTCTCTCAAAAGTGCTTCGGACGAGGATTTTTCAGCTCTAAAACCGTCGATAATTGCCTCTAGGATCTGGGACACACACCTCCGGACGAGAGTATGGATCAGCACGGAGTGAGTGCCTTATTTATTATGGTCGACGATAAAATCGATTGCCGATGGAGCAGTAAAGACTACAGTAAGGCACGGCAGGTCTTTGTCCCAAAAGGTCAGAGTACCATTCATTAGTATTATTGCAGCCAATGAACTTTAACATTCAATAAAGGAAAAATCTATATCGGCAACAAGTTGCATCATGAATCTACATGTTTTGGTACCTTTGCGGCAGTATCAATGGTTACCCTCGCCTTCTCATCCGTTAGTCCATTAAATATCATTTCACTAAGTCCAAGTTCAAAAGTTACGTTTACACGCCGAAAATGACTGTTAAGCTCGACTTGTACGTACACGTGGTTGTCGACTAGTACAAAAGTGAACTTTGACACAGAAAGTCTAATTCAATGTTCCAAGTAGCACTCTGTACCGAACGGAGAGAGTACTATTCATTAGTATCACTCTAACCGTTGAACTTCAAATAATTCAATAAGAAACATAAGGCTATATTATGGATATGTTTCATCGTAAAACAAAATATTCTGGCACCTTCGGATGGATATCAATGGATATTCTCGACTACTACGTTGACATTACATTAAATATCATGTCACTGAGTTCAAGAGCCACGTTTACACTCCGAAGATGAATATAAACCTCGACTCTTACTTATGTAAAGTGAATTTTGAAGTACTGCAAAGGGAGTTATGCATGACAGTCAGCACATACGTAGTAGTCGACTGCTACAGATGTGAACTTTGATTTGAGTACCTTGCTTAATAGTGTAGCACACTTTATGTTTAAAGGAATAAATCATTCAATTTACTTCAACGTGATACGCTTATGACTCAAGACGGTCGATAGTCAAATCGATGGAATGGAATGAAAATGGCTAAATCCATATGATCAGTTATAAGATAAGAAGTCAAGATGATGTTCCAGTCGATGGTAATGGATTTGAGGTTGATTTTTTTTAGTGAATAGTAATTATTCACATAATATACGATTCACATATGCACATTCATAATTGAGTTGCAGTTCAATTATTCCAAAATTTCCTTTACAACTTTCACGCGGTGAGAGGCTCAGATATGTAAATTAAAACTTAGGAAATATTTCTATCACTATTTTCCTCGGATTTAGGCACAATCACACCTCCTTCGACCACCCATTCCCACCACCGAACGCATTACAGTCATCCTCATCAAACACAAATTGAAAGGGGATTCAAAATTCGATTTGATTAATCAATCGTATCTCGATTACGGAACTTTTATAGACCGGAGACAGGCTTTTATCACGCATCAATTCCAAAACAGCGTCTCCCTGGCGTCGCGTCGCGACAGACCCAACAGTCCAAAAGCACAATACTCCTCGGTATACAGCGGACGAAAAATTTGAAGGCCTTTGAAGGCTTATACGGGAAGAAAGAAAATGGAAAAAAAAACTCTGCGGCGCACAGAATGGCCACGATAGCGAGGCAAGACTAGGAGCATTCATACGTACCGTGGAGGAAAGGTAAAATGAGATAATAAGAGGTGAAAGAGAAGAAAAGAGTGGGTACGACCTCCCAGGAGGGCCTCCTGGTCACCGTCCTCTCCCCACGGCAGTTGGGTCCATCTCCGCCCGCGAAGATGATTGATGACGGCAGTGAATGAAAAGGTGCCCACCAATGGGAGATGAGGGAGCCTTGGACCCTTGAACTATTAAAGGAGCGTATCGTGGCGTATGAAAAGACCGCACAACACGGTGGCACCAGCTTCCTAGGTAGACGCGGCGTCGGACGTCAACGGCTGGGACTGAAGGCCGCTACCACGAATACGCCACAAAGCTAGAGGCCATCTACATCTCCATAATACCACACGAGTAAACTCTAGCGAGTTTTTCACGAGTTGCGTAATTACCACCCTGCAACCAACAACATGTCACATGGCAAATTCATGGGCATCAAAATTTTTAATAAAATAATTACACTTACACATTTGCGTGTGTGTTGTGAGCTACCCCCAGGCATACATGTGCAGCACAAGAATATAAAATATGGTGACGGTATTCATAAAGACTGAATCACACGATAATGGAGCCGGTACAAGTCCGTTGGCTAGCCTAGCCTAGTACTTGCGGCTTCACACCCCCTGCAAAAATGCTCACGTTTAATTTTTGTTGCCAAATTTTTTGACCTCACCTCACGTGGCCAATTGTATTATTGTACTGTTATTAATAACCCGTTATAGGTTTAACTCCAAATCAGGTAACTTTATTATTAAGTAAACTTCCACGAACATACAATGGGCAACATACACGCTACAAATGACACATAAGCTTTCAACCGACCCACGCGACGCTACCTCCCTCCCCTTTTTTGTAGACTGTAAGTAGGGAATTTCATAATCTACATCTACATAAAACCCTGCTAGCCACCTCCAGGGTGTTTGGCAGGGGGTGATCAATCACCAGTATGCACACCACAGGGTCCAAAAAACGTTACGCATACTAACAAATTATGCAACCACAGGTTATATTCTCTTATTGACGAGGAAAAAAAGACATTCTGAATCCGTCTGTTCTACAGTCTACCTCTGGTATTTTATTTATAAGATCTGATCTACTGTAGTATTTTGGGGTTCGTAAGATATGGCTAACTTCGTCATAAAATACACTCCACTAAAATTAAAGTACGTTTAGTCTATTTTTCAGTCTACGGTCTGATCCTCAACGTCCTCCTGCATCCATTCCCAACCTTTTTGGCCAAACTCCACCCATGAGAATTCCACCCCTTAGCCTTCTCCTCAGACCGTTGCATTTTTCAATTTAAAAAAATTTGCGTGTGAATGTAAATTCTTTGCCTTCTATGCATTTGTACCAAACGATGACGTGACACGTCGAATCCTAGGTCGTGCATTAATTATTTATGCAGAAATACAAAGTTTTCTTTACTTTTCATTAGGGATGTACGGATCCAGGATTTTTCTCGGATCCGGATTCGGATCGGATCCTTGATTTTCGGAGCCGGATCTTTCGGATCGGATATTTTCGGATCCAAATGCATTTTCAAATTCCTGACGCTGAGGTTCCCCCGATGATTGTTCAATCTCTTGGGAAGAGTCAGGCTATTTGCCAGTCGTATTTTGCCTTTTTTACTTTCCAGGGCTGAAATTTTCCTACGTAACCTCTGCGAGAGCTTTTGAATAAAACAGTTCATGAGTAGGACAAGAATCGCATGCGACGGCGCATTCGAAGATAGAATCGGAACTCTTTGCACCCTTATTGGGGTGTTGCATTCAGTGAAATTCATTCATTCAGTATTTAAAATTTCGGATCCAGATCCGATGTCTTCCGCGACTTTGGATCCGATGTATCCAATGAAGGGCAATATCCGCGGATATTTGGACCCGAGGTATCCGATCCGACCATCCCTAGTTTTCATTATTTTTTAAACTCCCTACCCACGCTCGCTAAAAACCTGGGTAAGATGAGTTGTTTTCGCACAACATTGCATCCTGCGCGTGGCGTTTTCAAGAAGAGGAGGAGCGAAATGGCTGGCTCCTTCGAGCAGTGAGAAACGACCTGCGGTACGGCGGCAAGAGGAGATTGAGAGATTTGCTCGCCCGGACGGATATGAAGAAATTAGCTCCGGATGCGAAAATGCGCCCGCGGCGTGAACGAGTGAAAAATAAGGCGAAAATAAGAAATAAAAGGGAGACGAAGTGGCCACAAAACTGAAAATAATGAGTGTGAGCGAGGGTGGGAGATGAGACAATGGGAGTAAGCTGTAGGGCGATTTCAAACAACTCGAAGAAGACAGGCCGAGGAAAAATAATTCTGTCTCTCCCGCGAGACGCTGACGAGAGAATTTTATTTTTCTTTTCTTGAAGGAGAGCTAATCTAAGATGGAGAATCTAAAAACTACATTAACGGGACGTAGTACTCGCGATTTCGTGTGTGCTACACATGCAATGACTGAAAAATGTCTGGTTATGTGCTTACAGATGTGTTTTTGGTATTTAATGGAGTTTTTCCAGTGATAAGACGCGTTTATTAAAAACTATGATTACAAAAGTTATTGAAAATTAGAAAATGCTAAAGATAACAAGCGAAAATGACTTGTAAGTTTGAAAGTGATACGATTCAGCGTCGACAAAGGAACATCTTTAATTGATGTAATATCAACAATGGATTTCCTACTTGGAACGTTATATAAAAGTATTGAAACAAGTTGAGCGATGATTTTTAATCCAAGTAATAATACTCAATGATACTACTAATACAAAATGGCCTATATAATTTGCATCTGACACAATTCAGATTGTTTTGGTGATTACGAAAGTATAATAGTCGAATAGCCTCTGTGGAAAATAATCAACAGAAAACCAGTGCTATTGGAGAACAACACTAACAGCCTATGGCCTCTAATAATTACCAGAGTCAATAGATTACGAAAAGTATCGGGATGTTCCTCAGGAGAAAAATCTATAGAAAGGACACCAGAGGCGCGATTTTATATATATCCGTGCATCGCAGCAGGAAGGTTATTTTATGGATAACAATAGAATTAGAATAATAACCGCCACGCTGGACTGCGCTTGTAGTAAATTTTTGAACGCTTGCTGGCAAATGAATTGTCCAGAAGATGGGGCAAAAAGAGAAGCCACTTATATACTTGGAAAATAGTGATGAAATCCAAGTGCTTACGACTTAAAATAATACTTCATTAACAAGGAGACATTGCGAGAGTGATGTTCAGAATCTGAATGCCGATGTTATTTTCTGAAACTATATAGGTAATGTAGAAAAGGCGTCAAGGGTTTCTTCCACATAGGCCCGGGTTCGAGAGATATTCGCATGTAAATATTTTGCGCACCATGACTTCCCTTAAGTACTCACATAATCCTAACTACCACGTTGGTGGAGTGGTTGAATACTCTCGTTTATAGACCCTTACAGTGTGCGGCCCAAATTCCATCCCTGGTGTGGGCAATTTCTTTTGTCACAACTAATCCCCATTCGTTTTATTTAGTTACTTGGCGTTTTTTTATTTTCGTATTAGTTTATGGATTTTAAATGGAACTCCGAATTGTTCCTTACCACGCGAATTTGAGGGTTTATTAAAAAGAATTACACGTGAATTTCCGAGCAATGCGCTCATCCTTGTAAGTAGCAATAAAAGAAACTTCACGAGGAAATTTGACCACAATACAAATGCTGCCACTCAAAATATATTAGTTCGGAAAAATCAATGCAACAAAACTATGCCGATATTTTTTTCCAAAACATTTTTAGTTATAGTTTTTCATAAACACCTCCAACCACAGGATACACTTCATTATATGCTCAAAACAAATCCCTGAGCACATACCCAGGCAGTTTTCAACTACTCTTTCACGTTCAGCACACGCGAAATCGCTCATGAATATATTGAAAATTCCCTTAAATAAAAAAAGTTGGTCAAATTTGTATATTTCGGAAAATATTAATAATAGCCGAGTGTTTACGTTTTTTAATAAAGGGAATCCCTTCAGAAAAAAGGCACTTAGCGGCGGTTCCACTGCGTCAGCGACGGCGGTTCTGGCGAAATCATTTTCACGGCAAGACACGCTTGCTGGGCACACGATATTGGCTCTCGCAATAATCTCTTCGGCGCAAAGAGAGATAGAAGGGGGAAGGGGATGATATTGCGCTTCGGGAGCACCGTGACGATGACGCCGGCGCCAATCTACCCCACCTAGCAAAACCACCCTCCCACCATGTTCACACACGACGCAACGTGTACTGGGCTGTGCAGACTCTTTGACATGGTGGCAACATGAAGAAACGGGCATAAAAGTTGGAGAAAGAGTACTTACCTTTAACAATGTACTGACACGTCATCGATGGTAGTGTTCCTAAACGACTGGAACAATTAAATCATCAATAATACTAACGCATTATTGACAAATGGATGGTTGTAGTAAATTAGTTTACGGATTTAACCTGAATTGTTTAAAATTAAATGATAATTCTAAGGCTAAATACTCATAATTAGCATTCGGTACACAATATTTTAAGGATATTTTGAAGGTATTTGTCACGGTCAATTTCACTTTTAGCTATATATATTAACGATTAATTATTAACTATCAGTTTAAAAAATTGTGCTGAAGACATCTATTCAAGAAAATTATTAATACAATTTGACTGTAAACGAATTTATGACGATTATACGCAGTAAAATGCGACCCTCTGATACGGCGGTAGGCTTAATAATCGATAGCTAATGGTTTAAGCATTGTGGCAATATTACCAACTTCTAAATAGTCGGGTACTCTTTTCAGAGAGCCATTGCAATTAATAGAGGAAGAGAAATTATTATCTTAATATTCAGAGCACAAATCAACATTAACTCTCATAGTTATGTCATTATTGGATATTCATTTCCGAACAATCACATGGATACTGTGACAAGGAAATCCAATAAACTCGAACTAAATATAACACTAATCGCGTATAATACCTGTAAGGGGAGACTTCAAGAGAAACATTTGAGGATAGGTGACATCCACAATGAATCCCCACAGCAGATTTAAATGTATATTTCTATAGATTTAAATCTTTTAAAACTAAATCCTAAATAATGCCACAGTCTATTTTAAGAAACACCAAAATCCCCACTATAATTCACGTAATCATGAGAAAGAGAGCGTATTCCTAATCAAAGTGAAATATTCCTCCCAAAAGAAGAAAAATTAAGTACTGACGTATCACTTGTAACATTTTGCTATTATTAATCTATTAAAAAAAGTATATTACTCATATCAGTAGTATAAGTTGAGCTTACAGTAATTTGTTAGCGCGCGAGTTTATTCTCCTAATCCTTTAAATTATATCAAGCAAATTAAATAATGTAATCAAAAGATGACTTTGAAATTCCAATGTGTTCAAAAAAGAAGCACTATTATATTCTATACTATGATGTTCATGGCTTCTTCTGAATATTCCATCGCGCACGATATTAAACATGAAATTTAGTTTTCACCTTTAAACCGATGGAAATAATTGCGCTATTATTAATAAAATTTCAGCAGTATGATTGGATTTTTTTTGTCCATTCAGAATGGATTACGTTCAGTTTACAGTACGAAAACACTAGGAATGCTTTCCAGTAAAGCATTGTTGTGACCCTGATATTTTTAATTTGATTCCCTTTTCTTCCACCCTTCGTATTTCGACGCCTTTTTTAGACTCGTCCACAAAAGTGCATCGCATAAAGAGCTGCCAAAGAGTTCCGCGAAAAACCCCCCGCACACATTTTTTTTTCTAGTTCGTGCGTGGGGAGACACGGTCATTTCCGTAATTAAAATCCGGGAGCGGGCAAATGGCGCGAGAATAAAGAAGACATACATTGGAGAGATAGAAAGAGAAAAACGCGGGAGTTCCATTACTGGCAGAGATGAAATTCCCGCACGGGTCCCGAAAAAAATGACACCCGATATTCTTTCAGGGTTGCTGCGGAATACAGGTGTGATTGGGGGAGAGCAGCGGGTGACGTCAATAACTTTTTCCCCTTATTTTCCCATGAAGGGTAGATATTCACATCATTATGCCCTCAATGGCTGGAGAGATAAGAGACGAATAAAGAAAATACAATTGGAAGTACGGAATTTAGCCCAAACTCAATTTCTCGACGGCAAGTAGCTCATCACGTATTCTAAAAAATGCATGACAACTTATCGTGGGCTCACGAAATCCAATACGTTTAAGCACAATAGTTTCCGATTATTTTCCGTGTTTCCGATTATTTTTTATTACCTAAATCGAACGATCCTGGAGAACATATTTCACACTTTTAGATTTTTAAATGACGATATCTATTTTTCGCGATTAAATAAAAACTGAAAATTATCAAGCGCGCTAAAACGCGACGGTCATATTGGTTCCGGCTGCCGCCGTGTGAGGCCACCTCGGTGCGCGGCTATGAGCGCCGCTACGATGCAGGCTGCTGGCGGGTAGCAAAGTACCCTGCTAGCAGGTAGCGCTTGGCTTAAATAAGGATTATTAATACCGTATCAAACGAAGGAAACTTTACCACCAGAGGCAATTTTAATACGTGATTCTTAATTCTGAGCTCTATGCCACATGAATGCATTGGTAATCTCAGACGATTTAGAACTCCTGACTACTCGCATAGCAGCTGGGTCCCTGTGACGTCACGTGGAGTGGCATTGCATGGGCGTCAATCTGGCCTTTTTCAATTAACCATTAAAATTCGTCTAAACTGGGATTTCTAAAGCCAAATAATTGGTATATTATGAATACCCTAATGGTGGGTAACGAGTCGCAATCAGTGCTTTTCATTTTCTTTGATGAAGGAAACCACCCTATGCCGGAGCCGAGTTTTTCTCAACCATTCCCTGAGGCGCAAACGACTTCAGATGTCGGTCGCCTCCTCCAAAAATCAGCCGCGAAGAACCATTTCCCATCCATACCCGATTTTCCCGTGCACCCGAGACGGACGTAGAGGTCTCCCACGTCAACAGCGCGGCACCTGGCGCGGCGGGGGCCCCCACACCACGGAACCCACAGCCGCACCACCGGGCACCCGCCGCTCAATGGCGCAGATGCGATTGGGTAGATAAGGCGAAGCCACCACAAAAGCGGGAACGGCTCAACACCTACACGTGACGTTATCGCTTATTTATCGTGTTATTACCCGTCACCCTGGCCCTCTACGCGTCTGCACGGGGAAGTGGAAAAAAACAAAAGAGGGCGAATATTCCACCTTTCCACTTCAATTCCCCAACCTTTTTTTTCCAGAGTTTTTTTTTCCTTCCTCTTTTTTCCTCCCCTGATATTTTTTTCCTCATATAACATGCGTGACCATTAAAACTCGGCCAAACAGAAAATAGGCTTTGCTGGGAGCTTTAATTTTATGCTTCCTGCACATAAAAGGGGGATGCGATATTAGTTCCCCACAAAAAGGCTGCCCTCCCGCACCCAAAAGCATCAACGGTTGTTTTGGAAATTTTCTCAGATTCCTTTCGGGATAAAATGATAAAAAGTAGCGAGCGCTGGTTATCGGCGCAATATCACTAATGGGAACAATTCAATTCTGGTAAATTAGGCGAGGAATTTTTAAGAAAATCGAGATTGGCTTGGTTACGGACGAAATAGACAGGAATCTACCATAGAAGTTATTCGAAAACGAGAATGGATACAAGGTATATTTAATTTTACTATTACGAGTAATATATGCTATTTTTAATCACTTTGGCTTGGACCACTTCCCTAATTGTACGTATACCTTGACACAGCTTTGAGTCATTCCTAGAAGAAGGTAGAATGCTGAGTAAACGAGGTGGAGGAAGGAAAATGGTAGGATTTTTTAGATAGCTTGAAAGGGGGTAGGTCTTATTCTGAATTGAAGAGGGAAGTGCTTGAAGAAAAGGGATTTTCCCAGAAAGCCTCATTAGTACTCCATGGAAACCTAACTTAATCGGTAGAATACTATAATAATAACGTATGGAAACCTATTTATACAAACCTTGCCTCATTTTAAGTGCCTTGCATACCACCCCTTACAGGCGAAACAGTCCAAAAATTCATTTTTATTTTGTCCAGTACAAATAATAAATGAGATGGCATATAAGTAATTTCTCCTCTGGCCTTCCACTGGATAAGGAGTTCCGATATGTTTCGATGACCATTCTTTCATCTCCTCCTTGGAAAGCACTCGCACTTGCCAATTGCTCCTGAAGTGCTAAAAATGTTGAGTGAGCCTGTATTCGAAACGTAACCAGAGATGCAGAGCGTAAGCTTCAGAAAGACGTAATAATTATGTACCCAATTAATAGGCTGATGAGGCATTACAACTCCCTTAAAAACTATACACCTCTATTGCAATAAGTTTCGGATAATCTGTCTGACATACCTTATATCATCATCATCACTGGTCAACAATCCTAATATTGGTTTGACGCAGCTCTCCACTCATTTCTCCTCACCACATTACCATCCCGAGGAGTCGCAGCTCCTCCACTCAATTTATATAATGACATGATGGAATTCTCTCGATTAAAATCTTCCGGAGTTAAACTGTCCCCCATTCGGATCTCCGGGCGGGTACTACTCGAGAGGGTACATCGGTCAAAGGTGTTAGAATGTTACGGATAGGAACATGGAACGTCAGATCACTTCGCACCTGCGGTGGGCTAGAGAATTTGAAGGTGGAGATGCGAAGAATGAATCTCGACGTATTAAGCATCAGCGAAATAAAGTGGCCCCAAGAAGGACACTTTTGGAGTTGAAGCTACAGAATGATACACATAGGATCGCTAAATGCTAATGCTGGAGTAGGCATGATATACCTTATATGTATATTGAAACCTAATTTGGACATCTAATATTTCCAGTGAGATCGAATTGCCATGTGGGGAGATAAAAGCAATAAAAAAAACAAGTTGCGACTAAATGCCAGCCCGCTTTACGCCCAAGTTCTTCCAGCGTGCGTGTGCTGGAAATCTATACAGAATAGCACAATCTGAAGCAATCAAGAAAAATTACTTTTCAAGCATTTTCTAGTCTAGAGTAATTGCCTTTTGCAGCACGCAAACTACCAGCACGGTCTTCAAAACGGAAATTAACTGCATTTTCAGTTCAAGGACAGAGAACATTCAAACGGTGAGATAAATCTCCCAGTTATTACCCTTGTTGTCATAAAAATAATATAGCAATGTGGTTCAACACAAAGTCATACAGGTCAGATTTGAGAATGTAAAAACGATCAGGATAAAAATTAAGAAAGAGCCTATGGACAGGTATTATAAAAAGGCCTTCGGTTTGAGTAGGTGCTCTTTTCCAATGAGAATTTCAAAAGCTGATGGGAAAACAGGCGTCCCTGATAAGTATTAAATGCAAGGTCTACTCTAATCTGACGGATTTTGACAGCCGTTTACATGCTGACGAATGCAGGACCAAAGAAAAGAGCAAATAATCCAGCATGCACAGTAAATCGGAGGGATTGTGAGATAAACTTTAAACCGATTATGTTCAATACATGTATTTGGTATGAATTCCTGTGCCTTCAAAAAGGTGGAATGCCTAAATGTATTAACTATGCTTAATATTCGCCAGTGGTAATAACACAATATGCTGCTACATTTCAATAGTTTTAGTACATTATTCTGCTATTTTTCATGCTTATTTTTATTTTCTTAATTAAATAAATAAAAAATCGTAGCACTTTTCCACAAGAATTTTTAATGCGTACTCATTAAAATTAAATTAATTAGTACGCATTAAAAATTCTTGTGGAAAAGTGCTACGATCTTTTATTTATTTAAATATGTCTAACTTCCACCAATTGAAGCCTGAATCTATTGAACTTTTATTTTCTTCTTTATGTGCAAACGTTTGGAACCACCTGACAATCCTAATGGCTTCAAAGAACCATAAATGTTCGGAAACTTTCATTTTTTGCATGACAATACCAGCAATTTCATGTAGTCATTTGCGGAAGGCAGTCTCAATAAAGGTGCTTGTACATTTGACGCTGAAGAAAGCTCCGAAATTACTTGTTCTAAAAGAGCGTAGTTAGCTATGGAGTAATGCACATATGGATGAGATACACATATACAAATATGTAGTAAATGCACATTATTATTATTATTCATGTTAACATAATTCCCCGGGAAAAAAATTCAATACGAACAGACTCGGCGTGGAATAAGTTGTCTGTATCGGTGGCGCGTGGGTCTAGAGTAGCTACAAGCAATGTGAAAATTGCGTGTAGGTATGGTGTGGCTACAAGCTGCGTGAAAATGGCACGGACACGGACAGGACGAAGAAAACGATGGGTCGGGAGCCGTGGAGCGGAGGAAGGGAGGTCACTGCCGTAGCGGCGGCGGAGTTGACTTTGAGGGAAGGAAGTGGAAAGTTGGGAAGGGCCCTGATTGAGGCATGGGAGGTGGGAAAGGCCGTGGCGCCTTAATGAGACACATTGTCCACCCTCCCCTCCCCTCCGTCCCACGGCAAACCCCCTCCCCCCCACACCACCACTCCCAGAATTCCCGCCTCTCCCTCCACCTACAGACCCGAATCAAAATCTTCTTCACACCTTCGCCCCTCAACGTCACCTAACGCCTGGGCGGCCATCTTTAGCCTGCACCTCAGTCTCTCAGCACAAAGAAAATTCATCAAAAAATAATATTATCATATAAGTATTCTACCGATTAAAGTGAATTTGTATGGAGCTTCACGAAGTATCGCGGCAGTCTCCTCTCCCCCTATGGACTTCCATCTTCAATTCAAAATAGCACTTGCTCCCTTTCATTCCATCTAAAAATCCTATTCTCTTCCTTTAGTTTACCCAACATTCTACCCTCACTGTTTTCAACATGCCCTCCCCGCTAAGTACTCCATACATACCTTCTGTCTCCTCCGTATCTCATCTAGAAGCTGTCTCTCCTCACCCACCCTGTACAGCACTTCCTCGTTTCTCTTTCTTTCCGTCCTTTTCACCTCATGCAATCTTCTCCACACCCATATCAAGAACGCCTCCAATCTTCTCTCGTCCTCGTTCCTAAGTGTTCATTTTTTCCGCACCGCAAAGCGCTACACTCCAGATCGAACAATAAAATTCTTTTCGGGCTCTACACCAAGTTAATTCAGTCGTAGGTACTGGCCGACGTTTCGGTAAACGACGATGAATTTAACTGTGTGAATTTCGACATCCACAGTAGAACGTCTTGAGAATGGGAGACAAGTCGTGATACTTTAATACATTTTTATCAAAGAGACGTAAACCATGAGGAAAGTTAGAAGTTACAAACTTACCGTGGAGGTATCGCTACTTGGAACTCGCGTATCGTGCAGTGGAAGCAAAGAAGGAGGTGTTGACAGTTTATTACTTGAAAAAGCTCATTTAAGTAAAATTAACTTGTATCCTTCAATTCAATCTATTTTATCTTGTTTAATACGGAAATACCCACCAGTAATTTAATTTTACTATTTAGTTTTTAGAGTTTCATCCTGTTAGAGTGGCTTTCTTGCACAAAAGAACAGTGGTTCTTCCTAGTTGAAGAAAAAAAACAAAACCGGAAAAATCTTGTTTACACATGAGGTTCATTTGGAACCAGTTCTTTTAATCCTCTGAAAGGTCAGTTCAACACTAACCTCCCCATTAGTACTCTGGTTTCTTGCTAGGATTTATCAGCGTGGTAGGCTGTTACTTACTCTTATATAAATTCCTTCCTGCGTCTTATGAGTTAAGCCTTAATGGAAAAAAAGTCTGTGACGATCCTGCCTATCCACTCTAACGTGTTTTAAGCACTAAAAGCTCTTCCCGTCCGTGGTCATTAGCCGATAAGACATTAATGAGTCAGCTTGCAAACAAATTAGTGACTGCTAGCATATTTATTGCTGGCAAGAAATGGTGAGGCGATAAAAGAAGCACGTTTAGCCGCAAGAGGTCAAAGACCCGCTCATAATGATAGCACTTAGCATATTTTTACCAAATTTACCCTTCTTTATCCAAACTTTCATCTCCGGTCTTCTAGTGTGCGGTTAGCTTTTCTTCCCTCTATCATTCACGCACGTGATCAGTAATCGTCTGTATTTCAGTTTTATCACTGGTGCATTTAGTAACTAAATTACTCCCTTAGAAGTGCGAAGTGAATTTATCCTCCTTGATAACTGGTGAATTTACGGACATGGTTGAAGAGCCGTACCTTGAGTAGGGAAAATAGGCATTTCAAAGTGTCCAATAATCTCGCTATGCACGCTAATTCAGAAGAAGTTGTCTGAAAGGTGTCTCTAAGGTCATATAGTAAAGTACTCGCTTAGGCATGCGAGGTGAAATTATGCTATTTGATAATTAAATACACATCAGAGTCTATTAAACATATTTTCTGGTTGCTTTACTTAGCTTCTGGAAAATATCTCGAAATTGTTTCCTTTCAATGAAAAGTATATCAGGACCAAATATAAAATATACCAGGAGAAAAATATATTGGTTCAGGAAGGTTGAAATTGTTTGGCTAAGAAAGAAAAATCACCGATCTTCGAAGTTGTCTCCGATTTCAACTTCATGAAACATACCTGTAATGCATCTCAGCTTCGTAAACTGTCTGTAATAATTTTTTTGTTTCAAACGATAGAGTGCAGCTCTAAATCTGAAACATCTTACGCTCATTTCCCCATTTTAACCCGAGGAACTCATTTTGTTTTTGCCTTCTTGAAAGAAGTCTTTCGTGCTTACTCTCAACTTGCTGTATTCAACCCGCCGTGCCGTGCTGTCCGCTTGGAGGGTCGTTTGATGGCACGCGATAAAAATTAATGGCATCCCCTTGAGTTTCGCTCTCAGATTTGAAATTTAAGTTACGAAGGGAGGGTGGTAGCACCCACGTCCACCCGCTTTCCAGCTATAAGCCATAAAGAACCAAGTATTGACAGAGTGCGGTGATTGTTATTAAAATTATACGCATTCTACTTAACATGGTAAGTTTGCGTGGAAAATATTACGAATCACAACGAGATTTTCCTCTTTACTGAGACTCTGTATTAACTACGATATGAGGCCATTTAATCCACGCTTAGATTAAATTTAATGCTGTATTTTCACAAAATTCTGTTAATTGGCTACCTACTCCTCCTCCTACCTCCTAAAACCTTCTTCTACCCCCAGTGTTGCTTCCTCAGGCGACAGTGTCAATAAAGTGCATTTCGAAATTTGAAAGCTTTTAATGAATATGGTCATCTAGATACGGAACTTGCTTCTTCCGAATCCATTCCGCACACACCCTCCCCAAGAGCGTAATGTATAAGCGTGCCATCTACTCTCGCTCTTAGCCAGTCAACCCTTCTCCGGTCGGGGATCGGGTTGGTGTGGTGGCTAGAGTGTTGGCTTCCCACCTCGTCGGCTCGGGTTCAAATCCCGGCGGTGGCAGAGAATTTTCAGAGACTGCCCGATCCCTGCTTGCATGTTGTGCGCAGGACATTTCAAGCACAACACTCCGTCCGTCGGATGGAACGTTAAGGGTGTTCTATACCTCCGCGAAAAACGGTTCTGCAGACTTCAGTTTGCTCGCCATTTGGTCGCTTATTATACACTCTAGAGAGAACTTGTTTTGGATATGGTTCAAGCCGTGGTCCCCATGGCGCCTTTTGTTAAAAGCAGACTAATGACGATGCCGGGTTTCTCTTCACCCTTCCTTTCATACCCTTCCCTCATGGCGCAAATGACCTAAGCTGTCGGTCTCCTTCTCCGAATACCAACACACTTTTCTCCAGTCTTTCCGAACGGAAAAGCGCCCTTTACGTTTTTATCGAACCCCTCCACGGAGAAATACCAACTAATCCTCAAATCGTGTTGGTTGTCAATTAGGATGGTAACCAATAACTCGGGTCTATTTGAGCAGTGGATACGTGGTTACGCATATTTTGACATAGACACGGTTTTGCTCAGTTTTTTATATTGGAGGAGTGTGTTCCCTTAAAGCATGTTTGTTAGATTCCAGCGTAATGGCAAGAGGAATCCCTTTTTTCACGTTTACGTAGAGGAAGTTAGAATTACACCAACTTCTACGTAGCACTCGGCGAACCACCTGTAGGGTTTTTGGCAGGGGCTGATCAATCACCAGCATGCAAGATCACCGCCAAATGCACACAACACGGTCATAAAACATTAAGCATGGTAATTAAAAATACGTGCACATTCATGAAATGGCAAAAATTTCCAACAGCTAGTAATTCCTAAAGCAAATCCTTGCAAAATTAGAACAATGGAAAAAATAAAAACATGCAATGAGTCGACGTAACGAGTGATGAAAACGATTATGATTGCAAAAATGAGGCATAAAAACACAAATTTCATTATTTTACACAATGTTTCATCTCCCTATTCCATAATTATGTACCATATTGAATTAATAGATCAGTTATGCCTTAATAATAATAATTAAACTAATATTTTCCTTTACTTTCCACCTGAATTTAAAATATTAGTATCAGAACCTCACTTTTTAGTTTTACCACATTATCAAATACCAAAGTGTGAATTAGAACCCTTTCACAGCAAAATGACAATGTGATGGTGACCTAAAAAAAAAACTAATCCATCATTTCAGGAATATGCAATCGAATATATTTTGCGGGACCAACGCTTTGGTTAGGAGATAAATTGGATTGAACTCATCGGGGAACGAAAAATTCACGACCGATATGACAAAGAGGAACCCGCGGACCGTGAATATCGACCTGTGAATTTTCACGCCAAGATCTCTGGTGTGACTGTAAATTACACGGTCAGCTTTATTTATTGGACCGCCTGATTGTGACGGCGGAGACTTACCGAACGGGGTCAAATATCATCAATCCCTCAAGAGGAGAAAGAATGGATTCGCGGGTCAAAAGCAAGCATGCATAAAGCATCATCCCTTCAAAATCCAGGGCGGGAGGGGGAATGAAGGGGGGAGCAGCGGTGCGGCGATATCCCACACGCGGTGAATTTGTGATTGGACGTATGATGCGTTGGTTCAGTTGAGTAGAAAAAGGTGTGGAAGGAATTACATGAAAGCGAAGACAAAAAAAAGAGGAAAAGGAGAAGATAATGCCGTTTCCGTTAGATTCATGGATTTTTTAAAATTAAAGAATAGTAATAAAAATAATAGAATTAAATGGTGGCATATTACAAAAATAACATTTAATTATTCGTTAAAACTTTCGTCATGTTAGTTAAAAACTTTTGGGCTGACGTTGGGGCCACCCAAAAATTGACGCGGCGACACAGTCCAAAAGTTTTTATTTAAAATAACATTTAATTTATCGAATTACCCCACGGGTATATTCTTTCCATTACATTTACATTAGCTTAACAATTTTGAAATCGTTTCACGCTTGACGTGGTGGAAATACGATGCATTTATCACAAAATATAAGCACCAATAGAATTTTCACTCTTTAATATACCTAGAGAATGGTATAAGAGCGTCGAAACCATGGACGATAGTGAAATAGTACTGTAAAGAATGTATATTAATATTGGTTTTAAAAGTTATCATAGATATTAATAATTTTAATTTCAAAAATTAATTCAGTAACAATGACATGACATGAAAATTAGTAAGGAATATAGATACCAAAGAAGGTGAATGCTACATAAATTCTTATATTTACTGACAGTAATTCAACTCGTAATGAAACTTGTCAGGCATTAGAAATCAACGAACAAAAAGTAGTCGACCAATTATGGAAGAAAGAAAACACTCGGCGAGTATTTGTGAGATCTTATTTTGAGACTAGGAAATGGAAAATGACTTTTTGTCTCTAAAATTGTCGCACTTTGAGTGTACTTCCGACTGACTTGGCGATTGTTCTTGGTTTGTAAAAAGATATCGCAAGAACCGATGTTAATACCGCACAGGAACACACAACATAACTAAATAACGAGAAACCTTAAGAATGTTAACGAACAGAGTTCTCGATCTTTACTTCTCATCTCATGATTTCTTCATTTAATCACCTACTAGAGCAAATTTAACAACTTTGTCATAAGAAATGTCCACCACAACAGGAAATAAGTTTGATTTTGCGTTGTCAGAAGATAAGTGAAATTAAAAAAAAAAATAAGATGACTCAAATTGCCGCAGAATTATCTAATTAACAAGAAATCAATTCATCGATATATTCATCAAAACGTTTCAGGGAGTGCAGTCCTTTCATGCCTTTAAAATTTGATTATTTTTCCTTTCTCTTGACCCCTATGTTTACCATTGATTAGCGTCATTGTGTATAGGTCTATACTGAAAGGCCTTCAAGACACTAATCAACTTTTTTTTTAAAGCAGTATTTCCATACAACAAAGTTTACGTAAAGTGCACCTGTCTCGAATCACTTTCTCGAAACCAAATAAGGATATGATCAACTACTAACTTGACACCACGTGACCAATCTTGCTCCCATGCGCAGAAGTTCAAGCGCAGAATACGCCCGAGACGGAGACAAGTCGAGAAAGGAGGAGGGAGGGACAGCGACAAGTGAAGGCGGAGAGCGTAGGGACAACCGAAGGAAGGAAAAGGGAAGAAAGGGAGACTTGGAAGGAATCGTAGCTACCCTCACCTCTACCGTCTACCTCACTCCCACAGGGGCTCAAAACCTCACCACGTAAGTCATTAGCGGGACAAGCAGGAACAGGTATGAAAATACGGAAAGAGAGCTCAAATTGAAAGGGAACTGCTTAAATTAATTAGCGTCGTGACAATGAAGTTGATGGATGTTGGGCCGGGGATGTGAGACATGATTAATGGTTCCTTTCTTCCTCCCATCGGGAGAGAACCCCATACTACCACTCTTCACCGACTCGACTGCCCCACCTCGCCGGCGACTCCGCCGTCTATCTCCCGCCAACTCCCTCCACAACTCCCCCCATCGACGACTCAAACCGTCCCCAGGGCGAGTGAGTGACAATCCCCTTCCACGGGTCGAAAATAAATTCAAAGAAATATAAGGAGGCGGCTAGGAGAATGAGTAGCGGAGGAACATAATACAAGTCTCTCGGAGACCGAGGGGAAGAACTAGTCCTGAAAGGGGTAAGACGAAGAGAGAATGGGAAAATGGTATTGAGACGGGCGCGAGAGATCAGACCAGCGGGAGGAGAGAAAAAAAGAACAGTCCGAAAAGACTTGTTAAAGACGGAGAAAGAAGCCCCATATGCCTCGCGGTACAAAGAGCGGCCTAATTGAGTAATACCGCGAGCCGGTAAGGGACTGGGCTGGTAAGGGCTGGGGTATTCGTGAGCGTACTGCTTATTATTGCCAAAGAGATATAGATAGGGAGAAAGCTGGCCTAAGGTTATACGGAGAAGGGACCAACAAACTGCCCACCCAGGTCGTTTCATCATTAAGAAGTAATCTGCAAAACCGGAGAATCCTTGTGCGTGGCTGGCAGAGCTTTGAAACAATAGAATTGGACAAGACCAGTAGGATGGGTAACAAAAAAATCAATTTGCCGACAAGAAACGTGGTATATCATTATTTATGCTTTCGTCCTAACAGAATAATTTTCTGGGAAAATTAGCTACGGTTTTTTTTATTAATAAATCCCATATTTTTTTACAACTCGAACGCAGCTAATAACATTAACAACTACGTCATTTTGATGAATTTGAAATAAATTCAGCTAAAGACATCCAACATGAACAGTGATCATACCGACCTCACTACTGCTTTAATATCCGTCATACATTCGTAATGGCTGAAAAATAGTAAAAACCTCGATCAAGAGAAATTATGCTTTTGTGGAGAATTCCGAGTAAATTCATTAAAAAAATCACCAAAATTTTAGTCTGGCAATGCGATACACATAATTATTTTAGATTACGCACTCAATCGACTCAGAAGAATTGGCCTGTTTACACGATACATTAACAAGCACGAGTTAATGTCTGATTACATGAATGATTTTGGGAGGACCGGAACGGAAAATGTAAAAATGCATGAATCAAATTAGAATAGGTTCTAATTTTTGTGCATGCATTCGCACAAGTTGGGTTTTTACGCGGTGCATTTTGACTTTCATTCTGTCGTTGATACATTTAAACATTAACTTGTGCGACCAAATCTACGTATATTCAACAAGAATCTTGTACGAGCTAATATGCCATGTAAACAGGCCTTTAATCTTTTCTCGTCGTCCTTCCCAGCGTCGACATTCTCGCATCACAAAGAGCTTCACAACGTTTAGGCTCTTCACCAGCCTTTCCTTCAAACTCGCAATATACAACATTCCTCGCATCATCTCCGGCATGATCCAATGTAATACAGGGTGAGGAAAAACTGTAGCACGAAATTTAAATCTTGGATAGCCGGTGCCAACGTATGAGAACCCAAAGGGGGTTCTTGGAAGGTTACATCGCACCGAGGATGGGACCCAGTAATACAACTGATACGCCCGCGCACCGGGGGAGGGGAGTGGAATGGGAAGGAAAAAGGATGGAGGCGCCGCCGCGATTAAGGAGCCCATCGACGCCTCCAGGCTAGGGATAGGAATGGAATGGAAGGGTAGGATAGGGAATACCTATCCTTGCCGCCATGAAAGCGACCAGGAACCACTATTAGCGAAACCAAAATTTAGTGTGCCAACGATTTTGGAAGATTTTTCAATAGAAGAGAAAAATCCAAAGATCAAATCGATGGATGACAGTTGGAGCCAATGAAATCGGAAACCCAGGGCGGGCCCGCGTAGAGTACATTCTTGAGGACTGGGAACCATGTCAGAGACTTCTACGCCCGCGCCATCTCAAGAGGGGAAGGACTGAGGAAGGAAAAAGGATCGCCGCGATGAGAGCCCGACGACGCTTCTGGGGTAGAGATAGGGATTGAAGGGAGGGATTGGGAATACCCTCGCCGTTATGAGAGCGACCAGGGCCCACTACTAGCGAAACCATGTTTTAATTTATCTACAGAAAGGAAAAAAATTCCCCATGAGGAAGGAAATTTCTACGATTTTTCGTACATGATAGTTGGTGCCAGCATAAACTAAAATTACTAATAATTTTAGGTCGAAAACGCAACATTTTTTTTAACGACAAAAACATTGAGCAAAGCGCTTCGATTGACCGCGAGTTAGCCCCGTTGCCAGACTCTGGACAACTCATGATCTCGAATGAGCTAGGTACCACTGAGGTAGCGAGCTGACTTGAATTGTTATTCTTGCAGCTGATCTCCTGCAGACACTACAAACTTCTAACAAAAAGTCAGTGGTACCTACTTTTGGTTCAAACCGGCATAAGCTATCCAGGGTTAGAATTTCGCGACACAATTTTTCTCAACCCTGTATATCCTCTCCACGATAGATTCCACCAATGGACATCCAACCTTCCACATCCCCCAATAACTTCTCCGCCACCACCAAAAGGAACACCATTAGATAATAAAAAAAGACCCATGGGCTCACTCACACCTCACCATGCCGACACGACAGCCAAATCGGTCACGAAACTCACACCAGTATCTCGGCTTTCAAAGTCACGCACAGGGACGGAGGGAGGGGGAATGAACGACCGGCGCATGTGCCGGTTGGCTTCTCTAATCGTTCGATTTATCGAAATTTCTCGATATTTTGATCGACTTGGCGACATCGGCCTTCGATGATGATGACTGCATTCGGAGATGTGGGCAAACTGTTTTCGCGATTTCCAACGGGTTAATTATTTCATAACGGCCAACGTTTCAAGCTCCGTCTCGGCGCTCACCATCATGGCTGAAATCCCGAGAACAGTTCACCCACATAATACGCCGGGAAAGCATCAAATCATATATAGCATTCGACGATATTCACGGCCGTCGAATTTTTGACTGCAAAGCGGTTTTAATTGACTTACCTAGGGATTTAAGAATGTAAACCAATAGCAACTGTTTGACGATGGTCAGTGTCTAACAATGGTTTATTTAAAGCATTAATAGTATGTAGGCCTCGGAGCCAGAAAGGTTGACTCCTCAACAGGTAACTAAGAGGTTACGGATTAGAAACCCACTTCATTGGCATTTTCAACAGCCAGAGAATAGATATTTGCGAATGCCCCAACGTTACATGCTTGACTAGACTTAAAATTAATATTTCGCAAGCATAATGAACACATACATTAAATGTCGTTGGTCATCCTTTGGTCAACCATCTTTTTACGAAGTACAAATTGATAAACAATAATCGAAGACTATGATTATACTTCGAAGATTTAAGAACTGAGTAATCGACAATATATTTCCATCGTGGAGTATTCGTTCGAGGCCAATCATCGATAAGCGAGCAATTCGATTACTTTTGTAAACGAATTTCGATGGTCGAATTCCCCTTTTCAAGGACCATCGGTCAGCTAAGTGAGAAAAGGGAGCCGAGGTGTTGAATTTTGTGCGGGCTGAGGTCTCAAGAATATTTTTTTTCGTCCAAGAGGTAGTCTCGCTTCATCGCGTGCCGGTTCCACTCGGGCGATAGCGATATAAATATCGGTCAGTTCTTTCAAGAAAGATCGGGCAAAGAAGGGAGGGGACTACTTAGGTGTAGGGGGGGCGCTATACATGGGTTCGGGCTCATTTGATATCCGATTAAAAGATAAATTTGGTTCGGGAATGATGGAAGGAGAAAAGGTTATGAAAGGGAAAAACACTGAACAGCGAGCTAATGGGAAATGCGGATCCATTAAAATTAAGGGAATGAAAGATTTTGAGGGATATGAACGAACAGCTGTCTCTGATTCCGTAGATAAATTACTATTTCAAGTAATATTTTCTACCACCCACGGGGTGTGGCCTTTATTTGCATACACAAGCTTGGTCCTTCTAAGCCGTATGACTTGTCAGAAGGCTCCATTTATCGTACATAGTGGCAACATTAAAAGCATAGCATGTATATAAAATTACAAAAAACAATTCCATAGACAAAAAAAACAATAACAAGGCAAAAAAAAGTTTTAGGAGCTTTGAATAAAAAATATGAGAATTTAATATAATTTGTACATTTCAGATTCATTTAGGAAATTACAACAGTTTATTTAGGAAATTACAACAATTACATTTTACAGTTTCACTTATTAATTCAATTTCAAAGCAGCTAAAAATCGACCTTGCGAGAATAATTGTCGAAGCTTTTCCGCAGCCTTATTTATGACTCAGCCAATCGACACGTTTTAGACTCCCGGGATGACGAAGCGCCGAGAAAACAACGGACGAGCGGAATGCGTGAAGCGCAGCGCGGAAAAACTGCAAGACCGGTGAATGCAGATGGAGGTTGAAAAAGGGAACGGGAGGGTGAATTGGAAGAGGGATGGAAGCATGTAAAGGCTGCAGCAGTGACACAGGTCGATTCACGGCGAGATTTCGCTTTGATCTCTTCCCGCGCCAGCTATCGAACAAAAGCTCTCGAAATGAAGGCAATTTCCCTTCTCGCCAATCCCCCCCCCCCCCACCCTCCGGTCAACCCCCGCGTCTGCCACCGCCGACCCTCCCCGCCACCTATTCAAGGGGATGATGGAGGAACGGAGAGAGAGGACAGAATTTCCATTCACGGCCCTACAGCCGACGAACCGCTATGCTCACGATGCCTCGCCATCCACGAGGCTGGGTCCCGACCTGAAGTCCCTCCTCGAGCCCCCTTTTCCGAAGAAATCCTCCAGTTCGTCTTAGAATAACCCTTTTATCACAATTATGGGGAGATACACCTTGACATCATCAAAGTGATAGATTTATTATAGCAGACTCCATCCGGGCTACTACGCGGTGGAACTACTTATGCATTCTGAAATCCTGTAGATACGTAATTATTATGTATGTAATCGCTGGCCTCGGAAGCGGCGGGATAAAGTCCTCGCCCGCTAAATCGAAGGTCGCGAGTACGAGTCCCGCCTGGGTAGGTTTCTCCAAACCATGGACGATTGTGTCCATTTAATTGTTAAATGCTATGATAATCCTGATGTAACGGCCAGATAGTGGGTAATAGTGACAGTCGGTAATGTGGCAATTCAAAAAAAACTATAAATAAAAAATTAATTAATAGTAACACTCATACGTGGTTTAAAGTATCCACGGTAAAATGTGATCCTTTCAATCGAGGCACTGGGATCTTTCTTCCAATGTCTAACGACCACTGATCGCCAATCGATTATTAATAGAAATTCAACGACCATCTTAAGCCAATCTTGCTGATTGAAAATGAAAAGTTAATAATGTAATTACACCTCGGAACATAATGGATGATTGATTATCACCGATGTTAATCAGCGATATAACGTCAACGACATACGGAGGCTCAAAATACTAATCGACAAAATAAAGTACAAACAAATTTTACAGACATTTTTATACGTACTACTGGCATTGAAGCCAATTCATTCTTTTCCTCTGGGTTTCTCATGAACAAAGTTGCCCTAAGACCAAGAATGAGAATGAGTCCCTGCCTTCCCAAGGTCTATCAGAGGAATTTAAAATGTTAAATGGGTGACCAAAGGCTTAATAAAATAAAACCATAACCGTGAAGTATTATCAATGTCGATAAGATTAGACCCACCTTATCCCCATACAAGGTACAGCAGATCAAATATTCAGGCAGCACGTTAGAGGAAAACGGATACGTTTGTAAGAACATCAGGAAAATATTGCATCAGCAAAGGAGGCGTTAATGAATAGGAAGGAGCTAATGAGAGGATCTTTAATCCCATACAGAGAGACTTTTGTTTCATGGTTGGTGGTGCAACTTCACCAAATGATGGCTGATGGTCTAGCCACTGTCTATAATGTAACGATTACTGACGTGAAATCTGCGTCAGTGGATCTATCTAAGGCCGTAACTGACCATTCAATATCGAAAAACAACGATTCAAGTAGACTTCGTAGAAAAAATAGAAAATTTCCACTATGAAAGAATAAAATTTAAAAAAGGACAATATTTCACCATCGGTAATTGACAAAAGTCCTAACTCGTCAGTAATGGACGACGATCGTCAATAAAAGTCAAGCTCGAGTCCCATCATCGAAATCAACGTACATCTACCACTTCTACAGACTGAATATCGACAGAAAAATCGATAGAAAAATCGATCATCAATTTAATCTAACGATCCTCATCCGGCCAGAAATTTATAGTAACTTGACTAAACATACTATCCATTTCTCCTTTTACTATTTCCGCAAATCTTTCCTTAGGTATGATCGACACGACCCATCAAACGATGCTTCCTCTGGCAAAAGGAGTACTTTGAGATCTGACGAAGGTGCGCGAGAGATAGGGTTGATGAGAAATTAATTACGCGCGTGGAGGATTACAATGAAATGCTTTGCTCCTTTCGACCAAAATAATACCTACGCGGAGGAATCCATGCGCATTCGACAACAACTCGCTTCTATTGTTCCTCTTATTGCCTACAGAGGTGCAAGACCTTAGAGATTCGTAATCATTCCAGCCCAGCATTCTTGAAATTACTAAAATAATTAATTTAATCATACTATTATAAGATTTCGAATGAATTAGTCACACAAAACGATTTTTCAATCCGCAGAATATATCATGATACTAGTTGCATGTTCTAACGCTTACGAAAGTACATACATGAATATGACGGTGATGCGTCAAAAGTTTTACCCTGCGCGCACTGCATGTATTAAAATAGCACTGATAAACATTCACATCGTGGCTGAAATGATAGAAATGAAGAGTTCGCAGGACTATAAAGCCTAAAAGAAGTGAAATAGCTATTATTAGATCATAAAAATCCCTGTATTACTATGAAAGATGAAATTGAAAGTAAATCATACGATTTTTTTGCTAAATATGTTCTAGTCAAAGAGATCAAGAACGCAAAGCATTGCCTTAGGGCCGTGATGAAAGAGATTTAATGAGATGAAATAGGAAAGAATGAATCATTACTAACCCGACTAGTACTCAAACTCGAAATTAATTGAACCCCACAAACCATTAGGCACGTACGATTTATCAATTATCTGCAGCAGATCATCAACGCATGGAGAATATCCAGAACCCAACAGTTCTTTCACCTAAAAAGTTCGAAACTAGAAGAGCTTTAAAAAAATACTTTGTGCAAAGTAATAAAGTTTATTTCTGGTTCCACCATGTCACCATACCACGAAGTGAACTCATGAAACATTGATGTGTCTCGTCTCGTTAACCCCAAACATTTGTATCCGTTAATGCTAACTAATAATCTAATGTTAACTAATAAGTAAGAGGTCGGCATTGGGTTTGATAGTATGTAGATACTATTTAAATGCATATTTTAAATGAATTAGGAACAAGATTTTTACACATTCCCACCACAACTTCATGCCACGTACAGCTCGATGGTATTCTTGTCTGACCACGCCCACCAACGTTGGCTCACCCACGATTACCATTCTTCGTGCGTCCTATCTTTTCCTCACAGCAGTTTCATTATAGATCACACCTCCTCCCTTCCATGATTCCCTTGTTGCGACTGGTTCCATCACGAACAGAAATCCTCTGGGAGCCTCTAATTTCCCAGCCTAGAACCTTCCATGGGCTGAAAGTGAGCGTGGTTTCGGATCTAATGCCCTCAATTTCACCTAATAATGCCAATTGTCTGTTCACCGAACCGATCCCATCAGCGTCGTGTCTTTCGTACAAAATACCTCTTCTTGCTTTCGATGCCACATTCTCTGATAATCCATACGTAAAATAACACAATATTATCAAGAAAGTTCATCAATGATCTTTTATAAAATAAAATACATATTAATAAAATTTAATGATCGATGGAATATTTGAAGTTGGGTTCCACTTGGTAAAGGGAAATTAGTTACAACGATATGCATGTAAATGATAATTGCATACAAATAAATCAAAATTGTCGTATACATACGTATTGTGTCCCACTATATTTATCTCTCATATATTACCTGCATATATGTCATTGTACTATACCCACCGTGAGAGATAATAATATACCGACCCAAAATACGTGAAAATTTTATACTGCGAAGTCGAGCGGAAACATGAACGAAATTTGTTTTTTTCTTTTAGGGTATTGTCCACGAATCAAATAATATCACGGAATGTTTCCAAAGATATCATTAGGAAGCTCAAAAGGTCCACTACATTACCTCACGGTCCTAAAAATTGCACTTGAATGAATTCTTATTCCTTACGTTGCATATAAATTATAAATTTAAAGGTATTTTCACAAGGAGCATTTAAATAGCTGTCTCCTTCCATTAGTGAATGCCCTTCTTTAACTTGGTATACCAAGGTTCATGGATAGGATAAGGGTAATAGGCGATATGCCGAACTAAGGAAAGAAATGAATGAAGCCTTAGCTGTTGGAGATGGTTTTTTTTTACTAAAATGATAAACTTCGGTATATTACTTTTAGGAATAATTTTAGAAACAATATCCCTAACATTATTTTATATAAACTATTTTTTATAAAATCTCGTCCTCATTATACAATGATGTCCTAAAAACTTTCACATGCTTGCATTTTACAAAAATATTACAAATTCTTGTATAACATGATGTCGTTTACCCCCGAGTTCTAAAAATTGTCGATTGTTATATACACAACTAAGTGCCTGTTGAGAAGTCTTGCGTACTATACCTAAAATCATATCTTTTAGTTAGCCTAACCTCCACAATATCAGATAGGGGGCACAGTTCCCACCCTATCTCCGCAGATATTCCCATACACCCTCCCCTCCCGGCCACCCCCCACCCCTACACAGCCAACATACCCACACCTCCACACATCCCGCGGTCGACCCGACAGCCAAGCCACACACCTTCCCTGTAATTACTGGGGATGAAGAGAGGGGGGAGTGGGTAGGTAGGTCGGAGAGAGGTGCAGTGGTGTGGGTAGCCAATGTGAAGGTAAGCGGGGAGGGGGATGGGGAGCTGGTCTTAGAAGCGAGAGGGTGGAGTTTTCCGAGGGGAAGGGAAAGAGAGAGGTCTGAGGTAGGCCTAAATTACATAGCATTCGCTTCCTCTCCCCTACAATTTTCCCCCAACCCTCCCTCACAGTCCCCGGAGCAACACAACAAAACACACCTCTCCTCCGCCACCATTATCATTTTTCCCTCCCAAACAACCCTTATGAAAACCCTCCTATTTCCTACAGGTTGAAAAGTTGGTCGATTTTGTCGAAGGAGAAGGGGGGGAATGGGATCGGTTGGGTATGTGTCCGTACAGACCACGCTACGAAGTTCGGTTCCTTCTCGCTGAGAATGGGTACTTATGTAACTACATCGACCACTTCCTACGTTAGAGGTTCGAAGATTTTTTCACCCGTCAGAACTTCGTAACATGATATTCAGCACAACGTATATAGTTAAATGAACAAGCTAGTCTCACTTTGAGTATAGTTAGGACATTTGGCTTTCCATATTTAATGAAAATATTTTTACATAATACTTCGTTTTTAAGAGATAATTTCTGCAATAATTTATCCGACAAATTTTTTTATAGATTTAATATCATCAAAACGTCAAGGTTTTCTTTCATGCTAGGATGTAATTATGTGCCAGATTCATTTCAAAAAGGGCAACTAATCCATCCTAGTTTTACATTCGTCATAACAAATGAATCTATCTCATGAGACTCATGTAAATTGAATTCGGCAATACAATAAATATTTTGATGAAAAATACTTCAGTCCCATTCCCACCTCTCCCACACCACCATTATCATCTTTCTCTCCCAAACAACCCTTATGAAAACCCTCTTTTTCCTGCAGGTTCAGAAGTGGGTCGATTTTGTCGAAGGAGAAGGGGGAAGACGGGATCGGTTGGGTATGTGTCTATAAGGACCACGCTTTCTTCTCGTTGAGAATAGACACCGACCACTTCCTATGCTATATTCCCATCGGGGTTTCGAGTCCTCGGTACAAAGAATTTTCCCCTCGCCAAAACTCTTCGCCTTTCGATACGCGATACGAAGCGCGCCACTACGTAAAAGTCTCTTTCTTTAACATTATGTAGAACGGGCTAGTCTCATTTTGGGTAAAGTTTGAACATCCAGCTTTACTGGTTTACCGTAAGTATTCTCACACCGTATTTCCTTAAGTCATAATTATTAAATTGTGATATCTAACATTTTACGAACGAAACACTTTACGAATTAAATATCATACTTAACATCATCAAAATGTCAAGGTTTTCCTCTATGTTAGATATAAGTACGAACCATATTCATTTCACAAGAAAATTAATGAGGTGGTAGCAATAAGCATTTTGGTTGCTGTCGCAGCCATGAAATAACCTTCTGAGCCAAGGCGTAATGTTTTTTTTATGGATCAGAACCATGAACTATAAAAATCACGCAACTTTCAACACAATGGTAGGCTTGTGTAGTGTGAAAAAATTTGGAGCGTAATTTTAATATGGTAAGTGGATGATATTCTGTTTTCCAATTATTTATCAATTAAGCCACGTAGTAGATACGAAAAGTTCACTAAAGCACGCCATGCATTGTTACGAATCGTGTTGAGAGTTTTACAGCTACAACAGATGAGCTCTTCAAACTTCCCTCTCACCAGAAGTCATGCTTATCCCGCAAAGAGACCAACTCCTCCGACCGCATTTGTGAGTTCGTGACGCACAACGAAACAATGCAACGACGTTAATAAGGCCAGGGGTTGAAATCCAGGTCAACGCCAAGAACTACGAGGTGTTGACCGCTGCAAAGATCCTATGCCACCTTATACGGTCCGTAATCACCCAGCAATGGAGTCAGCATGAAGAGAATGGCAAGAAGACGGGAAACTAACGCTGCTAAGCATGTTTCAGCGAGGTCAAAGCAAATTAAGATTTATCCGCAAAGTCCAACACAAAGGAAGGCTTATCTTTAATTTCAAACAAACTTATCTTCGTTATTTTCCCACCCAGGATTATACATCAATTATTTACAACGAGTGAAAAAAACACCAAAGGAATATAGAACTTTCTTGCACGTAAAATTCACCACATTGATCAAGAATGCAATTCGGTGATAAGATTTATACCCGGTTCTCATCAATCCTTTCAATGGTTACAAATAATATTATTTAACGTTTTCAAATCAGTTAATGTAACAATTATTGTTTTGGATTTCAAAGATGGGCAGGGAAAAAGTATCAAAGGAAAATCAATAACTTTGATCTTATTATTTGACTTTAATCCTGGTAAAATTATTTTGAAGTAACGGATCCACCTAACTTTCTCGGAGGGAACAATTAAATTGTTTGTCACCAATATCGCATGAAAAAATAAAATACAGGATTAGGACCAAGGAAATGAGATAAGCCCCAAACCTGAATGCGTGAACTTCGCACGCCGGCGGCAAATTTTAGGCGGTTATTTTAGGGTGAACTCTATCCTCACCGTTACTTATAAATCACCTAGAGAGTGAAACACCTAGCGAGTGATTGCTTATTCATTAAGTGATTAATTGGTCTATTTTGTTATTTTTATTTTCTCAATTACCCCCGAAAACAACACAATGTGGCCTTTACATCGGGATTTTTAACAATCAACATCAGACGATCGCGCACTCCCATGTCCTAGAAGGGAAAACCTATCCAGGGGGGACTAGAACCCGCGACCTTCGGTATGGAAGGCGAGGCTTTATCCCCGCAGCCACCGAGGTCGACAAGAACAATTTATTAGGAATATGAGGAGCGCATCTTATCAAATCGGCGTCGATTGTCGATGTGAAGAAAAACCGGCACTGTCACATTGTTATTACTTAGGTATTCTACCAAAGTAGGTTTCCATGGACTTAATAACAAGTATTGTGGCAGCCGCCCCTTACTTCAAGTACTCCCTCTCACATTCAAAATTAGGCCTACTCCCATTCATTCCATCTAAAAATCTTATTCTTTTCCTTCCTCTCCCTCGTTTACCCAACATTCTACACTCTAACACTGTTTTCAACACCCCCTTCTTTTTAAGTATTCGCTACGCCCTTAACTTCTGTCTCCTCCGTTACTCATCCAGAAGCTGTCTCTCCTCCCCCACCATGTCCAGCACTTCGTCGTTCCTCAATAACACAAACGATTGATAAAAAATTCGCGCCCATTTAACTCGTTTTTCTGCCCGTCAACGTAGTCTCCAAAATGTTTCTTGATAAAAGCTCGATTGGCAGATAATCGGTAGATCAGTAATTGAGGCGACAGAAGATCGCGTTTAGTGGAGACGACGGATATAAAAGGGGAACGAATAATATAGATTGCCTCTGGTCTGAAGGGGCGGGGTAAAAATATTTCTGAGGGAGAATAATGAATGACATTTTCCCTACAAAGATTCTTATCTAAATACATATCAATTTCGGGAAATACAATATTAAATTGCCGCTTCGATTGCATCGGTATAATTCCTCCTTATATTCGAAGGGTAAATAGCAAATAACGTTGACGATTGCATCAGGAACTGTACTTGATGATGCCCCGAGTACTTTTGGTGTAATTCCGGAAAACGCAGAGAAAAAATACGTTACTAATGCTTATTCGGGAGCGTTGCGGTCGAGTACTTCATCGATAGAAAAATGTCCCTTTGAAATCCATGTAAAGTCTTAAGACACACACAAATTAAGTTTGAAGCGGACCAGGGAATGAATTTGGGCCCCTATCCTGAATGTGTAAGATTCTCAAGAATGCGGCCACAAGTAATATCAGGGTGATCTCTAAAAGGGTGATCTCAATGCTAAAACGTCCTCACCATTACTAATTAGCCTTCGCACACAAGCACCGAGCGAGTAAGTGCTAATACACGAAGTAAATAGCTATAATTTAATAGATACTTAACCCCTTCCACTTGAATTTATTTTCTGAATATCGTGCTTCCGTCCTCTTTTTATTTTTTCTATGGTTATTTTTAAATGGAATGGTTGGTAATGAAAATGAGCGAAATAAAAAGTTGTAATCATTTCATATTTTAAGGTATCTAGTTAAATACATCGAGAACACAGCTATCGCTACTTGCATAAAATAATTTTGTGACTTCCAAAGCATCATATTTCATGAAATATTAGTTCTTTATGCACACTATGGATGTTTTAAACTTTCAAAATATTTATATAGTTCCACTAAATAGTGCTAAAATTATGGAAATCTGCTGACGAACAAGACTCGTCATTGCGAGATTGGCATCGGAAGTTTGTGACGAGTTAGACTCGTCACTTCAGTTCAAGGGGTTAAGAAATGTACCTTGTCAAATCGGCTTCGTTTGCCAACACGATGAAAAACCAGCACTGCTATAAACGACAGAAAAAATATTCGTACCCATTTAACTCCATTTTCTACCCGTCAACGTTGTCTCAAAAATGCATCTTCATCACAGTTCGATCGGCAGATAGGTAGACGGTAATTGAGGTGACAAAAGATCCCGTTTAAGGATATGAAAGGGGAACGAAATATAAAAATATTTTGAGGCAAAAAATGAATGATATTTCCAGGAAAGATTCATATCTGAACACGTATCAAATTCGGGAAATACAATGTTAAAACGCCGTTTCGGTATCGTCCATTCCCTCCGACGGTGAAAAATAATATAAAAAACGTTTTCCCTGCTAAAGACGTGCACAGGCAATCGAAAAGGGATAGGTGCTTTCAGCGATCGCGGTATCTATCATCGCAACGGATGCGATAAGGTTGATGTTTTCCAACACGGGAGAGAGAAAAGAGTGGGAGGGAGAATTAGAAAATTTTTAATCGAAAACTGACACGAGGAAAATTGCGAGGCATGCATCAGCGATTTTTCCGGCAGGGACTCACACATCCGCGACCATTCGAGATATCGAGCCTTGTGGCTCGCGATAAATGAAGAAAAAAAAGAAACTAATAACTTATCCCTCCGTCCATCCGAATCACTTTTTCATCAAGTAAAATATCTCTCCCAGGGCGCTCAACGGATAGGGCTGAAAGACATTGGCTCGTTATAACCAATTCTCGAGGGAGATGAAAATAAAACACAAACTGTAAAAAAAAACTATACTAGCAATTCGTGTTTAGGATAGTGCCTTTCGCATTATAATTTTTTTTGCACCTTCCTCTCCAGTTCGCCTTTATTCGTTTAGACTTTTTAAATCCAATTCCGTTGCAATCAATACGGCCACACATCTCCTGACCTACATACGTATCTATCCAATACATACACACGTCCTTCGTGAATGGATGCAATACGCTCTCATTGTCTTACTGTCAAATTTTCTACGAAAGACGACTACAGCAGTAAAATACACGTCCCACGAATTAAAAATAAACTACCTTCATGATGAAATTCATAGCACGAGGAAAAATTGGGTAACGTTTTAGACAAACTTCATTATGCAATTGGTGAAATCTTCTCGGGGTTTCCACCAGGTTGAGTTGCTTGTAGGCCGACGTATTGAAAGGTCGGCCTATAACCAACTCACCCGGTAGAAAACCCGAGAAGATATCACCGGTATCATACGCCGGGGAAAAACTAAATTATGTAGTCATTATTCGATGATTGTGCCTAGAGTTTGGCCATCCTATCGCAATGAGCCGATGAATGAAATAACACGCTGAATACTATTGAGGTTCATCATGAAAATCAAAACATTCGTTTAAAAAGGACGCACGCATACCTTATAGAAGCACAATGCAGAAATAAACTTGAGGGACAGTAAAAGATAATGACTACTATTATCTCCCATTTAGATCAGAGTTAGCAGGTCGCTGAATGAGAGGTAGTAGTTCATATCATCCAAATTAAGGGAAAGAAATTTTTAAAGACATTCACATACTGTAGATGCCAGGCACTCAACTTTCGTTATTTGAAGACATGTGGCCCATTGGCAATTATCATCAAAAAACGACCCTAGCTAAACGCGGAAGAAAATTAGAGCCTATAAAATAAAAAGGAATTAGTGAAATTCATTATGGTTAATAATGGTTACAGTCATGGTTTTTAACAAATCTGTAACTTAAATAAAGAATGATACTTCAAATAAGAATAAGGAACGAACTCTTGTGCTTAAACGAGATATGAGCATCTTTTCACATTACTTCGATAAAAATAATCATCTTAAAAGGTTCACAACACCAATAAAGCATGATACACTATGAATAATAGCACATAAAAATATTCACATAATATACCTTCTATGAGGTATTACCGTTCTACACAGTATAATTTCTCTAAATGGAACAAAATTAATCCGAAAAAGTTACGGTATCGGATGTAAAATATTTAAGGAAGAATTGGCGCTAACTAACAGAACAAGAAATCGTGGTTAAAATAACTTAAAAAAGATGAGATGATGGAACACAAAGTCAATCGACCCAAACTGGTACATTTCTTCGTCCACTGTCGACGACTGAATTAAGTGAGGACACAGTGTGGAGATTTATGATAAAATTAATTAAGACCCCGCGATCCGATCGCCAAGATTTCTATTCCCTGCAAGAGATGGACGAGGAGAACGTATCACTTTATGGTCGTAAATCTCATAATCAGCGAGGGCGACGGGCTGGCGACCCAGCGTGGTGCCTCATTACGTATTGCGTCCTCGGTGAGAATTTTTAGCGACAAAAAAATTCAAGAGAGAGAGAGACGAAGATGAAGAAAGTACGCGTGAAAATAAAATAATGAAATGGGAATGTGTATAGACGATTGAGATCCAGAGTTTCTAATACGTGCACGCACTGACGATACATGCATATCGCATCACACCCACGTGATATTGACAACGCAGTTCCCTTAACGGTGGCACACCTAGGTTTTCCTGTAAGCAGACACATCACTCTCTACATTGACAGGACGTGTTACATAATTTTGAAACATATTTTTAAAAAATTTTGACACATTAATCACGTGCAAACTTTCATCACAAAGTTTTGTTGTGGGCTACCACCTTGCCGCGGAGGTTAGGCTTGCGCGCCACAATGTCTCCTAGAACAGGCAATGGCTGAAGTAATTCTTATATATACCATTTAAGGGCAAGCATGTCAGATAGATAGCAGGACAGGAGTCACACTAAAAGAAGTATACGTAATGGTATGTACGTGAAGTGAACCAAACACGGCAAAACGCTCACATCATTCAGTTTATAGCTTACCCTAAACATAAAAGTAAAATACAACTAAATAAACATATTAAATTGATTCGGAAAGAGCACTTACAAATAGTATTTCGACAACTCACCTTTTCAAAAATCAGAATAAGTTTTCTCAAAGGTGAACACAGCCGGCTAGACACATGAAACTTTCAGTACTAACTGGTGGCCATGAGGACAACTAACGACAAATATCACCAATGGCGCCCCTGTTCTCAGAACAGAGAACTAGGGGGACCCAATTAGGGAAGGGGACGAAATTTGGCGCCTTCATCTTATCATGTAAGAAAGTTGGAATACTTATAATACACACACTATCCACGTACGATTCCTTTGACAGTCTTTGCGCAACGCAGGTAACAGGCGATGTCGCAACACGAAAGCGTTTGTTGTAGGCATCTGGAGGAGAATGAAGGAAGTGAAATGGATGGAGAGGTAAAGATACGACGTAGTGCTACATATGGTTGGCGTGGAGAGAAAACTCGTACATGAGATACGGAGGAGAAAGGAAAAGAGGATGTAGTGAGTACTAAGCAGGAAGGGGACGCTGACGCTCGTGAGAGAGAAAAAAAGGTGGAAAAAGCGTAGATCATAGAAGAACAAATAGGTATCATGGATATAGAAAAGACTTATAGTTAGAATGAAAGAGAACACGCCTTATTGTGATTTAACGCAGGAAGGGGAGGGGGTTGGAGTGATTTCCAAAATGTTGCACTTATAACAACGTTACAATGTCTTTAATAAATCACCATAGAAACACAATCATTACTGATACATAACCACACTGTAAGATGCAAAAGCTCACACCCTTTTTGTAGTTCGTATTACGCCTGCGTTAATGTGACTGCGCAGTTGCGACGAAGAGTGGCGCTCCGGGGTTTGAAGGAACGTCCTGTCCTCCAATTACGACGTATAAGGCAAAGGGTTTCACCTTATTATCCAGCCTCCCGCGGGGGCAACGTAACGCATGGCACTTGTCACGACGAATTAAATGCGGCCCCATGGAATAGTCGCGATGGCTGGTGAGGAGATGAAAGTGGTGAAGTTTCGCATCCGTCATCAGTGACCTGACTAAAATTTCCTCGCCATAATCAAACTGTTTTCTGATACAGATTGCTTTCTTTGGCTTAATAAGAGGTGTCTGGAATGAATTAAATGGCGACTTATAGAAAATTCGCAGTGTACGACATAATTCATTATTTAGATACCAATTTTAGCGAAAAAAACCTTTTACTTTTATTCATTTTTCGAGAGAATACGTACCATGTTTTTATCAAAACTATTTCTAGAACATTTTCAAGCTGAATCCTATAAAAGTATTTAAGTAAATATTCTTACCAAGGAAATTTTAGTAAATTCCCAGTCTCTTGAGTAAATAAATTCAATTACCATAGATCAATATCTAATGTAAACACATTGCACCTTGAAAATATATTCTCTTCTTCAATTAAGATCACTTTGTGATAGGTGACTAAATATACTTACATCTTTACAACCGATAACTCTGTGGAGTTTTCAATAGAGGTTTGGTTAACAGGCCGTAAAGATCCAGATTAAAATCTGAGTAAAGTTTTTGCCTCATCCAAATATAAATCCTCCGATTCGATTTTCATATAACATAAATACTTCGTAAGAAAACGCAAGGGCTCTAAAGAGAAACAGACCCTCTAAATTGAATTAAGCGGTTGAAATACACCCGTAGCTTAGTACGGAATGAGCTCTACGAAATCTTGTCATAAATAATATCACTAACCTACGAATAGAAAATACTTTCTGAGTGAGCGTATACGGAGATATTAGAGGTTCACAAACAATGAAAATATTTCTTTCGCCCTTCTTTTGGCTGCACTGACCTGAATGATACATTAGAGGAAGCCAAAAAGCCTTCATCCAGACTCCATCATTTCTTTTTACACCAAAAATTTACTTTTTACTCCCTTGCCATAAAAATCACACTGTTCTTTTTTAAACAAGATTCTCCTAACTTACTCCAAAATCTTCCGATATCTTTTATCCTGAGAGCAAAGAATAATTCCCATGTTATATTACATTTTAAGTAAGAGGTAGAATGTGCAAAAAAGTGACCAAGAGCCATCGTGCAGGACCAGGCTCATGACAAATTCTTGACGAGCGTCTCAGAAAACGTGTAAATGAATTGGAACGTAGCAAAGATGGCATAATAATTTACGAAAGAAAAAAACTCTAATTAGGAATTAAAACTCCTGTAATGATTAACACGAAATGAACACGAAAAGGGAGAAACACATGCAAAAAAAGCGACCTTAATAACTCATTAAAATCCAAGGTTTGACCAATTAGAAGTTCATTAATCCAGTGGTGGAAAAAGAAGGTTCCTTGTAAAGAGCAAAAATAAAAAAAAATGTTACCGACACGATGCAAAACAAGACAGAATTGCTAAATACATTGTGCTTAACACGACATCAGAAACGAATACTGCATATTGATTAAGAACTTCGCATTCCTGAGGACCTCTCGAACACCACTTTTTTCATTCACGATCGCGAAATAAAAATTAATCAAAGCAAAGAAAACATTTCAGTCACTCATGGGAATAAGAGAGAATTATATTCCCTGACGTTTTAGAAGGAAAAATAAAACGTTAAGTTTGAAATTCAGGAGGCATTGGCAATCGAGTGAAATATTTCTCTTATCTTGCAAAATTTATAATCCAGGTTTTCATACTTTGCTAATTATACTAACCAACCTTAACGTTCGAGTAATTTACTTCAAACTAAGAAACTCATAGCAAGCCTCTCACTTACGACGGCTTATATTCTGTTACTTTCATCTAAAAACGGACGTAAAAATAAGTATGCCTTCAAACATTGTTAGCAAGTAGATTAATATTTTTTTCAATCGAAGCTTAGTTTAAGCCGAATGTAGCCCCATACGTATTCAATTGGTATTTTTCTACCTCAACCTACAGGATTAGATTTGCGAATAACGCAACAGACAAGTAAAGGAATAGCCAACGTTTTAATTTTGACATAATTATTTATTAGGAAAGTGCGACGACAAAGTGAGGGAGATTAGCTACTTTTCCCTCTTTAGACCACATTTGGAATACGCTGCCAGTGTTTGGGACCCTCATGAAAAAGGCTTAATAACAGAGTTAGGCAGAGGCGTGCAAAGAAGAGCTGCCAGGTATGTGAAAGGTCGTTACGATAGTCTTGTTAGTATAACTGACCTCTTAGATAAACTCGGATGGGAATCTCTGTCGGACCGAAGATTGAAAAATAGACTAAACCTTTTAGATAAATTCAGGAGCAGTGTCTTTTCTAACGACGTTAACCATATCTTACGGACGCCAACATACTACGGAAGATCAGATCATATAAATAAAATAAGAGAGATAGATTGTAGAACAGACAGATTCCGAATGTCATTTTTTCCACGATCAATAAGAGATTATAACGGCAGCGAAGGAACTCCAATTTAGATTTCATGACTTGTGGTGTAGCCAACTAACCTCTGTAAAACTTAATGCACGTTTCTTAATTTTATTATTATTTCTAACAGCATATGGTAGTATAATTTGTTAGTATGCGTGACGTTTTTTTTACTGTGTGATGTGCATGTGGGAATTCAATAGTATTGCATGCTGGTGATTGATCACCGCCTGCCAAACACCCTAGAGGTGGCTCGCAGGGTATTATGTAGAGGTAGATAATTATTGCGTGAAGAGGAAACTCAAACCAGTTTCGTTGTCAAGTTAAATTTATACTAAGGATGTAAAATTATCGACTAAGTTCACGTCATTTCAAGCAGAAAAAAAGTATTGTGAAAACGCTTTCATTCAATAGTACACAGGAAAAACTGAACAGAATATTTCCTTATTTTCACGAATAAGGCATGATTCTAGTGTAATAAGACATGATTCTTTTACCAGTGTAACCTCCTCGGAGGAGTTGAAAAGGAGGGGAGGTAGATGGGAGAAGCAGAGAGAGGAAGGGGGCGGTAGGGGAGGCAAGTGGTGTGGGTCAAGAGACGGCGTGTGGCCGTGAACTCGTGACGTCACGCGCATCAATCAACGCGCGGGACGTGATGCACGTTAAGAGGGCACGCCCCTCGGACCCCTCCCAAAACACTCCCACCCCCCCCCCCATTTCTCCACCCCACAACCACTAACACATCGCATACCCGACGTACGAAAAGACCTGCTTATCTCCTGACTTATTCTCACCTCTGGAAATCCACTAGCACGAGCATCAACCGCAGCCACCACCACCATTATACGCGCGCTTTGACTGAGCCACTTGAAGGCGCCAAGGCGGGAGAAAAGCATTTCAGCGCGGACGGGTGCTGGGTGACTGATTCGGAACGGATTCAATCGAGATCTCGATGCACGCTGATGGATGATCGCGGGCGTGACCAAGTCGACGGGAATCTCAGCCGGGCTGCTGCGATAGCGAAACACGAATTCAATCCGGATCATACTCCGAAGCGAAGTTGGCATTAATTGGAAAAAATTACGGGCGAAGAATAATGCCACAAATACGCAATAATCACCATTAATAAATATGTGGCTTGGTGCTACGAGGGCGTGTGAAAATCGCTTACTTTTCAGGAGAGTAGTCTGAAATTATAATGGAAAATTCAGCCTTATTTAAAACTGAAGCTAAAAAAAATATCCCCTTAGAATTTTCGGAACATTATTACCTTATTATTTTATACTACACTATCCTCCAGATTTTAATTCCAAGGAGGTATAATCACAAAAGAGTAAATTTTTCACATTAGGCCTTTTAGCACCAAGCCACAAAAAGTTTCTCCTCTATCCGCAATTTTACCAAAACCCTTTGGCTTTCTCGGCCGCTGCATAAATCGCTACGCTATCCACATTATTTGCATCCAAATACAAACTACTGAGACCCATAGATATAGAAGTTCTACCAGATGATAAATCAAGGATGGTAACTCAAGGGAGAATGAACTTCAAAGACGCCACTACTAGATGTGCACCCTGCGCAAGCTAGCATGGGACCCCAAGAGACGAAACCAAGACCCAAGAACCTCATCGTATTGAAACCATGGGAATAAAGGAAGCTGGACAGCGTAAAGGTCAGCGCATTGGCCAAAAATGCCATAAGCCTACAGTTCGATTCATGGACCAAGGGAGCTTTTCCTAACGGCAATTTGTATGAATTTCACCAACGTGTAAGCGGCACGATTAATATCATAGGTTGACCTTGGTTGTCAACCGCTTTAGCAATTAAAAACCTTAATAGCGTAGGGTCGTAATGCTTATACCGAGCGTTTAGATTGACCACATTATGACAGCTTATGGAACAACGAATTTTGGATTTACCAGATATATGTATCTACCTAAATACATTCATTGAAATAGTTGAAACGCACCCTACTAAAACATAATTTCTTAAAAATTTACGAGGTTGATTACATACGTTCAAATCATAAACCAAGCTCTCACGGAACTGGGGAGAATTTTATATTACAAATGAGATGCTCCAAGAAACATTTGTCACCTTAACTACAAAATTGAGGTTAGTTGAGAGAAATTTTTCAGCACTACACTAAGCCTAATTCGTGCCAGCCGAATTATAGCCTCCATCAGACCAAATGCTGTTCCTTTTTATTGTAATCTAATTAGATAAGTATTTCTCGCCAATTCCTATCGAATTTGGAGTAGGAAGTCATATCGCGATTGGTACTTTTAGCGGGAGCACACGTTATTGCATCTCCATTAGCTAAAATAAAAACATTCAAAAGTTTTGATTTCGAAATTGGAAGTAAATGAAATTGTACTAGCCACATTCTGGTCAAACATATGCGTTTAGGGGATAACTACGCCGACCATTTCCTGGCCACGTAAGTACTAAAATAATCGTTTGATCAGGGTGCAATATTAAAAAAAAACTCATTTTAGAAGGAAGGGTATATTTTTTCATCTACTGCACAAGAATTATTACACCGACAAAGGATCTGACAAAGAATGGAAGCTCAATAAGAAAGCGCCTGTAATTAGGAATGTTGTCCTACCCATTTTTCCCGCAACCAGGGAATGAAACAAAATTTAATTCTCTCGCTAAACCAATAATATTCTTTCGCAAAGTGAATAAAGATACACAGTTGAAACAGCGATTTTGAATTAATCTCCTAAATTTACCCATCATCTTTTGTGTTATGAAGGAAAATGAAAAAGATAATTAGCTTGCGATGTTATTTGAGGCTTAAAATATAATATCCAAATATTTGTAATAATCTCACTGACGGAAAACGCTGCGCTTAAAATGCACGGAGCTTGGAAAATTAAACGATAATTTAATGTGCCCAGGGCAATATTTTAGTACACATTAATCCGAACGCGAAGCATGCTCATTTAAGAGAATTACAATCCTTTGATAAAATAACATGTTAATGCAACTCGATGAAAAATACAGTCGTGAGAAAACTAATGCGGCCATCATATGCAGAGCTACATTATTATTTAGGGTCAACTACATATACAACACTCGTTTTCGTCTGATATTACCAAATGAAAGTCCAAAAGATGCAGAGATATAGACAAAACTCATAACAAAACCATTCTACAAGCTACGCATAACTAGCTTTTTACATTAATTTGAGAATATATAAAATTACGAAAAATAATTCATCACATAAAAATTACAGTGAGCTCAATGAAGAGTAAATAATGTTGTTTAGGCATGCATGTAATAG
This sequence comes from Ischnura elegans, assembly GCF_921293095.1. Classification (NCBI taxonomy): domain Eukaryota; kingdom Metazoa; phylum Arthropoda; class Insecta; order Odonata; family Coenagrionidae; genus Ischnura; species Ischnura elegans. The sequence continues at coordinate 47,647,255 of NC_060254.1, read as the reverse complement.
CGAATACAGGTCAGGTATACAGGTCCCTGTATTATACTAGTACTTATTTCGAATACTTTACTAAAACTAAGGGCCATTTGAAGCTCAAGAAAGACACTCATGCCTTAAAATTTCACGTTCTATCACCCTGAGAGGCTTGAACGCGATTTTTGTGGTGACAATCGTTAGAAGTGTCGCGATAGATATAGATTTGCGGACGTATAAAATCAATTCAGGGTCGATTTTGTGGAATATTGCTATATCCATGATTAGAAATGCGCGAAAATCGCAAATGCGATAAATGCGATATAGATGCGATGTGCGCAAATAAATGCTACATAGATGCGATGACTGGACTTTTATGATTTTTTACGCAAATTTGCCTTCTCCACGGCAAAACTCGTACATATTGTGCCGAGCGCAGTTTAAATGCTCTGCCGACACACCGCTAGTTGGCTGGGACTCTTACGTGGCCGCGAACTACAAGTGGGCGCGGGCAAGCTACACCTCCGCCACTATATCTCTTATTCCTTAATTTATCACTGTTCTACAACATAATTATTTAAAATATCCTGTATTTTTTCATATAACTATATTTCACTACATTTTATCGTCATCTACCTCATTACGAAAATATGAAAAATGGACGCTACAAAATTCGATAAACTGTTATTGAAAGTGCGATAAAATAAAAATGAAAGTGCGATTTTCACGTATCTCTATCCATGATAAAAACACAAATGGTAATTTACACACTTTATAATTTATCACTTAACGACCGACCATGGTTTCAACACTTAGTGTCATTTTCAAGGTTACTCAAATTGTTGAAATTTTCATTTACAATCCTTTGATAAAATAACATGTTAATGCCATGCATAACCATGGTCTGTCGTTAAGTGTTACATCTACATCTACATAATACCCTGCGATCCACCGCTAGGGTGTTTGGCAGGGGGTGATCAATCACCAGCATGCAGCATGCATTTGGACTCCCACATGCACACCACACCGTCCAAAAAACGTCCCGTATAATAACAAACTATACTACAATATGCTGTTAGAAATAGAATATAGAATAGAAATTCAGAAACTTGCATTAAGTTTTACATAGGTTAGTAGGCTACACTACAAGTCATGCAATTTATTTACGAGTTCTATTGCTGCCGTTATAATCTCTTATTGATCGTGGAAAAAATGACATTCGGAATCTGTCTGTTCTGCAATCTATCTCTCTTATTTTATTTATATGATCTGATCTTCCGTAGTATGTTGGCGTCCGCAAGATATGGTTAACTTCGTCAGAAAAGACACTGCTCTTGAATTTATCTAGGAGGTTTAGTCTATTTTTCAATTAAATTAAATAGTGTGGAAATTACCACTTGTGTTTTTATCATGGATATAGATTTGCGGAGTAAAACTCGCGCATTTTAGCACATTGGATGCTGAACTACCACCATCACGCCTGCCATCTCCACTGCCGGCAGGACAGGACTGCCAAGGGGCCAGCGGGAGCCACTCAGGTCCAATCAGTGGAATTTCCCCATCCCCATCACAGCCCACCATATCCCTCCCCAACGCATCAACCAGTCAAAAACCCCTCCCCCATCTCGCGCCGCAGTTCTCATTTGACGCAACCCCCAACCACCTCATCCTCTTTCTCCACCTTATCCATCCCTCCCTCACAATTCCCCCCTTCAACCCCACCAACCAACCAACCATTCATGCCGCCTTCATTCGATTATCTTCCCCGGGCCACGCTGATGCACTCTACGACGCTCCGTAAGCGCGGGCACTCCCGCCAGCCCATGAAAAATACATTGTCCGGCGTCCTTTTCGTTGGAGTAGGGCGGGGTGGGGTGGTATATCGAGTGGTGGGTTGCGCGAGGGTTGCTTTCGGAGAAGGGATGGGACAAAGTGCATCGGCGGCGAAGAGAAGGGCGGATTGCGTCTCCTCCTAAAATTAGAGTGCAAGGGGAAATAGTAAAGAAATCGTCGGTCTATTCCAGAGAAAGGGAATGCAATGTCGACTTGGAAATATCTATTTGATCATCATCATCATCACCAGTCATAAAATTGGTTTGACGCAGCTCTCCACTCAGTTCTCCTATCAGCTATTCTGTTCACACCTACCTATTTCTTCCATTTCACATCCTTCCTTGAGTGTTCCTCATATTTTGTTCGAGGTTTTCCTTTCCCGTTCTTGCCACACCTTGTCCCTCGACGGTACATACCTTACTTGAACAATTTGCAGAAAATAAATTGTTTATACCACGAAAAATGATGGATTTGCTGTAAACAACGCAAATCTCTGCTAACTTCGAAACCAATGGATCAATTGAAAATTGATTGTTACCGATGTATGCTGTGCGATGAATTGAAGACTACTATTGATAACATTTACATTAAATATCGCTTATAAAGTCAGCATCGATTAAATTTATCTAAATGTTTCTACACTCGAACTTGCAGCTCCGTCGTGGGAGAGGGAGGAGAAAATTGGGACGTAGTTGCCACCGACTCGGCCGAAGGAATCAGTGGATGATCCTTAAACTGCTAGGGTACTATACGTCACGATGCACGATATGGCAACTGCTTACGGCTTTGGGAGAGAGACTCTTCTGTTGCATTGTTTTGGCCTGCCTTGCTAGGCAGAGCAGAAGCGATAACCAGAGCTCAAAACAAGAATAAATATTAAACGATACTGAATATACTGCTGACATGTAACGTGCATGATTTAAGTGCTTGCATTACTTAAATTCTACGGCACACAACAGTACCAACAAATTTTCAATTGACCCATTAGTTTCAAAGTTAGCAGAGGTTTGCGTTGTTTACAACAAACCCGTAAATTGTCGTGGTATAAAAAATTTGTTTTCTGAAAATTGTTCATAATAGATCTGGCTTTCTTATATCAATATTTCAAGTTATTGGAACGAAAACTACGGGAATACCAAGCGCTCAAACTTGGGCACTTGATTTTACGCACAAAAAACGTTTACCTTTTTTTGAAAAAAAATTAAGTACAGGAAATAATATGGGGTGGAAATTTTCTTGACGCAAATGATCCAACGCAGAAATAAATTCACTATCGTATGCTTTTTGTTGCATTGAAATTAATTACCTCATTCTGACGATAGAGCTCCTTAAACTCGGGTGTATTGCTTTTTTACAGACAGTAGATCTTTTGGACTCTCATTAGGTAATATCAGACGAAAGCGAGTGTTATAACAATAGTTGACCATCAATAACGAAGTAACTCTAAATACGTTGGGCGAATTAGTTTTGGCGTGTACATATTTTTGTGCAACCAGCGCCACAATATCAATAATTACAAATACAAGCTGTCACATTCTGACGTCCTTGCTTCAACGGCTGCATGATTGTAATTTCTCAATTTCCTTCATATAGTGTCAATTTTGACTCACCATAATTTTTGTTAACTAGGACCCAGGAAGTTCAGGAAGATCATACTAACCTGGAAAAAATTAAAAAGACAGTTATTAAAACTTGTTATTGATGTAACAACTTATATTTTACGGTTTAAAAAAACAGCTTCGTCAACAAAGAAGAGAAATATTTAATATATATCTTTGTGATACAATTGAAAAAGGTATTAGACTAATACCTATACTTGTGCAACGAACGACACAACAGTAATTTTCTACAGAATCATAATAAGCGAGCTTGAATTCAGGCCAATAACGGAATGTAAGATAAAAACACTGAAGGGTATTGGAAATGATGTATTGGAGCGGGGCTAAGGGAAAATCAAGGATAGAAGAAGCTACATACGAAAGAAATCTACGCAGCATAAGAGTAGAGGATTGCGTAACAGAGGACATCATGGCCAAGTCACATGCGAAGGAATTGAAATAGAACGACTTCCATGAAAGATCGTGCAACGCAAATCCCAGAGGAAAGGGAATTATGGAAGGGCAAAGAGATATGAGTTACTTCCGATGACGACGACCCGTATTACAGGGAGAAATAATAGATCGTACAGTAGTCCAATCACTAAACTCAATGTAACCGGTAACGATGCTATCGAGACGTTCTATTTCGATATCAGGCTTGATCTGGAAACGAAGATTACCACTGATGCAGTTGATATCGATTTACCTTAATCAGATTCATACAAATATTATGCGTGGGTCTTCATAAATTCGGAAATAATAATGCAAATATAATTTGAATACGATATAATGATTTACAAACATTCCACTTAACTACAGAGGGATGGACTTACACAACAAACTATAATAATTCACCCAAAAAGCGTAAAGAGCTTAAATACGGTTTTGAACGTCTTTCGAGCTTCAAACCGGGTGTGGAATTCCATTTCTGATGGGAAGCCAGAGAGACATTTAGATCCACTATTCATCGGAAAAGAATCAAATCCTTCTGGATAAAAATATGAGGCACATGAAGTAAAATCTTGGAGAATGGAGGGAGACCATCCGGCTGGAAGCCCGAATAGCCTTTTTCGAATATAAGAGGCCCCTACCCGTATTTTAAAAAAATTCTAAAAGTCTTTTAAGAAATACGGTAATTAATGTGGATACCTAACATCAAGCCTGGATACGTTGATGGAATGTACGAAAATAGCTAACCATCTTTAACCGAACTAATCGTAAAAATAATGTACAGAAACAGCTAACTATCAATAACTAATCCATTGTACACATTTCGCGGAGAAATGTAATGTATTTTTTTCTTGGGAGGAAAGAGGTTTCTGTCGATTTTCCTAGCTCCGCTAGGTGAGATTACGAAAGATATTAATCTACTTTCAACTACATATCTCATCTTCACCTTGCGCGTTGGCCTGTGAAGAGGGGATAGAGAGGAGGTACTTGCAGGTCATTTAGCATTAACCCCGACGGGAGTAATCACGCAGGGTGTGAGCGAGGCAAGGGCTCCGCAGCTGCATGTGGCACTCGGAAAAGCACACACGGCGGCCTCCGTTTGCCTCCGAGTACTGTCCAGAGTAATCAACCGAATTGCAACTCAGGACCCGCTGTTGAGCGGACGAAGGGCAACACCTTCCCCAGGGTCTCCGAGACACCTACGACGGAGCCTTCTGCACAAATATTATCAACCGCTTCGACACATCTACCAATGATCACTTTCGATCGATGTAAATCTGTTTCACCCGTAGAAAGTACATCATACAACAACCATACGATATGTAAGTACGCATCAATAGGTTCGACACTTGAGTAGTTATGAACTTTTACCGATAGAATCCTTTTTCCTACATCCGAAAGATAATACGATTCCATGCGAATCGAACCATTTAAAAGCATATGTTGATATTATTTGGTAGAACACTTTCTCCTCCTATGAGAGATAGAATACTTCTAACTAGTACTAGAATTTTCATGCACTAAATGAACTCACGGGCTGTTAAAAAAATTGCAAACAAGTCAGAGTACTAACCCATTCCCATTAGCATTAACAGAATTCATTATCCTCCAATGAAAAAAAAATTGAATACAATTGGTATGCAATGTACACCGAACAAATGATTTTTACCAAACATATATTAATACAATGGATATAATGCCTCACGGCGAATGAAAAGGAAATTTATATAATTTTTATTCAACAAGTACGTACCTATAGATTTAAAGAGATATTTTATTACAAGTGGCCGCTCGTCGCCGAATCCGATGAAAAGAGGGGACTGAAAAAACAATGAGCTAGACAAAACACGCAAGTTATCTATTTATAACAGTCAGAGTCGTTAAAATAGGACAGCTGATCTCTAAAAATAATACCCTGTTTATGTTCTGAATGTTTGTAAGTCCCCCAGCCTCCGCCTTGCCCACTGTGAGCCAATTATAGCACACCGTCTGGACCAAATACGCCCCCATCTCCTCCAGTATCATCGTCTAGACGGTGTGAGCGTATCCTCGTCATGATGTTAAGTTCCACTGACAGATCTCGGGTTGCGAGGGCTGATTCCCGTCTACACAAAACATTTTAATAGGCAACTCTCCACGCACGCGGAGGAAGAAATTATCCGTAAAAAAGAGAAGTATTTTAAAATCTTACTAAGTAGGAGGAACAATTTTTTATGCCACATTATTAGATGATGAAGAAAATCATTAATGAATGATTTATTGATGCTCTGGGAATCCCATTAGAACAAAAAAAAAACGTGGCAAAGAATACATTCTACCTAAAAATACGATGATTATGAAATAAGCTTAACACTAATAAAAGTAATTGAAAGAAAATTTTCGAATAAAAATCAAATTAAACAAAAAAAGATTCTTAGAAGTCAAACAGTACAGTACTACGTTTTTAAATATTCATACAATTTCTTCTTAAAAGACTCCTGGGAGGAGGAGCATTTTATTAACTGGGTTGATGAATTTCAAAACTCGGATACAGTTTTTCAGGAAGGATTTTAGATATTGTTTGGTACAGGTTTGGGGTATGTGGAGAAGGATTAGGTCTGCTTAGGCTTTTCTGGCGGAAATACTAGTCTTGAGGGATAATAACTTAAAGAGATATTCAGGCGTTTGAGCATGAAATACGGAGAAAATGAAGAATCGAAATGGAAAGAAAATCATCGACGGATATGTGGACTAGAAGAGCAACGGATGGTCCCGAAACAGTTACGTGAGACAGGTTACTAGTGATGCGAAAGGAAAGAATTACCTATATATGATATGGTTATCAGAGAGGATAGCGTAGAGAAGACATGCGTAAAACCAGCTCAAGACAAATAACTTATGGTGATGAAAGACAAGACAGTAAAGTCGTCACCAAAAAGGTATTGTTCCTGAAAATAGCATCATCGCTTAACAAGATTGCAACTTTAAGGGTAATAAGACAATTTATCCAGAACAACAGTAGAGTATTTTATTATTTCCTATTAAAGTATTTGATAATTTTTGAACACTTAGAATTTAACACCGTTTTTGGCTTTTTTGGACTCACTTTGATGGGAATAAATTAGATTGATGACCAGATTCGCACTACATGAAAGGGACAATTACAACATCTGCATGTCGCAAATAAATGGTTTAAAATCAAATATTAATATATAAAAGTAAAAGAATGAAAATTCGTCACGTGGAGCCCATAAACATTTCCCAACATGCAACTCGCCTTTGAAAGAAAGTCTCTATCGTGATCCCAAATGTGCTGACTGTTGTGATTTCGAATCGGCCTTTTATTGCCATAAAGGTACCCACTTACGGATGGAAACACTTTTAGATAAAAGCTTTGAAATCATTAACAAAGGGAATACCACGCGCTGGAACAGATTTCGCACGAATTTCACCGCCAATCATCAAATATAATCCTTGCGCCGAAACCTAATGGTGGAAACACACTTGTCGCCGGGGTAATCCGTCGGGCGGGCTTAAAAACTAAACACGGAAAAATAATAACAAAAACAATGAAGACGCCAAAATGGGCGGAGGAAAAACTGAATCATCAAAGCGAACGCTCAAAAAAAATACTCCGCATGATTCGAAAACAATTAAAAAGGATACAAAAAAAATGAAAAGCTATTCCGAATGATACACTCTTCCCGGCTAACAATGCAGAGCGTGTGCAGTTCGCTTGCCCCCTTTTCCACGAAGTGTTTTAATCCCGACATAGCCGACTGTTGACGTTTTCCACCATCGATCACCTCCTCTTAAATAACTCCCCTTTTTTTGTATTCTTCCCTATTGCGGCCTTCTATCTCTTATCCACCAAAACTGTCTATTGGTTTCCCCAAATCCTCCAAAAAATACGGCCCGGCCAGGCATCGTACAAGCGGTCTCCCTCACTGAAACCTCTACACACCAGCTCCCCGAATATCCGCTCTCTCTCACGCCAAAATAAATAAAGTTATTAATGGACAATCAATGGGACCGGGGCCAATTTCAAGTTAAATCAACAGTGAGAGAAATATGGGGGGAAAGGGATTCCACACAACGCACTGTAGTGATGTGAAGGCAAGTTGGAACTGTGCGTTGGAAAAAAAGGAACAAATGAATAGCGAAAAAGAGAGGTATACGACCGAAGGGCGGATCATTAACTCTTGCAGCTGAAACTGTACACACACATAACGAAACGAGTTCATATCCACTTCCGAAAACTCTCTAAAAAATTTTTTTGATAAAATAAAAACGATAATAACGAACGACTCGCCATCATTTCGGATAATCCGATAATAGGGGATGGGGTCGCGGGATAAACAACAGATGGAATGAAAACACAAGAAGTACGAAACCCAAGGCCAAAAGCTCTGAGAGCACGTCGCTTTGGGAAAATTAATAAGCGATCATGTAAATGCCCGGTCGTTTTGCTCCCCGTGATATGAGGGTAAGCAAGAGTGGACAATGAATCGAAAGGCAAACACTTAGGAATGAGTTCAGGTTTCTTGAGTTTTGAATAGGAACATCACGACGATAAAATGCAATTGTGACAAAGATAATTCCATAAATGCATCGGCTTTGTTTCCCCCATTGGTATCACAGACCGTTAGGGTCCATTATAATTTTTTGTTCATATTTGGACGAAAAAAATGGACATGGTAGAAAATTAAGTGATTCCTGTTATCCTCAATTCTATGATTGAAAAGATATTGCGACTATGAGTCAGACAAAGTACTTTCGCTGATTTTTATTTACTATAAAATATTGATTTTCCCATTTCCTCCAATACATCCTGAATCATCCTACAAAACAGAAAATCATTACTTATGTATAATTTCAATATATAAAGAGTAGGTATTTTATGCAATAATTCATTTTAAAGTTTTGATTGAAGAATGATTGTTAATTCACAATTGACAAATGATAGCTGATAAGTTTATCACGTTTCACATTACCTCGAAATACCACCTGGCCAGTTTACCGAGACCTTCAAAACATGTCATGCAAGCATTGCACCAACGACCTTTTCTCTTCTACTGAGTCAGTAATTTATGGTTGAAATAATTCAATTCCCATTATAAAAAAGAATAATATTACACCATCAGCATTCAGAATATGACGATCACTCGCCTAATAGAGATTCGGAGCCTTAAGATATTCTCACAACTGCATCAAACTTAGTTCTAAAAATCAGAAAATGAATTGAAGGAAATAACCGCGAACTATCCAGAAGCTTACCCTTATATAGGCAACTAGAATCCGCGAAAATTTCGTAAATTAACAATAATAATCACACGCATAATCAATCCCGGCCAAGGTAAACGATTTTTACATTTGGAATATTCGAGCCGAAAATTAGGCCTTAGCTCATTAAGAAGAGTAAATTTAACCTTTGAATGATTCCACATTAATACTTAGTATAAAGATTAATGCATATATCTGTGAATTTTACATAAAATATACATCTGCGTCATTGTTGGTTGTAAATATTAATGGGGAATCGTAAAAAGTATACATTTACCCCAGTGAAACGAATCTTTTCCACTAAGTCTTTCTGGAGAATCTACACACACATTGCGAATCGCACGCCATCGTTCATTAACATCCTACAAGTAATCCCACATAAATTCTGCAGCACGGTGACCTTCATATTCTTGCCACCGTATCGCTATCCCAGCGATCCTTCCCTCCTACGGTGCCCGCAACAGGCTGGACGCAAGGAGGATGAGAGGAAAAGGGCAAGAGGTCGTAGGTCAAGCCACAACTCCCGCGCTTGATTTCACTCAGACAAGAGTTCGATTTCATCTCGAGAATACTTAAATGAACCGAAAGGAGAGGGAAATAGAATTTTTGGTGTAAATATTACAAACTATATTTTTTTAACAACAAATGCGGGGATAGGGTTGGTGGGGTGACTAGAGTGTTGGCTTCCCAACCCGTAGCCTCGGGTTCAAATCCCAACGGTGGCAGAGAAATTTCAGAGACTGCCCGATCCCTGCTTGAATATTGTGTGGAGGACATTTCAAGCGCAACAATCCTTCCGTCGGATGGGACGTTGGGCCGTAGTCCCCTTGGCGCCTTTTCTTAACAGCAGGCAAAGCCAATGCCGGGTTTCTCACCACCCTTCCTTCCGTACCTTTCCCTGTTGGCGAAAATAACCTCAGCTGTCGGTCGCCTCCTCCAAATAACTAACCATACCATACAAGAAATATTAAGTACCTACATCAAATCAACGCGAAGTAGACTTCGACTGATTTCTGAGAGAAAAAGTTTCAATTCAAACCGTCAGCAGCGGTTTTACCACAAATATCGGCATCAGAAATACCTACGGCACAGCATTAGATATTACATAAATTAGAATTTTTTTATCCCGAAATCTATTTACATAAAGGAGTACGTCTGTTTGTCTGTTCTCTATGCATTTATACATGGTTACACGGATTGCGACCTAAGTTAGTACATAGTTGCTACTTTCGGTTGCGTCCTTTTCTCATTATTGTTTGTTACGTCACGTCATACAGTTTCTGCGGTTGGATACCCAACCGGGTAGGCACACCTATCCACAAACTCGAAGAGGAAACAAAAATCCTGCTATGTGACCATGAATTCCAAGTTTTCCACTTCTTTGGGATAAGACTATAGTAACGACATTTCACGTACTTGGCAGCTCTTCTTTGCACGCGTCCTAACTGTTGTTAAGCCTACAGTATTTCATGAGAATCCCAAACATTGGCAACGTATTCTGAATGGGTTCTATCGAGGAAGAAGTAGCTTATTTCTCTCACTTTGTCGTCGCACTTTCCCAATATTATTTTAACAAAACCCAATTACGATTAGTCTGACCCGTTACTTCCCGAATATCCACGATAGATCATAATTGAGTCTAACTCCTAGATATTTCACGGATTCTACAGTCTCGAATTCGGTACACTGAATGATATATCCATGTTGTGGGGGGTTATTTTTGTTCCAGAAATACATTACTACGCATTTTTTCTAATTTAATTCCTCTTTATCGATCCACGATCGGTAGAATACTTTTAATAAATGCCTAAGTTTTACGCAATGTTTATAATGAACGCTGTCTATGACCCCGTGGTAATAAATCTCATGCTATTCGATTAGTAAGGCCAATTTTTCGCATGTTCGCGCCAATTTTTTTTGCATGAACCATCTTTTATTATACACAAACCTAGAAGGTCAGTGAAGCTGATCACCCCCTAAGCTCGAGGTGTGGAAAGGAGTCTCGCGTTTTTCAGACATGAGGAACTGAGATGAGGGGGGCGAGGACGGGACCCGAGTCTGGATGACTTGCTAGAAAATCAAGCGAGCACACTCAAATATTTCGGGTGGAAAAATAAAAACCTGGAGAGGAGACGAAGGCTACGGTCCACAGGAGCAGAGGGGAATGGCGGGAAGAGTTATTACGTCATCAGACTGAAATAAATGAGCGGCCGCTTGCGTGCGCCTTGTTGATTGTGCTGCTCTGTCACTCACCCTTCAGGTTGGTTTGATTAGGTGAGGGTAGAGTTTACTGCGATCTAAGCCACAGGCATGTGTGTAAGACAAATTTTCAGGGTAGACGGGGAAATTCCTTTCTCTTAGCCACCTCGCACTTCGAGGATTTGCATGCTGAGGGAGTCCGAAGACGACAATCGGGATCTGAACCCGTGACCATTCGATCAAAAGAGATATAGACAGTAGAAGAGGTAGATTATAATGTCGTTTTTTCCCGCCATCGATATGAGACTATAACGGCAGCGTTCGGATTTAGACATAGGTCAGTTGACTGCTAGTGTATCTTATTACTACCACGGGCGTACAGACAGCGTTACCCAGATGTTAAGCGATTTAGGATGGGAGCCGCTGGAGACTCGGAGGCTGCGCGCTAAGCTTAGATTGCTTGAACAATTGAGAATGGGTATCATTAAGAGCGACACGGAGAACATAGATAATTATCAATTTTTTTGTGAATAAGCATGTATATTTTTCTAGTGTGCGTAATATTTCTATGACCGTGCGGTGTGCGTGTGGCGGTCCTCTTGCATGCTACATGTTGGTGATTTGTCACCCCCCGCCAAACACCCTAGAGGTGGCTCGCAGAGTATTATGTAGATATAGATGAACATAATATTAGAGCCCCACTATATTTCCAGGTCCGACAGAAGCGATAAAATAAGAGAGATATTTTGCCGAACGGATAGATATGCGAATTCCTTTTTACCCCGAATCATAAAGGACTTTAATAAATGCCAGTCGTAATGTCGTTAGAGCATTTCCTTTCTATGTGCAAATGGCTGGTGTCCTAACACCCCCTGCCACACGCTTTTTATGCGGCTTGCGGGGTAGTATGTAGATGTAGATTACCTTATATATTTCTAAATGCACGTTGCTGAATTTTCCTAGCATTTCTAACGGCATGTTTTGCATGCTTCAACTCCAGATGCCTCCATAAGTAGGATATAGTAGGTTATGTGTCATATGTAGCGTACGTGACGCGTTTTGCACACTAGTGGAAATTAATTGTAACCCTCTGGCGTATGTTGGTGATGGTTCACCCCCGCCAAACACCTCTGAAGGGGGCCTGCAGGGTAATTAGTAGAGGTAGATGAGTAGCCAAGCAATCCAACCACTAGGAAAAGACGCACCCACATTATTAGCACATAGCACAGAGATAGGGCGATGGAAAAAGAACCATCACAACTCACATCCTACAGAGATCCCACATTATTAGCGAATGTCAGATATCGACTCGATTCTCTGAGCTAACGAGCCGCCTTTCATGTGACTCACTCACGAAATCGAGGTCGGGATTTTCTGTGGGTGGGAAAGTGATGGGTAAATGTACGGACCATTCTGGCGGACTGGCAAAGACATACGAGTCATTGTGAAAGATTTTCCGCACGGACCTCTATTAAGAAACCGTAGAATATCTGGAGGTATGCCTTTACTAAGTCACCTCCCATTGCTCACGAATCGCGAAAAGTTCACGGAAGAAAAATAATTTCTCTTAACCAGAACTCGAACTGGGATATCCTAAATTCGCATCCGTTCGCTGTAAATATTCAATCTCCCAAATCCTTGGTGGTTTGGGTTCTGGCTTCAAAGGAGACACAGTCCGAAAACTTCGTAAATAATCTACGGTCACCTACCTTAATCTGTAGAATATTTAATAACAGTAAAAAATATTTCAATACTGAGATATACGAAAGGAAAGTTGCAAAAGTAGCCCACAACAGTGGGAAGATAGGAATTAATTGCGACTTGCCACTATTAGTCTACCGCTTTGTAGGCAGGCTGTTTTTGGTCCGTTATTGCACGTTTTTTTGCCCGCAACTATATTCACTGTCGAGCTACAGCGCTGGGACCAAGTCTAAAAATGTGCGGGCAGAGATTCTGTATCAAATGTACCAAACCCTATCCCTGTACCATTTGGTGTGACAGAGATGGAATCTAAGTGTGACTTCGCAAAATGCAGATAGACTGAAACGCCACAACCTTAATATTCGAGAATCTAGTCGATACTATCGACCAAATTCGGAATTAGTTCTCTAAGGATACCTTAGGAAACCACATTGATAAATCATTGGCATTGTTGGGTATTTACTGTTATCTCTTTTTATTTTGTAGGTACTGAGCTATCATAACATCTTACATAATATACTTTACGCGATCTTATTTATGCTTAATGTCTTTTAGTTGCCATCCATTGTAACAATGCGACATTGTAACATTCACTGCGACGGCCGTTTGAAGGTTCAAGGCGTGTAAGATAACTAACGTAAGTACTTTACTTTTTTCCTACACTGCTGATAATAGTGTTTTTTATCGGAGTCACGGTATTTATGATGATTATTATGACCCTTTAAGTTATCGCCGTGGGCCGTTAGCTGGTATTTCAGCAATAATATGCTAAATCTTTCCCGCGACTTTTCGTTGCTACTGGGTATCGAAATACCCCCTCAAAACCAAGAAAAATCTTCTCTGATATGTTCTATTTTATTTTTCACAGTGGCACGATTCATCCTATGACACCAATTTTATCATCACAACACTATCCTCGGTGCGTGGGCCACATTGACATATTACGTCAGCGCCTTCAGCGCGGCCATTGGTGGTTTCAGTATCGGATATATAGACGAGGAGTGGAGGATGAACGACGAAGTGCTGGACATGGTGGGTGAGGAGAGGCAGCTTTTCGATGAGATACGGAGGAGAAGGAAGCTATGGATGGAGCGAGTACTTAGCGGGGAGGGGATGTTGAAGACAGTGTTAGAGGGTAGAATGTTAGGTAAACGAGGGAGAGGAAGGAAAAGAATGGGATTTTTAGATACGATGAAAGGGGTCGTAGGTGAATTGAGGAGGGAAGTGCTTGAAGGAAGGGGAGGCTCCCGGAATTCTTCTTAAGCACTCCATGGAAACCTACCTTAATCGGTAGAATACTTTCACACGTTGCGTACCGGGTTACAAATTTTCATGCAGGGGAACGACGTACCTGGATAGAAGTGTTGAGAATGAAAATGTGTGTCAATTTGGGCGAATTGTCGTTGGTTTAAACACGGTTAAATAGCTAATATTTAAAATATAAATTGACCAAATCAAACATTCCGATACGTCTTTTTATAATAAGTAACGAGCAACGACTGATAACGTATTACCAAATGTCTTTAGTATGCTTTAAATTGTATAAGTTTACGCGCCTGAATGGCGAGAATTTTTGTCATCCGTCCGGAACGCTTGGGAAAAAATGACGACAATTCTCGCCATACGTACGGGCGAACGTGTTAATAATAACCCAGCACACACAAAAATCGAGCCGTTTAAGAATCTCACATTGGCGCAGAGAGAAGACGACGACGGTGCAATGGGCCAGTCAGCCTCTCCTTGAGGGAGTTGGAGAGCCGCTGGTCATTTCGGTAGGTACAGTTGCGGTAGGGTGTGGAGGAGGAGGCAGGAAAGAAGAAAAGGAGTTTGAGGTGGAGGGAGTGGAGTTCCCAAGGACGGTTCCCGCTTCGTCGGCGGCGGCAGTTGAAACGACCACCGAAGCCGCCTCCCACACCGCGGCGGCGTCCCCCGCCCCTCCCGGGACCACCCCACCCGCTGACACGGCCCGTCGCTGCTTGCTCCGGCCGGCCGCCCGCCCGCCCGCTGGCCAACGCCGGCTGACTTGGCAACAACCGACCAACCAACCCCCTCTTCGGAGGCCTCTCTCTTTCTTTCACCTGTCCCTTCATGCCCTGTCCCCAGTGCGATCGTCTCATGCCTGGCTACTACCAATATAGCATTGAGCTATGATAGTAAGTCCTTCAGAACCGGGCTCTGAGAACAATCACAGGCGCACCATGGTACGTCCGCAACACTTACATTCACAACAACTTACAAATCAAAACAATACCTGACTTCCTACACGACATTGCCACAGCCTTCGAAGACTCCCTACATCGAACACAAAACGAACTTCTCACACCAATCTGGACATACCAAGACAACCCACACTTTAAGTACCACCGACCTAGAAGAGCCCTTACACAACCCACACCATAAAACACTAAATGACCACATAAAAACATAACCGCCGAACACAAAAAACATGCCGAACACCGATTACCAGCTTTAGCTGAAGATCGTGACATTGACTGCTCACACAGTCACCAAATATGCGATGCGATGCGATGCGGGACCGCAATAGTGAAACCATGATGATAAAATATTGTTAAGATCACGCTAAAAAAGGTAATCTACAGTTTAAGGTAGTTGTACATCGAGAATTTTACGAACGGATATGGTAGGATCACATTATCGGTGCATTTTAGTTGTTAAGGTAGGTGTACGGAAAATTTAACTTATTATCAATTGTTCTCGCTCTCGTGCATTGAGATATGAAGTGAAACACTTTGCACTTTCCACATAAAATTTTATTAAACTACAGTCGACATGTTTCGCTGCACTGCAGCATTATCAAGACTCATGAGACTTGACAAGACTGAGTCTTGATAATGCTGCAGTGCAGCGAAACATGTCGACTGTAGTTTAATAAATTCTTACGTGGAAAGTGCAAAGTGATCCACTTCATATCTCATAATGAATCTCCACAAAGTATCTGCCTCATCCATCCAATTCATCTCATGCATTGCATAATGACACAGTTGATGAGATAAGTATGCCATTAGATAAAAAAGAATCGAAGGAATTCCAGCTACGGAAATGGGGCATTAACCTCCAACATCACAGAGGTGGCTATGCGCACATTCATGAAGGTTGAGACTATGAAGGAGAAAGGCTTTCCCTTCCAGTGCCTGCCTTGTACTCATGCATGCATGAATTCATGCATAACCTATGACAAGGGATGTTAAATCGCGAACAGTCAGGGCTAACCGTACGTGGAGACCTTCAGTAGGTAAGCTTAAAAATGTCTCTAGCACTGAGCCGTTTCAATACTGAATACCCTGAGAGTGGTCGCACTGCCGTGGATCAAGGATGACTTTGCAGAGTGCTAAGTTGTTGGAATTTTTTATCCAGATATTGTCATTTATTAAAGTATACCGGGACTAGCCACGGTGATAACTTTTTACGGAGTCACCCGCAATGCACAAATAGTGCGAAAAATCCACAGAGGAAAAATCATTCGCCTTGACCGGGATTCCAACCCGGATCCCTCGATTTCCGGCCGAGTGCTTTAGCCAGTTAAGCTACCGAGGCGTTATTCTCCCCTGTGGAAATTTGTGGACTATACCGGACAAGGTGACAATAGTCCACAAATTTCCACAGGGGAGAATGACGCCTCGGTAGCTTAACTGGCTAAAGCACTCGGCCGGAAATCGAGGGATCCGGGTTCGAATCCCGGTCAAGGCGTATGATTTTTCCTCTGTAGATATTGTCATCTCTGCCAATTTAGGAGGTAAGACACTGAACTTCTGCCTGGAATCGAAAGATAAATGCTTTCGAAAGCTGAATCTAAGAAATTTTGCGATGCCACAGCTCAGGTTTCATAAAATTGCAATATCAAGGAATGAGTACATGAGTGATTCGTTCAAACCAACAAAGCAAAACTAGAGTAATCAAATTCTCAAAATATAAACATCGGATAACGAAAATCATATTTTTCGTTTCAAAATAATAGAGCGAATATCGAAACGGAATTAAATCTCCATTCTTTACAGACCATCGCACCTACTTAAAGATAATTGAAAAGAGGTAATCGTCATTATATACAACGACCCTAAATCGTACAAACATTCATCTATAACTACTCCAGTATGAGCAAGTTCAGTGTGCACAAATAAACTGTATTAATAAAAGCTGTCTGACGCCCTAACTAAGGCATTCATCGAACCCTTTGACATCGAAACCTTAAAATAATCGAAGCATTCCCGGCCCACATCACTTAGCTCAAATCATCCACATAACATTGCCCAAGTTATTGATCACAAGAATATTCTTTTGTGGCATAGCGGCTGCTTGCTTATAATATCTCAACTTCCTTCATATGATATCAATTTTGACTCACCATACTTTTTGTTAACTTGGACTCGGGGAGTTCAAGGAGACCACACTAACCTGGAATAGATCAAAAAGAAATAAATTAAAATACGTTCATGAAGTAACAGCTTATATTTTACTGTTTAGATAAGTCTTACTCTAAAGAGAAGACGAACATTACAATTATATTT
Source organism: Ischnura elegans (assembly GCF_921293095.1). Taxonomy (NCBI): domain Eukaryota; kingdom Metazoa; phylum Arthropoda; class Insecta; order Odonata; family Coenagrionidae; genus Ischnura; species Ischnura elegans. The sequence goes on along the minus strand of NC_060254.1, from coordinate 47,629,722 downwards.
GGCACGAAAAACAATAACTATCCTAATTTCACGAATCTTGGAACCAAAAATTTCGACGAAATTCAGTTGAGGAAATAAGTCAAGTAAACCCTGTCTTTGTAAATAACAAATTTTAACTAATCTAAGCTCGAAAAACTTGTCCCATATTCCCTGCATACTCCGCAGGCGTTTATTAACTATGACCCGGACTTAAATCATTATAAATTCACTCATACCACCTGCATGATGTTTAAGATCATTTTTTTAAATAATATACATATTTTGAACAACTCTTGAGGGGTACCTATTGCATTCTGAAGATAAGTAGTCCCCTGCCATTCACCCTTGATATGGCTCGCAGGATATAATATAGATGTGATATATTCTCTTAACTCTGGGTTTAGGCAACCCATAGAATTATCCTCGTGGCATGCATGATATTGGAGGAGGTAACTAACGGCACACCGCCATGTGGGAAGGGTGGAAAGGATCTCTGAGTCAGCATTAACCTAATTTATCGAAAGGCGCCAAAGTAAGCACAGCTTGGCTTTCTATCCGACGATTGGAGTCCACAAAACAGTGAGGCAGTGTTAAAAATAATAATAAGAAGAAGAATAATGTCGTCTTTATTACAAGTGCATTTAGGACTAGGTAGTTTTTACAATTTACTTGTTTGAAAATCACATGTATCCATGACCTGGGTGATGGTAAATCCACCCAAGCGGGATACAAACCCGCGACCTGCAGGTTGTCAGACGGGCACACGGTGCCTCTGAGGCCGGTGTTCGGATGACCTTTGAAAATTACACTGCCGGGATTTGAACCCAGGAACAGTGGGGGTGAACCCATCGCATCAACCCGATCTCCATTCTTCCATCGACACTATAATCCTTTCCTAAAAACACATTCTTATCCCCTTTCCTCCGAAAAATACCTATCCGATGGCCATCCCACGAAATGTATTGAAACCCCTTTCCACCTTGCTTCATCCATTCCGTTTTCCATTAATTTGCGTTTCAACCCTTCTCCTGCTATATAAAAATAAAAAGGAGTCCATTCCCTTCCACGACGACCCGGCAAACTCAACACCATCCCTTCCGACCTCCTTAGCACCCCCCCGCCCCTTTCCTTTTTTTAACTCTTTCATTCAACGATCCCCACCCCTCACTCACTCGATTTAACCCCCACCCCCTCTCGCTTCCCCTTACCTCCCGATTACTTTCTTTTTTTTTATTATTTTTATATGCATATACACGAAAACGGTTTTTTGCCAGCGACGCAAAGGGAATGAGGATAGCCGACGTTATCTTTTTTTTCTTTTAGGGGGAAGGGTAGGAGGTAGAGAAAATTGAGGAACGGAACGGAGGAAAATGGAAGCTTTTTACGGATGGACATGGGAACGGAGGTGGACTATGGGAAATTGGGATTTTTTTAATTTATTTAAAAAAGGGATGGTTTAACGGACCAGGAGAAAAGAGAGGTTTGACGGAAGCATGTTGAAGCGATGGAGTGAAAGAGAAATGTCCCGAAATTGCATATTTAGAAAAAAAAAAATAAAACGGCCAAAGAGGGAAATTAAATTTCATGGAACCACCTGGTAGCTGTCGAACATTTTTATTTTTCATCCTTTTATTTACGCCGCACACATTAGATGCTGGCGCTCCAACGAGATCCGTGCAGCGAATTAGAATTTTTATCGTCAATGGTGGCAAGAATGGGAAAACCACGGTTTTAAACGCCTTAGGCGACTGCTGTGGACGATTGAGTAAGGACTACATATTGCAGAGAAAAAATCCCCATAGGAAACTAGTAATACATATATGATATGTTGAATATGGTATTCCGTGATTCCGTAGTTCTTGTTCGGCAGTTAATTCAGGCCTAGGCCGGTTATGGGCCGGTTTGAAACTTGCTACAACTGCATAGCACCAGCAAATTGAATAAACACTCTTGAGTACAAATCATAAGTATGACCAAGTAAAAACTAATGCGAAATTCCGTTTTGAAATAGAGATTTCTCATAAGTATTGGAAACAAAATATACATAAAGACAGACAGTGGCAGACCTATGGGGGTTGGGGAAAAGGAACGACGAAGTGCTGGATATGGTTGGCGAGGAGAGGCTACTTTTAGATGAGATACGGAGGAGGCAGAAGGTATGGATGGGAGGAGTACTTAGCGGGGAGGGGATGTTGAAAATGGTGTTAGAGGGTAGAATGTTAGGGAAAAGAGGGAGGGGATGGAAAAGAATAGGATTTTTAGATAGATTGAAAGGGAGTAGGCCTTACAGTGAATTGAAGAATGCAGTTCTGGAAGTAATGGGAGGCTCCCTGATTACTTCTTTAATACTCCATGTAAACCTACCTTAATCGGTTGAATAATATAATAAATAAATGTAGATGTAGATGAATATACCCAGAAAACCTTCGAAAAGGTACAACCAAGCTGGATACTGGCTGTTTATTGGTTTGAAGAAAAATAAAAATTTTTAATGGCCATTCAAAAAATCTTTAAATACCCCATTTTCACCCCAACGCCTAGGCGCCATATGGTCTCCTCCGTTCTTTATCACTTTCTCTATTTTCGACTGGAGCCATTTCCTTCGCCATGCTATCTTTAATATCTCACACCTACCCACTATTTCCGCTTCCAAATCGCCATCGCCGAAGTATTTCGAGTCGATTTTGAACGAATCGTCCTCTCGTTTGTTCCGGCCAGGAAAATATTACGCCAGAAGTAAAAGGTAGCGTAAAATAGAGAAGTACTTAAGAGTGCAACCACAGAAGCCTGTTCTTACCCGGAAGATAAGGTGTGAAACAGTTTAACCAATGAGTATAGAAATCGCCTTCTCCCCTTTAGGCACTATGCGGTGTGCTACTCTGTAAATGTAAATTTAACTGTGACTAAAAACAAAATTTGCACCATCCATCATTTTTATGATTCACTTTCACTGATCGCTTTGCACTTAATTACCGCCCACTAATCGAAAATTTGAATGCCATACATTCCTAATGTTACTCTGAAGATAAAATTAGTACGCAATATGCGTGTTAACTATTAGTGGGACTGCGTAACTCATCGGCAATGCGATTGCAGCGCCACTTTAGGAAACTATTTAAGTCTGGCCCACTTAGGTGTCAATTACAAACGCTTGTAACTTAGTCTGAGGAGAACTCTACCATCACCAATCCAAACAAACTTTCGTATTGAATCACTGACGGAGCGAATCAAAAGAAAATAGAGAAGGAAGCCGTTCTACCTCCACCAGCACTTACACGTTGACGAAGGGTATGGAGAGGAAAGAGACAAGAGTATAAAAAAAGCGTTATTTTTCACTTCCTTCCAATTACGCTGATATTTTTTCTGTCACCCCTATCTCTTCCACTCAGATCTCCTCTTACCTACCCTCCTATCCCTCCAACCCCAAAGCTTACCCCCCCCCCACCCCACCCCCCGAACTCCTGACAATGCATTTATTTTTATTCCATCCTTCACAAACTTAATTTCTCCCCGCCATATTTTTCGACCGAGTTCAACCAGCTCTCAAAGTCCCCGCAGGTGAAAAATATCCCGCCGACCCCTTCCAACATTCTGTATCCCCCTTCTCTTAACTTCAACTCCCCCCCCCCCCCAATATTCCTGAATCAACTCACCCCACCATCTTCAACCTCAACATCCCTACCCCAGTGTCCCCGCGAATAGATTTTTTTTCTCCTCCTCCACAGGTTTGTTGATTTCCCCCCATTGTTTGCAGTTTCCTAAAAACCCTGGAGAGGGGGTGAAGGAGGGGTACGCATACTGTTTGGGTGGGGAATAAGGGTACATTCCACGGGGTAAGGGGTTCGCGATTGTAAGGGAATGGGGTAAAACACGAGCGTAGAGTGAGGAGGGAAGCTCACGGCCGCGAGAGGCGCTGAATGCATTCTAGCTTAAACAATTTGGCCGCCGCGACAGCGTTCGCCCATTGTGTTTCTTTTGATACCGACGCACTATTTCTGCGCGCGGATGTGTGCACGTATAAATATAAACAAAAAAAAACTCTGGGGAGCAAATTAACTTTTCCCAATTACAATGGCCGAGTAGACATCGGCATGTTGGCGTTGTTCCAGTGTGTAGCGTTTTGCGGCCTTTTGTGTTCCGCGGCGGCCTGTGCACCAGCTAGCGTGCGCAGTACTCTACTTCCTTTGTTTGTTTTATTTTCAATTCTCCTCGTCGTTAAGTAATCCTTATTGTGTAAGTTCTTTTCTCGGACAATGTGAAAAATGTCATCGCTTTGAAACTTTTCCGTCAAAGCCTCCGAGGAAGGGATTTATGTAATTGCCACCCAGGAGTAACATTAAATTCTTTCAATTACAGCATTTCCTCCCTTCATTATGACTTCCTTCTGTCTCAAAGGTTCGTTACTCTTATTAACTCCCAAGTGAAACTAAAAAACCTAGAAATGCTCTAGACAAAGGCAACTAATCTGGTAATGAGAAGGTGAAGGGTTTACTTCAGCAAGACGATTAATAATTAGGTGCGTCAAAGGAGTCAATTGTAAACAAATTGTAAATCCCCGTCATTATAAGGATCAATTGTCAGGACATATGACACCTACTCAACAGCTAACGAAAGGTTACGAAATCTTTCATTCGATGCCTGTGTTGGTATTAGCAACTGATAAGTAGAAGGAACTTACCGTAGGATAGTTTCCTAGAGTAATCTCGTATGTCAGTTAAGGTTTTCGGTTATAAATTCGGTTCAAAACAAAGAATTGTGTATTAGAATTAAATTCATTTACCTTTATTTAAAAAAAAATGTATCCCAGCAACAAATAATACAGGCGGAAAATTACTCCGCATAATATTTTCTGCAAGTTTCACGGAATAGCTTCTTATGACAAGTACACACTACAATAGAATAAAGATCAAAGGAAGCTTTTTGAAACGAAGAATATTCCTCAAAAATTTCCCGTTCTTTCTGAGAAGGGAAATTAACAAAACCGTCTAATAGAATACCAGATACTAGCCATAACAGAAGGACCCTTCATAAAAGGGGAATGGATGATTAGGTTAGAAAATAATGGAAATAATTACCTGAATCGAGACAGGCTAAAAAAGAAGAGAAATTAAAGGTGTTGAATTATTAAAAAAAATGTTTTTATCCCGAGGTGCTTAAACAAAAATGAGGGTGATCTTGACGCTATGAATCCTAATTTACCATTTGCATTAGTCTAAAAGCGGTAGTTTTTGAGATTTAAAAAATTTTAAATTCAACCATGAAGGTAGGAATTGCATAATTAAAACCTTAATTATATACTCAAAACCTCATAATAGGCACCTCAATTGTCACTTTTTTCATTTTTTCGAAGACTTTAAAAGAGTATCACGAAATAATATACTTATTGAGAGCAGTTAACTTCAGTTAAATTTACTTTACAGACAAATACATCCGAAAAATGAAGTCGGTCACAACTTCTGTAGCTATTTTTCGCGAAAATGTTGAATATACATCGGCAAAAATCTATTTTCCCTCTCACCACCCATACGACAATGCATATTCAAAACGATCCCCGCTTGTCTTTCCCGCAGGCACTGAATCGGATTTTATAAAAATTCGCCAACGGGCGATCGATGCAAGATACGGCGGCTTGCGCCGGGGTTAAGGCCCGCTATATTGAGTCTGGGATGAACACAGATCAAAACATTCTCCCCAAATGGGACTCTCCGGAGTTTCAATGAGATTTCTCCGAGAAAACCCTGACGCCCCCACGCATGAGATAGACGACGAGACTGTAATTGATTGAATTAGCCAGAAGACCCAGAAAACAGCCACCATCATACATCTATATAACACCCCGCCATTATCCCAAGGCTTAGCAATAATCAAGGATCGAGTGAGATATATACATCAACTTTTAATCACTATTGCTATAAAACCGGTGGTAAGAACTAACTCACTCATTGATTCGACATATAGGTTGGTTCGCAGAGATACGGGTAGAGCTCAAACCAGACTAGGCCAGAGCCATGCCACCCATTGTTGGGAAGCCCCTCAGCCTCAGTATCCCTCAATTACCCACATTATCATGTGCTCTTCCTCCACCATCACAATCGACCACTCTCAGATTAAACCCTAAGGTTGCTTTGGATAGGTGAGGGTAGAGTTCACTCCGGACTAGGCCCCAGGTGTGTGAAGTTCACACATTTAACAAAAGGCGGAGTTCCCTTCCGAGATTTGAAATCAGGACCTCTCGAACCTAAACGGTCGACACAATAGGGTGCTATGGTCTCCGAATAACGAACGATACCGATGAAGCAAAAATCTATAACTTATTCCATAATATCCTGAAGGGGCTTATCATTCCTTTCTTTCTTAATTCTCCATCAATCTCCCTACTAACCTACGTTTTTATCACGTTTCCTCTCCTATCCTTATGCACAATTTATGTCAGAGGGCTGCTCATCACTCAGTGTGCTCATAGAATTGACAACGAAAACGGTCTAGGAAAATAATATCAAAGCGAGGAAAATTACCGTATTTCCCAAACTAAAAGGCACATCAAGCCCCCTAATAGTGACATTTTTCGGGCTACATTATAGATAAAATAACTTAAATCCGACAGAAAAAAATGAGAGTTTATTTTGCAAATATTGCTTGTTATAAAGCAAACAAAACTCTTGCATAAAATACTGGGAAATTAATTAGCATAAAATAATGATTTAAATAAAAATAATTATTAACCTTGAAAGCCGTAGTCATCATCATTGCTGCTGAAAGTACAGTCACTGCCGCATTAATAGTCTTTTTATCGATAATTGTAATAACGACAACCATATTCTAGAAGAAGCAGCTTGCGTTGGTAAAGGACAACGTTGTACCCTTGGCCCATGAGACGTTTGCTGATTTTGGGACACATTTGTAATTTTAAAAGGCGTTTCTTATGAGCCGAGAAATACCCTACTACCGTTGTCTCTCAATATTTTACACTGAATTTACGGGAAGTAAACTCTTCGATATTCGATCATTTTGAATTTAAAAGTATTGAGGGCATTTTCAGCCCGACACAGAGTCCACGGGATGGCATATTGTACAACATTGTTTTCAAATCCGTTCCTTTTCCCCGTTTCACATATTCGAACGACCCCAATGTTTCACGCGCAGCGCGGAAATCGGTTGAGTAAGAAGGCAGAGGGAAGAGGGGTTGAAATAGTGGTAGGGGCTGCGTGTTGAATGGAAGGGTGCGGAGAGGTTATTAATTAACCACGAGCCTAATCAAGGTTGCCCCCGTTCCAATGAGTCCGGGGTCTGGATGGAGAAGTAGTAGAGGGAAGAGGAATGGGTGGGGTGAGACAAGAGGCAGGAATAGGAGGCAGTAGATATAGAGAAATGGCAGGGGGTGAGACGAGGGAAAAATACGAATGCCACAGAGAAAATTTTAATTTCTATTTGAATAGTCAGGGTCCCTATCAATTTTTCATTTTCAATTTCCCTGCTCATTGATTTCAATATCTGATTTTTTTAATATCACCGACTTTATATCAATGGGAGAAAATAATTTCAGGTTTACAAACAAAAATTCTGCAGATTAATTTGTCACATGAAAGTAGAATATTGCAGGCATAAATCCATAAAAATAGAAAAAAAAATCTATGCCGTCCCTTCTTTAAAAATCTGATTTCATTAATGATATCAATCATCAGGATTTAAATCTAAGCTTATTCTTAGCTTGCTGTTGCAACAATCTGGTTATCCCTCTTATGCAGAAGCCCTCTCTGTTATTACCTTAGGCGTATTGAGGATAGTCACCATGGACTACACCACAGGCGTGCGACTTCCCCACATTCAGGGTAGGAGAGCCAATTCATTCTCCACTGCCACCTCCAAATTCGAGGATTATTTTTTTTTATTCTACGACTAATCAAATAATTCAACGGGTTACTTTTTAAAATACTGATAACTTCAGGCTTGACTTTGTGAAACCTTTCCATATTGGAAATAAAGGATAAAAACTTTGCCAGGTTCACCATGATATTAATATAGGCACGACACGGGTTTCGTAACGTAGTTTCGTAACCTGAAGATGTAACTACGTTACGAAACCCAGGTCGTGCCCATATTAATATAATAGTGAACCTGACGAAGTTTTACTCCTTTATTTTCATTTTTAAATACTGCTTAGGAATAAGTTCACAGCATTTTTTTCATAAATTCTATCAAAATATAGTACGCTAATGCCACGGGAGAAATAAAGAGGGCAAGTGAAGAAGAGAAGTAGGCGGTGGGGAAAACAAGGCGGTCTTCATAGGAAAGGGGAGAAGGGGGGTGGGGCGGGTGAGAGAAACAATGGATTTGCAAAGCGTGGGAAGGAGGGGAGGTGAAGTGGGAGGGGGGAGAGGGAGGAGGACGGTAAGGGGAGAAGGAGAGAGGCGGGAGAGTGTGTTTGCAGAGCGAGGTACGAAATGGAATTGCGAGGGATTTGATGGAGGCAGGTTAAAGCCGCGGACCCTGCGCCATGCGTGGCCGTGAGCGCAAGGAAAGAGGATGACCCGAAGGTAAGCGGGACACTATTGGTGCGAAATATAAATAAGACTAGGGAAAGGAAAGAAAGATATTAAACGATCGTAAAAAAATTCAAGCGGGTAAAGTGTTGTGGTACTTAGTCGGCCACATTTTGAGGCACGATGGCTTGATGAAGACTATCGTAGAAGAACGGTTAGGAGGGAAGAAGGGCAAGCGACGGCCCCGAATGATTTACAAAGGACGGGGTATACAGGATGGAAAAGAGAAGAAATATGTCGTAAATAAAAGGCTAGCGGATAGGAGAGAGAAATGGTGAGCTGCGTCAAACCAATCCTAGGATTGATTAATGATGATGATGAATTGGGCCACATATCTGTGGCATTTGTGTAGCACGTACTAAATATGTGCTATATTTTGAATACAAGAAACCTATACTGTATAATGTGCTTCAACATTGAAGTAATCTTAGGCTCTTATCCTCATTTTGCCGCTCCTACGGCGGGTAAAGCCATGAATACATCTTCAAAGAAATTCCTATAGACAAAACCTCACTATTAGTGCACTTTATAGCTGATCATGTATAAAGAATGTATAATGCTAGGTTTGAGTTTAGGATGGTTTGAATTTTGGTAAACATTACTGCATATTTTTAGTGCAGAAAACCAATTATTCTATGCATTCGTTCATCGTCTCGCATGCGTTTAAAATTTGGTGATGATGATTATAATGATGATGAAATCATTGTCATCGAAGAATATTCGACGGGACATAGTGAGAGAAAACTGATAATAGAAAATACAATTATTACCATAAATATGACTCATCATGTATGTTAAATGACGACGACACGAGTTCCGTAATACGGTCACATCTTCAGCAGATAATCAACTAAGTGATGATAAGGCAAACGTGATGATTATAGGCCCCAGTGGCGCTTTAGGCCGCGATAAATTTGAAGGGGGAAGAGAATACGGTTTAAATATGAAGTGAATGAGACTAGGGTTTTTGTGAATTTAAAAAGCAAGAATAATTTGTGATGGGAGATTAGATTAAAATATAGTATGAGTGATATCTTTTTGGCAATAAGAGGTATATTTCAAGCCTGCCACGAGAACGACACTGAAATGAATGACACATGAATTGCCAAATTCTCTCGAACGAAAAATGAAAGACAGACCCTTGGCTTTCCGGGGAATAGAGAAGACCTCTACGCTAGCCAGATTCTTTAATCGCCATAGCATAATTCGAAAACCCGAAGGTCCTCGGTTCTATTCCCGGCCAAGTGGAATTTTCTCGCATGGTAACTGATATGAATAGAGATATATGAAAGAGATATCATTGTGGTTCCTGGGTATCCTTCAGTCTAATTGCATGGACATTCTTTTCTTCCACAGCAGCAACAGTCCTTTTGCCATTCCAGTCCTACGTTCTTTAAGTAAATAGTTTTTTATTTAGGTAATGTTTCCTATTTTTTATTGCCTAAATCGAAATATTATTACTCCTGGAGTACGTATTTCAAACTTTCAGATTTTTAAATGACGATTTATATTTTTAGCGATTAAATGAAAACGTGAAAATTTCAAGCGCGCGAAAACGCGACGGATAAGTATGAATGCTGGGAAAAGCCCGTGTGACGTCATTCTGATTCCGGCTGACGCTGTGTGAGACCACCTTGGTGAGAGACTATGAGCGCTGCTACGATGCAGGCTGCTAGCAGGCAGCAGAGTACCCAGCTATCAGGTGGCGATCGGCTTCAATAAGGATTATTAATATCCTATCCACCCTATCAAAAGAAGGGAACTTTCCGACCTTAGGCAATTTTAATAGGTGATTATTAAGAGATGTTTCCCTGAGCTCTGTGCCTCATGCATGCATTGTTAATCTCAGACGATATAAATTCCTGACTACTGGTATAGTATCTGGGTCCTTTTGACGTCACGTGGAGTGGCATCGCGTGGCCGCCAATCTGATCTTTTTCAAATGAGGTTAAAATTGACCATTAGCATTCGTCCAAATAATTTTACAAATATAAATAATTCGTCCAAATAACTGGGATTTCTTAAACCAAATTGTTTGTATATTATGAATACGTTAATGGTGGGTAACGAATCGCAATCAATGCCTTTCGTTTTCTTTGATGAAGGAAACTACCCTATTCACATTAAAGTTTTACTATTTTTACGATTTGTGCGGGTTTCACTCTTTCGATTTGTCTCGGTCGATCTTTTTTCCTCTCACCATTCTTCGCCTCGCAACAATAGGTCGTGAGGGCAGAGCAGTCTATAATGCTCTCTTTTGTAATCATAGCAATACGTGCGGGGGAAGCTGGAAGGAAGGTATAATATTCTGGTGCCTTGTCGCATCGCTCGTCCGGGAGATTGTTTCTCGAACGCGCACATCCTCTCCCCATTCATTGCAGTGCGCGGACTAAGACCAAATTAAAGCTCGATTACGAGCCAATGTCGAGTATTATACTGCCAGGAGCAATCACTTCGTGAAAATATAGGGGATGGAGAGTCTTTTTTTTCCTTTTTCCAATCGGCTCCCTCTATCAACCATCTCGTTTCCCATCTCTACTTGTCTTCCATTGCGTCCCTTATCAGTCAACTTTTTTCATCCGTTTTCATCTTTCCGTTTTCACATTTCTTCCACCTTCCAGCCCATTTTGCCTTCGATAAGTGCAGACTCTTTTTTCTCCGCAGTATGACATAACATGGTACTACTTTGGGGCTACTGAATCGAGAGTCTCGTTTAAAGTATACCGGGACTAGCCGCGGTGATAACTTTTACGGGAGTCACCCGCAATGCACAATCGTGCGAAAGATCCACAGAGAAAAAAAAATCATTCGCCTTGACCGGGATCCGTACTCGGATCCCCCGATTTCCGGTCGAGTGCTTTAGCCAGTTAAGCTACCGAGGCGTCATTCTTCCCTGTGGATTTAATTCCAAAGGAAAAAATTCCAAAGGGAAGCCATAGGACAGCCCAAAGCACAAAAACCTCGAGGTGCAAGGTGATCCAGGGAAATAAAAAGGCCCTTTACCCTGAATGCGTGGTTTCCCAAGCCTCTCTTAAGTTTATTCCAAGGTTAATTCCAATTCCTTAACACTCAGCGTAAGGCCATAGAAGAAATAGATCAAAGTAGAAATATAAACGATCTATATTACTCATATACTAAAATAATCTGCATTGACTCTGTCCTCCCGTATCCAAACTAGCCTTGTGGTTACAGCATCGAGTGCGAATTGAGATTGATTCTGGTTATTAACGGTACAAATATGTACGATAAGAATAAAATAAAACTGCATAAATACCTGAAAATTTTGACCTATAATTCTTCTCAGTAAAGGGTTGTCAAAAAAATAAAAATAAATTCAATCGCTCAGACATTTTCCGAAATGGAAATATTTTCATGTATATATAAACTTCAGTAAAAAAAATTATGCTAGTAGCACATAATAAAAGTTCAAAATCGAGTCACTATCACTAGAATAGAAACACAAACACATAAAAAGAAGAAACACTAATACGGAAAGCAAATATATTTTGGAGCTTCCGAAGCAGCAGCTTCATTCTCAACATCCAAGGAAACACTGGTAGGGTATATGGGAAGCAGGAGCAAAGAACATGCTGGATATTTAGGCATATAATATTATGTAAGGAACAATATGTATTTAAGGATTGACATTAAACAAAGCACAAATTCACCCGCTCAGATATTTTCTGAACTGCCGTGCACACTGTAGCCTAGAATGGCATCTGCATACACGACACCCTTTCTCGGAGAAATGGATTGTTAACTAGCGGGTCCACGTTTGGGCAGCGGTAGATTGATGGGTATAGAACAGGCGGAAAGGGGTGGGAATATCAGGGAATGGGTATTCGGCTGTGTTGAGGGCAGGGTTGAAGGGTCACGGAAAGGGAGCCGCGAGAGAGGTTTAACTGGATCGTTCGAGGGGAATAGATTGATTGTCTCAATTTGAATTGGGCGAAGACCGGGTCGATATACGAGGCAAAAGCGGTCGAGGAAGAGGGATATCGGGATACCCACGATGGACGAGAAATAGGAGGTGAGGTGAGGAGGAATGAAAGGATGAAGGTGAGCCAAGTGGACCTCGGAAATATGGATAAATAGACCCTGAACCCAGCTGCGCCGTGATGGAAAACTGGAGCCAACATTGAAACCATGTGAAGTATGATTTGATGCTTTACCGGCGGATGATGTGGGTAAACTCTTCTCGGGACTCCCACCGCGTTAATTTTTCCATGAGAATAAAGAACGAATGGTAAACTTCCACACTATTTTATTTAAATGAACACCGACCCGGTTTCGACACTAATGTCATTACCAATGCACAAATTGGTCTTCCCCAGTTCTATGTATACCGTCAAGGGTGGATTGGGGAGGATGACAAGAAGGGGGGAAGCCAGTTTGACTAAAAAGGTGGATAATAGGGAAGGTCATTGCAGGAGGGAGGTTAGGGATGACGTGAAGGCTTCAAAATGGAGAAGGTGAAGTCGACGGAGAGGAAGGGGAACGATGAAGTGCTGGAAATGGTGGGTGAGGAGAGGCAGATTGTAGATGATATACGGAGGACACAGAAGGTATGGATGGAGCGAGTATTTAACGGGGAGTGGATTTTGTAAACAGTGTTATAGGATAGAATGTTGGGTAAACGAGGGTGGGGAAGAGAAGAATAGGATTTTTAGATAGGACAAAAGAGAGTAGGCCCTGTTGTGAATTGAAGAGGGATGTGCTTGATGGACAGGGAGACTCCCAAAATTTCTCTTAAGTACCTACTCCATGGAAGCCTACCTTAATCAGCAGATTACTATAATAATAAGAATAATCGCTATATGATTATGGTGCTACGGTTGATTCAAATGACTAGCAAAAGTAAAAACTTAAAATTATAGGATTAACTTATTCCTATTCTTAGAGCCGTAATATTGCTTTTTAACATCGATTGATGTCGTATGTAACAACAAAAGTTTTTTTTAAAGAATGGAAATTCGATTCGAAATTCGAAAAAATGCACAAAAGTCCACACGCCCAGGCCATTAAAAGCAGGATGATACTTTCCTCTAAATTCACGCCCGTTAAAACGTTTAATACCATGATACGTACTTAGGACAGCGATATTTGCGAACCTAACTCCTTATAAATAATATATCTCAACGACAGCATAAATTTTAATAGTGTAAGGAAGAAAATAATTAAATGGTAGTTTGATGAGTAATAATTGTTAAGAACAGCGTGTGATTGGTGGTGCAATATAAGATGAAATGCGAAAATAAAAACAGGTTGAAGAATGAGCTTCGCTACACTTATCCCAGGATTATTGACGTCTGAAAACTGATTATTTCTTTTAGTCAAGTGCGCCAACAGAAATTAGCAATTACAATTAAAAACTAAAAAAAATTAAACACGGTGGTAACTTTTACATCAAACCACAGCTTCTGACAGACATTAGGACTACAGTGGCCCAAGTCTAAACTGAGGTTGAAGAAAAACACTCCCTGAGGCTGTTTGAACAGAAAGCATGAGTTGTAGAGAGGAAAATATTATTAAGCCTCGGACATAAAGCATATAGTCCACACACGCTGGCGGTTAGAAAGCAGGATGATGCTTCCTTCTAAATTCACACGCGTAAAAACGTTTAATATCATGATAAGTTCGCCTAATCCCTTGGATCCCGCGCGGAAGATTAAATTAAATTAATTCCAGTCACGAGGCGTTTCCGCTTATCTATGTCGGAGGCGAGAAATTTGAATAACATTTGGGCAAGGGGTAGGACTGGGGTATGGGGTGAAAGGGAGGGGGGTTAAATCCTTTTCCCGGGTATGAGGCACACATTGTGCTCGTCGGATGAACCAAAGGAAGACGGGTGGATGGAAAAAAATGAAATGGAGATAGAGATAACTAAGAGGGGATAAAAACCTCGGGCATCAAAGTACACTCACGCCAGATAAGAGAGAGAAATAAGAGGATAATGCTGTTAAGATTGCACGGCGCCACACACTGCTGTCTAAAGCTTTGACGCGTGCTTGCTAGTGCGTCCTGTTCGTGTGAGCAAAATAGAAGGGGATGGATTGACGTGTAATGAACCGATAAGGGGATGAGTAATGAGGGAAGGGCATGGATGAATGAAAGGTAGATGCAAAAAAAGACAGAAAAATTAGTAGAAAAAAGAAAAGTTTAGAGAAAAGTGTTTCCCCTATCACACAGAATTGTTTTAACTAAAATTGCTGTAATGTTGAGTAGCGTTTTTTCCGCGCTGATTCTATTTTAGGATGTGGATGTTAGGTTAACAGCTTAGTTGAACTGAACAAAATGGAGACAAAGGGCTGGAGGAAGAATTGAAGCGATACACCGAAACTGAATAAAAATGAAAAGGGAATTTTGGAGAGGATTGAGAGAATACTTCAATTATAATTCTAAAAAATCCCTAGATAAAATTGTGAAAATGCGAAAAAAAATTATTTGAACTGGCCATCAAAATGAAATAGGGAATGATATTACACAGAAGGAAACGCATTTTCATTCACGTAAGTAATACTTGCCCTTGTAGTGATATGGCCGATTGCAGAAATGCAAAGAGGTTTCGGAGTTGAGCCATAACCAGGAGATCGAGGGAGATGCTGTCTATCTAAGGTAGGCGATAGCATTTTGAAGAATTTTGGATGTCGAAAAGAGAGATAAGGCGAAACTGCAGTCATAACTAATGAATAAACTATGGAAGACCATGAACAAATGTCAACCTATTGTTAAGGACATTGTTAAGAAGGAAATTTCATTAATAAAACTGAGAGGTACAATTGATAAGAACATTCTTAAAAAGGAAATTCAAGCAAGAACTGAAAGGTATTATCCCTTAAAAACTACATGAATTGTATTTTTTTCCGGTTTTAAAAATTTTCAGGACTATTAAACTATTAAAGACTTATAAATTCAAGAAATTTTTTTTAAGATCACAAATTTTGTGTGTCAAGGACAGATATGACAAATATAGTACTGGCTTTTGCGTACCTGTCAGAATAAAGGATAAAACTAAATTTGATTTGAATTAAATAATACATTTTCATGTGAAGCAACATTTTTTTTCGGGGTTGCAATTATTCGGGGCTAAGTTTACTCCAGGGCGCGGGTGCTAGATTGACGGATACGGAGTTTCTTTCACAGTAACTAACATCTACATCTAGATAATACCCCGCAAGCTGCCTAAAAGGTGTGTGGCATGGGGTGTTAGGACACCAGTCGTTCACTCATACAAAGGAAGTGATCTGAGGAAATTACGACTAGCATTTTTTTTTTTATTATCAACTTCCCCGTAAACAGCATATGACGGCCTTTTACAACGAGGGTTTCCAATGTTAACAAAGTACAACACAAACATCCATGCCCTGGATAGGGATCCCCTACCCAGGCGGGATTCGAACCCACGACCTACGGTTTGGCAGGCGAGGACTTTACCCCACCGCCACCGAGGTCGGCAAAGTCCTTAATGGTTCGGGGGAAAAATGAATTCCCACATCAATCCGTTCGGCAAAATAACTCTCTTAATTGATCGCTTCTGTCGGACCTGGAAATATAGTGGGTCTCTAATATTATGTTCTTCGTGTCGCTCTTGAAAATAACCATTCTCAATTCTTCAAGATATATAAGCCTAAAAAACGGGAATGCAGGAGAAAACCAATAGACACCAAGGTCCAAAGCAGAACCGATGCACAGAAACAGAGGGAAACGCAGTTAGAATCATGCCGTGCCCCGTGGTGATACGACCGAGCGGTAGATATGCAGAAGGAAGGGTAGGGCGCGAGGGGAAGTGAAAGGCAGGGGTCAGGGGGAGGGGGAAGAAGGGGTGAGTGGGGGGTGGGTGGGGTGGGAAGCTTGTGCAAAGCATCCACAACGCCCCCTGACTCAACCAGACCTCCTCCTGGACCACCCCAACCCACCCTGCTCATGCAAAACCCCCTTTGCTCTCACGATGGCCATACCCCGAACCCCCCGAACCCACCCATAGCATGTACTCTTCCCTCCAAACCCACCTACCCCCACCACCACCAACACAACCCTTTCCTTCGCTGGGAAACCCATTCTTCTTCCCACCGTGCCCACCCATTCATTGTTCTGCATAAGGGGAGGGTTGGTCGGAGAAATGGTTTGGTGGGGGGGGTGACAGGAAGGGGGAGGGAAGTTTACGAGTTCAGGGGTGGGGAGTTGGTGGGGTGGGGAATTAGGGATATAGTTAAGGTGAGGGGGGTGGGGTAAGACCCCGGAATGGAGGGGGGGAGGGAGAAATGAGAGGGGTTGAATTTCGACGGTCGCAGGGGGATGTAATGGAAAGCTGAGAGAGAGAGACAGGGTATAGAAGGGTGGATCGGGTCTGCTGTGGTGAATAGAATAGGCACTGGCCGCCCGATGGGAATTGCATTCCGGACCCTTTCAATCGCAAGAAATTCTGCAAGGCCATTTCACAAGATACTCGACCCAACCTATAGTATACGAAAGATTTTAGAGCACGCATCACTCCTACAATATTTTATTCCTTATCGCATGTTTGTGAATTTTCTTAGTATTTCCTTTACAGCATGTTTGGTGTGTTCTAGTTTTATTGGCAGATTGCCTTCGTGAGTGGTTCGCCTTTGCATGAATGTGGAAACATAATTTGTTTGTATGCGTAACATTTTTATTCCCGTGTGGTATGCAAGTGGTAATTCTCTTGCATGTTGCATACTGGAGATTGATCACCCCCTACGAAACATCCTGATGTGGTTCGTGGGGTATTACGTACATATACACAATAGATTAAATATGTTAAGAGGAACCTTAGAAGTTTTTTGTTGAACAAGTACAGTAGACATATGCCAACCCATGGCCGTACCTATCCCATGCAAGAAAATGTAACCACGTTATTCAAGCCAAAGTTATCTGTACTTATTTCGGTGATTAGTATAATTACTGCTGAGCATTGGGAAAATTCAACTGCATTATTCTCCTTATCAATCGCAAGAAATTCTAAAAGGCCATTTCACAAGATACTTAATCTAGCGTACAATACACTGGATGGTGAAATACCATATTAGAAAGAACTACCACGCCCGCTCAACCGATCTGATTTTCTGACTCAAAACGTAATAAATTCTGAATATAAAAGGGTTAGAGCCCTACGGCCTTCAATATAAATTGTAAGATTATTGGAGATTGTAAGATTATCATTCTATTCTCTTGAAATTGTCAAGGTAAGTATGGTAGGATACCCATTTCAACATTTACCTGTACATAATCAACCTAAACTTTTACCTGAGTATTTTCTCTGAGGTAAAGCATACATATTTGAGAGACAGGAATGTGTTGAAAAGAGTCAAATCTCGCCTGAAATTTTCTAGATCTAGCGTAAGATGTTCTCAGACATAGATAGCATTAAATTTGCCAGTGAAAGATTAAAAGATATCCGTCCGTTCGAAGTACGTTTTCATGGAGCATATTGCGAATCACCTTCTCATGTTCTACCAAAATTAAACTTCCCACCTCAATTCCGAAAGACGCTCACTCAGTTTCATTTTATATATTTAAATCCTATTCTCTTCTTCCTCTTCCCCGATTATCAAAAAAATCTTTCCTCTTACACAGCTTTATATCACAACTGCCGGCATCAAAACAATGTGCCGCTGTATTTTGCAAATTTAATCTGTGCTTGCGCTCCGAATGCGAATAATGAATTTTATTTCGTCATTTTTAAGGACTATTCAATTTTTATTTTTTGTTTAGTGAAAATATCAAAAATGTAGACACGCCAGAGCAATAAATTGAATCGTAAAATTAGCCGTTTTGTTAACTTCATGACCTTTGCAACTCCACCTAGGGAAATCTACTACATCTACAGCATTTATCTTCCACAATAAGGGCAAAAGTTTATGCATATCAATAAAATGTCTTTTGCACATTTTTATAATGCACATTTTGTTGTTAATTAGAGGAAATATTTAAACATTACCTAGTCCTACAGTTTACCCCGAAAGACAAAATACCCTTCTTCGTTCCCTGCGGCTTAATTCCCTTAAGGGGTCACTGTTCCTAACTAATCGCCTCCATGTCACTCGATCCTGGGCAAAATAAGTCAAAACCTTCTCCCTCAAATCATTGCCATTACAGTCCTTCCACCCTCTCATTGCTCTTCCCCTCATCCACTTTCCTTCTTCAATAATAAACAACTATTTAGCATAAATGAGCCCAAATAATCCTCCAAATATTCAGGAGTGTTGAATTTAAATTGATTATATTTCGAGAATTGAATCTTTACGAGGGATTATTATCCGGTATCGTCTGAACTGACAAATACGCCATAATAATAACAATAATAATAATAATTCATCTTCCTTTTTCAAGCGAATTTCGGACAGCATTGTCCTCTCTTACAATTAACTTGATTCACAATGACAAACATCCATGCCCTGGATGGTGATCAATTCACCCAGGCGGGATTCAAACCCGCGACCTCTAGGTAAGCAGTCGCGGACTTTACCCCGGCGCCACCGAGGCCGACAATGCCTATAGAGACATACGAGGAGTAATCACCCACACACATTATTCAAATAATCAATGGTACATATTTATTTACTGCATTCATCGTTGAACGCAAGATTATACGGTAGCCAATATTAGCCTTTACTCTCACAAGCCTCTGATATTCTAACGGGGTTATCTTTTTACCATTTTCCACCTTCATCTAATCATTCTCGCTTTAGATTGACCGATACAAGGAAACCACCGATTTACGGTAATGTTCTCAGAGCTATCAAGAGAGCATTATTTCAGCGGAATAGCGCTGCCTGCTGCAGTAATGTCTCGTAACATCCACCAGCCGCTACGCAGAAATAGGCATTCACAAATAGAGCAGTATTTCACTACAACAATATCTCTAGCTATGAAACGATAGGAAAAAGCAATATAAACTATTTATGCTAATTTTCCAAAAAGAGGCGTCATCTCCGTCATAAACAACTCGAACAAAAACTATCCCCCCCAAATAAATTTAGCAAATCATTCTCCATTCGTTCGAATAAAATTCAGACTATTTTCGCACCGAAAGAGATTTACGCGTATTTTGTCGGTTTAAAATTAAGTAAGTCTTAATAATACCTGATTAAGGGGTGACGCTTCCCCAAACACCGAACACCGTTTGTAGTTAATCCCGTAAACTGACTCGCGGCATTTAATAAAAGCGGACTAAGCGAATTATAAAATTTGTCGATTACACCTACACACTCACGCACACAAGCGCTCGACACAAAAGTTGAAATACATACTCGGGAGGCACCAGCCTCGCTGGAATTTAATAATAACAATAATCCCCGGAATCGATTCGACGCAAATGAGGAAAAGCGCGGACAAAAACCGTTTTTCAAGAGCAGCGCGTTCACGCGTACGGAATCATATTCATTAAAATTGTGCGAGGACCGGGAGCGTTTATAAATAATAACAATAATAACGAAAATTAATAAAATGATATTCTATAAAAAAATAAACGGGGAAAAACGGGCGACAAAAATTTTCCTTCTCTCAAATGGGTCGCGATGATTTGATTATCTCACGCTTCCCAAACCCCGTCGCATTGGGAGGGTGGCGTTATCAAACAATGGGAGGATTATTCCCGCTCCTAAAATCTCCACTCGGGCGTGTACGAGAATAACACTACGTACTGTACGTACATTCCGAAATCACCGTCCCTGGAACTCAGTCAAACTCCGGACGGGTGTAAACGCTTCAGTGGCGTGATGAGTGGTGCTTACCCGCTGTTTCGTGATAAAGGACACGGGAAATACTTCACATTTTTTTCCCTCTTTCTTCCTTCACGATAAAAAAAAAACTGGTGAGGTACGGGAAAAAGTAGCGGGATATTGCTCCTTCGAATACATTTTACGGGGTGAAATCCATGCATCGTCGGCACAATGGTCAGAACGGATGCAAGAGAGTTATTGAACGGAGAATCGAGATATTAATGCGTACATTGCAATGCAAGGGGATAGGTATAAGAGTGTTCTAGGGATTCACCATAGTTCCTAATCAAACATGGAGCACAATACTGAAGGACAATCTTTGAAACTCCGGAAAAAAATGTACCGTAATCACAATTTACGGACCAGTTAAGAGGATACATCTCATTCTTCCGATCGGTTGTATTTCTCCTTTATTTCCTTCGGTAGTTTTTGCCTAGCACTGAAGCAATCATCTTGGCATATTCACCATTACTACAGTCGAACCTGTCCCTCTCAAAGGTGAAAAAATTATTTCTGCACCTGTACTATAACTTCAAATTCTTTCCAGAGATACAGGCATTTATTGAGAATAGTCCACTCTATAGACTGATAAAATAAGCTATCAAATTCACATTTAACATATAACCATCTGGTTTAAAATAAAAAATATTGAACATAAATAAAATACCACGTCCA
This sequence comes from Ischnura elegans, assembly GCF_921293095.1. NCBI lineage: Eukaryota > Metazoa > Arthropoda > Insecta > Odonata > Coenagrionidae > Ischnura > Ischnura elegans. The sequence continues at coordinate 47,608,787 of NC_060254.1, read as the reverse complement.
TAAATAAATTAGCATATTCAAAAGGGGCACATAAAAGTAAGAAATATATTTTATGTATTTAGCGTGGTGCGATGTAGGAATGCCATAACATGTTGTACATACAATTCGGACGTCGCTCAGACATAAACCCCGAAGTCTCCTAACCAGTTAAGAATGAACCTCACGGGAGTCCAATAATTTATCAAGAACGTACAAGACTAAGATGCCAGAGCTCCATCAATACTAACCAGTAGTACATTCGAAAGAAGTATTCTTTACTGGTAACCATCCTTCAGCGACTAAACTTTTCAACAATTAGGTTACCATCAGATTGTGGTTTTACCCAAAACAACTATTTACCTTCACATAGAGCTATGAATGAATCTTCTAGGCATGCGATCTAGCAATTATAATTTATCAAAAATGAAAGAAATGACATTTTTAAAGTATGCAGGAAATAATGTTAATAATATAATAATATATTTATTGCTCCTTTAACGATGTAAATATTTAAGTATCAAAGATACTAAACCAATTTTGGGACTAGGTGACGCCAGGGGCTATTTTCTGTAGGGGAGATAACCTCCAGAAATACAATCGTAATATTGTGCATAAGCAGCGATGGCGGCGAAATATTTTAATCAACTCAAAGGAGGAAACTAATTTCCTAGATGCATGTATCCTTTTCCAAACTGGGGAGCTTTAATTAAATGTTAGGCTGAACAGAATGAACTCCACAATCCTGCATACACATGGAAGGTGTAAATGAATCGTACGAATGTGTTCAAGCAGCCTTCCTATTTCCGTGCCGTCGCGAAGTCAGTTGAGACTGCCGATTGATATTGGAGCCGCTGTATAAGGGAGGATGGATATAATAGAACGGAAATGAAATCCCCGGATTGATATTCGCCAATGCTCGAGGAGTGTCATAGCAATCAATCTGCTCCAATGAATGTAGATTACGTTCCTCACTTTGAAAACGAAAATATTCGCCCGATTTTTAACGGGAAAAAAGAATAAAAGGCCAATAAAAACTAACAAAAACACGATTCGGTAAAAATTGATGATTTAATATTTAATGCCCACGAGTTAGGAAGAACCTTTAACTAAAGCACGGGTAAAGCAAGCTGACGGATTACATGTGAAACCGTTGGAAAATGATATAACCTCGCTGACTTACTCCTTCAAATCGAAGAACGGTTTTGATCTTGCAATTAGAAAGGCATGCAAAAGGGACATCCACGTATTTACCGCGACAAACAGCCAAAACTCTGACCTATTTGAGGCAAGAGTTTACACATAACTTTCCCTCATAAAAGTGCGAAATTTTAAATCGTGTAAGAAATCCTAGAACGTATATCGAACACTAAAATTCAATGACATGCGCGGAATATTTCACAAGTTATTAACGCTAATTTTCCGTGAACATTGATAATTTTATACATCATCGGATAGTTTCTACCAGTTCCAATTAGGTGTGGCTACAAATCAAAAAATTCAAAAATTCGTCTAAATAATCATGCAAATTAAGAGGGTATGTAAGCCAATTGTTACCGCTCGTCAACTATTGTGTTTATCCTGGAATGCAAGAAACATTGGCACATAATAGTATGTCCCCTCAGAGAGATGTGACGATATTGACGACCTTCTACCAAAATAAGTTACTAGAGCAGAACTAATTTGATAGGGGTCGTCCAATATTGAAATCAAATAAATATACATCAATATTTTACGAGAAAGTGATTACAGGAGACTTAAGTAATGGAAAGGATTTGTCCACACAGCGGCCCATAGACCAAGTTTTCCCTCCCAGGAACCTGGAATGCCGGAACCAGCAACTAAAAGAGCGGATTGCGTTGGCTGAAGAGGCCACAAAATGTTGAAACGCATTTTCAGTTTCAATTTCGCCTTAAATCCAGGACTACGTTTAGGCATGTATGGCTTTAAAATACTATATGATAGGAGGAAAATGAACGATACAATGAGTTATGATAAAAGACGAATATTTTGCTATAACTTGGAGTAGGATTACATTTAGAATTGTCATAAATTGAAATACCTTTGCCTTTTCTCTTTAATATAATTGGTTAGGAGGATATAACTCGTGTCTCGGACTGGTATTCGCATGTTTCAGTACACAAAACAATATAATTCGTTCTGCATAATAATAGGCGATATGCTGAATCAAGCAATGGTATTTTTATTAACGGCCAAAAACCTAACCTATTGACATGTTATCGGAATCTATACAAATTTCTTTCCGTTTCCCTACTGTTCACGACTTCAAATACGCACACAAGACCGTTTAGTTAAAAAAAAAAGGATAATAAGAGCGTGAGTAAACCTCGAGAATTATGGGTATTCCGAGTCAAATAAAATATGACGTCATGATAAATGTGACGGTGCTAAATAAAACCTGCTAACACGTGAGAGAGAGCGAGAAAAAAAAAATCCTTCAATATCGGCAACATCTTTCTCCCATTACGAGCGCTCATCCACTCAATTTCCGAGGAAACACTTAAAAACCGTCGGAGCATGATGGGCCAGAGAGGGTAAAATAAAGAGGAGGAAAAAAACACGTATTCCAAATCGTTTTCCGGTTAAAAACCATTGAAATTCCACTACCACGAGAGAGAGAGGTGTATATATATATTCAAAACGGGGGACTGTTCGTGAGGTAGGCAGCAGAACGATCTCATTCCACTTTTACGAAATTTCGATACTTTGGATATCGACCAAACCGCCTCACTCCGGTCTGAAATAGAACTAGCATGACGAATAGGGCCAGCTGCTAACCCCAGCGAGGCTCCCTCTTGCTTGATGAGAAACGGAAGAGGACTGCGGTGGAAGGAAAAGGAACACGAAGGAGGCAATAAAAGAGAAAACGGGGAGAAAGAACCGAGGGAAGTGAAGACAAAAACATGACTTGGAATCACTATGAACCATAAAGGAAAGTGGAATGTTTAGTAATTTGTAAATTTTAATATTCGTCGAAGTACTTGCGTAATAGAGATCAAACATAATTGAAAAGATCGAAAATCCATAGGCTGAATAAGAATTTAGACCGCATCTATTTCTTTTAACCCGTCAGGACCCAAAGTTCCTTTTTAATCACACATCTTTCACTTTTATAAAATATGATACATATGAGATCAACACAATTCAAACTGACGGAACCTTCTACTAAGGAGTAGAGGAAACCTTCCTCTAAGTATGTGCACCAAAACGTACGCTAAAATTCACATATTATATGCATTGCAGGAGTATTGGCTCGGAACTGCACTGGATGCCATACGGCACCCGTGGGCGTTGACGGATTAATGCGGTTGTCCAGTATTATACTAATAAAAATTGTGGAGTCAAGTTATTGTAATTCGCTTGTTTTCGTCCGGTAGCGACCAGGCTGCTATAGGTCCCGAGTGGAGGTGTCGTAGTGCCTAGCACTCGACAACTGATTGAGGGGTTAGTTGTGCTCTGATGTCTCATCGATACAGTCATCTCCAAGTTGACAACTAACTTTGACTTCGCTTCTATTAACCACACCCCTCATCTTGCAGCCTGCTCTATAAAGGTTACGCGATTCATCAAAAACTACAATGGGTGTACCGAGACCGTTACAAAGATTCGGAAATAGGTTCGGACTCGGTGGAGACTGCGTTCTCGGATTAGATTGCCAGAACAATTGAGAATGAATATCTTTCAGAACGACATGGAGAACATCATATTATAGCTACATTATTAAGTCCCACAGAAACGATAAATTAAGAGAGATATTTTTCCGAGAGGAAAGAATAGGAATTTGTTCTTCCACCGAGCAATAAAGGTCTTTAATAAATGCTAGGTGGAAGCAGAATCAAAGCATTTCCTTATTATGTGTTAACGGCTGGAGTCACAACCCCCGCCACAAGCCACCGCATATCTTCAATGAATAACTTAATCTTTGTATTTCCACAGAATTTTTTATAAAATCACGACCATGGTTTCAACGGTTCACGTCACCTTCGGTTGAGGAATACGTGGTACACCCGTGTTTTTCTAACCACAAGATGGACGTTAACCTCTCAAAACTATAACCGTGATTTAATTTTTTTTAAATCTGTGGAAAAACAAAGTCAAAATTATTCATTCAAAATGTTCAGCCAATTCCACGATTCCACGACAAGTATTTCCGGAAACCACCAATGAATGTGGATATATTTCAGTTACTTACAACAGTTTTTAGGACTAGCATTTAAAATATTTTTCTTCCATACCACTGACCAAAATAAAGAGAAAGCTGAAATGAAAAAGCGTAGAAGTACGGGAATTCGTTTTTCCCCCGAACAATAAAGGGCTTTCATAAATGCCAGTCGGAACTTCCTTAGCATTCCTTTTTATCTCCTATCGGCTGATGTCCTAACAGGTCCATATTGAGGCGACTTGCGTCGTAGTATGTGGATGAAGACATATAATAGATCGGATTCAGTTACTTTCAAAATTTTTTACGACGATCGTTCAAAATAGCTACCTTCCATACTTGTGCGAAAATTTCAAAGAGAAAAAAATTATTCGCCTTGACCGGAATTCGAACCCTGACCTCTCGATTTCCGGTCGAGTGCCATAGCCAGGTAATTTCCCCAGAGATGGGAAAGACGCCTCTGGACTGTTTGTCTGTCCACTATGCACTTCCATACTGTGGCACGGATTGCAACCAAAGTTATTAAGTAGGTCCCTCCTATGCTCTCAAAGCCTGTAGTGCTAGATACGGTTGTTTCCGACACGCCCTTTGTGTCATTTCTAATCACCGCTTGTTGAGTCACTTCATAAAACTTCGGATTTCAACCATAGTTACTATGTACGTGCACCTCATGATCCCTAAGCCTGTTGTCTAACTTCTAGTTGTGTGCGTTTATGGTCTACATGTACGAACACGCATTTCTTTACCTATCAATCCTGCCATGTGACTCATGGATTCCGAGTACCAAGTTGCTCACTTCTCTGGGTACTATCCATTCCTAGCAACGCCGGGAGGCCGGCTAGTAAATTAATAAATTAAATCTTCCAAACTAATTACCAGAATAACTAATCTGAAATAACCCCATGCCATAACTATACCATGACCAAGCCGTGACTTACTGACAACTGAAACCAACCCGATCAGAAATACTCAATAGACAGCTGTAAAGCTGAGAACTAGAGCTTCATAAATGCCTGGGAAAATTCAGAGTAGCGTAGCGTTAGGACACTAGCCATAAAAAGGAAGTGCTCTAAGGAAATTACGACTAGCATTTATTTAAATCCCTCATGGTTCGGGGGAAAAACGAATTCACATATCTATCCGTTCAGCAAAACATCTCTCTTAATTTGTCGCTTCTCTCCGACCTGGAAATATAGTGTGGATCCAATATTATGTTCTACTTGTCGCTATCCATTAAGATATCCATTCTCAATGGGGAACATGCATGAAGCTTGTTCACCATGGTAGTAAGTCTCACTGAATAGACAAGTTTCTCACGAGTCCAAATATAGAAGCCAAAACTCTCCTCGTATTCCACAAACGTCATTAAATGCTAATTAAAAGTGCTCGAATATCGCTTGAATTCACGTGACCTGAAGCGCCATCTGACGTCATCGTACAACACACCATACATTTCGCAAAGAGAGTAGAGCAGTAGAGCCTTGAATGCAAGATATCGAAGAAAAAATAGCATTTATTTTCGCAAAATTTGCGTTTGAGCCCCTGAAAAGACCAATTTACTGATTTACTAAAAGAAGAAAGAAATATCCTCTTCCTCTGTCTTTCATCAGTGGATACCGTACCGTGACGTCACGCTCCGATGACGTCGTGTTTTCAAGCAGCCGATGAAGATTAATTTTTAAAGACTCATAACTCAGCTATAAAACATTATTCATCCGCCAGATTTTCGGCGAGTACATTAAGAGGTAGGCACCTTCTTATTATAGTAATTTTAAAAAATTGTGCATGTTCCCAATTGCTCAAGCTATCTAAGACTAGCGCGCAGCCTCCGAGTCTCCAGCGACTCCCGTGTAAAGGCTGTTTTACACGGTACACGGAATTGCGCAGGTTAGAGCTGCATTAATTTATAAAATGGCGTAGAATTGCGCGAATGCATGAACGAAATTAGAACATGGGCTACTTTGCCGTCTCGCGTCCACGCATTCTCGCATGTGTTCTAGCAATTCACCGCTTTACTCGACGCAATTTTGATTGCGCCTTCGCACGTACGTCAGATTGCGCAATTCCGTGTACCGTGTAAAACGGCCTTAAGGGCGTAGAAATGAGGAGCAGAGGAATAACGAACGAAATGACGTGAATGAAGGATGGAGCGGGAAGAAACGACAAAAGTCGAGAAGGGAGGTGGGTAGAGTCACCGCGGAGGAAGATGGAGGAGAAGTCGGAGCTTAACACCGCGACCGTGTCCCCGGAACGGTCTAGATCGCAAACGGACGTTATGGAAAATATACGAGGTGGAGTAATAAGTTGAAAGGTTGGGGAAATAAAAGCTTACAAACACGATCCCGCCACACAAATACGGGAGAAGAAACGAGGTAAAAAAAAGCTATAAAAAAAACAGAGAAGTTGGGAAAATATAAAAAAATAGCCTTCGTTAAAGGCGTGGGTAGTATAGGATGTCCGAATGGAGTTGGCGGAACTTGTTCGCCGTAATTTATTATTCAAGGGGTTTAACGTCTTATTTTTAAAAACACGTTCCCCCTCCATCTTTCCCGCTCACAAACTCAACGCGGGCAGACCGTAGGGAAAGAGGGAAAACCAAGAAATCTCCCGCGAGACTGGGGCGATGTAAATATAAAACTTCCCATACCCCCAACAACATCGCCTTCCCCCTCACAGAATTTCTATCTCGACCCCATGATCGCCCACACCTTAAAACTGCCGTCTCCGAGAGCGAACGAAACGTCAATTAAGAAAGACGGAGAAGGGTGTGGGGCATGGTATAAAATAAAATCAACGGCAGTAGGTATTGGTTTAGGCGGTTGTCGCGAGAGAGAGAGAAATTCTCGAGAGAAATAAGAAGGGAGAGAAATATTGCATACACACACATATTCTCACCCATGCATAAGACTCCCAACAGCTGCGTGACGTTTAGGACTGTGTGAATGAAAACGAATGTTTTTCCCTCGCGAACGGGGTTTATTCACATTATTACCGACACAACCCCCGGACGCAGCAGAAACCTTTGCGGACCGCCACTAGTTGAAATCTAGGAAACGTTAACGAGACAGCGGAACGTGCGGGGAACAGCTGCGAGACGGTTCTAAGACAAAACGATCCACGATTCCCACATTTTATTGACAGATAAAAATACGAGTGCAAAAGGGACAGGATACCGCGAAGTTAAATATAATAGATACGGAGACATCGGGGATATTAAGGAGGCTCCGCTGAGAATCCGCGAATCAATTTATATACAGAGTTCAGCAGCGTTTTTTTCGCATCCTTAAAAAAATGAATTTCTCTTTCACTGGTGATATGACTTATATAAAGATAGACCTTATTTATGACCGTAAAAATACGGCAATTCTTTAAATATTTAAATATATTTTAACAAAATACGTAAACTAGTTCAATCTATATTACCTACCTGCCGACCAATTATTACTAATATAATACCCCGCTGAAAAACAAGCTTCTTATAGATCTTGTCCAGCTAAATTAAATTAATAACAGAAATAGGTGTGCCAATTTAAACTTCACCAAGTAATTGAAGGTGACATTTAAACCCAACTTCTCCAACATTATAAAAATGTTCTGGAAAGCCTATTGGTCCTCGAAATCAGTGGCACGAAAATCAGCAGGCAAGGTATTTCGTCAAGGGAAAAATATATACCAAGCACATTAAGGACACTTGACACAACCGATTTTTGCCTTTTGCTTAATACCAGCTGAGGTTCAATTTGGGGTAAAATAAGGTAGAAAGTAGCAAAGCTAAATTGAAATTCCAGCAGGAAATTCTTTAAAATATATTTTCAATAGCTCGAGTTCACGATTAAATACATCGGATAAGCTTTTTAAATTAGTATTCATTGATGATACGTCGTAACATTGTTATTGCTACTTTTTTGCTCTACTTTAGAGCTCCTTAGATTATGTACGAATAAAAGAACATGTTTTACCATACATATTGTCATAATTACCAAAAAGGCCGTGATTTTCGCCCTCATAGAGAAGAAAAATCTTATAAAGGAAAAAGGCAAAAATGTCAGTAATGCCGATAAATTTCCCCCTCATGTGTATTAAAATGTATTGTCAATTGTAACCCTCAAGCTTATCCTAATAATTCGAAAAATATAAGAGCATAAACAACTATGAAAATATTGAAAAAATCCGACAAATAATTAGGAATCAAAACTACCCCAGCATAGCTTAATTGTATACGAAAAAGTCAGACCTTTCAGGGTAACATCACACAGAAAAACATGAAGGTGGGAATGCAAGACGCTCTAAGAAAAAAACCAACTGTTCACTCTAACGCATTCCATTAACAAACAAAATGAGAGTGCATAGGCAATGCAAAAGAAAATTATAATAGGAAAGGAAACGTCGCAAGTACTAATGAGAAATAGGGAGGAAGAAGCATATAGGAATATTCAAGACGCCAGGATGGAATAAATAAATTTTAAAGCCCAGAGACCCAGAGAAACGTAGCGGAGGGTTCGCTGCTTTTTGACTTGGGAGCTAAGTCAGAGTTTACGGTTGCAAAAAAATGCAGAAATGTGTCACGTGCGTCGTGTGTCATGCATAACATACAAGTCAGAAGTCTAGGGAAAGAACACGGACAGCTTTAAGGCGGAATATGAACCAATTCATATTTTTTTTTTTTAGATTGCAACTCGGGAGCGCATGACAGTTCCTACTGCACGTATTCCTCTTAGGTCCCATGCTGGGACAATTTTTACCGCGGAGCAATATGCGCGAAGATACGCAAAATGTATTAAAATGAATATCTAACCTTCCTGTTCACTTCCGACGTATATCTTGCGCGTTAATTCATGACAAAATACGTCAACCCGAAAGCTGCTAGGAAACTTTTCACCACAAAAATTCATTCATAATTTTTTTTAATGTTTTAATGAAAAAGGTGTCCAGGACCAAAAGAATGAAGTGTAGATTTGAATAGAATTTTACATTTTTGGAAGAAAGATAATCTTTGTTCTCCTCAAAACCATTTCACATTGCTATGGACTGTCTTACGTAAAACTGATTCCATTTGTTTGCAATAGTTAAAATGCGCTTTTCAATGAGAAATTAATGTGATGCCAAGCAAAGTGGTTAAATAAAGTGATTTTGGAAAATCCTCGTAGCATATAATACAGTTAATTTTGTATTTCTAATATTGTCCACTGTAGTTTCAAATTCTTCCCAGGTCTAAAACAACAAAAAGAATCAAGTATTCAGAGAAAACCAATCCAAAAGTGTTAAATTAAGAAAGAAAATGTTTTTTTATAGTACACTATAAATAATTTTATAAAAATCCATCCTCAGATTCAGCGATAGTCCATGAGATATTATCGATCCCTTTTCTTTCTAACAAATAAAATCATGCTCATGAACAAATCGAATTTGACTCTCTCCGAAGATAAAATAATAATGAATGCCGCAGACTTTAACCGCACTTTGATTTATCAAGCCGTTAAGAAACTAGTACTTTTACGCTAAGAAACACTCAAGAAATGATAGTAAGGCCGAAAAAAATATATTCAAGCATGGCACAAGCGAAAGCAAAAACATTTACCAAATAGGAAGAATGGCTAATAGATTCACGTAGTCGGTGATAGACAACGGATATTTCGTGGGATATAACGGAAACCAACAAACTCAACACGCTTCCCTGGTGAGGGGTTGGAGGAATTCATGGAAAGATATCAAATACGTTGACAAGGAAATCGATACCTAGCGTGTCTTTTTTTGCCGGTTGAACAACAGATATATTGACTGACGCGTTATACCCGGGCTATTTGGCTGTGAACGAAAAGAAGATGGAGCCATTAACGGGGAAAAACACCAGAGTTTTCTTCACGCATTGATGGGTTGATACTATTTTGATAGAATCGAATCCAATATTACATACACCAAAGCGCCAACGTAAGATTAAACGCACTTCGATACAAAACACATCAATCAGGGCTAAGACGACAATGCTATGCACAGAGTTTTAGCCGGTAAGTTGCATAAGCGAAGATAATTACGAACCACTGTATTTACCTATCAAATGAATTTAGCTTATTCAAGAAGCAAGGAAGAAAATTCCTATCAATATGCCGCCAACATTAAGGGCTAGAGAACAGGACTTACTAAAACTTACTAAAAAAGACGAGAAATCAAAAAGCAAGAGACAGCCATTATTCGTTAAGTTTTCCATGTAAATTCTAACTTCATAGGGATTAGCTTAAAGTTACAATGGTAAATGAAGAGCAAACTTAGTGCATGTCCACAGTAATTTTATTTGGTACGACGCGTTTCAGCGACCTTACTTCGCTATCATCAGGTACAAAATGCCATATTTTCGTCAAGAAGTCATATATATATATGACTTCTTGACGAAAATATGGCATTTTGTACCTGATGATAGCGAAGTAAGGTCGCTGAAACGCGTCGTACCAAATAAAATTACTGTGGACATGCACTAAGTTTGCTCTTCATTTACCATTGTAACTTTAAGCTAATCCCTATGAAGTTAGAATTTACATGGAAAACTTAACGAATAATGGCTGTCTCTTGCTTTTTGATTTCTCGTCTTTTTTAGTATATATATTATATATATATATATACAATCATGCAAATGGGAGGGGTATATTTATGAGTCGGCGGAAGTGGGAGAGGGTTTGGGGGGGGGGGGGGGTAAAGGATGGGGGAAGGGGGTGGGGAGGTGGTTGGGAGACGTAAGGATTTGGGGTTCGGTTGAAGGTTTTGAGAGGGGGGAGGGCTAACAACGGGGAATGACTCAGGAACTCAATGTCATTCAAAAGATTTTCCTTGCGTTTTCTCCTCCTGGTAATTTCCCATTGCTCGAGTGCGTCGAGCCGACGTCCTTTTCCTTCGAAGGCCAGTATTTTAGGTTGGAAACTGCATGAATGGTTCTCGTTGATAAGGTGAGTGGCTAGCTCGGATTTGGTGTCTTTCTTATCAAAACATCTTTTGTGCTCTGCTGTCCTTACTTTGAAATTCCGACCAGTTTGTCCTACATATGTTGAATCACATGAGTCGCAGCTGATTGCATAAATGCCGGATCCTAAAAGAGGGTCCAATTTATCTAATGATTTGTCAAATAATTTTTTAAGCGTCACTAGGGAATAAAAACAGAATTTAAAACGGTCTCTCGGGAAGCACTTGGAAACTTTGTATGACTCTTTACCTACGTATGGTAGCTTCACCCACTTCTTTGTGTTTGAGGTCTGCTCTGCTTAACACCTCCCCACCCCCTTCCCCCATCCTTTACCCCCCCCCCCAAACCCTCTACCACTTCCGCCGACTCATAAATATACCCCTCCCATTTGCATGATTGCATATATATATATGACTTCTTGACGAAAAAATGGCATTTTGTACCTGATGATAGCGAAGTAAGGTCGCTGAAACGCGTCGTACCAAATAAAATTACTGTGGACATGCACTAAGTTTGCTCTTCATTTACCATTGTACCATTATGTTCCACAACATCTCGCCGAACACCGTTGAATACAGCTTAAAGTTAAATTATAGGTACGGTGAAGAAACTATTCGCATGTAAAAATCAATAGTTAGCTTTTCCTTCAACTCATATTCTTATACAAAAATAACATTGAACAACAGATATATGGACTGACGCGTTATACTCGGGCTATTTGGCTAAGAAGGAAAAGAAGATGGAGCCATTAACGCGGAAAAACGCCAGAGTTTTCTTCACGCATTGATGGGTTGATACTTTTTTGATAGAATCAAATCAAATAATACACCAGAGCGCCAACGTAAGATTAAACGCATTTCATTTTGAGCGGATTTTCAAGACTACACAGTTCATTCCTGTTTTCGACTCTGACGCACAAATCAAGCCCTAGTATGCGATACAGGATTCGAACCAGCGTCCTCCGGATCTGCAAGCAAGAGAACTATCCCAAAACCACCGAGAAAAGCACAGAATGTGGGAATGAATTAATGAATCTGGAACTCAGGGCCTCACGTATTGCATTTTTGCATGACCTGAAAGTTAATTCAGCTTAATTAAGTTTTTCATTTCTTCAACTTTCCACAACTCATAAATGAATTACCATCCGACTGAACACGTCAAATCTAGTCGGATCTAATCGGATGAAGTTAGGGTTACGTGTAAGACTTGTGGAATGCGGAAGGAAGCTAGTTTAAAAGGAAAAACGTTCTGCTTGACTGAGAATCGACACCGCTTAACTTATTTTTTTCATTTCAACCCTGTCACTCTTCTAAAAAAGTGAGAAAAAAGGACTCTGACTTTTTTAGCAATACTTATATTGTGCATATTCATCTATGTCGAGGGAATGATTGAATTTAATGAATCCCATGATACGTCTTGATTATTTTCCGTCTTGATTATTTAGCAACACATAGTATGGCTTCGGTAGCAATTGATCCATCAGTCAATCTATAAGAGAGGCAATTTAGCGTTTTCTCTGCTCTGCATACGTATATATTAGTTTTAAATATATCATGTTTTTCTGAATGGACGCTTTTACAGCCGTGTGCGGCCCAAAACGCACACGGGTAAGCACGAGTATGGAGAGAGTGCGGTGCTAGCAAGTCAGGACGAGAGGTATAAGGCATAACTGAACTAAATTTTCGATCGTATTTACTCATTATCCTTAGAAAATCCAATGGGGGATTAATTTTGAATGCTAATGGTCTAGATTTATGGCGTACCGTTTCTAATACAAACGTTTCAAAAACAAATGGATTCCTTACATTTTAATACCTTATATGAAATATTTTAGTACTGTAACTGATGATAAATGGTTTAAATTTGCGAAATCCATTCATTACGAAAAATAATACGTAATTTAACTGAGTGATCACGAAAATAAAGTTGTTCACATTTTCATATGCGAAATCGCAAAGTGAAACGAATCTTTTTAATTGCAACGTCGTGTTTGAAGTAATGTTATAGTGTTTTAAGTGCTGGAGCTTTATGTTGTCTAGCAGTGATGAAGAGAAGTATTGATAAAAATAAAGAGAAAAGTTTATGGGAAGAAAACAGGAAACATATTTTATGAATTGACCGAGCAAAAAAAAGGAAGACATCACAAAATGTTAGGGTTATGTATGTACCCACGGTCGTGAATCCACACACGAATAATATATACCAGGATACGAGCAGAGTGGGATGAGTAGTCTGAAGGGAACGACTTCCTCAGGAGAGTGTCGTATGTTCGCGAGTGTAAACGGCAAAGAGACCAATCACGGTGGCTAATTGAGGAGCGCCGTCGCGGCGTCGGCGGAGAGAAAATAGCCCACTGGCCCCGTCATCCCCTTCTCCCGCTCCCCCGTCCACCAAACGGCCCACTTGCAACACACGCACCCCACACCACCAATATGCACCACGAATACTGAACACGAGTAGACTGCAAGGAGGAGGCCCGATTCCATCCCATAGAAGGCTGATTTGTGTCGCAACTATTGGTCGCATTTTCATCATGCACAAAGGGTAAGAAAAAAAGACTTCGCTGTTCCACGAAATAAAATATATATTTGCGACCGGTTTCGATACGGCGTATCATCACCTGGAAATTTCACATATTTGTACATAAAATTTATTCCCTTGTTTTCATCAGTTTTCAAAAATGTCCACGACGCGGTGATGAATGCAATACGATCCACTTTTTACCAAAATATTTGACATTTTCTATTTATATGTATACCACCAAATACAGCTCTCATTGGCTATTTTATACCAGGGCGTTCAACAAATTTAATAATTATACGTGCACGAACAACCATGCCCTGGGTAGGGAAAACCTACCCAGGTGGGACTAGAACCCGCGACCTCTTGCTTGGCGGGCGAAGACTTTCCCCGCCGCCACCGAAGCCGGCGAATTCGGCATCACCGTATTTACTCGTGTAAACCTCACCCTCGTGTATCCCGTGTGCGCCGGCTCGTGAGGAAAAAACTTCCCTAACGCTTTTTGGGTGCTGTCTAATATAGGAACTCGTGATTCGCCGCTAAATCGATAAATTTACGATTCCTATTTTCAATGCTAAACTCTGAAGAAATAAACGACAAGAATTTGTGGGAAAATTGAAAGCGGCTTGCATTAAAATTTGGAGGATTCGTGTAAGCCGCGCACCCCCATTTTTTCACCGGCATTTCCGGAATAAAGGTGCGTGGCTTATACGGGTAAGTACGGTATTATGTCAATTACGAGAACTAGCATTGAAAAGTAAAGAATTAGACACATCATCTTATGCAACAAATTTCGTTAGAACGTACCTTGATAAAGTTAGAATCATACCTTATTTCCTCGCGAAACTCGGATAGCGACGCGAGTGGCGACTTTAGTAAACCCATTTAAATGCGAGGCGGGTGACGACACATTTAAAGGCCGACTTTTGGATCCTTTTTTGTAATATTATTAGTGACTGCACTAACAAAGCTAGTTGGACCTGCGATGACTACGACAAATCGATGCGCATGATATGCATCTGCATCAGAAAAATGATGAGCATCACATGGATACACTAAGTAAGTAATGAGGAAGTCCTAGGAAGAGTAGGAGAGAAGAGAAGCCTCATTTCAAAATAAGACAAATACTAGTAGAGGGCTCGATGCATTCTTCATTTGCACTCTTCCAAATTATTGCGCAAGCTTTAAAGGCCGTTTTACACGGGGCACGGAATTGCGCAGGTTAGAGCTGCATTAATTTCTGAAATGGCGTGGAATTGCGCGAATGCATGAACGAAATTAGAACAGGGGCTATTTTGCTGTCTCGCATCCACGCATTCTCGCATGTGTTCTGGCAATTCACCGCTTTACACGACGCAATTTTGATTGCGCCTTCGCACGTACGTCAGATTGCGCAATTCCGTATACCGTGTAAAACGACCTTAAGCGTGTAATATTCCGCGAAAAATTACCGGTCGAGAGAGAGTGAAGCGTCCTCTTAATATTTTCTATGTTGGAGACTACGTATTTAGAAAAGGAAGGTTACCGTGAATAATACATTAAAGTGAAACAAATTCTTTGCTAAGCACTCTCCAACAATACATTTGTGTCAATATTCTGTTTTAGAAGGGAGAAATTATCAGGATAATAGCCACGGCGAAGAGAGCATTCCACCAGGAGCGGAAAATTTAAGCATAGAAGTAAGGAAACAGTTTGTAAGAATGGAGCATGCTTCTCTACATAAGCGAGGCATGGACAATGACAGCCGCGGAGAAATTAAGGATAGGGGCCTTCGAAATGCGGTGCTACAGAAGAATGATGAGGATCAAACGGATCGATCGAGTTAGTAATAAGAAAGTCCTAAAAAAAGTAGAAGAGAAGACTCATGAAATCTTTGACAAGAAGACGGAACAACCTTATAGGCCATATCGTGAGACATGATTGTTGGCCAGCGATGGTGATTCTTTTTTTAAGTTAGCTGATTTTTAGCTGGCGCGACGATAGTTCAAAGTGCGCAAGGATGATTTTTCCCCACTTCTTTTTTCAGAAAATCACGTTTCTAAGCAGCGAGGCGTCGTCTTCGAGCCTTGCCTTCCTGTTCTTCGGATTCCCAAATCCTCCCTAGTCACGTTTTCTTCTCCCCTGATGTTTACTCCGTCTTGCGTTTTATGACCCCCTACTTGTATGAAGTGAAGTGAGTGAAGGCATGATAAAGCAGCTGCAAGGTTCCACCAATGTTTACATCCGTCCACTTGCAACGCATATATTCCTGAATATTCCCTCCCTGCCCATCCTCTTTCCTCGCTTTCCTCGTTGTTTAAGTGTGGCTACTTGAATAAGTTAGGAGCAATGACAAACTGCGGAAGAAAATTACTCAGAGCTTATTTATTTAGACGGAGGTAACACTTTAACAAGAAACTTACAATATCGCATTAAACTAAGAAACAGATATTAGCGGAGTTGGATCAGTAAAAGGTGTATGTCTTTTATGGATAGCGAACTCATGGATTTCGTTTAGTGCAAGATATATTTGGTGTTGGATCACTAGTAACGAAGGCCATAGTAATTCTTTTATATTGCTATCCTATGTGCAAGCATGAATATTATCTTTACATGTCTTACGATTATTTTCCCACATACTTACTCGTCAACAATCGGTCTCTTACCAATTAATTCGCAGCCGTGTATACATGAAAAATACTATTGTTGTCTTTGTATATCTCTTACGATGATTTTTCAATAGAGTTACTCGTCAACAATTGGTCTCATACATATCTCTTAGCAGCTATTTAGAAATGAACATTACGATAGAAGCAAATCTCATTTTTTTTAATCACTCCCTCAGACTGAAGCCATTAAACTTATAAATGCAGTGGCTTAGTATAGGGGGGATGAGGGGATAAATACCCCCGAAAGCCTCAGATAAATAAAAAATTGTTTATAACTATTGTCTAGTTTAGACATATAATAACTGCATATGCTTAAAGTTGAATTTAAAGCACCAAAATGATGTAAAATGTATTTTCAGGCATGTCGTTTTTAAAAAGTTTTCCGGGACACCTATTGACAGGGCCTTCACCCCAGACAATCCCATCACCTCCAAGGCGCATGCCTAGTTACGCCACTGTTCCTATCCATATCCCTTCCCCTTAAAATATAAATTTTCTGCCGCACAATAGAACAATATTTTAACTGAAATGAAAAATTTGGAAACGCACTGGAGACAGCCTAAACGGCTGGGACTAGTGTAGAGAAAGGACCAGATATTCCGGCGATGCGAGGACGGTGATTTTTCCACAAACTAACTCGTCATCAACCGGTCTCTTACATATCCATTCGCAGCTGTTTAGACATGAAAATTACGATACTTGTCTTTATATCTGTTACGATGATTTTTCCACGAACTAACTCGTCAACAATCGGTATCTTACCTTTTAATTCGCAGCTCGCAGGTGCCTTTTCTCGTTTTTGAGCATTCTTTTCCTCCGATGAATTCTTCTCGGGTTCTCATCTACGTTAATTCTTTCGTAACTTTAGGCTTATACGAAAAAAATAACCTGGCCCGAGAAGAATTCATCAGTACAACTGAACGAAGGCGACGAGAAGAAAGAAAGAGGAAAAGAATAAACGATTTTAAATTGTCCTGTTGAATACTGTAGATGAATTCTTCTTCGGTTCTTACGAAAGAATTAACCTGGCTGAGAACTCGAGAAGAACTCATCTATAGTATTCACCAGGAGAAATTAAAATCGTTTATTTTTTTCCTCCGTCTCTTTTCTCGTCGCCTTCGTCCCGATCTCCTCCTTGCTTACTATTTCCTCGACCATCGTGCATAAAAGTGTAAGAGGCCGGAATTTATTTCATTCGAAAGGCAGAGGAGGAATATTAGGGTTTGGGGGAAGAGGGTGGAGTTAGTACCTACGCTGACTAGCGGGTGTGTCGCGGGGTGAAATGTTTGCGTGAGCGAATGAAGACGTAAGAGAGAGAGAAACGAGGACCTCAATCCTTGCCGTCATCTCGTTCGAGTCGCAAACGCGTGGTTTTCATATATATGTACGCGAGATATATATTTTTTCTTTTTAAATATACGGGCGTGCAAGCGTAAACGAGGCTGGCGAGGCCTCCACGGTTGGCGGGGGGAGGACTGGGGGGTCCCCTCAAATGAAACCGTATTTCCCCATAAATGTTGTGCGGAACAGCTGCACCCGCACCCTCTCCTACCACTTCCTCCCCCGCCCCTTCCGCCTCAACCCACAGCGGTCGCACCCACCCGCACCTCCGTCTTCCCCATCTTGGCTGTGCGGGAAAAGTCGAGTTATGCGGTGACTGCTAGAGTTGGGTTACTGAGTATGAGCAGTGCCCGATTTAAAATTACCGGCTCCCAAAACTGAACGAAATTTTGGATGAAAGCTTCTCGGGTTTCCCACCGGGTCAAGTATGTAGTCTGTATGGCGTAGTTCGACGTTTCGTTGAGAGACTTTCCCAACATCTTCATGAATGATCATCATCCAAATTCATAAGACTCTGACCCGTTATGAAAACCGAGAAGCTTTCATCCATGCTGTTCACCGAGAAAAGCTCAGATTACTGAACGAAATTTTTGTCTTGAGGAGTTTTTCTTTATTTGATAGGACAGATTAGTGGCGTAACTAAGGAGGGGGGATGAGTGTATAGATTTCCCCCCTCAAAGCCTCAGAGAAATGAAACATTTATTTCAAATTATTGTCTAGTTCCGAAATTTAATAACGGCATCTGCTTAAAGTTAAATTTTTAGAGCAAAAATGATGTAAAATGTATATGCAGGCATGTCATACTTCAAAACTTTAGCCGGACCAGGCCACACCATCCCCTACAGCATATTCCTAGTTACGTCACTGGAAAAGGTGAATACTGAAATAAAAGGAAGTTGAACTTTTCCACAATTATATAAAGCGTACGACGCCTTTCAGCACACACATCTATCACCTGGTACGAGACAAGTATAGGAAAAAAGCCACTACCTGTTATTTCTTAACGTCGAACTTCCACCATATCATGCCTGAATTGGTTTAACTTATTCAGAGCTGGTGAAGATAGAATATCTTTAAAATTTTGAAGTACAATACCTTTTAAGGATGGAGCAAGTACTAAGCGGGGATGGTATATTGAGGACAGGGTTAGAGGGTAGAATGTTGCGTAAACGAGGGAGAGGAGGGAAGACAACAGGTTTTTTTTTAGATAAAGTGACAGAGAGTAGGCCTTATTATGAATTGAAGAGGGAAGTATTTGAATAAAGCGGAGGCTGCTATGATACTTCTTAAATCATCCAAGGAAACCTACCTTAACTGGTAAAAGAATACTTTCATCATACTGGTAACTTTAAGTTAAAAGGCGCTGTAGGAATTACGGAATGATACATTAACCGAGTTACCTTTAGTTCTACCACTGAAACTGATACAATGGTTTACTAACACCCCCCACCAAATGCCCATTGATACAGCTTACGGAGTAGTAGGCAGGTAAAAGTGTTACTCAAATCTGGCAGGGGGAATAGCAGTTCTAGTCTTGTAAATCTAAAAGATATATTTTTTTCTCGAGACTAAATTATTCCCGTTGATTTATCATTTTCAGCAACACAATCTCTTACACTATTTCAATGCAGCCTTCACATTTCCAAGCTATCTTCTTTAGCTCCCCGATGGTATTCCTCCGGGAGTACCCACTGAAAAATAGGTTCCTATTCGTGTTTAATCATCATTTTACAATTCTCTGAATTGAAGCAAAAGAAAGAATCCGGAGCACACGCTAGGTATTTTTTTTTATTTACACGACTTGGAATCAAAAACCCAGGGAATCGTCATGGGATGGACGAAAACTTGGTGGTTCTTATGTGCAGCACACGAAAAACCCGACAAACACCAGCAAAAATTGGAACTGCGACCGCTAGATAGGACCTTTCGAGACGAGATAGAGAAATAGATATGCATGGGAAAAGCAGTTTCCGTCGCTCGAAGTGGAGGGCAGAGGGACTCAAGGGGTAACGGATGGCTGTCGGATGGAACTCGAGGGCCGTGTGTTACGCATATCTGGCGGGGCGAATCGCTGCTCGTGTCATGGAAAACGGCGAGATAAAGCGGAGGCTATACAACACACACAGCACGGGCGAGGATTGGAGATTTATAGCATCTCAATGCGCCCGCCGCATCCGACTGGGTGGGAGCAACAGACGACGCCCCCCAAGGGAAACATGCATGGGGAAAAGAGGCACGCATTCCTCGGGAAACATACGCGAAGGAGGAGGAACGGCGAAAAAGAATTATTTCTCGCTCTCGGATATCGGAATCGCGGAAGGAGGCAGACATCGAGACCTCACTGAGGGAGGGGATGCCTGATTGAAGGTTAGAGATGGGATCATAACAAATCGCCCAACATCCGTCGACTTCAGATTTTTGCGACCAATTCGTTTCCGTATTAGCGCGAAATCGACGCGGATTTGACGGAGATGGGATCGCGAAAACTTGATTGGAACTGGGATCGTGGTCACTTTGGCTTCTTGCCGGGCTGCCACAGATAAAGTTAATGATAATGAAAATGATTTTTATCCCTCATAATACCGTCAGTGAATTGAAGAAGGCAGCGCTGGCAGGAAAGGGAGGCTCCCAAATCACTTCTTTGGTACTCCATGGAAACCTACCTTAATCGGTAGAACACTATTTAAAAAATAATACAATCATGCATGAAATAAAAATAATCAAAGACTTGGAATTAGACGTCCTTTGAGACTTTCGAGTCGGGGTTTGGACTTAAGGATTGCCGACTCACTTGATAACAAATAATCTCAAATTATAAATTTTAATTTGGCCTGTGCTGCATATACATTTTCCTATTATTAAACATTCACACAATTGCAACAAGAAATATAAAGCAGATACATAAAACATATAAAGAAAATATGGTGCCCAAAAATAGAAATTAAGTATATGCACAAAGGTGTTCATCGAAAACATGTTCTCATGATTTAAATTCCAAAGATTCAAGCGTGTTGGAGAGGAATCTTTCCTTATTGAAATAAATACGATTTCCAACGATAATAATATTTATTACGACCTAGGATCCACAGTTACTACATTCTCTTCAAAGTGACGAAGGCGCTAAGTTTTTATTTTAAAATCCATATTATATGACCACGTCACCTAAGTCACAATTTTTCATGAATATTAATAAAGGCGATAGATAGTGTGCATTCATTGGTTGTAATATTTCAATTGATATCTAACTATTCAATTGAATTTTAAAAACATTGAAACGGGACATGTTGCTCATTGGTTTTCAGTAAATGGAACAACAATCATAATGGAATTGTATCATTATATAATTATTTCACCTATTAAAATTTTAAACCTGGCCCAATGTCATCATCATTATTTCAATATTCAACTGAATTTGAATATACCTACTACTTCGAGGAAAAACAATATAATAAAATTTTAATAAAAATCATACTTTAAAATTTGTTTCATGGAATTTTTCCCAGTATTGAACAAAAGGACATCTAAAAGGGACATTTAAGTATATACATAACTCCAGAAAGAACAACAAAAATAACCTTTGCCGGAAAAATAATAGGTATAAGTGTTTCACAACGAATTTTCCAGTGCATAAAATTCGTAATAGATTTATTGGTGACTCTTACTAGAAGCGCGAATTTTACCGGGATTTCCAAAAGGGTATAAGAGCTTTTACATTCTCATCTAAGCCCCGAATATATAATAGAAATAAGCTACTGTATTGATTAAAGGTGATAAATCGACGTTCTTCGATGACAGTAAGCCAAAGTCTTCTGACAGAAACTGACAATCAAATACTGACGACCGTCGATGGCATTCATTCAACATGAATAATTGCGCCATTGAACAAGACAATCTATAATTTTCACAAAAAATTATCGAAGCGACCCTTCATTGCCAACTTTCGAGTACGTCCGGGAGGGTCCAGGAATTCTTAAGAAATACTTCGTGGCACTAAAAAAAACGTCAGACCGATAATAAAGGAAAACTTGAGGCTGAGCAAACGCCAGTATACCCTTGCATTCGTGAAAAAATAAATTAAAGACACTTCGCCACGGCATGGTGCGCCGACTTGAGCTCCTCCTACTTTACCCAACAGTATCAATGAACGATCCGTACAGTAGCCATGCGCGCTCCGCTTTGAGTAAATATCCCGGGAATAAATTGAAACCGGGGGACAACCTCCTCCTACCCACAAGCATCTAAAGAGGTTCATGAAATGACCGCTTCGGCACGTTCTTTAATTTTGGAGGGTATTATTCATAAATAAACCCCCCCCTATCCCATCCTATATATGCTACGTTTTCCCCAAATTGGAATTACTCCCATAGTGAGATAAACAGCCCCCGGGATCGAAATGGACAACGTTGGAGCGAAGGGGTCTGAGATAACGGACAGACCAGAACTCAAGGGGTTGGTGGTGGACTGAAGCAAGTTTTTTTTTTCTATCTTCTCGGACCCCGCGCGTACATAACGTATACACCTACAACGGAGTCTCCCGCAGATTTCCAATTTACGTATTCGGTTCTTCCACATGGGAGACTATGCTTCGAGAAGTGAAAAAAAACGCATCAACTCATTTCGTCCTGGAATTTCGACGTTGGGGGTGAGACTGAGGGAAAAAATGCTTTTTTCCTGCCGTTTACATTTAAAATATTTACGCAAGGCACTCAACCCGATCCTTCACATCTCCCAGGACAACCCTATCCAATTTCCAACCGATATCCCCATACTTTCTCGTATCCCCACCCCTGCCTATTACGTATCCTCCTATTGAAAACCACCCTTTAATTCCCACGCAGGGTGATCTCTTGTGAGTGGAAAATAGACAGCTAAGGACAATAATTCTCCTTTGGTCACCATTGTCAGCGAAAAACTTGACCACTCCTTTTCCTATCCTGTATTTAAACCCTTGACTATTAATAATAATATATTCACTAGGGATGACCAACAGGTCGACGCCACATATTAGTTAAATTGGACATTGAAATGCTTCCTAAGGATCAATTCGAACACGCCGCATTTCGTAGTTACAACGACATTATCGGGCGTACTTGATAATTTTATTGTAACAATCAAGTGCACTTCATGCTGTTGTTGTAACAAAGAAAGGCGTCGTGTTCGAATAAATCATGTGGAAATATTGCAGTGTCTCATCTAACTAATATTAAGAACTTTCACTACATCGTGCCGCGTATTATACAAGATATTCAAAGTCACACAGATTAAAAATATAAACTTTTCGTATAATATCCCGCGTCAACATTTGGATGACTTTAGCGTTTTCCGACCAATGCCGATCGCTTCTTCTAGAGAATCTTTTTCAGGGGAAACAAATTCTCTAGAGGAAGTGATTTGTATCGTTCAGGTAACGTAGGAGCCACCTGAACTATGACACGGAGAATTATCCTTAAAGTTTCACATTTGAAATACAATTAATGTAAAAATGAGAGATTGCGGAATCGTATTGTTAATACTCGCTCACAGCCTTTGTTAAATTAAGCTCAAATATTAATTGTTTCCGACGATTATAATCGCACATTTTCGTGCAACCTTGATTATTTAATGTCCTCAAAAGTCGACTGTAATAAATAAAATTAACTTTTACAAATGATCGACCGAGTTAGTAATGACCTGAGAAGAGTAGGAGAGAAGTGAAGCCTCATAAAAACCTTAATAAGAAGAAGGAACAATCTCATAGGCCACATCTTGAGACATGATCGCTTGATAAAGTCAAACGTCGAGGGCCATGTGGATGGCAAGAACGGAAAAGGAAGACCTCGAACAAAATATATGGAATAGGTAAAGAATGATATGAAAGAGAAGAAATACGTAAGTGTGAAAAGATTAGCTGATAGGAGAATTGAGTGAAGAGCTACGTCAAACCGATCTCAGGATTGTTGACCAGCGATGATGAATAAATAAAATGTCCAAAAGGCTTGATACCCAAGAAAAACCGTTTTCACAATGACTGCAAAGTGCACCCAAAAGAAAGTTAACGTTGCCATGGCTGGGTAATTAAGGAGTTGCGACCTCAACCTTACAGACAAAAAGTGCTTAAAACTGTCTCCCATAGCGACTCCTGATGTATTACAGATTCCTCCTGAAACTTCTTCAAAATACAACTCAAACTTGCCAAGCATTTGCACGGATACAAAAACTATTAAACTAATAAAAATTGAATTTTTTTATTAAATTCGGAGGGGGGACATGACCCCTGTTAGCCTCCTCAATTCGCCCCTGCCTTCTAGCATCCTTCTCAAGCGACGATAACCCTCCTATCCGGCGAAAACAGAACAGCAAACCCTTCCAAAAAGCAAGAAAAAAAGAGCACTCACTCCATCCACATGACCCACCCATTTTTTCCCATCATGCACCACCTTCAAAGTACACACAGCATAAGAGGGTAGAAGGAAAAAAATGCTCATAATGTTATTCTTTAATCAATCGCCCGGAGTTTGTATGCATATACATTGTATATATAAACGGTCTGTGTCAATCCATCGTCCATTCCCCTTACCCAATTTTTTCCCCTATTTCCCTCGCAGCATCCGAAATAAGTAGGGGACCCTATCCCCCCCAGCCTCTCCCCTCCTACCAATCAGACTTGACCATCGACTGGCCTTCTACGCGAACCATCTTCCGATCGTATGTAACTGCATCCATGAACGGCCACCAGTCTTTCATCCCAGGCGTGTAAAGGGTCTCGTAGAGCATAAAGGTAGAAGTAGATTTGTGTAAACTCCTTTTCATTGGTTAGTGAAAGTAAATTCACTTTATTCGTATTAGCTTCAAAATTCGCAGCAGCGCGTAGTTATCCATTGTTAAATTCAGTAAAAAAAAGATACAAAATGCAACCAGATTGGTTGAAAAAAATATCAAAAATAATTAGAATTGGAATACAATTTCCCAATATATGACAATACAATACGAATTAAAATCTGAGAAGACACAGGCAACCATCAATCTCTTGAGAATGCGTGTCAATAGTGTATATCCCTCTTACCCCACAGGTCTTTTTGGCGCACTTCTTGTTTGAAAATTAGGTATTATGTTGAAATAATGACAGATAGCGTAGACAATTTCAGCAATTGCCTGTATTACTTTCAGATAAATTTTCCCCACTGTTTTCTGAAAGGTAAAATTTTCATACGTAAGGTACTGGAAAATGTCAACCAGTTGGTTTTTATAGCATTTTCCTTGCCTTGTCAACTATACGAGACATTATTCCTTGCGAGGGAAAATTATTAGAAATCTCATTTTCAGCTATTTCTAGTGTAAAAGGGGAATTATTATCATTACGTATTAAAGTATTCTACCAATTAAGGTAGGTTTCCATGGAAATCTTAAGAAGCATTCCGGGAGCCTCCCTTTCCTTCAAGCATTTCCCTCTTCAATTCACTGTAACGCCAACTCCCTATCATTCTGCCTAAAGTGGCATTATTTTCGAATTTTACGGAAGCTTTATTCTTCACTAAATCGATTTATACTGTTACTCTGAAGGCTTGACATCAAGAAACCTTGAGAATATATTGAAATATGTCAACAAAATCTAAACATAGCAAGAAAATGTCACGGACTTGACAGCGATAACTCTTCCGAAGAACACTTCAAGCAGCAGTGACTTCATTCCTGGCAGCACTTTCCTCAATTGATGGAATCTTTGTTGGAATCCAGAATAGAACAAATTGAGGAATTAACGCATATGAGACAGTTTTCAAATCGGTAACATTTTGAAGGCAAAAAAGTGGGGTACTTCACCATTTCCCTTTCCAGAATAATTTACACTACAATAATGTTTACAAATTTGAACTCTAGGAGAGGCAATTTTTTCTAATTCCTCTTCTCAAATTATGGTTACAAGGGGGGACGAAATAGAGTCTGCACAAATTTTCGATTTTAGCCAATACATCCACGGCAAAGTTAGAGGTAGTTTAAGTGCAAAATAAAATTTTAAGCTAGTAAACTTTTCCCGTAGGTCTTCTTAAGCCAGTTTTTCACTATTGTTACACTTGTAACCATTATAAGATTACTTCCACGGCAACGCCATATCACGATATTGCAAGGAGGGAGTTTGGATGACTCTTGAACTGCTATGCACCTACATGCTACACATATTTGGAGAAGAGAGCTCAATACAACTGGAATAAGGCATTCCTCACGGATGAGGTCGGTGAAAAGGATGTATCACTCACGGTCTAGAAACCGGATGCACATGCACGTAGCGCCCTTGAAAAGATGAATGATATTCATTGGGTTGCAGAAAATTCGGTCAACGCCAAACTCCTGGGTGCGCTTCGACCTTCGCCATATATATAGATACATAGAATGCTCCGACAATCAGCAATTCATTTTACGTCCAGTGCGGAATTTCAAAATATCTTCTCTAACTTGATGCAGCATCAAAATAAAGTTTCATTGGCTGACAAGCCAAATAATCATTATGTCAAAAAGTCGTCCGTCGTAAGTAAATCGGCCAACAAAGTCACACAATTTTCACTTCTTCAAGATCTTGTTTTCCTATCTTAATCTTTATCCCAGCCTCATCTCTTATCTGCATACTTTTATCTGAGTCTTATTTTAATATTTCTATTAGAGGGGAAAATTGAAGGATAAATTACCCGAAAGATATAAGGATATAAAAACTTAGGGTAGATAAAGGTCACGAGGAAGAAAAACATGAGGGAACTAAAGGAATAAGCTTGGACAATAGAGAAATCAAGAGTTCAGAACAGGAAATGAAGTCCTGCATTGTTAGAACCCCCAATTCTGTGAGCCCGAATGTTCTTCTAGCCCTCTTAGAGCTACAACGACACTAAGACGAGCACAAAATTGATTGGTACTTGGTAAAAAATATCACCTCCCCTTCACCAGCATCCAAAATTCCATCTGCCGATTAAACACGAATCAAAGATTGGATTAAAGGCACCTCCCCATCTCCCAATTCGGTTGCTCCCATTCAATTAACCCTCACATCGCGGAATACGCGGAGGACATGAAAAAAAAACGCGACCGATGTCGCCGGCCGCGGTGGGCCGCCGGCCGATTGTGGCGACAGAAATTTAATTTCTGCGAACAAGCTTTGCGCGTCGCTCACAGGCGGCTCGAAGGGAGGCAGGCACTGTTGAGCATCGAGGTTCGAAATTGGTAGGTTCGGTCCGATGATGCACGCGCTGGACTTGGAGATTAGGGTCATAGTGACGGGAGGGAGGAGGCTACTCAATGGCCACTAAACAGGCGACACTCATATGACCGATTACAATCCCTAGAGGAAATTTGAATCGTATAAAATGTCGGGTCATACTTATTTCAGAAGCAATATGAAATAGTTTCGACCCATTACGTTTGACATACGCGTAGAGAGGTTAGAACATCGAGCTTAAATATCGAATGGCCAGTTTGCGTTCACCGTTCTCCTGTTAGTGGTAAAAATATGAGTGCCCTATGCATCTAATGGCGGTAGGCCGAGCCTCTACTTCATTCAACCATACCTCGTACTCGGTATGTGGGTCGAAACTAAACTGTTTGGAGGTTAAGTACGAGGTCCCTCCGGAGCGAAACATTATATACGTTTCGTTTCGTCCCAGAGTTTTAGTTTAGCTTCAACCCGAAGGAGTTTTGACTCTGATTTCGTTTCGACCCTGAGTTTATCTCCCCAGGTTTAAATCCATTTCGTTTCGTTTCTACATTTCGCTCCTGGGAACGAAACTATTGAAACTTTACTGGTTTTGACTTTCGTTTAGTATCTATTGCCATCCCTGCCTGAAAATCAACGTTTCTCCCCATCTTCAGGACTAATTATATGCTTTGGAAAGGTTATGCATCTCTTTATATATCGTCACGGTTGGGGGAGAGGTACGGTACCGCGAAATATTTAACAACTTCATCAGTATGCAATACTTTCACTCATGGTTCATACCAACTTTCTATTTTAGATTCCCCTGACTCTTCCCTGATTTCCATTCCGAATTTTACAATTTCCCAGACTCATATAAATGGCAACGCACCCGTTCATTAGACCATTATTATTACCGGGCACGGAATTATGCAGGTTGGAACTGCATTAATTTCTAAAATGGCGTGGAATTGCGTGAACGCATGAACGAAATAAGAACAGAGGCTATTTTGCGTTCTCACGTCCACGCATTTACGCATGTCTTCTAGCAATTTACCGCTTAACACGACGGAATTTTTGACAGCGCCTTCGTATACACGTCATATTGTGCAAGTACCTACGTACCCCGTGTAAAACGGCCTATAGGTATTTTGGAGAAAAATTCCACAAGGTACGAGGCGATGTAAAATTTATTTATTCAAGGAGAGTAATATATTCTTGTCAAAATTCAAAACCGAATCGATTATAAAATCTAATCAGTCTTTGCTTAAAAATCAGAGATGGATAAGCATCACTAAAAATCATTCGAAAAACGAAACTTATCCTTGACTTGATATTACGGCAGCAACTTAAACATGAAAGCACTGCGTGAAACAAGTGATTTATTACGCAGTCACGTGCATGGCGGCTAAGTTATATACTCCAAGGATTGAGTTCGCCATGAGAAAAATTGGCTTGTCCGGGATTCGAACCCGGAGCTCCGATTTGCCTATAAGCCTCCGTTCCTTGTACCACAAAGTGGACTTGTGACGTCAACACTCAGTTTAGTTAAACTCACCGTGAAATTCGCTCTTAGAAGATGGATTTTAGGCGTAATTGGCTGGCACGCCAGACTGGCTTCCTATCCCCGCTCAGACAACTATTTTTTCACGCCAAACTTGATCCTTTATCTATATAACTTTGCACCAGTGCGCGTGACTGTTTACAAAGCCATTTGCATAATCCAAGCTGATATATCGGAGGGGGCTGCAAAGGGGAAAAGAGGAGACCCGATTCCATCCCATAGAAGGCTGATTTCTGTTGCAACTTCGGTCGCATTTTAATCAGTTTTTAATAATGCCCGCGGCGCGGTGATGAGTGCAATGCGATCCACTTTTCTTTTCAATATTTTTCAGCAAAATGCTTGTCATTGCGAGGAATAGCATTGAAAAGTAATTTCGGTTAATAACCCTCATTATACCTTATTTCCCCGTAAAATTGGATCAATTTGTCCGTCAGCGATGCAAGTGGCGACTTTTGCAAACGCATTTAAATGCGTGGTGGGTGACAACACATTTAGAGGCCTACTTGAGGATCCTCTTTAGTAATATTCGTGCTGATATCAAAGAAAAGGAGAATTTACCTGTTCTCCATGATTTCTAGAACTCTAGTAATCTACGGATTGATGAGAAAATGACGGAAAACGTAACAGAAACTAGAATTGAGGGAAAAGAGACGATGACATGCAGGTGTTTTCAGGTGGATCGAGCGAGGGAGAGGTTACAGGGGTTGGGATGGGAACAATGGAGGGATTGGAAAATTAGAAAGGGGTGAAAGGCCCCAAGGTTCAGGGGTAGTGGGGGAGGTTGGTCATCGGCGGATGAAGAAAGGACAAGGGGTTAGCGAACCCCCTCGGGGGTACGGCAGGGTGGCGGAGGGGGATTGTATTGGCAAGTTGCATCGGTGAACGACCATGGGAGAGAGAAAATTCAGTGCAAAGCATAGCGGTAGTGAGGGGGGGTCGGTTTTAAGGTTGGAAATCCCGGTAGTATCTTTCGATCCCGGAAGAACGGTACATTTTCTTCTTCGGTCCCGGTATTCCGGGACCTTGTGTGTATGCATTTGGAAATCCAATTGGATGCTGCATGCTGGTGATTGGTCACCCCCTGCCAAACACCGTAGAGGTGGCTCGCACGGTATTTTTTATACGTAGATGTAAAGCTCTACCCTATAGCCTATAACACTCCCTTTAAATGCAAGTGTTTGGAACCCTCAAAAGGTAGCCTTAATCACTATGTAAAGTCCCCTTTCATTATGATAAATAAGTTCTAGGCACTTCAGCACCTCAATGATATCAATGTGACTTATCACAGTGTAATTCATTGATAGAAATGATTTATTAAGAGAATAAATTATCCAATTTAAAAAAACAATTTCAGCCTGCAAGTATGTCGAGAGTCCAAAAACACCGTATTATTTAAAAGAATAAACTTTGTTAGGTTCACTGATACATTTGAAAAAGCATGACCCGGGTTTCATAACATAAATACATCGTCAGGTTAAGAATACTATGTTATTTAATGAAAGTGCTTTATGCTTTTTCAAATGCATTACTTCACATAAACATAGAGTAGTAGGATACTTCGATTCATTACGCTTCAAATGATAACAAACGCCTAAATTGCGATACATCCCCCGCTTAAACGTGAGTCGGAAAATTTGCAGCCGAAAGCAATGATGTATGACAAATAAATAAATGATAAATTTCAGACAAATATTTCTGAACACTGAATATTATATGTACATCAACCCTGAATATTTCATCAACCCATTCCCAGCATATGGGAAATTCATCGGGATCTTGAGATACTCGAGATTCCCGGAAACAGAGATTTTAACCCCCAGTCGGTATGCTTCGAGGGGTGGGGTAAGCGGGAAGCGACGCATCGGCGTCCCTGTAATAGCGCGCGTTCGACCCCGTCGATCCTAATCAGCGTTAGCGGCCACCCTTGTTCGCCAGGGGGAGTAATGGAAACGGCCTGCTTCCTGAGGGCTAAAAAAATTTTAAAATAGACGCGCTTTGATAACTGCAAGGGAAATCCTCACCACGAGGATTGATTCTACTTCCCTACCAATCTCTCACGGTTTCGGTACTGGTGGAACACAACCTCATTTCAAAGAAAACGTATTCGTCGAGCAATCAATTGGATTTGAAGGAATATGCCGTATTGGATAAATAACCATACAATCCATCAGGCAAAGAAATCACGAAAGTGAGCAGAGTCACTTTCACAGACTATTTTACAGTGCTTTCTGTTAGAGAGATCTTCTAATTGTTAAAGAAAAAAACAAGCAAGGAAGCATCCCTTCGCCATCGATAATCGACCAAGGGGATCAGGTTGGTGTGGTGGCTGGAGTGCTGGCTTCCCACCCGGTGGGCCCGGGTTCAAATCTCGGCAGCGGCAGAGAATTTTCAGAGACTGCCCGATCCCTGCTTGAATGTTATGTGGAGGATATTTCAAGCGCAACACTCTGTCCGTCCGATGAGACGTTAAGCCGTGATCCCCTCCGTGCCTTTCGTTAAGAGCAGGCTAATGCCGACGCCGGGTTTCTCTCCACCCTTCCTTACCTACCCTTCCCTCAAGGCGCAAATGGCCTCAGCTGTCGGTCGCCTCCTCCAAATACCATTCCATACCATAATCGACCAATTATTTAGGAAATGTTGGGAGATATTGTTTTCTGGGATTTACAACCCAATAAAATGTTAAATTGAAAAGAAAAAATGGCTGGAAAACTGTCTACTTAAGGGTAAATTTATTAAATTAAATCTAAAGAAATAAACTGAACTAAATGCGTAACATGCCTACAACGACATTTATTCA
This sequence comes from Ischnura elegans, assembly GCF_921293095.1. NCBI lineage: Eukaryota > Metazoa > Arthropoda > Insecta > Odonata > Coenagrionidae > Ischnura > Ischnura elegans. Next base: position 47,577,661 of record NC_060254.1, on the reverse strand, counting down.
AAAAAATTAACCTAGAAATAGGTACATATTTTAATTACTTAATTTAAAATTAAGAAGGAATTTTGCACTTTTTTCATTAGTTGCAAAATAATGATCACCGACAAAAGATTTTGAATAAGGGATGAATATCAAGGATAAAAATTTTAACATCAAACTTCCCACTTTTAACCACCATAAAATGCAACAGAACTTACCAAAGAAGAGGAACAAGTTTCTAATGAGAACTCTATCAAAGAAGATGGGTAAAGAAATGAAAATGGGATCGGATCGGTGTGGTGGCTAAAGCATTGGCTTCCCACCATGTGAGTCTGGGTTCAAATCCCAGTGGTGATAGGGATTTTTCATGGACTGTCCCTAATTGAGTGCTTCGCGTACAGTAGGTACAGCTCTTCGTCCGTCGGACGGGACGTCAAGCCATGATCCCCTTGGGGCCTTTCGTTAAGAGTAAACTAAAGCCGACGCCGGGTTTCTCTCGACCGTAACTTTCCTACCACTCCTAACGACGCAAATGACCTAAGCTGTCGGTCGCCACCGCAAAATACCACGACCACATACGGAAAAATCAACGTGGGATATCGTAAGATGCTTATGAGAGCAAAGAAGGGGACGAACGTAACAAGTCCGTGAACTAGGCTTTTTTGACGGACAGGTTGAAAGTGCATCTCTGTCCAGAGACAGAGAAAAAAGAGGAGTAGATGACGAGTAGAACGTGTAGGGGGGAGGAAGGGAAAGAAGTTATAAATATAGGGGTTAGGAGAGAGGGAGAGGAGGGCGTCCGGTCAGAAGGAACACAACGGAAGGAAAGAGAAAATTGAATGATGAATAAAAAATCGCGCAGCAGGGTAATCTCGGGGAGAGGTGGATGAAGAGAGAGGGGGTTAGTGTCGGCGCGGTTGGGATTGGCCAAGAGACGATAAAAGGGACCCGGGAAGATGGACGTCCTATAGCGGGGAGGATGAGTCCACCGCCGCCGGCGGAGATGGACGAGTTCCGTCTGTGAGCTGGAAAGGGCCGAATTTCAAAGGATGATATTACAGGATACGAAAAAGAATACATCTACTTTTTAAGGAATTGCATGGGGATCGGGTTGGTGTGGTGACTGAAGCGTTGGCTACCCACCCAGTGGGCTCGGGTTCAAATACCGGCCGTGGCAGGGAATTTTCAGATATTGCCCGATCCCTGCTTGACTGTTGCGAGCAGGATATTCGCAGCGCAACACTCCGTCCGCCGAATGGGACATTAACCCCTTGGCGCCTTTCATTAAGAGCAGGGAATGCCGACGCCGGGTTTCTCTCCATGTTTCCTTCCATACGCTTCCCTCATGGCGCAAATGACCTCAGCTCTTGGTCGCCTCCTCCAAATATCATGCCATACCAGGAGTTAAATCTATGCTGGTCTTGGTGGCGACGCAGTTAAGTCCTCGCTTGCTAAACCCAAAGGCTCGGTTCGAGTCCCTCCTGGGTAAGTTGCCCCTATCGCCTCCGACGGAATACTTTTTGAAAATAATTTGCAAATTTTTCCAGCTTTAGAGGACTATATGGTGTTCCCTGCCGAAAAATCAAAGCGCCTAGGGAACAGCCCGTGGGGGTAACGTCTGAGTTGCCAGTCTAAAATTGATCACTGAACAAAGACGGCGTTCAAAAATCATTTTCGAAAGAATTTGAATAAGCCTCCACAGAGGACTTACGCTAAACCTACAGCATAACGATCGACGATACCGTAATTAACAACGAACTTTATTATGAAAAACTAACTTAAATCGTACAGGAAACAACCATGTCCCAACCGCTATCTCCTCGGTTAAAAATCTACCTCACTCAAGACTGACAAGGTACACCAATCTTAATATAACACGACGCTCCAACCATAGAAGAACGTTCTTTTCCTCTCCGGAAAGAAAAAATCCAGCAGAATCGACATGCTCCAACTCCTGAGAGCAATTTGATCCGGAGGAACCCAAATGAAAGCGAACAACTTCCAATCAAAATTGAACACACGGTATAATTGAGGGGGAGAATATTAGGGGAAATGACACAAGAACACAAGGTATATTGTGGTTTTAAGAAAGGAAGGAGGAAGAAACAAGTGGGTTAATCATAAGGAAAAAAATAATCAAGCCTACATGTAACTATTACTCTGTACTAATGCCAGTAATTAAAAGGATGAGTACCACCGCGATGTGAAACGTGACTCGCCGAATTAATCTTTACCAAAAACTGCTTAAAACAGAACAAAAATACAATTAAATTTATATTATACTAAACGAGAATCAAGTTTCTACAATAAAACGAAATAATGCTGGAAAAAATGGGGAAAACGTAATTTTTTAGTTAATTATTCCTCAATATCAACGCTAACATGATCAAACCCTAATAATGACATAACAATTTTATCAATATGCCGTCATACACACAAAAATAGAAGTGCAACATGGCCAAGATTAAGCGACGAAATGGGAAATCTTGATGGTCATCAGCGACAATTTTCTAAAGTCAGCCTCATTAAGGCAACATGCCATTATAAACGCAACTATAAAGTTTAATGAAGATAAAGAGAGCAAGGGAACAATGCCTCGTTTACCATTTTATTATTATTGTCCATTACGATAGATTTTGATAAATAAATGGACACGTATTTTTCCATTTTTAGATCCGTCGCCTAATACTCGAGCTATAAGCGGTGAAATATCGACGGTTATCTGTTAAACATTTCGCTGAAAAGTTAACGACGTCACAGACTCTTGCCTAGCGGCTCACCGCTTCTCCGCTATTTCTGGGTTTCGCGAGTGAATCCTTGCCATAAACTCTATAACGAGCGATTCTCTCCGCCAATTGGGTCTCTCTGAACGGCTGCATGAACTACAATTTAAATGACATCACTAACTCATGAAAGGCGGGTAGAATTTTTTTTTAATTTTCAAGTTATGAGAAAATGGCTGAATGAGGAAGACAACCTATTTTTTCGTCATATCTTATCTTGACAAATGAGAATGTATGTCCACAGTATTTATGTTTACGTTTAGTTTATATTTTACGTTTCAGCGAATCGACTTCGCCATCATCAGGTACCGTTGATGGCGAAGGTGATTCACTGAAACTCGTCGTACGATAATAAATACCGTAGACGTACACAAAATTTTTCATTTTCATTTCATCATCATTGCAATATGTTCTACAACATCTCGCCGAACACCGTAGAGTACAACTTATCTTTCCCATTCATCTACCGAATGGTTGTATTAAATTGCGATTTCTGATGATGAATTAGCAAAGGGGCAATTGAGAAAAGCCTACGCTGGCCAGATATCAGGCGGGAAAGAACGGGGTGGGGAGGAGTGAGAGGGACTCTATATTGAATCCGTGTAGGAAAAGTTTATGGAGAAGAAATCGACAAGTAAGGGAGAGAGGATATAGGAGATGAGATGGATAAAAATACAAGGGGTGAAGTGGGTACGGAGACGGATTAGCCTGAGCTAGAATTCGTGTTCAAGGAAATTGAGGAATTGGAACGAGAGTGTGAGAGGGAGAGGGGGGAGGGGGGAATTGGAAAGAATTGATGGATGTAGGAAGGATATTGAAGGCTGGAATAGGGGGGGGGAGGGGATGGGAAAAACAAGTGAAGAGAAATCGGCGGAAAGTGCGGGGTTCATATCGGAAAGGTCAGGCAGCGAAATTTCTTCGGCTGCACACTCTCGAAATGTAATGGCCCGTGGGAGGCCGATATCGAAAAACTTGAAAATTCAAGCAAACGGCTGTTAAGAGCGGATCGCTTTTGTCTTATTATTTTTTTTTCAATCCACTGGTAACTCGATTTCACGTACCTTCCCACAAGAGACGCCTTGGAGATGCCAGGAGTGGTAAAATACGGCGAGGGAGATGATAAATTCAGAAATCTACGTACTACCGAGTGAGATACTAAATCTACATGAGTTACTCGCGAGATAACTTTGAAGCGTTGGCTTTGAAAATTTTGTGGCGATCATAGATTGTTTTAATGAATTCTTCTCGGGTTCTCAGCCAGGTTAATTCTTTCGAACAAGCCTGTTTAGGTATCGTCGATCGTTATGCTGTAGGGGTTAGCGTAAGTCCTCTGTGGAGGCTAGTTCATATTCTTTCGAAAGTGATTTTTGAACGCCGTCTTTGTTCAGTGATCAGTTTTAGAATGGCAATTCAGACGTTACGCCTTATCTTACGCGGAATCTTACCTTGACTCTTTGGTTTTTCGGCAGGGAACACCATATAGTTGTCTAAAGCTGGAAAAACTTTGCAAAATATTTTCAAAAGTCTTCCGTGTGATTTCAGGAGATCGCTATTTGAATCACTGAAGATAAAAAATCGTTCGTCTTGACCGGAATTCTAATCCGGATCCCCCGATTTCCAGTAAAGTGCTTTAGCCATTTACGTTACCGAGGCGTACCGATGCGATCGTGGGATCCGGGTTCGAATCCCGGTCAAGGCGAATGATTTATTTTGCCTCCGTTGAATATTCGCACAATTTGTGCATAGCGGGTGACTTCGTAAGCCTGTTTAGGCTTATACGAAAGAATTAACCTGGCTGAGAACCAGAGAAGAATTAATGAATAGTAATCACCAGGAGAAATTAAAATCGTTTATATATTGTTTTGTCCAATGGGGCTATTATTAAATATACCTTCGTGTGTAGAGTTGCCGTCGACGGTCGTCAGTTTTGATGGTCTAAATCATAAATACTGTATACTAGTAATATAAACCCTATGGTCTAAATCTACATACTACTCCGCAAGCAGCCTAAAATGACGTGTGGCGGGGGGCAAGATGCAAGGACACCAGCCTTCTACGCATAAAAATCAAATGCTCAAAAGAAATTATGACAAGCAATTATTTAAGTCCTTTATGGTTCGTGAGAAAAAAGAATTCCTATATCTATACGTTCCGCACAATATATCTCTTAATTTATCGCTTCTGCCGGACCTGTAAATATAGTGGGGAAGTAATATGACATTCTATGCGTCGCTCTTAAATATATCTATCTTCAATTGCTCAATCAATCTAAGCCTAGTTTGCAGTCTCCGAGTTTCTAGCGGCTCCAGACCAAACCGCACAACATCTTAAAACGATTTATGTACGCAAGTCGCAGTTTTTGACGAATCGCGAAGGTTTCTTTAGAATTTTATTCTGTTCACGCATAGCGCCTTTACATGCTTATTTGACACAAATGGTTTTATGCATGTTCCTATTCACATAGACTGACAAACAAGATCGATGAAATAGCAGAGCTTGAATTTTATTGGAATTGAGTTATTTGCCATTCATTAGGGATATTTAATGATTTACGTCCCAGAATAAAATAAACCATATCAGATGTTACTTACAAGTATGAAATACCATCTATGTTCGACTTTCGTCAAATCGTCTGAGTTGACTCACCTGGAATAGAAAGAGAAATATATTACTAAAAGCACTTTTTGATCAAATATTTACATTCAGGAAAGAGCACTACCAAAAGGAATTTTTTTTTAAAGAATACATTACCATACACCGCAGAAAATAATAAATACCACATTTATACCGGGTCCCTGCTAATGAAATATCGAGTGAATGCATTCGGAACAGAGAGAGGGACTTTGAAAAGAACAATCAGTAGCTAAAAATGAATGATTAAGGAGAATACTAGAGCAATTTCAAAATATAAGAACAAAGATATAAGTGTTACACATCGTTAACACAAAAATTACACTTAGTCTCTCATTATTATAAAAATTATGCATAATAAAAATAATATAACAAAAAATCTAATCTTAAGGAGATAAATTGACACCCATAACACTCGGCTGCAAATATTGAAAATGTTCAATGAAGAATATAAAGACTATATAAGAATAAGTGAAATATTAGCCAATTTCCGCCATTAATTACTAAAGCACCTATAGATAAAAAATTATTTCTAACTCTCACAAAGGCGAGGTATAAGAGTAAAAAATATATATTAATCTGCAAGGGTTGCTTTAAAAAAATAAAGTATTTCCTTCAGATGAAGTAGACTATGCTTTGAAGTTCCTTCTCTCTCCACAGCAATCCCAAGCAAAACGAAGAATGTAAGGTCGTCCCGGAGTTTTTAATTACTACCCAAGACCCCACCCCACGGTCTCTCCATAGAAAGCAAAAGTTATTCATGAATGTCATTAAAAGGAGCATTTCACTCGGCCTAACTAATTAGTTGGCCTTGATGCCCTCGTCCATTGCGCATGCTCCAAGCAAAGCAACAATGCATTTCCGAAACAACAATGCGTTGGCCGGAGCTCTCCGAGGAACAGATGCATCCACCATGTCCAGTCCACGATGTTAGTCATCAACGTAAGAATCCGTCTCATTGCTTGTCTGCGCCGGACAACGGATTCACTGGAAATCATCAGACAACTCTCAGACCTAATGTGCATCGACAGTGTCGTAGGACAACCGAAAAATCTTACTCAGAAAACCACATTAATTACCCATTTGCACTTCTCCATGGCTCTATATATCATCCATCAAAGAGTTACGATATGATAAAGCAAACTAACAGCCAGAAGAATATATATGTAGGTAATAACAGGAGATTATTTTCAACTATCTAGTGAGAAAAACGTTAGTTTTCCACCTCTGTATACATTATTACCGCCGTAACGTTTGCATTTTAATATTTTTAACGTTTCCTTTTAAAAAGAGAGAAAATACAGAGGTTATGAAATGAGCAGGAATCGTCAAACAGTTGCAGAAGGCAGCACCAATTTGATGGTTGAATAGCAAGTTGCCGACATTAGATAACGTAAAAACAAAGCGCGTTACAATTGACATGAGATATCTCTTACATACTGGGATTTTAAGAATTAGTTCATATTTCCAAAAACGAACTCTCACTCTATGACAGCTATATATAAAAACAAACTACGTGATATAAAATAATGTACAGGAAGGATTACATGAATCAAAGATTGCAGCAACCTTTTTCAAAATGACAGATTTAAAAAAATTATAGCATATATAATTTTCTCCATTACATACCTGAGATCCTAAATCATGGTTGCATTAAAGGTTGCACTTACATGCTTAAAAAAATGAAAGTTGATATTGCGATAAAGTTTCTCTAGGAAGCAAGCAGTATCTCGCGACGCAAGACACCCATGATCGCGTCAAATACTTGGGAAACACACCCACCCTCCGCTGGGAACACGCGCGAATAGAAAATTAGTTTCTGAGTGGGCCACGGGTATAAAACTGGAAAGCGCTCAAAGCTTCGGAACCCGAAAAGACTCTGGAGACACTCAGGGAGTAAAAGCAACAGGATGAAAGGAGAAGGAGAGAGAGAAGATTCTTAAGGGGGCACACTGCATTGGCGAAAGGACCATAGGAGCCCATCACTAGGTCGCATCTTAACGTTGGGACAGGAGCAATTAATACTCTCCGTACATTTCACTTGGGATAATTCGGTCTCGTACAGTAAAGGATACATAAAAAACTCAATGGTGGGGGGTCACAAAAGATATTTTGAGCTACCTATACTTTTTACGTAATGAAAAATAATCAAGATGCATACAAAGTTTAAGATTTAATTTATTTTAACTGATTATAAGCATATACAAGACAACGCTATCTTATGATATTAAAAAAATTATGCTTGTGGCTCTGCAATGTTCGGCAATGCAGTCAGCCCCGCAGAGGGGGGGTGCCCGCTGAGCCCCCCATATGTATCCGCCACACCGGTCTCGCGTTTTTTGATGGCTAGGTTAACATACGTATCAGTTCTGTTATCATCAAAATAATAACTTGACATTTCTATTTCTGATTACATTGATTTTTTTACACTCAGCATGTAATCCACTCGTAAAAGACACAAAAAGAGGGATTAGATTAGAGGTGGGAACAAAATGGTCTTAATAGATTTCAGGGATTGACCGAAGTCAATATTTCAATGAGTTTCAAACGTGATGTGTTAACTTGGAAGAGAATACTGGGGTATAATTTCATCATATGAGACAGTTAAAGTATTGACAAGGATGTACTTTATAAACCAATAAATGTTCAAGAAAACTTGATAAGAAACAATTAACACTTCATAAACTCAGACCGTTCGAGTGGGATGGATGAGACCATTTTTCGAGATTAATTACTAGTTTAAAGGTTTCAAACTAAAAGTGCTAAGGAGCATCAATACATGCATCTCGCAATTTTCAAGGCCAACGATGTAGAACCTTATATCAATAGTGTCTAACGTTAAGACATATTTATTTGTATTGGATAGCTTCGAATTTTGTATCTTAAACCCATTATAACCGAATGTTGCTTCTAAGTAACATCAAAAATACCTATATTTTCAGCTATATTCAGGAAAGATTTAATCTCTGCATTTCTTCCGGGTTTCCTTCCGCGTCAGATTGTTCGTAGACAACAGTTTCGCTGGCTATCCTGCCAGCGTCTTCAGGTCGAAGGTGTCGGCTGTCGGTTTCTGCCTCGCTTATATACCGTAGGCTGGATGGGAGCTGCATTGTGATTGGCTGTTTGACTGGGCGCTTCTTTTTATTTTTAATTTAAAATTCAAAAAACACCATTGAATTTCAATAGAGAAGATGGATACTTCCTTCACAGCGCGTGGAAAAGAGTAATCCAAGAGAGAGCCAATCAGATAGAAGCGCCCAGTCAAACAGCCAATCACAATGCAGCTCCCATCCAGCCTACGGTATATAAGCGAGGCAGAAACCGACAGCCGACACCTTCGACCTGAAGACGCTGGCAGGATAGCCAGCGAAACTGTTGTCTACGAACAATCTGACGCGGAAGGAAACCCGGAAGAAATGCAGAGATCAAACCATCGCCGCGGAAACCTACGTTCTAACAGGAAATATTTCAATTACGCGTTCTTTGGTGAATAAAAGAGTAATGGCGAAATATGTAGCTGCCACAATAATTAAGATTGAGTAGAAAATCTTGAAATTTTAAAAATGAAAAGTCTTGAAATTGTATAAAATCGTTTCAGGCTTGATTTTGTGGAAATTCGCTGTATCCGTGATGAAGAATACAAATGCTAATTTCTACACCTTTTTAATTCTACACTTAACAGGCGACCATGATTTCAACACATTGTGTCATTTTCAAGGTCAAATTACACAATGTTTTGAAACTATGGTCGGTTGTTAAGCGTTGAATTAAAAAAGTGTGAAAATTACCATTTGTGTTCAAGGGCGTTCCCAGAATCAAAACTAGGGGGAGGGGGACAAGCCATGGTTGTTCAAGTTATAGGTAAGACTTAAGCATGGAAAAGGTGAATGAAAACAACATTTTAAGGAAACTGTAACAGCTCTTTATTAGCTTTTAAGATTATTTGCTTGAAAAAAATATTATTTTCCTTGAAGACATTTGCGATTTTTGCTTCTGCCCCCTCCCCCCCTCGCTGGGTACGCCAATGCCTAACGGTCAATTGAATGACGCATCATGGAGATTCCAATTTGAAATAGATGAAATTGTATTTCTCCCAGAAGCAGCTCAGGGTTAGAAAGGGTTAACTACCTCGCAGTAGGCTTAACTATAAGTCAACTAACTAATTATATCATCGCAGATACGCCATAATACTAACAAATGAACGAATTCTGAAATGGCAAAAACTTGGACACCTGACGAGGTAAAGCAACAGGAAGGTAGGAGTTTCGCAGAGGCGAGAGGAGGCATTTAAGCAAGCGAAGGGAGGAACAGGTGAGATGGCTTACGTAGGGCCAGCGAGGTGAAGACTGGAAGCATACGGAGAGGGGAGGGAACATAATAAAAAATATGGCACGGTGGGTGGAAGAAGGGTAAGGATGTTAAGGATCGTGGGGGAGGGAAACACTGAAAGCCCTCACAAAAGCGCCCCAATTCGAGGTGGCCAATCTTCAGGGCAGCCCGTTCCCGCGTCTCCAGGGTGCAATGCAGGAAGGAAGACGAGAAGCGGGCAGCGTGTGAGGGGAGGGGAAGGAATTGGTTTCGGCCGATGCATCGGAGTGGGGGGTTTTTATGAGCAAGAAGGAAGGAAGGGATACGGGAAAGGGTGGAAGATGTAGGGAGACGAAATGATACTGGGCAAGGTGAGGATGAATTGGATAACTCGAGTGTGGGAGGTTACGAAGGGTTGGTTTTTGGCTAAGAAGACGCATCACTCTCGTTCGCATTTCGCCATATTTTGTGACGAACTGCCTGAAATAAACGAAAGCTATTGTCATGAACCTATTTGGATGAAGTACCTCATCATCATCATTAGTCAACAATCCTTAGATTGGTTTGACGCAGCTCTCCATTTCTCTCTCCTATCCGCTAACCTTTACATAGCGACGTATTTCTTCTCTTTTACATCCTTTATAATTTGTCCTATGTAACTAATTCGGGGCCGTCCCTTGCCCTTTCTCCCTTCCACTTATCCTTCAACGATTGTCTTCACCAGGCCGTCGTGGCTCAAAATGTGGCCAACTAAGTTATCCCGTCTTCTGCTTAAATTTTTTAGGAGACTTCTCTTTTCTCCCACTCTTCTTAGCAATTCCTCGTTATTTTCACCGTCTCATCAATTTTATCTTCATCATTTTTTGGTAGCACCATTTCGTAACGTCCCATCCGACGGAGGGAGTGTTTGAAATGTCCCCCACATAGCATTCAAGCAGTGATAGGGCAGTCTGAAAATTCTCTGCCACCGCCGGGATTTGAACCCGAGCCCACGCGATGGCAAGCCAACACTCTAGCCACCTCGCCAACCCGATCCCCACGTGATGAAAATACTTTATGCATATTTCCACGTTTCTTTATTTAAACCCAAGTCTCTCGACCCAGGTTCCAAGATGAAAATGGCATTATGTCACGAATCCAGAGTTGGTTGAAATAAAGAAGTGCGGAAATAGACATGTATTTTCCTTATGTTAAGTACCTACTTTGAGGTACATTCACCCAAATGAATAATTTTACTCATAGTTGGCATTCGCCAACATTTCCGTCTATCATAAACGTAAAAAAAATTACATCTAAGAAAATGCTAGTAAATTAGGCAGGCAATGAATACAGCTACGGTTCGCTATTTTTTAATTTCGTCATTACGAGGAAGCAATTGAAAACCAAATTTTACGAGACCATCATCAAATTACTGTGGATTACAGAGTAGACTCTCATAAGCGTCAAAACAGAGAGAAAAATTTGAAATACAGGATAATAATAATTAGGGCCAACATTATACTATAAACGCTGAAAATTTTAGCATTAACTGCGTAAAATTTTACTTAAGGACGCTCGAAAATAAGAAGAATTTGGAAATAGGCATGATTTGAAAAATCGATTGAGCCAAAATTTACTGTTAAAAGAACACGAATGGCAATTTCCACACTTTTAATTCAAAACTCAAAAACCGACCATGGTTTCAAAACATTGCGTCATTTTCTAGGTGACAATAATTTGAAGGGTCACAATGGGTTGAAATTATTGTCGGTGGCTGAGTTTTGAATTCAACGTGTGGAAATTACCATCGTGCTCTTTTATCATAGTTATATCATAGATATATATTCCTCGTGCCTTCTATTTTGCTCTTTACTATCTTATGCCTGTACTCTTTGTTCAGATTTTTTATGTTAAAATTTCATGTTTGTGACTGCGTCACTATCAATTGGCAGAAATGCTGTGCGTGAGCAACTCCTTAATAAATAAGTATCGAACTTCCACAAAATCGAGCCTGAAACTATTTTTTTTTAATTACTACTTTAGTCCGCGATAAATGTTTTGTTTTTTATAAAAAATGTATCTTTAAGTCGTAATATTTTTACTCCAGGGTCAGAGAGGAGAAGGGATATGAGATAAGAGAATTGCGCTTGTGGTTTTCTGCAGGGTGTTGGATATGGGCGGGGTGGTATGGGAGCAATGGGTTTTACCAGGAGGAAGAGCTAACAGACGGGGAAACTATATAATGGTGCTAGTCACGAAGAGAAGAAGAAGGTGACGATTGGAAAGGGTGGTAGATGAGAATAGAGAAGCAATTCCAGGACGTTTTCGGCGAAATGGACGAAAACAATTTGTGGAGTCGGAGTTTTTTTTCCCTTTTTTTATATTATTTCCCACCTCTTTTCTCTACCTCGCTTTTTTTCGTTTCAATTCCCGGGGACTGGCCCCCAAAAGTTTATAAGCCCACGGTGGTAAAAGGAGGAGACTAACCTGTTCAACAACCCCAACTCTTAACCCTCCCCTCACAATAACATGTCCTCCCGAGCCGATAAAAAAATAACCCATCCCATCCCGAACTACCATTTTAACCGACAGGCCGAACGCTACCTCGAAATAAAACATTCGCTTTCGTAATTAATTGGGAGGGTTGGGGGAATAGAATTCATGGTTTGAAATATTTTTTTGTCCCCCAAAATACATGTTTTTAATTGGACACACGGACAATTGGACACGTAATTACGCCCGAAGAACAGTATAAATGTGGCACAAAGACTAAGAGGTGTTCGCCATTAAGTTATCATGGTCAATAATTTCGCAATTAATAGTAATTGAAAACTATGGAGAAATGCAAATTACTACCCATTTCTGTCCATTGTAGCCATACGGCTACATCCTATCATTCTGAGCATAATATGAGGCTCTTGAAGAAAAACCGCCCTCCTTTTTGCTGTATAATTGTCACAAACATGCAAAGACTGCAGTAACTTAATTCATTTATTCGTTTACTTTTGAAGACTGTAAAAATAAGCCCACTGCATCTGATTGGGGCAGATAAGGAAATACAGATGGGAACAAAAATATATCGGGAATAAAGGCAATAGTTTGGTTAAGGGAAAAATGAAAGGCTGCAGTTTAATAACCTCAGTATGGAACTTAGAATGAAGGAATCTATGAATTAGGATAGGTTTACATGGAGAATTCTGCAAATGCGATTTGCGAAATCTTTGTCATGTTGTAGCAAAAAATTTCTCCGTTAGCCCCACCTTGGATCTGTATCATATATGAGCGTTTTTTTCAGTTTTTTTATCAGTAACTGGAAGAGTCAAAATAAGGAAAGACACGAAGGCAAATGGAAATTTAATATGGACGCCTACTGTCCTTAAATACATGCTAGCATCATAAATGCCGACAAGAAATGTAATTGGATAGATTATTTCAACTTCTTTCCATCCAAAAATTCACTGGCCCTTAATATTCACCTTCTCAATCACTCGTAAAAATTAAACAACATTAGATCCTGACCTCGTTACCACCCAGTGTAACTATAAGGCTACGTGTAATTCTGAAGAAACATGTTGATATATCATCAAAATATTTCTCTGGATTATTAAATGCGTCCATAGGAGCAACATACCTAAATATCTTCGCAATCGAAACGGAAAGTTTGCTGCGCGGAAATGGGTTAAGGATAATCACTGGTTGAGGTAAACTTACATTGTGAATTTTACAACGAATGTTTCATCAATGCATAGAAACTAAATTTTATGGAACATTTTCGAAGTTAACATTATTTGGTTGATGCTAAAGAGTAGAGAAACAAGATATCACGAAAACGTTCGCAATTGATTCACAAATTCACTTAAAGCAGGTAATTAGCTCAAAACGCAAGTGCAGGAAAATCCAACTCCAGAAAAATGCCAAGGAAAAAAATGTTAGGACTAAAGTAATGCAGTAAAGTAAAGTAAAAAAAAAAATAAAAGTTAAAGTAATAAAAAAATATACACCAGATTTAATAATATGTAATAAAAATAACTTTTAAGTATTCTTTGTTCTTTTGTTTCAAAAGCTGAGATATTTTGAACAATCGTCATCCACACATCCAAGCCGAGTCTCTAATTGGATGCGTAACAATGATTCCTATCCCGGCCATCCTTATAATCTCGTATTGTTGTTATTAAAACATTTCCTGCATCATGTTGGAACAGACAGCCTTCTTCTCTTACAATCCTCCTTGATCCGCCATGCGGAACCTGTTTGCCGTATTCAAATCAACATCGCGAAGGGACTGATGTTGTTCTCTTTTTCCTTGAACGGAAATGGCAATGGTGAAGAGGTGTAGACGGAGATGGGACAAAGGTTATGACCACGCCTCGTGGTCATTGACGCCGCCCATGCAAGAGGTAGACAAACTCTTCTCCAAGGAAACCTCAAGCAAACGCATTGCTGAGAGCGGATTTTCAAGTGACGACGCTCTTTCCCGTAAGACGATTCTTGAGCCTTTCTAACCTCTTTTTTAACGAATGCGCCCTACCTACGATCTAGGGATCAGAAACCTGGACAACTGGAAAAGCTGAAAACAAAGGAATTCAAGCCTACGATGGTAATACGTAAGCCTACGATGATACGGCAGCGGGCGCTGAAGATCAAATCTAATTTTGATATGTAAGCGGCAGATGCCCTAACTCCCCCTGCCACACGCCTTTTAGGCCACTTGCAGAGTATAATGCAGATGTATATGAAATGGGCGGATAGGATGAGAAACGAGGAGGTGAACGAAGAATAGGAAAAGAAAAAGGAATTGTAGAGTACCATGCTTCAGAGAGTGACCCGGTAGGTACGCCACGTCACAAGATAATAGAGATAATTTATAGAGATATACTATACGCAGGAACGTGGCCAAGTGGCGTAAGGATGAGTTTTAAAATAAATACTTTCGATGTTCCACGATTTTTAAATGTATAACGACCTAAGTTCCAATGCTCCTACAGCATCTTCAAGGCCCTTAGGTGAAGATGATGTACTAACGTTGAAACCTACGACGTAATAAATTTTATAATCGTGGGAAATTGCTATTATTTACTTTAATACAGAAAAATTCCAATCCATCACGCTTCAATCTTCGTATTCCATAAAGATGAGTGCTTGGGGCAGATAAAGAAGTACAGAAGGAATAAAAATATATCGGGAATAAAGGCAATAGTTTGGGGAAGGGAAAAATGGAAGGCTGCAGTTTAACAATCTCAGGATGGAAGAATGAAGGAATCTATGAATTAGGATAGGTTTACAAGGAGAATTTTGCAAATACGATGGGCGAAACCTTAGTCATGTTTTAGCTAAAATATCTTAGTTTGGATCTTTATCATACATATTGACGTTTTTTCAGTTTTTTATCAGTCATTGGAAGAGTATTAAATATTTAAGATTTAAATTATCCGAATTAAAAGATGGACACAATGTTCGGTGAAAAAGGTGAACGGGTCCATTGTTTACAACTCTACGTCCTTAATTTCTGCAAGAACGTCTTTAATTTCAACGCCAGAGGAATATTTACGGCCCGCTCTTTGCTTCCCATTTAAAACTGTCCTTGAACAATAAAGTTATTATATCGCAAGTTTTTCCCATCCATCCCCGGTATACCAGACTTCCATATCCTTCCCCTCCGCAACTGAAGCCCCTCCTTTTAACATCCTCCCCCTACGAGTCCCCACCCCGAAGTTACGAAGGATAGACGTTGGACTTAATTAGGCGATATATGCAAAAAAATCCTTGGAAATAACAGAGAAAAAACATCGAACAAGACTCCTCATGAGAGGAAGCTATTAAAACAGGAGCTATTGCGAGCATGGGGACAGGAAAGACAACAAAAAAATACTAAAAAGCCAATGAGACAGCCTTGGTAAGAAGAGGATGGACTTAAAACGGAACTCAACCGCAATCGTTTTGATTGGCCTGTTTTTTTTCCTCCTTGAATTCGACCATATCGACAAGATCTCCTCCCAAGCCATACTCTATAAGCGAGGACAAGAGAGTTTATAATTCCAACCCACAAAGAGGTCAGAGAACTCTCTTCGGTTGTAAGTATCTCGGCCCGTCAATCGACACATTCCTTAAAACTGCGGAAAATCAAACTTTCAACGCACGTGCTAAATTCGTGACGGGATAAAACCTTTGAGACGCCCACCTTTACCGCCTTTTACATTTATACAATCAGCAAATCGCAGAAAACTACTTTTTCTCCGTGCACTGACACCCATAGACTTCTCCTTGATTTCATAATGGCTTTCTCGATGTGACCTTAAGCAGAAAACGGGACTACTTACAATTAGTTAACCACAATATGAGACGTGATGGCCTGATGAAAACAATTGTAGGGCAGTTGGAAGGGAAAAAGGGCAAGGGACGGTCCCGAATGAGTTACTAAGTACAGGTTATAAAGGATGTAAAAGAGAATAAATACATCGCTGTGAAAATGCAAGCGGATAGGAGAGAGGAATGAAGAGCTGCGTCAAACCAATGATCAGATTGTTGACTAATCATGATAACGATACCGCTACATCTACGATTTTCTCGTTTCCGAATGAAAACAACATAATTCCGAATACATTTCGCGATTTTGTCTCTAGTTTCAATTGATAACAGTTTACTGCGAAACCCCTTCACACCAGTCACAGGATAAGGTATTAAAGGGCTTGAACCCATGTTAAATGGTAAGAAACATCTCCTTACGGGAGGTATGGATATATTATTACTGATATACCCACGTGCTAAAATAGGTAACAGGATAAGGTATTCAAGACAAGGCGTCCAGCCAATCGAAGTAGAAGAATTCATGTATCACTCCAAGATTCTCAGGGAAATGTCACAAAATTCCAGGTTAATATTACGTGATTCAGCGAACTGTAAGAATTTTACAACGACCAAAATTACTTCCATACTTTCAAATTACATTATATTTATTAATTATTTCACGCTCCCAATTTAATTATGCCCTTGTACTCAGTAATAGAAATTTTACACTTCATTCATGAAGATCTCACCTGGAACCTCAAGAGAATCGTCATAATTTAAAAACTTATTAATAAAAAAATATGTTTTCCGAAAATTGAATAAAGTTGAAATTCTACTAAGGTACTGCACTTAAAATTAATACATTAAACAGATTTTAGGCCAGGAAATGGTCGTTGAAATGGAAAAATTTTAAGAGAAATTAATTTGAAATACAAGATTTTGAAATTCTAGGTTGGCACAAAAATTCATGCAATTAACTCCAGGGACTAAATATTGACACATAATTCCCGATCCCTTCGGTTTTCCCGAAAGGCTTGAACCGAAGGGCTTGAACCCGTGTTATATGGCACGAAACTATTCCTTTCTGCAGATGGGGATATAATATAACTGATAAACTCACGTGCTAAAATAACAAATCTCCCCTCAATCCACAAGAAAACAACATCGCCAATCCTCCAATCTGAGATAATACCCAGCCGTACGTGATGGGCTCATTAACTGGGTTCATGCGGACGGAACTCGAGCAATTAACCCGGATTAATGACCGGGTCGCTTATTAAAAAAATACCACGTGTGCGGGGCCAAATTGGACTCCGATCCGACAATTAAAACTACTGGACCGGAAAGAATCGCGCAATTACACTCACACACGCTCACCGCAAGGGCACACCCACGACTCACGGATTTTCCCACACACTTCACCACGTAACAATGGACTTCTCAAAGGCAAAAAGAATAACAGCACAGTCTCAGGAAAACACACACCCACTATTCTTACAAAGACTCCGCTTCGGGCCGGATGAAAAGCTTTAAGAAGGGGGAGAGCAGGGAGGCTTGACCTCACAGCTGTAGCCCCGAGATGACGCATAGAGGCGCTGCATTCCTATCCCTCTGTACCACTGTAGTAGCACAATCTACGGTAAGACGCATTGGTAGTCAGAAGGAATATGGGTAGCTAGACTATGGTAGTTGAATCGTGGGTCGATAATCGAGGAGTGATGGTTTTCGGTTCATGATCATCACAGGTCAACAATCCTAACATTGGTTTGACGCAGCTGTCCTTTTAATTCTTCTATAAGCTGATTTTTTCACTCCTCCGTATTTCTTCTCTTTCACATCCTCCTTTTATCTGTTCCATGTATTTCATTCGAGGTCTTCCTTTTCCGTTCTTGCCACCTTCTTACCTTCTTGTTTCTCAACGATTGTCTTCATCAGGACATCATGTCTAAAGATGTGGTCCACAAGGTTGTTCCGTCTTCTTGTCAAGATTTCATGAGGCTTTTCTTCTCCTCTACTCTTCTTAGGACTTCCTCATTAGTTAGGTGTTAGGTTATGATACCTTAATATGCAGCTGCATAAGTGAGATGACGATTGTAAAAGACTAGACGACACAAGGGAAAGAAATGAAAAAGAAAAAGCCGTATAGGTCTGTTGTCAAAACTTAACTTTAATAAATGTAATGCTTACGCTTCCTCCCCGAGTAAAGCCTAGATATTGTTCATATTGTCATCTTCACCATGACCACGATAATTGCGCTTACTTAAATGCACGAAAAATCACGCAATTATGACTTTTTCCTCTGCTCTTCCGATTCCGATTGAATCTCAGCGTGCATTATACACAACTGGTTTCCTAGACGACAATAGAGGAATTCAAAAAGAACTACCCTGAGCTACTACTAAAAAGAACTACTACTGAGAATAAAGACAATTAAAGACTATCGAAAATCGATAACTATTGACATATGCACTCAAGTTCGCCAAAAACTAAGGAAAAAAGTTTATTGTAAAAGTTCCCGACAGTTTAAATGCATTAACAGGTCAAACTGACGTCGATAGAAAAACGCCAAAACGTAGATTACACTCACAAAATTAATTTACGACTAATGACGATAAAAAAATGCTATCCATAATTACATGCAATCAATACCAATTGCACGGAGTATTCCAGCGACAGGGGTTTCTCACAGATCTCTGCAGTAGTTGATGACGGTTTTCTACCGGATTCGATTATATCCCCACCTCATTAAAATGCATAAAATAAGTACCGCACCTAAACTAAAAGCATCCATTAAATATTGTGAAGAGTGAAGTGTCTGCAATAGAGATTAAGTCGGGGAGATGCGGAGTGGAGGGGAGCGTCGTAAAGAAGTGGGCAGAGCATAAAGAAGTCTTTGTGGCGATGCATGGGAGAATCCGCGACGTATGACGGAGTCCCTTGCGGAGATTGACACCGGGAGAAAAGGCGGGAATGAAAGGTGTTGTGGTGAGGCCTAAGAGGAAGTCTTTGGGGGTGAGTTATTAGAAGAGCTGTGGGCATCGAGGGCCCTTCAAAGATGAAATGTGAGCGATGGCTGGCATTCGATCAATGGGAGAACCTATCCAACGACACGGCAGAACTGGAGTTTGAAGCACTGAACAATATCGGGAGATTGACATTTCACAATGTCCGCGTGCAATATGGAACGGTTAACTTTATTACAAGCCTTCACTCGAAAACCAAAGTTCTGCAGTTTTGTAAAGCATAGCGAACTAATAATATGAAATGGTAATTATAATATTATCATTGTGGTTCGCGGATGATAAGGCGTTAATCGTCCAGCCTGCGAGACGGCTATAAATGAACCTGATCTCCACTTTAGCGCATTTAAGTGCGGAAACTTGGACACTAAGAAAAGGCGAGGAGAGAAGACTGGTGGTCATCTAGATGTGGGTGTGGAGGCTAATGGAGAAGGTGAAATAGACGGAGACGAAAAGGAACGACGAAGTGCTAGACATGATGGATAAGGAGAAGAAACAGAGAAATAGAGTGAAGCTGGTGGTATGCAGGGATGGGTTACAAAACACCCTGACGAGAGAACGTTGGGTGAATGGGGAAAAGGAAGAAAAGAATTAGGTTTATATATAGTATTATAAGGAGTAACCCTACCTCAGAATAGCTGAGGGAACTCCCATTAGAGGAGGTGAACAGTCCACATGATGCACTTAATTCCCGATGCTGGCCTAACTGGTGGCATACTGCACTAACAAGGCCGATATGATACCGGAAAGTAGGCATGGGAAAGGAGACATGAGTGATTACTAAACACTGGTGTGTCGAATTCAATATTAAACCCAGCTTAACCGGTAGATTACCTCTGATAAACCGAAGAGACTGTATATTTAAAAATGCCAGAGGCTTGGGAATTTCAAAGGCTAATACACTCTCCATTCGTTCCTCGCATTCAAAGCAATGAGTCAATAGAAACTTCAATCTCGACCACTGCGTCATAGCTGCGGTACGTGGCATTAATTTCCCGGAAAAAGTCCAGGAAGTCATCCCCTGAAGCACGTGCAAGTTTTACGTGACCAAGTTAACTCTTTGAACGTGGAATTTGAGATTGCTCTGTTTTCGATATCGCAGATTTCTAGCCGTCGATTACTCATACCGAACTAAGAAACGCATAGAGAAAGGAAATCCTAAACAAACATAAGAGGAAAATGAAAATTTCGTCATCAAAAGTTTGAAGAGTTGGTCGTCATCTTCTAAGAAATAAACTAGTGTAGCGTTGGTTTTGAATTCGTACTCAATCATTCTTGGCAAAATATTTTGGCTTAAGACATTCAAAGCACGACGAGACTAAACAACTATATATGAATATCAACAATCATTGGAGGTCTGAAAGAATGATACAACCCTCAGATAACAGAAAACCTTCCTATTCCTTGGGCCTCGTAACACATCACTGCTGTATTTTTCCTAACAAGAAAAAACTGCCTTGGAAACCGTTAGAACAAGTTAAAAATATTATTAGAAAGCCACGAAGACGCTGTATCCCTTGGAATTAGTTCGTGACGTCATTAACTCATCTGCGAAAGGGTAATCTGCGTCGCATGTTCGTACCGAATAACGGGAGAAGTAGGGAACTGATCTGAACTCTATCAGAGTGCAAACCACGGGAGCCAGGTGTCCCAAGACTGTGAAGCGGTAAACCAACAGGAGTGAGCTGGTGACGTCATTAACTCACGGCGAAATGGTTAAACGCATCGATTTTTCTCCATGAATAACAGGGAAAGTAGGCGAGTATTCAAGAAACGGAAAAGCACGGGCCCTTCATTTTTCAAACACATTCACAGAGTAAACAACAGCAATGCACCACCGAAGTCAAACGTCCGAAGTCTGTGGGCCACTCGGGATGAGCTCGTGACGTCATCAACTTATCAGTGACAGGGCTATACGGATCGATTTTTCGTCACAATTACCAGGAAAAGTAGGCGACAGATCGATCGATTTCCAAATCCTATCATATTTGACAGTATAGGCAAAGTGGTGAAGGTGCCCGATGCAAGGACCGGACAACGTCGGTGGGAGGCGTTTTTGGGTGGTGCGCCGTGGGAGAAGAAAGGGCGGAGTGGGTGGTGGGTGTCGTTGTGCTTGGGCACCAGGCGGTGGCGTGGGCCTGCGTGGGAAGCTTTCTCGCCTCTCTCTCTCTCGGCTAACGAAGTCCCCGGCTGTGTGCACAAGGGGGCGGGGCGGGAGGAGGAGGGGAATCGAAAGTGGGTGGGGGTAAAGGACTCCCTTCATTCCCCCTCTTCCCCCACCCCCTTCCTCCCTCCCCTCCACTCCCCTGCACACACATGCTGTCTCAATTATGCGCGCCCGGCACAACCAACGCACAACCGCCGCGCCGCGACTTGTACAACCGACTCCTACTCTCTCTTACCCTATCCTCCTCCGCCCTAGTCCACCCACACTGAACTTTCTATCAGCGCAAAGGACCTTAGGAAATCTATCGTGAGTGAGCGCAGGTCAGTCTAGAGTTTGGATGTAATCACTTTCCGATGCATAAAATCCGAAGATCCAAGCATGATGGAGTGGAATTTTTCCATATGGAAATAAACACTTTTCAATTTTTCACTGTTCGTCGTGGAACATTTTCAGATGGTTTGGCGGATTGATTTGTACCGTTAAGTTGATACGGATCTGAGACCTGCATAGAAAGAGGACAGCCCTCAAACAATTAAGAGGAAAATGAAAATTTGGTCATAAAAAACTTTAAGGGTTGGCCGACATTCTAGTTAGCCATATTGGCTGGTAATGAAGGCAGCGGTTATTTCACGAGTATCAAGTTTCGATATACCTTACCTCGCGAAAAATGGGTATCAATGTCCCTTCCACTTACGAAAAATCTCAATATACCTACGTTTGTCATCTGATATACGGTAGCATATCATTTGCCATCATAAGATATGGTTAACTTCGTCGTACATTATTAAAATGACTATTATTATTGTTACTATCATTATTTTTAATCACAGCAATTTGGTTGGTTTTAGGCGAGGTACGGGTTGCACCAAGCACTCTTGTCTTTTTATTTTCAGTTGAAAATTTTTCTCACAATTCGACATGATGATATTTCATTTTGTTACAGAATTATTATCCTATCGCAATACCTCCTTCCTCCTAAATAAAATAAAATCAAATATTTCTAAAAATTCGACATTAAGATATTTCATTTGACGATGGTAATTGATCGGCCGTAATAAATCTTAGAGAATTATTACTTTTTTTATTATTATTATTATCCTATGACAATAAGCGTCTATCATCTGAAATACCATAGCATGTTGGCCATCATAAGATATGGTTAACTTCGTCCTGCATTATAATAATGATTATTATTATTATTATTGTTAATAACGATAGTTATTACCACAAAACTTTTACATTTAATGAGAGGAAAAAATAAAATACGCCACGTAGGTACAGCATTCGCGCAGCATTCTCGTCCTCCGCTGTTATTCCCATATATTCTCCGCGCGAAAAACCCACACAAACGCTCCGACAGAGAGGGAGAGGACGGGAGGCTTTCTTGCCTCGTTAGGGCCAGAGCCAACTCCTTGTGCTGCCGCGGAAACAGGCTCATCAAGCGGCGGATAAGCTCGTACAACAGAAGAAGGGGAGAACCCCAATAGTGGTCGCAATCGGATTGGAGGGAGTGGAAGGAGAGTGGGGTGGGGATGGTTGCCCTGGGAGATAGGGATACGAAGCGCTACGTACATCACATAACGATATCGAGCGTAACGGTGGCAGGCGTAACTTTGAGAAAATCCTCCTTCAAATTAAAAAAGATCTGGTGCTACCCCGGCGAATAGAATGTGCGAAGACTTGTCGGGATCGCCACCGGGTCAGGAACTGCATTACTGCCGACGTTTCGCTAACCGACGCTTCGGTATCCGACGTTTCGATTTCCGATGTTTCTATATCCAACGTTTCGATAGCCAACGCTTCGATATCAAACGTTTCGATCTCCGACGTTTCGATGGTCAAGGTGATGGCCATGTCGGCCATCGAAACGTCGGAAGTACTACAGCTCCTCACCCGGTGGCGAACCCGAGAACGCTTCACTTCCTCCTTCAAGTTACTAAGGAGAAATTCAAAGTTAGACATTTCCTAAAAATGTAAAACGTCCATTTGAAATAAAGCAGTAGTATCAACTTAGCGCAGAAACCTCGGCCGATTGTGCAGTCTTACTTGTTTCTTATTTTTAGTGTGTGGAAATGTAATGCAACTATTTTATTTTAAATGGGCACAAAACTTTTCTACCATGAAAAAAAATGGTTACGTAAGGTTATCATTATCAAGTATCATACATTTTAATTTTCCAAAGGCTCCTCATCCTTCATTTCACTCGCCTTATTCGTTCTTATAAGGTGCCCCGCTAAATCACCCGTGTTTTTGGAATTCGTGCGATACAGCTCCTATGAAACCTCAGCTCCCAATGTGTTTATTGGGTAGTTTCTGAATACTTTTTTGGGAGGAATAACAAACTTCCCACTTAAAAGTTCACATTTTTGTGACGTAAATTCCGTGAAGATTCCTCTCAATCGCTTGAGGTTACAGTATTCGTAAGATTAATACAGCTCCTTACATGATACTTTAGCCCCCAATGATTTGATTGGGTAAGTTCTAAATACATTTTTTGGGAGGATTAATAAAATTTCTCATTTAAGAGTTCACATCTTTATGACGACAATGGTGCGATTCCGCGAAGCATAACTTGATACGATGCAACACGGATTGTATCTGGTGGGCGGGGCAGGTAGTGGGGGAGGGAAAGATATATAAGGATTGTGTAGGAGGGGAAGTGGGTGGGCTGAGGAGAAAGAAAAGGGTGAGGAGGAACGAAGGAAACTGGGGGGAAGAGGGGGGTCGCCCCCCTTTTCCTCGATTCTTTCATCATATCTCATTGTCATCGTCCCTAATGAGACCGAAGGTGTCATGAAGTGGGCATTTTAACGCCACACTAAATCAACCGCGCGCGCGCGCAAACCCAGGGGGTTCGAGGGAGGGATTGGGGCGAACTCTGGTGGTAGAGAAACGGAACGACGCTAACGAGGCGATGCATTGAGAATGTGCGTTCGCGCGCAAAAAGAAAACGAACGCTAGGCGGCCGCTGCTGCTGCTTTGCGTAATCAAGAGAAAAAAATATGCGCGCTTTTAAGAAGTCTCGTTTCAAAGCACGACTAAATCGCAGAGGGTATTCTTTTCTTCTTCTTTTAGGATGTGAATAAGTTAGGAGACTCCTTCGCGGGGCATCGCTTATATAGTAGGGAAAGCCTTGCTCAGAGATGTCCGTTGACTCATCTCGTGGCAACCGACGGGCACACGCAGTAATGACCAGCATTCAAGAAAAATGGAAAATGAAAGAATAAGCTTTGTTAGGTTCACTAATATATTTGAAAAAGCACGAACAGGGTTGCATAACCAGTGATGTCATGGCAAAATTAGCAGTGCCGGAGTGCATTTTCCCTAACTTTTTTAGAAGTTAAATATTACTCTGTGTGTATTTTGATTACAAGTTAATAGATATTAACATATTATTACAAAACTTTTTGTTTTGGTTACGGAAGTATATATTAGAAATTTTTAGACAGCAAAATCGATAAAAGTGTTATTTGACTATTACGTTTTTTGACGTTTTTTTTTAAATTAATTGAAATTGATTCAACTTTTTTGCTAATATTTTCGCAAATTACGCAATGAATGGCCAAACACAGTAGAAAAAGTTAAATACAAAGCATCCAATGTTGATATTTCCACCGAAAACGCTTAGGCATCCCCTTGCTAACTGGGAGCCATAGTGTCAGGATTTAAACACAATATCACTAAAATGGTATGAAAAATGAAAATTTTCATTTTTCATAATGAATCGCTTTCACAACGTTACGCCTCAAATCTTCAACAAAAATGGTAATAAATAACAATCATCTAATTACATTCATTCGTACAAAAAATGCAGTATAGTGTTTTACCACGTATTTACGGTTTGGGCGTGAGCGGGTATTAGGAAATATTTTGCCGAGATTCAAAAAGTATTAGGATTCAATGGGTATTACCATTCGTGGTGTTTTCTATGAAACGCTATATTTTGTTGGTTTGCGCGCAAGCGGGCTTTAGGAGGTAAATTTTTTCCCCAAGTCAAAACATATTGTGCCCGCCTCACATTCGCGAAGATATTTGAAAAGGATGCTAGACCAGCACAACTACAAATGCCTGACGTAAGAAGTTCCGTTATTGCATGAAGGGGCAGTATACGATTGAGATAGGACATACAGCTAACGTGGGTAAAGGGAGTGTATTTGAAATTGATCCGACGGATTAAGCGAACGCACGTCCGTTTTTCTACTTCCGGTCAGAATATTCCGAATATTCCCTAGGGAAGACGGAAGGAAAAGTGAGTAAAAGGAGTTACTCCACTGGGATTTCGAATATACACGCTTTTATCGATGGAAAAGGATGTCATTGGCTCATAATGCCCCGATGACGAGTTAAGTGCATTTGGGGTAAACCGAATGGACATACGGTATAGGGATTCGATGGTATAATGTCCCTCATACGAAAAACACATGAATGGAAGATTACGAAGTACCGGTGCTTTTGCAGTTCCTTAAAATACACTAACGGTAAAACTGAACGAATAATCGAATGACTTCAATATAAGTCGTATATTCATAAACATATTTTTGCCTGCGTATTCATTTTTGGGATTAGTTTAAGCTATAGAATTATTTACTTATTCCAATATTTGGCGGGAGCTATAAAATATTGATAAAAATAACATAAGCATTGGAAGTATTTAATAAACTTCTTTATCCGTATTGTGCTATCAATGTACCCGCAAACATACATAATCTGACAAATAATTGTAATTACAATTAAAGCCGTTAGTACATAAGTTTTCGGGAGATTATAACAATAATCTATCGAGTAATAGAAGGTTTGCGTCGAACAGTCCCTCAACTCCGTGGAAGGCTAATTAAAGAGAACGCAAGATATAAATTATTACACGTTCTACAGATATATTATTATTACGTTATATTGTGTCAGTTTTACTTTTTTCGGACTTAATTTTTTTCATAAAAGTATCTTTAGCATTTAGGCTATACTTAATATCGCTATAAGTATAAAGGGATACTTATAGTACTTGTAGCTCAGAGCTTGAAAAAACGTACACGGAGGGTGTTGTATCGCGGAACAGTCTCACCTTTTTTATATAAAGTAAAATCTCTTTTGATTCAGACTAATTAACAGTAGCAATTCAATCCATCATGATTACTTCACCTAATTTTTAAGTTTTATACCCGTACCCGCCCTGCCCTGAGAGAAAATATTGCACGCCTTTGGCTTAGTCTGGGGTGAGCTCTACCCCACCTATGAGAGGTGGGTACGCGATCGTGGGAAGATGGGTACGGAACAAACGTGGGAAGGTCAGGGGGTACAAAGAGAGGTCTCCTAACAAAGACAGGGCAGAGGAAGATAATACGAGAAGTGAAACCTACGAGGTAGTGCGTAGTATAAGGGAGGGCGTCGAAAAACCGGATGTGAATCAGACGAATCTCGTGTATGGTGGGGTGGGGGAGAGCCTTAGATTGGGCGTTCACCGTGGGCAAGGGGGTGGTGGGAGGGAAGGAGAGAGTTGAGTGGAGAAAGGGCTGAAGGTGGAGAAAGGGCGGTGCCCTCCGAGATGTACGGACTGAGATGAAGAAGTGAATGAGTATTCGCGAACTTTTAAATGCGTCGAATGAAAGGGTTTTACGCCGTGAAGAGTGATTCACTCACTCCGCGATACGAACTAAAGGTTGGATTTGGCCTTTGAAGGTAGAGGTCACCCCGAAATAAGTAAATGAAGACTTGAATGATTAATAGGGTAGTTTCCTTCATCAAAGAAAACGAAAGGCATTGATTGCGATTCGTAACCCACCATTAGTGTATTCATAATATACAATTTATTTGGTTCTAGAAATCCCAGTTTAGGCGAATGTTAATGGTCAATTTTAACCTCATTTGAAAAAGGCCAGATTGGCGCGTATGCGATGTCACTCCACGTGACGTCAAAGGGACCTAGTTTCTATACGAGCAGATAGGATTTTACATCGTCTGAGATTACCAATGCATGCACGAGGCACAGAGGAAACATTTCTTAACAATCACCTATTCAAATTGCCTACGGTCGGAAAGTTTCCTCCGATTGATAGGGTATAAATAATCGTTATTTAAGCCAAGCGCTGCCTGCTAGCAGGGTACTCTGCGCTACCGCCATGCTCGACAGCAGCTCTTTTATTAATAACATGGAGCCCTTCCACCACGTAGAAGCTTCAAGTTTCGGTTTAAGCAAATTAAAAACATTTGTATGTCATTCCTCCTGTGCAAATCCTCACATAAAACATTGCGTAGTAGTGGATCGCATTAGCCGCTTCACCGCGCCGCGGTCACTTTTGAAAACCGATTTAAAAACCGAAGTAGCTACATAAATCAAACTTCAATGGGGCACTGAGGCATCCTGTACACAGCACTCTGAGGAACACTTATTGAGCATGAAGAGCCTATCGACTTCCGCGAAATCATATGGCGAGAGAACTGATTGGAAATTTTTTCTTCTGCCGTGGTTGGGTGGGTCGCGGAAAAGAAAAAAAAAAAAGCCTTGGCTGTAAAAGTTACGAAGTCAGAATCGTGTCTCAGCGGGTGGGATGTTATGAGGTTGAATGAGAAGAGAAAGGCGAGACCAGGAAATGAGCAAGCCTCGAAGGTTCATGCTTTATTATTTTTAATTTATGGAATTTCATAACAGCTTTTATTCTTCTCGTAAATATCATATGCGTGTTGCCGTAAAGAGCCAAGTATCAGGGACCAAAAACTGAACTGGCGCCACAAAATCCTTTCGCTGGTAATTTACCTTCTTCTCTAGTCTCATATTATTTTGCACTTTTATGTACCTGGTAGGGTAACATAATAAAGAGTCTATATATTTACTCTTCCCTCCGAGAGTAGAGTAAGGAGATAGCGCTTTTCAATCATCAATGTCTGACTGCACAAAATAAAAGATATAAAGTGAAAAGTTTACGTTATTCCTATGATTACCCTAAAGAGGAGGACACCACGGTTCTCGACTAAGATCATTAACCATTAGGAGCATTACCACTGCGTACGGTGTTTTATTGTGATCTTTATGAGCGTGGCTTTGGGGTATCAGACACTAATAAAGGAAGTTAAAAATAGTTAAACAGTCAATGTGGCGCCAATACTATTATAAATAATAATTACAAACAATATTTTTTTTTCATTTGTTTGATTTTATTTCAATTCGATTGTTTTTGTTCAATGTATCATTACTTGAATAGCACTACTTTACATTATTTTTGTATCAAAAGTTATAATTATATGTCTAGAAGACTTTTTGTTATTGAAATATTCTAAGTATTTCGATTATTTTCTTAAGGTTATACAAAAAATAGGCCTCTGGGGTCACCAAAAGCTCTAACCTGGTTTTTTATCTATGTTATTTTGAAATTTGTAAGTGGAATTAAAAATATATTATTACTATTATTTAAGTGGAGGGGAGGCGGATTGGGGGTGTGAGGTGACGTAATGGCGAGTTGGATGCGAATTGCGCTGCAATTCATTTTACGCTCATTTTTAATCAACCCACCCCTCTTTACCTCGGCGCCCTCCCTCTGCAATGGGAAGTTCCAATTGGGTCTTATTCTCTTTCTTTACAGCTCCCTCTCCCAGATTATCACGTTCGTTCCCAAGTATTCTTCCTCTTCGTTGGCTGATTTTGACTCAAGGATTTTACAAAAACTCTCGTCTTCTGTGAAGTGAATGGAAGATTTCTTACAGGAACAAAGGATGTGGACATTACTCTTCGTGGTATAAGCATGAAGACTTTTTTCGCAGATGTAAATTCACATGGTCTTATTACCTTCAATTTTTATTCAGCCAACTAACCAATCAATCAACCCTTATTTCCCTCCTCATTTGCGGATATCAATGGGATGCTTATTGAGGTCGATTTTGATGACGACGAGCGAGGCATTCCCAAACTTAGAAAAGTTATTAGTTTTGGATATATTTTTAAAGAATCAACTCTGGTGTTGACTTTACCAAAACATTTGAATAGGAAATTGTGATTTTGTAATGTATTTCATGCTATGGTTCCATTAGGATCACCGTTGCGACTGAAGAAAGCTGGATTCCATTAGCAATGATTTGATTGAAAATGATTTTCACCTCAAGGTGTAACTTACTTATTGAAACGACCAAGTTTAGTGATCCTAAATTAGTAGTTCTTTTGCTGTTTCCCAAAAAATGCATGGAAAGTCTGTTTTCAAAAAAAGCACACCTCAAATAGGAGTTTCATCAGATTATATCATCATATTCCAAAATGCTGGTGAGAAACCTGTCCACCTAATGCAATGAATACAGTTAACAGAAGGAATATAGCATGACAACGACATTATGCAATCAGGTACTAAGAATAACACTAAAGCCAATTGTTATCTCATAATAGCATAAGCTACACCCGCGTTACATAAGCTCAACAGTAAAAATTAAGTATGAGGAAAAATTAGCCCGTTCCCACGTTTATTCACAGAACAATACCTTGGTTAAAAAATATTGGTCATTAACAAGGAGACGTTTATGATCCTCAAATTATTAAAATGTCTCAAGAAATTGATTTAAGCTATAGCTGACACAGCCTTTACCATTTTTGAGGAATATCCTCACCCTAATTCAAATCACGCCAATATAATAATCAGGGGGGCCGAATTATAAAAATTCTGGTGGGCCCTTACCGGGGGTTTTGACCCGGGAAACTTTATAAAAAGTGAGTTTTAAAGTTTTTTAAAGAATTTTCTAAGAGTCATATAATCAACAACTCGACACTCGATAACTAGGCACTCCGGGGAAATCGACTAGCCTGACACATTTTTTCCTCACTCCCATTACGAATTTTTGAGGGGGCTCGGGCCTTCATATGGAGTCGGCGCCTTTGATCCAAATTCAACGATGAACTCGTGCATGGAATTGTGGAACTAAAGGTTTCCCAATCCTAGAATTCTAAAGTCGATAAGATGTTTGAAAAGGATCCAGAGCGCTGTCATGAGAAAAGACACAAAACCATCGCGCAATCCCAAAGCAAAATCTGCTTTGTATATCATAGAGCCATAGTGAGCGTTCTGCCCGCAGAAAATGGAGCATATATAGCAGAAAAACGAAAAAATACGTCTGAAGTATTATGAATTACTCCCCAACTAACAACTACAATCAGCCTGGTAAGATGGCAGCGGAAAGGGGGGAAAAGAAAAGTCCTAGAAAAAGAGTGGATTCCATATTCAATTTAGGATCATATGTAGAGCCAGTGCAAGGGCGCGCAGGGTGAGATTCTATTTTATTCTCATCCTCTGGCCAAGGATATTTAAAACTCTTCTCAAGAAACGCTGTATCATTTACATTTCTCCCTGACTAACCGTGGAGGCACTGGCCCCCTATATGAGTACCATATCACTAAAATCCTAGCAATCTATTCCAAACCAATTAAAAAAAGAAAGTAATCACGTCGGTTGCCAATCAATAATCGAACTTGATTTCGCATCGAAAAACTTGTTACAGATTCTCAAGTGACGTAGAAAAACATGATGAGCCTAAAAAAAACTGTCGAAAAGGAACCGATGAAAGGTGAAATCTTCCTACATCCCCCAACAAATGAGCAAATTTCTCATTACAACTGAAATCAATCCAATAAAATTGCCCGAACACAACGATAAATCCATGCATCAAATTTAATTGGTCGCATTTCTTAGTCTCCGCAAATGGTCTCCCAGCAAATTGCTTCACGTTCCAAATAACAAGGACGCGGTTTTGACTCTCACACCATCTCCACTTTGAGGAGGCAAGGACTGACGAAGGAATCGTGACTTGTGAGTCTGCCCACGTTCCGAGGAAGACTTCACGCCTCCGCTCTTCACCATCATTAGATCGAGTCACGTCTGCCTCTCACTCTTCCCAGGCCATCTTTCCCCGTGATACACGAAGCTTGAATGGACGAAAGTGACTTCTAAATTCACTAAGCAGTGTTAAACTTCAACATAAAGAGGTTCACGGAAAAATTCGCAAGGGTTCACTCAATATCACGGGCGTGAGCGTATCCCTCGAAGTCGAATGAGAACAAATATCAGTTTTGATACCATTTTAGACACTAGTTTTGGTCATCTTTCGGAGACAAACAGAAAACACGAATAGTATAATATTAGAAACATATACGCCTATGCTGGAAATATTTTTCAGAGAATGGGCTGAAGCAAAGCAGGCGAATATCAACATGCAGGAATAGCTATGCGGAGACAGACAGGGATAGGTGTGATAGGGATAGGTGTGCGGGCTTGCAACACTACAGTGCGGTGCAGATAGGTGTGCGGGCCTGTAAACTGTGAGTATCTTGCAAATTGTTACATTCTTTCCGAGCTTACTTCTTGTTGTTTTGAATTACATATTACCATAATATATAGAAAAAATTCCTTATAACGATCACGTATGTAATAAAATCCCGTATCGAGGTGTGTTCCCGGTCCCTTGGACTTACCTATGTTAATTTCCCGCTTGTAAAGAATACGGATGATTCGTCATCCTCGCTATTACGAACTATTCCTTGATCCCTTTGGTGATTGTTACTGGCCCGTTGCTTGAATAAAGACGATTTACGTAATATTAGCAGGAAATCCTGTGATAGCAAAAATCCTTTATTGTGGATATAAGAAAATCCCGTTTACAACAAAATGGTACGACGGTCCACTGGAATTTGTTATATGCGAGTTTTACTGCATATTCAGAAATTCTTCTCGGGTTCTACAACAGATTAATTAAGTTGCATTGGCCGACGTTTCGGAGAACGACTTGTCTTCAATTCTCAAGGCGTGTAACTGTCTAAATGTCCTATTTCATACTCCTAAATTAAAATTAACTTGGTGTATAGCCCGAGGAAAATTCCTGAATATTATTTATTCAACGTGAAAAATTAAAATCGTTTACTGTATATATCTTTCTTCGTGTGTTGTCTCGTTTTTTACGCAAAGTTCTTTTTCGAAATGTAATATGCTTAATACTAAAGAATAAAAAATAAATATTCAATTCCATTCTATTCTACCCACACAGGACGCAACGAGAAGCGATAAGGTGAAAGAAGTAGAAGATGGCGAGTTTGGGACGGGGGCGATTGGGATGTTGTGTTTATCCATATGAGAGAACAGGAATTGTTGGCCACGTGTGCATTGGGACCACATGGGCAGTCGCGGGCAGGAGGTGCTCTGGGACGGTGCCAATTAGGGCTGGACGTGGTTGATTTCGCATCCGCAGGAGGAGGAGGAGGGGCAAGGGGAGGAGATAAAAGAGGTTTTGGGATGAGATGACGACGGACCCGTGGACGAGAGGCGAATGTGAACGAGAAACCTACAGAGAGAGAGAAAGCACACACGTAGGAATGTTTGAGAGAGTAAACGAAGGTTGATCCCAATATCGTTGACGGAATTTCCTTCGCTTTGGCGATATCATAATTTGGATAGTAACTGATCGGAAGTAACTGAGTTACCAGTAACGATTACATTTATGGTGACTTCAACTTTTAAGCTCCACATTCATAAAAAAACTAACAATTACCAGAGAGAAGTCCTTGCCATTACGTATTATTCACTATTATTTTCTCAGAGTAAACGTTATTTTCTTCTGCTCTGTAATATAAAGAAAGCACATACAGAGGAATGTTTGAGGGAGTTAACGCAGGTTGATTCCAATATCGTTGACGGAATTTCCTTCGCTTTGGCGATATCATAATTTGGATAGTAACTGATCGGAAGTAACTGAGTTACCAGTAACGCTTAAATTTATGGTAACTTCAACTTTTAAGCCCCACATTCATAAAAAGCTAACAATTACCAGAGAGTAGCCCTTGCCATTACGTATTATTCACTATTATTTTCCCAGAGTAAACGTTATTTTCTTCTGCTCTGTAATATAAAGAAAGCACATACAGAGGAATGTTTGAGGGAGTTAACGCAGGTTGATTCCAATATCGTTGACGGAATTTCCTTCGCTTTGGCGATATCATAACTTGGATAGTAACTGATCGGAAGTAACTGAGTTACCAGTAACGCTTACATTTATGGTAACTTCAACTTTTACGCTCCACATTCTTAAAAATCATTGCCAGAGAGAAGACTTCGCCATAAGGTAACAAACACTCACTTTTGTCTCAGAATAAACGTTACTTTCGTCTATTCTACCAATATTTCAACACCAAAAACACGCGCGTGAACACTTTGGACCATTCTTTTGTTCCATAAAGATTATATGTACTATAATTATTATTTATGGTGCTCTAATGGAAAAGGAAAGATTACATTCTCCAAATTGGGCTTCCCCTGGCTCCGGTTTCTCCCCAAAACTCAATAACCTCCCCAATCCAAAAACTCCATAATCCTCCTGAGATAAAAAATAGTCAGTGGAACATACTTTTTGCCAAATTAAAATTTTCTGCAGTGTGTATGGTTTAATATTAATATTTTCTGACAAGAGCATTTTGCGAATTACACAGGCCTGTCTCCGCATCCATATTGGACCTCCCTCTTCAATCTTCAAATAGGCCTATTCCCTATCATTCTATCTACAAATGATATTCTCTTTATCCCCCTTCCTCGATTACCAAACATTCGTCCATATAAAACGGTTTTTATAATGCCCCCTACGATAAATACTCGCTCCATCTAGACCTTCTTCTCCCTCCGTTTCTCCTCAGGAAGTTTCCTCTCCTCGACCACAGTTTTTTAGCGCGCATTTGTACCTCGTTTTGTCGACGTTGATACGCGTCGAAATTATAGTAAGATTCTGGAAGTACAACAGCTTCGATGCATTTTGTAACATGCTTCTCCACCGTACATTACCTGATGCCGTTGAAATTAGAAAAGACGAAGGACCAAAAAGTTATGCACAATACCTTCTTGTATGTTGGGAAAGAAGGTTGAAATAATGAGGATAAGAATGTTGGATGACCCAATCCGAGGAGCCGATAAGGGCGAAAACATGAATTTGTCAATTATTTTCAAAATGTATCTATTCCTCACCCAGATTAATTTACAATCTTAAGAATGAATCAACTGAAAATTCCCAATCCAATTGCTCAGTTTGAAGGAAATAGAAAATATAGACGATTTAAATATAGTAACGGTTGACGAATTTGAACTTAATAATAACTCCAACTAAGACCAAATACCATGAGAACGAATGACAACAATGGAACTAATTCTTTACACAAAATTTCCAGCATCTAAGGCAGTGCCAGGTCATCACGTAAGGGCTAAATTTACCGAGCATACCTCCTCACCATCTCTTTCGTGGTCAACACTAATGAACCAATTTATTTCCCACGGATCCAAATAGCTGGCATTCAAAGACTCTAACCGCAATAAGACCTATTGAAAGCTTAAGTATTTTGACGGCAACAAAAAGAACACGGAAACGTGAATGAATGTCTACGTAATTTAAAGATTGATTAACTTCGGCATTCTCAAAATGCTGGTACGTCTCCAAAAAAAAAAAACTCGGGAAAAAATATCGGACATTGCCAATTATTAAAATTCCGATGACGCATAGGTCTTTTTTTTGTGACCCCCCCCTCTCCCTTTTCGGGGATAAGACTGGGCCCAATTATAATTTTTAAGGGTCGGGAATGACAAACGTAGCCGGCCTTGACAGTGTGTTCACCGGAGTCGAGGTGATTGATATCTTTCACTCAATTTCCTTACGCTTAACAAGTACCATCGTGACCGGTCATTTTTGGCACGGAAAAAATTCTCGGGCGAACTCGACGCAAATAAACATTAGGTCGAAACAATCGTTCATGTTTGCGCGAGAGCTAGAAGTACATACCTCAAATGATTATGGAGCAAAGAACAAGGATTGACGAAAAGCAGCATTATTTCCGCTGAACGTGACAGTTTCCAGAAAAACATCAATCTTAAACCTCTTCCACTTCGATTTATTTTCCGAATATCGAACTCCTATTCTCTATTAATTTTTCCTGTGGTTCTTTTTCAAATGGTAGGTAATGAAATGATATTTTGTAACTTGTAATAAACTTAGAACCGTGAAATAAAATGTGATTATTAAACATAGAGAACACAGCTATCGCTACTCGAATATAATCATTTTAATCCTTCCAATGCATCATATTTCATGAAATATGAATTATTCATGTTTACGATGAATATTTTAACATTGTTATGCTTTCAAAATAATTATATTATTCCTCAAAATTGTGCTAAACTTATGAACATCCGATGAAGAGATA
This sequence comes from Ischnura elegans, assembly GCF_921293095.1. Taxonomy (NCBI): domain Eukaryota; kingdom Metazoa; phylum Arthropoda; class Insecta; order Odonata; family Coenagrionidae; genus Ischnura; species Ischnura elegans. The sequence continues at coordinate 47,542,321 of NC_060254.1, read as the reverse complement.
CACTCATAATTGCTCGGTTTGGCATCGCAAGTTCATGACGAGCTAGACTCGTCATTACAGTGCAAGGGGTAGCCAGTAGCAAGTAGCCAGAGCGCCTCGGTAAAAGTAGCATGAATTTGATGAAACTTTGGTCCCATATCCTTTGTAAAACGCACTTTCCAACAATTTAAAGAAAAAGGGATTCCTATATGCCATTTTTGAGATATTAGACGGTAAATTAAGGATAAATAGGGCTCTTACGGAGAAATACGGTTTTTTCGACCGAGCGAATTTTTTTGTAACAAGACGTTCTTGAGACGTCATTCATTAGAACCAAAATTTTGTAACAAATCTAAATATGTACGGGAAAGTATAATTTTATGATAAAATAAGAAAGATATTTGCGAAAAACTGCCTAAAACTGGCAAGATGGGCGCCGGCGCAGCGTCTGATATGGTGGATCAGCGCGCGTTCAAATCTGGCGACTTTACCACTAGGCCGAGTATATAATATTGCCTAAGCGTAAAATTAGTTACAGTTTCAGGAAATCATAAAAAAACTCTGGCACCAAAACCAGTGCTTACGAGTGCAATAATTTTAAAGACTATATAGAGCTCAGTGATACGGAGGAGACAGAAGGTATGGATGGGGCGAGTACTTGGCGAGGAGGGTATGTTGAAAACAATGTTAGAAGATAGAATGCTAAGTAAACGAGGTAAAGGAGGAAAAGAATAGGATTTTTAGATAAAATAAAAGAGAAGAGGCCTTACTTCTAATTGAAGAGGGAAGTGCATGATGGAAAGGGAGGCTCACAGAATTCTTCCTTAGTACTCCATGGAAACGTACCTTAATCGGTAGAATACTTAAAAAGAATATTATATTCAGTATATTTCAAACTTTAACAGCAAATATCAAGTACGTATAAGACAGCGTACTATTTGCATTACTTAGAAAAAGTGCAATGCTCTGATAACATTCATGAAAAAAGAAATTCGCGGACACCCAAATTAGATTTTTGATTCTTGCTATGAATCAAAATTCCAATATTTGTATTCCATCTTTTTAAGCAAAGTATACAAACGTTATACCGTCTATCGCACCTAAAAAATCTTAAACTACACTTCGAAGATATAAAGCACTTGACTGGATACTGGCTGAAAATAAAAAAATAGTTGCCAAAATAGTTTAATTCACGTCAAATTAACGGGAAAAAATCATGTTTTAGTTTTTCCTCAAAAATTAACACGAGTTACCCCTTAAGACCTAGCCTACGAAAACATCACTCATTCTTCCCGAAGAGGTACTATCCAGACATGGCGAGAAATGTGTGTTTTGATTGGTAGGGTGCTGGCGAAATAAAAAGAAGGAAGAGATATCATCTAATTCTTTTTTTTCCTCCCTTCAATTTGAAGGGGTTGTTCCGGCATGGCGTAAAAAAGGGCAGGAAAAGGGTAAGGGAAGTACGAGGATAAGCAAAAGAATAAAAAAAATATAAATGAAAAAATCCTTGAGTGGAATAAAATTTTCAAGGGGTGAAAAAAATAAATATATATAAAGAGATCAATGCGGTCTTCAAGTCCTGATGCTTGAGAGAGAGGGAAAAAAAGGGTTTTTTGTGGGGGTTTTCTTGAGTGTTGGGAGCGACGACAGCGCCATATCCTAGGGGGGAGGTTTGAGGGTGGCTGGAGGAAGCAAGCAGGTAAGGAAGGAAGGGGATATTTCAAAGAAGCTCTTTAGGAAATATCGATCTTATTGAGTGAAGTGGTCGGCAGGAAAGCGCCGCCTATACCTCACCCTTCCAACCCTTCAAACGCCTCCCTTCCCTGTCCCAACGCTTTGATATGTGAGGTGAGTTAGTGATGGCAAAATCGAATTTAATCGAAATCGATTTCGATTACAATCGAAAACAAAATTTTCGATGACAAATATGAGGAAATCGAGATCGAGATTTGATCTTCGAGTTTCGTTGCGGATTCGATTTTTCAACTTCGATATTGACCATTTCGTTTGTTCTCAGCAGCGTTACCACCAGCCTAATCTATTTCGATTAAAATGGAAAATCGAATTTTGAAAGCCGAAGATCCAGTAAATCGAGATCGATATACCGATAGATGATCTCGAGTTTGGGTCCAAACTCGATTTTTCTACTTCGATCTTGACCGTTTCGTTTGATCTCAACATCGCCACTACCGGCCTTTTCCATCCCGAGTGAAAAACTTTTTTTCCAAGACTTTCCGGTAAAATTCGAAAGCACTTTGTACTAACTTTGTTTTTGTACTAACTGTATTTTTTAGGCAGACCAGTCGATTTTTTCTATTAATCGATATTTTGGTTCAAACTTGGATTTTTGTTGAAAAGTCGATCTTTTCATTTCGATTAAAAATCGATTGCTCAAAAATCGATTTTGATAGATATTTTTCCATCAGTAACCCTCCCCTTCACCCTCCCCGTACTAGCCTCTCCTTTCACCGCTACTCAATCCTCGAATTCTCATCCTATCTCAAACCTCGCACCGCCATCTAACTCCCCTTCTTCGTGTAACCGTCCTTCCCCTCCCAAGTACATCATCCCCCGAGATATGATGAGTACATACACTTTTGAGAGTTCTTTGCTTTCCTCGGAGACCGTTTGTGGGGTTGAAGAGAAATCAAATGAACACGCTCTGAGGGAGAATTGGGCTTTATAAGGCAAGGAAGTAATACGAGCGGATTTTTATTTAGTTATTCTCTCAGCCCTCCCTTCCTTATACCTCATGCTGTCGTCACTTGTCATAATGAAATTATACAGCAATAAATGCATGTAATCACTTCATATATATCCTCTACATATATATTTCCATTTATAGAAAATTCCATTGCATTTGAAAGATGACCATGATTTTCTTCACTGCAATGAATAACAGTGCTGAAGTTATTAAGTTAAGCAGCGCACGACATCAGAAATAATATTGTACCATAACATTTGTTTCTTTCCTCAATTAAAATACGGATTTTTCCTTGAAATGAAGTTTTACACGCCTTAATTAATTGACTGGAAATTATATGAACAAAATAAAAATTCACAGAGGGATAGGAGTTATGTATGGAAGAATAATCAAATTTTCTCCACTTCGATTAGACGCGATATGGTTTGAGACGGTTTGCCCTGCTGCCTGATATTCAGGACATCTCATGACTTAGAATGCTCTCAACAGCTCATGATTTTGCCTGCTGAAGATCGAGATGCATCCAAGGCATTCCGCTTAACGACAAACTGTTGACCAATCGGAGCGCTTGATTCAAAGTTTCTGTAGCATATAAATGGTGCTATTGTTGAAATGACACATTGCAATATTTCCACTTATAGATTTATTTTACAAAAGTCTTAAAGATTTTCCTTATATATCTTGGTGCTTGAAGGGGGGGGGAGAGTAAGATGGAGAATGGGGTTTGGGCGACGAGAAGTGAGGATATTGAAGGCTGTGGGGGCGGGGGGTGAAGGGTCGTTCTTAGGGTCTCGAGCTGAAGCAGGGTGACGGGGAAGGAAAGAAAGGTTCTAGGATGGGTGAGAGGGTACCCCGCACTCATTCACTGTCTTCTTTCGGGTTGTGGTTGTCCAAGGTTGTCGTGGTGTGGTTGTCAAGATATATGAGGAAAATCTTTAAGACTTTTGTCACACTTGAAAATGTCGTTGTAACGACGAAACGCGAAGTGTAAAATAAATCTATAAGTGGAAATATTGCAATGTGTCATTTCAACGATATTACGAACTTCCACCACATCGTGCCTAACATTATACAAGATATAAATGGTGCGTTTTCGACCCAAACGTCATCAGTAACCAGTGGAGGATCCAGGATAGGGACAAAGGTTAAGTGTGGGGTAAATTCCCAGAAGTATTGCGGGTCAGAACAAAAATTACCATTCTATCTAGTGTAAATTGGATGTCCAAGGGGGGTTATAGCCCCTTTATCCCCCCTTCATAAATCCGCCACTGTCAGTAACTTTGGTGTGTATTGGCATCAACTATCAGGGTCATAATTTCGTGACAAGATTTTTCTCCGCCTCGTATATTTTCCTCACTGGGTTTACTGACACGGCCTCACGTCTCCCAATCCAACCAGCCTTTTTTTGGCACCACACCATCCCACTCCACCACTACCCGCAAGTCTCCTTAAAAAATCACCACGCTCCCCCATCCCTCTTTCTCATTAGCTGCGTATCTCTTACGATCCCCCTCCAATCCGATGGTTCAACATCCACAACCAAAACCACAAGCTCTCCCACTCCCTTCCCAACCGACCACGCTCCGTCTCGCCACTCAACAAAAAAATCTGAAGATCCTCCAAGGGAGGTGGTATTATCACATTGTTAAGGAGCCTCGCCCTCCTCATCCCCAACAGTCAGATCATTTTATATATTTACAAAATATGTAATATTGTATGTATGCACGTAAGTATTGTATACCAAATAAGTAATATTGTATCAATAAGTATGTTTCTCAATGGAAGCGAGGCTTGGACGTTGACAGCAGCAGAGAAGTCAAGAGTGGAAGCATTCGAAATATAGTGCTACCGAAGAATGATGAAGATAAAATGGATTGACCCTGTAAGTAACGAGGAAGTGCTAAGAAGAACGGGAGAAAAGATAAGCCTCCTAAAAAACTTAAGCAGAAGTCTAGACAACTTAGTTGGCCAAATTTTGAGGCATGATGGCCTGATGAAGACAATCGTTGAAGGACAGGAGGAAGGGAAGAAGGGCAAGGGTCGGCTCCGAATGAGTTACATAGGACAGGTTATAAAAGATGCAAAAGAGAAGAAATATACGTCGCTATAATAAGGCTAGCGGATAGGAGAGAGAAATGGAGATCCAAACCAATCTTAGGATTGTTGACTAATGATGGCAATGATGAATGGCTTGTTCATGGGTACATGTTTTAACTGGGAATAACTATGGAGTTTAAAGCATATTTGGTTTGAAATAAAGGTGGTTCCACTTTTCCACTAATATTTTAATGCGTACAACGTGTTTCGGCTCAAAGTATGTCCTGCACCAGATGCTGCCTCTGTGAGTCGAAACGCGTCGTACGAGTTAAAATATTTAAGTGGTAAATTGCAACCACCTGTTCTTTCAATACGTCAAACTTGCACAATATTACGCCCGAATCAGTTAAATTTATTCCTATTTTTATTGAAAAAAAACTTGAAAAGGTATACCTTGCCTTTGATATAGAATTGAGCTCAAAGAAATTAACCAGAGGCAATGAAGATAGACTATTCTATTGAGAGTCATATAATTAATCGTTAGTTTTATCAAGTTGATTTCACGATTAAGTGATTGCAAAAAAAATCGAACTTCAATCTTATTGTTCAAGCATCAAACTATTTAATTAAATACGCAAATTTAAATCATACCTCAGTTTCATGCACATCTTCTAAAGAATATGTACTTAAAGTCCGCAAAAAAACTTGCAGCTTCGGCAGCAAAGCAATAACGAAAATCCGAAGTAAAATATTAAAGTATTAAATTTCGCTTTTACCTCATTAAGCAGCAAAGAAAACAGGACGTAAAAAGAGGAACTCGAAGTCGCCTACTGGTTACAACCGCAAGCGCGCAATCCCGTGTTTACATACCTGAAAGAAGAAAAGTAAAACTTTTTTAGTACACTGCGTTTGTAGAATTATATGTTTCATATATTAAATTAATATTTTAATACAAAAGGAGAACTTATGGACAATGAGAATGGTGGTGAAAAATTTAATACAAGCATTGGTGAAAATTCGACTATCAGTCACTCACAAAATACTTAAGACATAATGGAGCCAATTCCAGCAATAACTCTTTCAAGTAGGATATTATAATAGGAAACAATACAGTTTTCATCATGCCCAGCATACTAGGTGTACGGATAATGAGTCATCAAAGCAAATTTCACATGGTATTACACGAGAAAACATTCATAAAAATGATAAAAACCACGTCGAACACGACCTCCATGAAGTTTGTATTTTCACATTATATTTTTGCACATCATTCCATCATGTATTAAAACCATATCCGCATTTAATCTAAAAAATAAATATTCCTCATCTCAGAGACCTGACAACTACTCTGTCAATTTTAGTTTAAATGAGTTGATGTAATGCACATGATGCCATAATTATAAGCAGCAATAAAAAAGCATTCCACAAATTTCAACCTGAAACCTCTTGCGACCCTGATACGCGAGCCCCCTACATATATCTGCTGTCGTTAGTGTGTAATAAATTTTCCAGTAATTTTGCATATTAACCTTCAGTGCCGCCACAACAGCGTATTCGAACTGACCAAAAGAATTCTTACGTCAGTCATCGCCCATTCCACCAAAAGGGATCGTATGAAATGGCCACCCAGCACCAGCAAAAAAGCTGTCCACACCTACAAAATCCAATCCTCTGGCAACCCTGATATCTGAGACCTCTTCACCTTCCCCACCTCAGAGCCCTCACCCTTGCCTCACAACACCCCAACCCCTTTGCCACCCCCACCCTTCAAAGACCACAACCTCCCCTTCCATTCCCCCAAGACCCACCCTGTTCGCTCACGCTCATCAAAGAACCCTTGCGCCGTCCTCATTTCAGTCGCTGATGAAAAAATAAGGAACCAAACCACCTCCATCCTTCGATCACCATAACCTCTGGAACAAGCCTTCACTTTCCAACCCTATCCACCCACTACCGACAAGTAGGCTTGTTGGATGGGCAATTTTTGCCTTGAAATGGCGATGGAATGCATTTTTCAATGAAGGGTGAGGATATCATGGGTGAGGATATCATGAGTGGACAATATCATTCCAGACGGAATTTGAGCTAAATAGGGAAATACGATTTTAAAACAGGAAAAATCCCATTCAAAATGCCCAAAAAAGGTATACAATGAACGGGTACATTACGTTCAAAAACAAAACTCATTTACTTAACATGATACTTTTCGAAACAGTTAATGGCTTCCACAATGGAACGACAAAATTGCCATTTTTTTGGAAAATTATGTTTACTGACCAATTTTTAAACTCATAAAACGATGAGACAAAACTTCAGCTCAGAAGTCTGCTCCCAGAGAATCATTACGTTGTCCTCATTCGTCCTGAATTAATAATGGAAACACGTCAATCCTCTGCCTATCCATTCACCCTCAAACCACTTGAACCTTCAAAGCAGCTTCTCAGCCCGATCAACGCATAATCGAAAACTTCTATACTTATTCGATACAACTATCCATCGACTAACGATATAAACTATGGACTAGTGAAGAATGATCGTAGGCTTTCCCGGCGTATAGAATTGTGGTAGGTTACACGGGATTTACACCGCGTAAGGTTCTCCAACTCCATCTCGGCTGACGTTTCGATGGACAACTCGCCAATGGACTAGTATTTGGACGATGAGGAAAATTACAAATCTAGGCACAAATATTTTGAGAAAAACGCAAAAATTTTTTTAAATGTCAGATATACATAAATTATTCAATGAAAACTGACAGAAACCGCGTCAAAAGTTCATATGAAAAACGGAGTTTCATATATACTTCATTGAAAATGTATCAATTTATGGCGTCAATCATATCATGATTCATTTTCGGATAAACGCGGTTGTTTTAAATTTAATAAAACATTCCCTACAAATTTACCACAATCACAACTCTTTCCCAAAAACTTAATGCCGTTATCAAACCAAGTCCTGCATAAAAGAAAAAACTATTTCAACTGGACTTTTATAATTACCTAAAACTCGGCTTATTAAATGAGAAAGTTTAACTTTCAATACGCAATGAAGCCAGCTTTCAATTATGTACAAGTATTACAGTATATTAAAGAGTTTCATACACACAAGTAAGCTAAAACTAGAAGATACATTAATTAATTATCGAGTGATTTCTATTCTATTTCTTTCAGGGAGAAAAGCGGTAACTGATATTATCCTGCTACCGACATGAGAGGAGTAGATTTTATAAATGTATCTTTTTCTATTTTATTTATTAGTAGACATTATTCACGCTCGTACCGATTATCAAGTTCATTAGAAAAAAATACACGAATTCTATCCCACTATTAAACTGAATAATGACTGATAATCAGTTAATCTTGTGTGATGTGCGGCACAATGAGGTGGAATTTATTGACATTAATTAAATGAAACATTGCTATCTTTCATCTAAATTTATTTGAGCTCATTTCGATTATACATTGAGCCCTCTTCCACGAAATGTTTGCTCCAGCATTGTTAAATACGAATATGCAATATTTTTGCAAGTTTATTGCCTTTTAAAGACATAGTTGGTGACATGTTGGCTATTTGAACCACTTACGCAATAGCGTAGCGTGGGGGGGGGGATGTGCGGGGGATCCGGACACCCCCCCCCCCCGAAATATAAAAACTCATTTCTTTCCTTCATTAAAGAAAACAGAATATTGGAAAATCTTGAATTTACAAAAGATTTCTTTGACAAATGAAGTTTTTTCGATTATGGAATGTGTTAAAATTAGTTTAGAACCCTCTAATTAGTACCCTGTTTTTCAAATATTTCCACCCTGGTTTTGGTTCACCCCAGAACGAAATTCCACTGCACTTGTGGACACAATTTTCGAACAAGCGTGACACAAACATGTCTCTTTACTAGTAGATACTGATTATCATGGTTAAAAAAAAACGGAAGAGTATTATTTCCGCGCTGGTGGAATGAAACTCATCCTCTAAATTCAGCGAGGTCGTCGCACTAACCACTTCTGAGTTCAAGCGTTATAACGTTTCAAAAGAAATGGCCATATCTTCTCCGAATCGCTCAGCGCTTGAGAGTTGGTACACGGTCCAATCTGTGCTCACAACGAGCACGCAACAAAAGAGGCTGGTTAGAGCGAAAGTAAAAAAAAAAGAAACAACAGAAGACGCACCGTTCCCATCCACTTTTCGAACCTAATCGCTCGGGTAACATGGGATATCGGAAAGGAAACACGATCTATTCCACCCAACCTCCTTTATACATATACCAACCTACCTACCATATACACTTTTTTGCTCCTTTCTGAACTTATTAAAAGTGTGCACCTTTCCTCACTCATTTTTTTCATTATTACTATACGAAGAGAGGAGTTCCCTTTTTAATTCCGCCTTCCTCAATGCCCGCCTTCTTTTTCAAATGCACTCTCCAGCTTGCGGTTCCCCATACTACAACCCCCGCACCGCATATTATGATCTTGGAAGGGGTTAAAACGTAATAGGCGGCAGCGTGTGAAGCGGTCGGATTAAAAAAAAAAAGGAGCAAAAAAATTATGAACCCATGTCGATTCATCCGTGATATCGAACATAAAGGAAATCCGAGGGACGGATAGGTGTGTGAAAAAAAAGAACAATAAATTGCTATAAGCACTGGAGGCTATGGATGGATATAATGCATAGGATGAAATCAAAAAGGCGGAAGAATATTATAGGAGCTCACTCGCGCAGAACCTCATAGGCGAGCTTATTACAAAACCTACTTATTCACTTTTTTTTACCCCCACAAGTATTACACTCGATTAAATAAGGCGAGAGAAAAAAAGCAGGGGAAGCCTTTATTAAACCGTCGACATAACGTGCACAATGATATTGAAACGTTCATCAGGATTGTCGTGACTTCGGCGCTGTTTTAAAATTCCATTACCAGGAGAGACTAACGCAAGCACAACCAAATCAGTTTCCATTCATCTATTTGCACACAAAGGTATACGGTATAAAAAAGCCCATTGTACTATCACACGCGACTGACAGCTCATATAATGTTTTTTTAGGCGTTATGTCGGTAATTACAGCAAGTATTAGAATGAGGAATTATTTAATGAAGAGCTCTTAAGTAAGAAAAATCGATGTGCTGGAATCCTATTCCCAAGTCATAGCCTGAAATGAAATTTATTAATATCTACACAAATTCATCCTAAAATACATGTCCAAATAAGAGTCCTAAATACCGTACACATGTTTCTGCCATTGAAATGAAAAATGAGATACAAGTCAACGGTACAAACCCACGTTAGGCTTCCACATATTACCATCCTCATTTAATTTGATCACTATTTTTTGGCTCAATTTAATCCGAAGAATAAGAAATAACTATAATTTTAATAACTTAGCCAAAATAAATGTCTACTCATTCCATATCTGCACGAATGATAACTTCGTAATATTGCTTCCGAAAACTTAAGTTTCCTAAAATGGCAATCATCTTGCGTACCTATCCACGTGAAAATTCTGTGATAAGCTCCGACGTACGAGAAATAATAGCACCAAGAATAAAAGCAGGGAAACATTTAACTGACTAAAAAGATACGATCATATTCTAATAAAATATGACATAATTATTTAAATCATTATAAAGGCAAATATCCAAAACGCTTCCTACAGAGTAAATGAAGGTGAATATTCAGGAGAAAGGTGGGTTTTGAATACTTTCCACGGTCGCTGACGTTGTGCGCTGCGGCCTTTTAAATTTTCAAAAATACAATAACTCGGGAAATCAGGCGGTCGACAGGGTTCATGCCTAATTTTTAATTTCCCTGGCTTAACTATGACTTCTAATCCGAATATATGAAATTTCCCTGACTTATGACTTTCCCTGACTATGAAATATCAATGACGTAGAATCTCGTTAAGGCATTTTATGGGAAAATGCAGCAAGGTACTCATTGAAATATACCAAGTAAAGTAAATGCAAAAAAGGTTGAGCTTCTACGGCCTCGGAACTGTAGAAAGGAAATACTCAAATGGCCGTATAATTATCCACGAATTATACGGCCATTTGACTATTTCCTTTCTAGTAGTGTAAATTAAGTCAAGTACGGCTGACTTGGACTTGACCCACCATAATCATATTTCCCAAACATTTCCCTGAATTCCGATCCTGATTTTTATTTCCCTGGCCTCATCTAATTAATTAGACCAGGCTTAACTTTTTGGAAGTTCGCGGCATTCATTATTAAAATAACTTTATTTTACAAGGGGAGACCATCGTAGAAATGCTACGCCTTTTTCAATAATACATTATTAACGGAATTCGGAATGCCAAACGCTTCTCGGACGTTAAACATGCCATACAGTATCTTAAAATAGGGGTACATTCACCATGAAGGTGAGATAGTGTAATGGTCAGCGTCGTCAACTCCCGACGTGGTGACCATTATACGCGACTCCATCACGGCACTATATTTCGTCGTCTTCATATTGATCATTTCTGTACGGTTTCAATTGAATTTCAATCGCAGCAACCAACGGCAGGATGAGAATTATTTAACGCCGTAATAACTTTCAGGAGCGCACTTATTCCCAACGTGGAGATAAGAAGATTACACTAGAAAGGGCTGGAGAGCGCTCTTACGTCATCGTCTACTACCTAGGCAAAGCCTACTGATCTACTTCCAATTTAAATATTGAATGCGACCTTTCTTTACAGAACTCTAAACATTATAGCTACAAGTTAGTATCACAAAGAAATGTAATTTACCACAGCTAAACTATGGCCCATTCAATGAAATCACAACCCACTCCGAGAAGGGCTCGGCATTTCGAATGCCACAGAAAATATGGCATTCTAAAAGGCGTATTAAGGCACGTGATCTCCCCTTGTTAGTCCACAAAAATTTAATGCAATCACCAAATCGGGTTTCAACACCTGGCGCCATCTCCTGGGAAGTAATTTTAACTATTACTGGCCTCTGTGGCGGCGGGCTCACCTACCATTGTGAAGGTCCCGGGTTAGTGTCCAGCTTGGATAGGCTGGCCTATCCAGATCATGGACGTGTGTGATCGTCTATTGTTAGTCGTTGTAGAAGCCACGAATATTAAAAATTTTTCATGAGCTTTTCATCCACGATTCGTTAGTTCTAACCCTAAATCACGCATATTACAAAATAGAATCCTCAAGTCGGTCTCTTAATGTGTTGACAACCACCGCTCATTTCGATGGGTTTACAAAAGTGGATCGTATTGCACTCACTACCGCTCTGCAGACAGTTTTGAAAGCCGATTAAAATGCGACCGAAGTGGAAACAGAAATCAACCTTCTGTAGGGTGGAATTGGGTCTCCTCTATGCAGTCCCCTTGGCTGAAACCCTCGATGTAAAAGGCCTCATTGTGCTGTTTTCGGAAGTAGTAGAGATATATAAAAATAAAATGATTTCCCTGACTGCCCCGACTGCTTTGAACCCTGGTGAAGCGGGGTGATGCATCGTCTTCACCCCTTCCACTTTATTTATTTTCTGAATATCACGCCCCTGTTAATTCTTTCTACGGCTCTTTTTAAATGGAATGGTAGTTAATGAAATGACATCTTGTGGTTTTTCATCAACGTAGAACACTGAAATAAAAATATATTATTACATCATACTGTAAATTATATAGCTAAATATATCGAGAACACGGCCATCGCTACTCGTATAAAATCACTTCATTATCTCTAATACATCATACTTCGTGACATTTGAGTACTTATTGTATAAAATGGATATTTTAACAATGTTAAACTTGCAAAATATTTGTATTGTTCCTCGAAATAGTACTAAAATTATGAAAATAAAATGACCAGTACACTCGTCATATTATTTACAGAATTAAAGCCACGCTCGCGATTTGGCACCGGAAGTTGATGACGACCTAGACGCGTCATTTCAGAGCAGGGGGTAAAATGAAATCGAGAATCAAAGAAAGAAGTTTCCTCGCGATGGATTTAAAATGGAATGTAGTGAAATGCATGGAATTGATCGAAACTATTCCCTCCTATGCCCCTCCACTCAACTCATGGGATCGAAACTTAACTATGATCAGCGGAGTTTCGATTCATTTAGTTTCGTTCCCAGGAGTAAAGTTTAGTCTCTGGTCAAAACTTAACTCCTATGTGATTTTAATAGGGTAGTTTCCTTCATCAAAGAAAACGAAAGGCATTGATTGCGATTCGTTACCCACCATTACTGTATTCATAATATACAAATTATTTCGTTTTAGAAATACCGGTTTAGACGAATGGCAATGGTCCATTTTTATCCTCATTTGAAAAGGACCAGATTGGCGACCATGCGATGCCACTCCACGTGACGTCACAGGGACCTAGTTTCTATACGAGAAGATAGGAGTTATACATCGTCTGAGGTTACCAATGCATGCATGAGGCGCAGAGCACATGGGAAACATGTCTTGATAATCACTTATTAAAACTGGCTAAGGTCGGAAAGTTTTCTTCGTTTGATAAGGTATTAATAATCCTTATTTAAGCCAAGCGCTACCAGCCAGCAGGGTACTCAGCTACCCGCTAGCAGCCTACGTCGTATCAGCGCTAAGCCTCGTCTCAAGGTCACCTCACAGGGCGGCAGCGGGAACTAGAAATACGTCACACGGAGAGATTTCCCGACTTTCATACTTACGCGTCGCGTTTTCGCGCGCTTGAAAATTTTCACTTTTCATTTAATCGCGAAAAATAGATATCGTCATTTAAAAATCTAAAAGCGTGGAATACGTACTCCAGGAGTAATAATCTTTCGATTTAGGCAATAAAAAAATAATAGGAAACTACTATATAACGTGCGGGAACGAAACTAAACCTAGGCCTCGTATTTTTGTTTCCCTCCGGGTCGAAACGAAACATTATCGTTTCGTTTCACTGGCCATCCCTGGTTTTAAGATGCCCAGCCGCCCAGCCACCCACCCGCCCACGAGGGCCTTCCAGCGCCGTCTCCGACATCGCGAAGGAGAGAAGGTGCCCTCACCCGAACGCCCCCTACCGCCGCGCCTCCTCCGCAGCAATCTCTAAACTAGATAGCGCGCTGCCCCCTTCGCTTCGTCCAATTACCCGGCAGGGGAGAGACAACATTATTCTAAACCGCATCCACCTGGAGTGCCTCTCTTCATTCCCCCACACACACGCGCGCACGGAACCCCCAATCCTATTTACCTCCAGCCACCCCTTCAACCACGTCGCAGTACATTGCCGCCACAGAGTACGAATCTGCATCCAAAGAACGTACTAGTTCACCGTATTGCACCGAAACTGACCCGCTGACGGTCCATTTGATCGGAAAAATGATCAAAGTTTGGAAATTTTTGCAAGAAAAGCAATAAAGCCCGAAGACCGAATGGAGAAAGATAATCCGGGTAGAGGTCCGAATATCCTTGTTTTACAATATTCGCCGAAAAACATTAGATCTTGCTATACTGCGAGAAAAATTCAGGTATTACAATTGGATATCTTTCGGACCGACACGGAGAATTATATCAGTAACTTGCTACATTTCCAGGTCCTAGAGACACGGTAAATCAAGAAAGATATTTTGCCTTACAGAGAGATATTGGAATTCAGTTTTTCATCCGAAAAATAAGGACTTTGATAAATGCTTTGCAGGCTTTCGCAAATTAATTTGTTTTTAATTTTCAAACGGCTGATGTCCAAACACCCCCGGCCACACGCCTATTGGTTCGGCTTGCGAGGTAGTTGTACGTATTCTGTGGATGTAGATGGATACAGTAATAGAAAATAACTCCGTAATTTAGCCCAAGGGGACATAGTTATTCGCCCCTAAGATGTCCTTGGCTGGTAAAATATCATTTCAGTTAGGGGAATGAAATTCACTTTGTACATTGATACTCATATAGCAGTAAGTATCAAAACCAAGGTCGGAGTAAATAAATATTAAGTATGGAACAAACGAAATGAATTTTATTTCAAAATATCATGGTTCCAAAAAGTCGAGCAGGCAATCATATAGGGTGATAGCTTCAGTTGATTAGGATTTACTTCCAAATGGGGCGTTATGCAGCAAGTATTTTAATAAAAGGCATTACACTGGTTAAATTTGGTCACTTTGAGCCATTCATGGATCATTTTTCGAGTCGCCCGTGCCTGTTATCATTCAACAAGGCGAAGATCATTCACTTGAACACGATTTTCAGCATCCCCTCCCCGCTTGGTACTCACAGGATAGAAACAATTTTTAATAAAGGTATTCTTCCGGTTACCCTAAGTTTACATGGAGAATCTTGAGAATCACCCTGACTGTTTTCCATTCTCAAATTTAACTTCCGTACCTATACCATTTCCGCTAAGAAAATTCCATTTCATCCTATACATAAGTCCTGTCTCTTTGTCCTCCAATTTCATTCATCTTCATCACCCCGAAAATAGGCCTTAAAGGCCTTCACATCGGGAGAATATAACGTGCAACAACTTAGGACGATCACAATCACCCCATCCCAAAGTAAGGACAACCCAACCAAGTGGGAATCAAACCCGGTATGGAAGACAAGGACTTCAATCCGCAACCGCCGATATCTCCATTGCCTTTCTTCCTTTTAACTATCGATAAAACAATTAAAAATTATCAAATCCGATGGGGATCGTGTTAGTATGGTGGCTAGATAGTTGGCTTTCCACCCCTCCAGCTCGGGTTCAAATCCTGGCGGTGATAGAGAATGTTCAGAGGCAGCCCGATCCCTCGCATGATGCGTGGAGGGCATTTCAAACGCAACACTCCGTCCGTCGGATGGGACGTTAAGCCTTGGTCCCCTTGGCGCCTTTCGTAAAGAGAAGGCAAATGCCGACGCCGGGTTCCTCTCTACCCTTCATTCCCGACCCTTCCGTACGTCGCAAATGACCTCACCCATCGGTCGCCACCTCCAAATACCATACCACATATTCCAAGGAATCCACGGAACGCTACACTCTCCGCGATCAGCCAAACACGGCAAAGCGGGACGCAGGAAGCGGTACGCGAAGCTAAGGGATCGGAAAGGTAAAAAAAAATAATGACGATGACTTCACCTACAGGCCGTCCCCTAAACAATGAAATTTAATTCCATCCTCCTCTCACCTTTCCCAGGTAACCCCCTTCCCTACATCTCCCACCCACCTCCCCCACCCACTCCACCCGCCACTCCCATTACGGTAAAGCCGAGACCGCCCAAGGCCCTTCCCACCTCCCCCCCCCCCTCATTATCCGACCACTCCTCTCCACCCACCCCACACGGCCTCCCCTTTTTAATTGCCTCCCGAGAGCCGCCTTGCAGCCTCACCCTTCGCCCTCCTATGGAGAGTGGTCCACCCGCCTTCCTTCCTATTATACGCAGCGCGCCAAGGCACGCCCATCGCCCTCACCTCCTCCAGAGGTTCGCAAACCCCTTCTCGGCCTCCTTCTCTCTCCCTTCGCGCCGCACTTGCTCACGCTCCGAAGATATTTCGTGCTTTCCCGGTGAACGGGCTCGTTCACAAAGTTTATTGCCGATTGTGATATTGTTTGAAAAATAAGGAGACCGTGATTTTCTGTTCTTCAATCCGACGCCTCTTATTCGAGACGAAAACTCGACCGCCTTATTGGTACATTGAAAATTACTGGCAATTTGCCACAAATACTTTCAGAATTCAGGATACCAAGCTATCGCAGCGGTTTTCTCAGAGGCCCGAAAAGCCTAAGGTCCGTGATTCAATCCCCGGTCCAGTGGAATTATTTTTCCTGTGGCAATTCATGCATATTTCACCGCCGTTTACGAAACAGACTCCGAAATGTTACAAATACTTGCACCTAATAAAGTAAACGTGGAAAATTGCAAGCAACTTTTAATACGTAACTACCATGTTAGAATTCCTCCAGACTGAGCCTCCAACAACCCTTTCTTAAACAAGTTGATGGCACGCACGTTTAAGGTTCCTAAACGCGTATCGGCAACAATCAATATATTGTCTACACATTCATTCCGGGTAGTGATGCAAATGTAACGAAGATGAAGTCGAACGACTTAGACCTCAAAACTTGGGTTGTCAATAAGAAGTTAACTTTAGTAGTGCCATTTTTCTGCAATATTTCGTGGACCAGGAAAGACCAGGTTCACAATGGAGATGCATTTTGCAGTTTCAAACCAAATTTCTAAGGGAGTTTGTTTGATATGACGTGCAATATGTCTCATCCACTCTATAACCAATTGAGCCATAGAGAAGCATTGACTTCCCATTCCGTGGGCTCGGGTTCAAATCCCGGCGGTCGAAGAGAATTTTCAGAGACTGCCCGATCCCTGCTTGAACGTTGAATGAAGGACATTTCAAGCGCAACACTCCGTCCGTCGGATGAGACGTTAAGCCGCGGTCCCCTTGGCACTTTTCGTTAATAGCGGGCTAACGCCGACGCCGGGTTTTTCTCCATCCTTCCTTACCTACCCTTCCCTCATGGCGAAAATGACTTAAGCTGTCGATCACCTCCTCCAAATACCATATCAGGAGTATTGGAAGTTAATTTTGCAAGGATAAATCAAAGGAAGATCAATTACAGCTCCATGGAAATTTAGTCAATTCCCACCTCGGGTTATTTAGAAACATGAATTATGCCGACAGGTGAACAAGGAAATCATCGATGAGGGTGACTACGTTTGCTAGATGCATGGTTGTGCCGTACCTACATCGCCGGAAAAAACGACCATAGCGACGCTGGAATTGCATAGCTACGAATCACTCGCTCACAATTGTCGTCCTCTCTTATATAAACCCATTTGTCTCAGACGATCCCATCATCCATCAATTACGACGGTACAACAAAACGAGAATGGCACAGCGTGCATTTCCTGAACGTATCGGTATGCCATTCCACGAAGCTGAATTGCTTACCAACAACGCTCTAAGCACTTTACTACGCATCAAGGTCATTGAAGTGCATACATTAAATATCCCGCGCATGATAAGGGGGTAAAAGGACATTAAAAGTCCTGCCTCAGCG
This sequence comes from Ischnura elegans, assembly GCF_921293095.1. Taxonomy (NCBI): domain Eukaryota; kingdom Metazoa; phylum Arthropoda; class Insecta; order Odonata; family Coenagrionidae; genus Ischnura; species Ischnura elegans. The sequence continues at coordinate 47,524,612 of NC_060254.1, read as the reverse complement.
CAAGAGCATGTGATAATACAATTCCCAATCTCTAATCGGTTCAAAAATATAAGGTTTTGATAAAATAACGAAAAAAACACAAGCATCACACATCCAACTATTCCCGAGCACTTATAAACTTAATGATTCTGATAAAATTAGACAAAATACAGCCAAATATAAAGATATAGCTAATATTGTTGGTAAAGTAATAGAAAATATCACGTTAATGGCTCCGTGGCTGGAAATCAGCTAAAAAAATTAAAAGTTAAAAATAATATCCATTGACTAAGGCGCCCGCGGCAAAGGATGCGTTTTTAAATACTTAGGAGCTAATTACAGGATCGTTAACCCGGCCGCCACCGGCCTCGATGCCTTTTTTTATTAAATATTATTTTTATTTTATAATCAAATACAATTAATAATAAAATGATTCATTCATTTTTTATTAATAATTATATTAATTTTAATGATTATTTTCTTTACTCAAGACGGTGTTAATTATACATTTAAATGAGACATCATTGATATCAAGTTAACTGCTCAATGTTGGTATTCTGAGTGTAAAATTTGTCAGTCTGGGAACAGGGGGGTGCCAAAGATTTCCAGGTTGGAGGGGGCACCGGGATACGTCGCGGTGTCCCGGCAGCGCAGCCCGGGTCTGTGCATAGCTAGACTGCTATGAACCTGCCGCTGAGCTCCCAGAGCGCCAATCAGAAACGGTTTATGTCAGCCAATTCGAGAGCAATGGTGACTCCTATGATCGACGCTCAATCTAGCAGAGAGCATTCACAATCACACAAGGAATAGTGAAAAAAAACTTGAGGCAGAAAAAAACTAATTACAGTTTTGAAATCAGCATCCCTATTTTACCTTAAAGCAGCTCAAAAATTGAAGTCAACAGAAAATAACTTAAAAATTGTTCACTATTGTAATCCACGGCTATCAAACAATGAAGCTGTGCAGTGGAGTAACTAGGAATATGGTCTGGGGGGGGGGGGGGTCTTTTGGGAAAATCTTGGAAAAATTACACGCCAGCAAATACATTTTACATAATTTCAGCACTTAAACTTTGGGTTTAATTAAAAACTTACGTTAAAATTTACTATTAGTCAAAACTAGACAATAGTTTTGAATATAATTTTTATTACTCTGAGGCTTTGGGGGGAATCTATCCCCTCTCCCCCCCCCCCCCCCCCAATGTTACGCCACTGAAGCAGTGTATTGATAATCAATATTTAAGGAAAGTCGAGATAAAGCAAATGTTTTGAACCATCCCTATGACTGGATCACACATTTTCTCGATTCCTTACGTCTTGCAATTTTTTTCGCTCCACCTCTTTTTTCGTCGAAGAAAATGTAGAATCGGTCGTATTATCTCCTCCATCTTTTTTCTCCTTCCGTCTCGCTTTTAACCCCCACCTGATCCATCCACTCCCTCTCCACGTGGGCTTATTAAATGCCTCCCTTTGCGAGCTCGTAAAAGAGGCATTGCGTGTAACAAGAAATCCCCTTTCACCCTAAGTTGATCCAAGGAGTACTGGAGCATGGAAAGAAGACGTGGGGTCAGAAGAAGAAGTCCAGGGCAGGAACCTAAAAGATCTCATGCTGAACTTGAGTTTGAATAAGAGTTCGTATTTTCGAAACTAAATTCAATTCGATTCACTTGAGCTAGTGATAGTGGTTACGATCATAGGTAAAATTTACAAAGTAATACCTTACTCTTTTCATTCATGATCTCCCGCTCATCAAAAACTACCATTACTGGACCTCAATATCAAATGTAGAAGAATTTTAACGAGATATATTTAATTTCAAAAAGGTAAGGCGACGGAGGAGGACATCTTGATCGTTATGAAAATGTTCGCCTCCAAATGAATCCTCAATATGGTTACTCAACAGATTAAGGAATGCTATGTTTTGTGGTACCCCGGCCAAACCTTCACTCATTGTTTCATTTTATCTCTCACTTTATTTCTGTCATGGTCTTCTGTATTATTATTACAGCATTCTACCGATTAAGGTAGGTTTCCGTGGAGTACTAAAGAAGTGTCTCCCCTTCCTTCCAGCGCTACCTTCTTCAATTCACGGTAAGGCCTAATCCCTTTCAATCTATCTAAAAATACTATTCTTTTCCTTCCCCTCCCTCGTTTCCCTAACATTCTACCCTCTAAAACCATTTTCAACATCCGCTAAGTACTCGCTTCATCCATACATTCTGTCTCATCCGTACCTCATCTAAAAGCTGCCTCTCCTCGCCAACCATATCCAGCACTTCGTCGTTCATTTTCATCGCCCCAAAAGTAGCTCATTTAAGGGCTTTACAGCGGGGAAATACAACTTGAAACAATTTATGACGATTACAACTACCAGGATTTGCAAACGAGTGATATAAATAGGCGGCACACGAACCCGCGTCCTTCAGTATGGCAGGCGAGGTCCTTACACCGCCGCCACCGAGGCTGACATACAAGGGCGGATTCAGGAATGTTTTCTGGGGGGCCACAAGGGTCTCACAGATCTTTTCATATTTTAGTTTAAAAACAAAATATAACAATTACTGTAGAACATATTCTTTTTATTTTGATATGAAAGTTATTTATATAAAAACTAAATGATTTAGGCTCCGTAATGCAAAAAAACGGACGTGATGATAGCCGTATTAAAAAACTTGTCTATATTTTAAGCATCTGGGGGGCGGGAGCACGTGCGTGCGACTTTTATCTGTCCCTAAATCCACTTTTGCCGGCATATGTTGAACCTAGAGTCCGGATGAATAGGTTGAGGAAATAAATACTATTTCTAGCTAGGAAGTTGGCGATTCAATCGCAATTGGGGCTCAACTTATCCACAGTGGAGTAAGTATAATCTCAGCGAGCTTGGGATCCAAGTGAGGTCTCACAATAACAACATAGCAACGAGTCGAGTTCGAGTCAGGATCAAGACTCGAGTTACGCTCTGGAATACGGCTCCACGGCTTGCTCCCTCGCTTGCCGGCTTGCCTCTTCCAGTTTCCCAGGGTCAGGAGTGAGGAGAGGAGGGGTAAAGAAGGGAGGGATGGGGTGGAGGAACAATATAGTTAGGGGGGGCGGGCAGAAATTGTTTCGCGGGGTAATTTATTGGACAACTCAAAACCCTCCTCCACTCTGCACTTCTACCCTCCTCATCCCCTTCCTCCCTCCCGCTCCACTCTCCCCTACTTCCCCCACCCCATTACCCCTTCCCTCACATTCATTCCACGCACGCTGTCGGGAGGCTTATTAATTTTGATGGCTATATCGGAATTGACGGTCGTAATGCGTGAGCACGGAGCGGTCCGGAGGTAAAGGAAACCCTCTTCTTCTTCTTCCTCCTCCACTTCTCTTCCAAGATTCCCGTCTGCTTGGTCCCTTCTCCCCTTTTGCGGTTCACGTACAACCCACGCTTCGAGAGGAACGGTTTTTTTCCCATTTAATTGAAAGAAGCACTGATGTGCATAGGCGTAACTTGAAGCGTCTGAAGGGGGAGCTAGAAAAATAGGAGAAGAAAGGACAATAAGGATCAAAACAATGGTTCGCGAGATTACTTTGCGGTACGGCGACATGACAGATTCAAAAATTAACTTTGCTAAATTCCACACAGTATCCATTTAAATCGCTTCATAACCCCTTCGACTAAGGAAAGAAAATGAACTGGGGCAATCATGTCACCATTCCACAAAGTCAACTCGCGAACCATTGATTTAATACTGTGCAGAATTTAGCATGTCACTGCATGAATGCGATGGTGGTTGGCGTAACATGGTGAAACTCCTTCATGATTTTATTTTGTGAAACAGCTAAGTCTTTTTTTAACCTTTGTGGATCATTAACATGTCACCTTCCGTTCGCGTACTACCCACACTTTGCGAGGAATGTTTTTTTTCATTTCTTGAGAGAGCACTGATGTCCATAGGCGTAACTAGAAGAGTATGCAGGGGGAAGTTAGAAGAATAGGGGAAGAAAGATGATATGGTGAAAGATGATATAGATGAAAAAGGTGACATGGATCAAACAAATGGTTCGCGAGTCCTTTTCGTGGAATGGTGATACTTTATTTATTTCCTACCACCGAATACATCGCACATTGGCCATTATACTTCAGGCTGTTGAACAAATTTAACTATTATATATGCAAGAACAACCACGCCCTAGCTAGTAGAAATCTAATCCTAAGGCAACGTAATCAGATACAGTGCAGTATCGCGAGAAACATGTACCTAGGAAGGAACGATTGATGGAGAAGTCCCCAGAGAATGCCAACGGACCTAGGACAGGTCAAGAAGAATATGGGGAAGAACATCCACAGGAAGATACAGAACTGGCTTGGGATTGGGAGATATGATGATATTATACCAATATTAGGACAGCGATACCATGAATGAATTAACAAACTGGGGAAAAGATCAAGGGTTCCGATGAGTCTCATTTAATTACAATGTACCGACTGTATAAATGTGAAATTTTTATTTTTTACAACCGAAAACAGCGCTACTTGGCCTTTGCATCGGGGTTTTCATAACATTTAACAATTAAACGTACACGAACATCCATGCCCTGGGTAGAGGCAACCTGCTTAGGCGGGATTCGAACCCGTGATCTTCGGTTAAGCATGCGAGGGCTTGTAAAAACGTTTATGAAAATATACACAAATATTAAATACGAGGACAAAAACAAGTCGGTCTCTGAACTTGTTGCAACCCACCGCTTATTTAAATGGGTTTATAAAAGTCGCCACTCGCTTCGCTGACCGACAAAGTAATCCGAGTTTCAGTGGGTAATTAGGTATAATTAGCGGTGTTAATCCAAATATATATATAAACAAGATGACGTGATCTATCAAATTCATAACTTTTCAATGCCACTCCTCGCAATTACAAACATTAAAATTCAAAATATTGGGAAAAATTTGATCGAATCGCACACATCGCATTGCCGCGGACACTATTGAAAACTGATTAAAATGCGACCTATGTGGCAACAGAAATCAGCCTTCTATGGAATGAAATTTGGCCTCCTCCCTGAAAATAACATTGCCTGCGTTTCCTTCAGAGTGAGGGGAGGTTTGATGAGTCGGGTTAGGAGCGAACAGGGGAGTGAGAGCACATTCATGTTGATCGAACGGCGCTTCTTAGCGGCACTTGGCTCATTACCGCGCTCCTTGCTGGAGCGACCGCCATCGCATATCGGCTGCCCACTTATTCTGCAGCCGACCGGCCCGGTCACGCATGGTCGGACGCGCGCTGCTGCGGGGCTTTTCAAGAAAGCAAAGCCGCGCGCACTCTTGGCTATTAAGACAGTGGGGCCGGGGGAGGAATACGGGAGGGATGCGCTGCCGTGATGGGGTCAGGGGACGCGAGAGAAGGGTTGAAATGAGAGCTACTCCTCCCTTTAAGCTCCGAACGCCTCGCGTAGGCAACCTTGTGAGCTGAGGCAGGTTTGCAGAAAAAAATGGCGAAAAATTAAATGAAGCATCCACGATAATTATTATTAAAGTAATCTAACGATTAAGGCAGGTTTCCATGGAGTACTTTAGAAGAATTAAGGGAAAATCCCCTTCCTATAAGCACTTCACTTGCCGGCCACGGTGACGCCGGGGTAAAGTCCCCGACTGCTAACCTAGAGGTCGCGGGTTCGAATCCCGCCTGGGTGGTTTGACCACCATCCAGGGCATGGATGTATGTGATTGTCAATAGTTAATTGTAAGAGAGGACTAGTCTAGATCTAGTCCTAAATTCGCTTGGGAAATAAAGTGGATATTATTATTCCCTCTTCAATTCACAATAAGGCCTAATACCTTCCATTCTATCTAAAATTCCTATTCTTTTCCTTCCTCTCCCTCGCTTGCCCCAAAAACACTGTTTTCAATATCCTCTCCTCGCTATGTACTCGCTCCATCCATACCTTCTGTCTCCTCCGTATCTCATCTAAAAGCTGCCTCTCCTCACTCACCATGTCCAGCACTTCGTCCTTCCTCCTCCTCCTCTCCGTCCACTTCACCTTCTCCATTCTTCGCCACACCCACATCTCGAATGCCTCCGGTATTTTCTCGTCCCCTTTCCTAAGTGCCCACGTTTCCGCACTACACTCCAAATCATACTCTTCACTATCCTTTTCTTTAAGCTCTTACATAATGATCCTATCATAATCTAATTCCTGTTCATGATTCTTTCTAATGCCCCCTTTCCTAATGCAATTCTCTTCCTGATTTCCTTATTAATGTATCCGTTTTCCTCTAACGTGCTACCTAAATAGTTGGATTGCTATACCTGCTCAAGCTTTTACCATCCACCTTTATCGTTAGCCAAATGAAGCATCAGGCTCTGGAGAATTACAAAATCTGGGGCATCAAGGCGATACGCCAACATGTGCCTCCTCCCCCAGGAACAATTTAAAAAGAGGAATCAATTATCACACGGTTGAAGATAGGGCATATTATACGTGTTACATGGAGAAAATTTTACTTAAGAATGGATTTGAATCAGTGACAAGCATCAGAGACTATAAGCAGTGACCACTGGTAGCCACTAGATCATCGGTGAATCGTTACATCGGAAAGCACAATTAAAATCCAGCATTCCATCATTCAACTTGGTCTTGACCTTCATCCACGTTAAGCGCAACGAAAGAATTCCTTCAATCCTGAACAGTGTCTCACGATAAATGTAATGCACAGCTCTAACGAAGGATGCATTCAGCGAAATTTTTTGCGCCGATATTTTTTTTTAATAATGCTGTCCACATACTTGACTTTTTTTCAGTCTCCAAAGGACAGAAATGGATGCTTTATGGTAACTATAAAAATAATTAAATAAGCTTCCTATTTTGTGGAGGAAGTCAAGGTATTATGAAACATGATCGTAGGCATTCCCGGCGTATAGAACTGTGGAAGATTACACGGGATTTCCACCGGGTTAGGTTCTCCAACTCCATCTCGGCCGACGTTTCTATGGGCGAGTTGTCCATCGTCTTCATGGCATGTCGAGTCTTGAAAATCGTCCTCCTTATACATGGATGACGGCGGTATCAACCGGGGCAGGTGTTGTGTGATTGAAATCCAATTCCAATCACACAATAGACTCGACATGCCCTGAAGACGATGTACAACTCGCCCATCGAAACGTCGGCCGAGATGGAGTTGGAGAACCTGACCCGGTGGAAATCCCTATCATGAAACACAATGGAAAAAATTAGAATCGACTGCATGGCTATATCTGTGCTCCTACATTAATAATTTACGTGGATACAAACGATACCGTCGCACAGTGGGCTAGAATCGAAAAAAGCTGGCCAAAACCTCAAAATCGATTTTTTTGAGCTAGGAAGTTGAAACTTCGCATACACATTCTCAAATAAATTGTGCATAACTACCCAGATTATTTTGGTCCTGTGTTTACACTTTAACAATAAATGTGAGGTCAAAGTTTAGCAAATTTAGCTAAAAACGACCACCCTCGATTTTTTCTGAAAAATGCCGACTTTATCCTCGTGCAGTGGTTTTATAAATAGTTTTATCGACAAAACTGTTATACCATCTTAATGGACACTTCTTATTCTTTCATTTGAAGGGTTTTTAAAGATTTTGTTTCATCAATAACCATAGATACATAACAAAATGGCGGAGCCTGTTTTCAACCCATTTTTTTACATAAACGTAGAAAAAAGTAGACATTGTCACCGGCTTACACTAAGTAACTTATATCATGTCGTTCTTTGAAGCTTCTACATTGTGAATCTAAAGTCAAACCTTGCACCAATTTGCAACCCCGAATTTTAAATCGTTTTTTCGAACGCACGGACGACTCCGGTTCTGGCCGGCGGCGGCGGAGAGTACGGCGACGCGGCAAGCGGGTGGATGCAATATGGTCTCATTCACTTTTATGTGTGGATAACAGATATATTAGTGACAGAAAATAATCACCAGAAAGTAAAATTTATATATATTACTACGAATGACTCTCATTATGCAATCGCTGGGCACTGCAAGAGGTGCACTGAAAGGTTTCTTTCTTTGAGTGCATTCCATGGAGAATGGACTTAAATCACGTGCTTAAAGTGGGGAAACGGACTCTTTTACTAACTCATAAACTTTTTAACAAGACCAATTAATATATTCCTTAAACGTGATGGAAAATGGCTCAATACAGTACTTGATTTTGCCGAATTTTGCCAAATCAGGTACTGTCTTGGTGCTTGAAGAGCTCATTATTCTTATCCAGTAAGGTTATTTAGTTTATATTCTTGATTTAAAGCAATTAATAACTATTCCTTATGCAGCACAATTTACATGTTGCTCTTGTTTAGCCAGTGCAGATGGACGTCAATTCATGTTCTCAGGGTTGTATCGAGAGAACGAATAGGAGGAAAACGAATGCAAAAGGAAGATACAGTGACCATCCTCGGCGGCAAGAAGAACTCTTGCCAAGAGGATAAAATGCAACCCAGAGTATTGTGTTATGTCAGATTAAGAGGCCCTCTCACTAAGTAATTGTGTCCATGCAGCTCACAAAATTTCGGTGCAAGGGTCTTCGAAAATCTGAAATGTCAGGGATATAATATTAACCCCAGCGATGAGAGAGTGACGCGAGCATATGATTTCATTTACCCGAGTGAAATTATTTTAGCAGAGGTTATATAAGAAGTTTTCAAAAATGGTTCTGCATCTTACTGCGACTCGAATCTTAACGGGCATTTCCACAGATCCAAGTTTCGCGTCGCATATAAAGTGCACTTTAATTTGCAAACACGGCTTTGACAGTAGTTCGGACATGCGCAATATAATCGTACGTGGGAACGAGGGCCTATGTCTCATGAATTATTGCTCGTGATCACCTTTGTGCCTTCTTGTTTAGATAAAAAATGCTGTTCGTTAGGCGAAGCATGAAACAGGCAAGAGTATTCAAAGGTCACCACAAGTATTCTAGATTTCCTCTCCAAATAATTTAATTTTCTCTCTCTCTCACTGACACTTTAAATACAATTATGGTATGCCACCAACCGTACATGAGGTCTTCATTGAAGGAGCTGACTTTGCAAAAGAGTCCATTCTTGATTGCGACAACTGACAGGGGAAGCAATATAGGCATGGTATAAGGACTTGAGAAAGATCCGTGAACGGTTGGCTAGAAAAATAGCACGAGTGGCCACAAATCAGGATTTATTCCTAAGACACCTTCTAATGTCATAACTGATAATTTCAAAAATTACACCAATTAAACCGGAGGAAACATACAATTTGCCGAAAAATGTAATGGATCTGTTTTTGAAAAAGAAAAACAATGCTTTAGCTCAGACAGTGAAAGTGATAAAAACTCGTCATATAGTGAATGAAAAACAGTAACCTTTTATTGCTGACAGTGCTAATTGCAGTATGTTAGTTGGGAAAAGTGCAAATTGTCTTACTTTTGTTTATGCTATGCTTGTATGGTAAAATATTTCTTAAAAATAACCATTTTGTCAGCAGGGCAGTTTATTAAGAATAATGACGTTGATAAGAGTTATGTATGAGATTTAAATCAATACTTTAAATTGAGCATAAGGCATAGATTAAAATGAACTGTATATCTTAGAAAGAATACTTTATTTGATGTGAGTAATATGCCTTCCGAAACTTTTAAAGCTAGCAGGAGTTCAAACCAAAAACAAGTTCGAAGGGCTCGTCACTACAACAATACTATAAAACGACCGTTGTCAGAAGGCCTTTAAATATGTATGGCAGGTTAGGAAGTGAAGGCCATGGATCATCGAGGGCTCTTGCCTGGAAATAGAGCTTGTTTGCCAATAAAAGAGTCCGTTTCCCCACTTTAAGCACGTGATTTAAGTCCATTCTCCATGGAATGCACTCAAAGAAAGAAACCTTTCAGTGCACCTCTTGCAGTGCACAGCGGTTGCATAATGAGAGTCATTCGTAGTAATATATATAAATTTTACTTTCTGGTGATTATTTTCTGTCACTAATATATCTGTTATCCACACATAAAAGTGAATGAGACCATATTGCATCCACCCGCTTGCCGCGTCGCCGTACTCTCCGCCGCCGCCGGCCAGAACCGGAGTCGTCCGTGCGTTCGAAAAAACGATTTAAAATTCGGGGTTGCAAATTGGTGCAAGGTTTGACTTTAGATTCACAATGTAGAAGCTTCAAAGAACGACATGATATAAGTTACTTAGTGTAAGCCGGTGACAATGTCTACTTTTTTTCTACGTTTATGTAAAAAAATGGGTTGAAAACAGGCTCCGCCATTTTGTTATGTATCTATGGTTATTGATGAAACAAAATCTTTAAAAACCCTTCAAATGAAAGAATAAGAAGTGTCCATTAAGATGGTATAACAGTTTTGTCGATAAAACTATTTATAAAACCACTGCACGAGGATAAAGTCGGCATTTTTCAGAAAAAATCGAGGGTGGTCGTTTTTAGCTAAATTTGCTAAACTTTGACCTCACATTTATTGTTAAAGTGAAAACACAGGACCAAAATAATCTGGGTAGTTATGCACAATTTATTTGAGAATGTGTATGCGAAGTTTCAACTTCCTAGCTCAAAAAAATCGATTTTGAGGTTTTGGCCAGCTTTTTTCGATTCTAGCCCACTGTGCGTCGTCGTGAAAATAATGAAATGATATCAAGGAATTTTTTTTCCGAACGATCAATGATTTTTAAATTATTCTATTTACTCGTACATCTCAAATAACGAGCAGATGTTAACAAATGTAAACAATCTGGGCTGATTCTATCTTCAAACTGAGTGTTAGTAAAGCAGAATTCAAATTTAGATTTCGTTTAACATTTCAAAAATTGTAGGGAAAAATGTAAATCCTTTACAAGTTTTGAAGCATTATTTGTACATAGGTATTTCAGAAAACATTATCTTTTTCCAAATCTCTAAAAGGAAAATCCATCTGCAAGATGTATCACGTCGAATAAATGAACAGGTTTTTAGCACGAGTAAGGATGACGTTCTCTTAAGCCTCAAAAAGCTTTACTCTTGAAGATGGAGGTATCTTTTACCAACCCATCCCACACAATGGCTGGTTTTTTTTCTCACTGAGGATCGATGAAGCAACCTTAAAAAAGTCAACTCCAACATCACGGGCAGAGGAAGCACTTGAGGAGATGGAATGCAAAAAAAAAACCTTCGATACGCGAATGAAGTTTGCGAGGTTTCGCGGCAGAATTGCTCGAGATAAACCCAATGGATTTCGCGGCTGCATGGAATAATAAATATATACGTATCTGCTCACTCCCACGATGCCACCGCGTGTTCTAGAGTACCTTTCCACCGTATTTTTCCCTCAACACCTTCCGCTATTCACTCAGAACCACTTCACTTCAAAAAATCTTTCTCCCCTCGATATTCCAAGACAGACCTATCATGTCGCTTTTTCACATCGTGCTATCTCTAGGGAGTGGAGTGATTTTACGATGGTGTCACCAAGTATTGGCATATATGAGGTCCTGGAAAATGTATTCCCACTCTTAGGAATCAGGAGCATGCAGATTTTTCCAAGAAAGTATTTAATTAGGACTTCCAGCCACAAGAACATACTGCAGCGCCATTTTAAGACGCAACATATTTTACTTACAAAAACTACAATAAATCAGTGATGACTGCATCTCTTATGATGAAAAGGGATCGTAAAACGTCAAAATGAGATTCAATAGGGAAGAAATGTACAGATTTTACAGGAATATTTAGGGGAAAACACTAAGTGTATTTCTTTCTATATAGTCTAAATTAATTGCTTCAGGAAAAACTGACTAAAATTGGCTTAACTGGCCAGGAGGAATCATGTGAATGAGGCATCCCGAGTAACATGGTCTAAAAGTTTTCCGATATTACTTTGAGAAACTATAGTTCTTAATAATAGCTTCCATAACCTGAAAGCTACATTTTTCAGTAGATAATAAGCTGAATTATATAGTAATACATTAATTACTTAACAACATCTCTTTCATTACACCTAAACCATAACTTCTCAGCTAAGCACTCACAATAACTTGACGTAGACTTCTCCCCTGCTCGATATACCCTTCCAGAACACCTGTTCGTCGCTTTGAAATATCTATGTTCTTAATTGCTCACGTAACCTATGCCTAGTACATGAGCTCCGAATTGCTATCGGCTATAACCCTAATTTGCGAGTAAATTACACACCAAGTTATAGATTTGAATATTAGAAATTCCGAACAAAATTCCGGAATTAATGCCAACTGCAGTTCTTAATAACCTAAAAGTCATATTTTTCTATAGATCTTAAGCTGAATTATATAGAAACTAGCAGACCACCCGGTGTTGTTCGGGAAGGATAGTACCCAGAGAAGTGGGAAACTTGGAATTCATGGTCACGTGGCAGGAGTTTTAGGTAAAGGAGCAAAGCAGGTATGATGATGGTGGTATACATACGTAACAGCAAACAATGGAAAAAACGATTTCCGTAAACCGCAAATGGGATCTGCTTACACACCACTCCATAACATTGATCGTTATTTGTGTCCGTGCGTGCGCACATTTAAAACATCGTGTGAACGCATAGCCCAGCAAAAAGGTTTGCACCAAGACGATTATTAGTTAGGTGTAGAATCCATCGAGTTGTGTTTTTCTTTTGAGCGTGTCAATAGGTGCGCCAACCCGGCAGGATGTCCAAAAACATGCATAAAACAGTTCAATTTAGATCTAATAGCATGTCCGTCGTCTTTCTTTATATGGCATGATGTCATTGTTTTAGAAAACGACCTTGAACTAGACAGGGATAAGCCTTCGAAACAGTCATTCTCAATTAAGTTGGCGTAGTTTATCATTTAATTAGCAGGCCACCCGGCATTACTCGGGAAGGATAGTACACAGAGAAGTGGAAAGCTTGGAAGGTGGAATTAATGGCCGCATGGCAGGATTTTTATATTTTCTTTGAGAGTGTCAAGAGGTGAGCCTACTTGGCAGGATGGTCAGCCGCAGGAGTTGCATGACGTGACGTAACAAACTCTAATGAGAAAACGAAGCAAAGGACGCGTGGGAGATAAATAGAAGTAGCACTACGGGCTCAGGGACCATAAAGTGCACCTACTCACTAACTTTGGTTGAAATCCATGCAGCGCGCCGTATGGAAATGCATAGAAGATAGACAAACAGACATTCTCTTTTATGTAGGTATATTGATAGATATATGAGTGGGTGAAAAGCTAAGGGGTAAAAGTGATTTATTTTTTTTATACACAGAGTTAGATACAGAAATTTGGTATAGAAAACGAACGATATCAACTAGATGTTTAGTAGTGCATTTGATTTTCCACTCGATGTCAGCACAGAACAGAGACTTACACGTATCCCTTGGCAATCAAGTTTATGTATATTTCTTCTAACAATTAACTTTACCTAACTCTATTGAAAAAAAATCACTTTTACCCCCTGGCTTCTCAACCCCTCACATACATGAATTGGAATAGCTATAACATTCCTCACATTACGCCTAAAACGTAACACCTTCTCCGCTTAGCACTGAAAACAACTTGGCGGACATTATTCTCTGACACGATATTCCCTTCAAACCACACCTATTTCGTATCACTATTTCGACGCCCTGCAGACGTCGGAAGCAGATCCGAAGTCTCGAACTGCGACGACTCGCCCGGGATGGGGATGAATGCAATGAAGGGAGTCGAAAGAGTAGGCTGGGAGACTAAGGGAGCGAGTAAGAGTGGAAATGGAAGAGTATAGGGAGTGGATATCCCGATCGAAGTATCAGACACACTCATACTTCACTCACTACGCGTGATGGGTGTGACGCAGGGAATCCATAACTTCTCCCAAACACACTCACACAACATTCACGGCAACAATCGCCTAAAATGGGCGAGGTGGAACGAATAAAAAAAATACGCAGTAGGGGGAAAAAATGAAAATCAGACTGCACATCCTCTTTTTTTCTTTACTGCTCCTCTGTTAGGTGACGAGAAAAAGAGGTATATCTGGGGATGGGAGCGAAAAAAAGAATTGGTGGAATAAAAAAATCACGATCAAAAACCGCAACGACGAAAAAAAAAATTATTTCGAATCTCCCTCCCTGCCATTTCCATTAAAAATTTCCCATCTCGTGATGGCGATTGTGGTGAACGATTGAAGTGTGTGCCATAGATTATCACCATGGAGACGATCGATGCATTGTCGGGGGATGGGTCGAGAGAGGCGACGCATAAAAAACAGGAATAAAAAGGAGAGTGGGGTGGGGAAACCTTGTATACCTTGCGCGGAGAGGGTGGGGGGGGGGGTTGTTTGGGTAGATGTAACCCCTTTGGATACGTTATGGCGATGGAAAACTGTCTCCCCACTTTCGAAATCAGATGAGAGACTTCGGTACTTTTAAGGGATGACTGGTGGTAGCAGAGCAAGAGGAGAAGTCGGGGAGGAAACATCTTCTCGGATGAGTTAAGTAATTCTTCGAGCGTCGCAGACTTAAGTGGCGTCTTTGGAAAAAACGGGGAAAGTCCTATCGCTGAATAGTTCGCATTGAAATGCGATAGAAATAAGATCTCACAATCAGACATGAGAACACATAAAGAACGAGTGAGTGATACTTAGCTAAAAAAAGAATGCCATTCATTCCGGAGTTCGTAAACCTATATTTATATTAAAACAGTATTATTGACAGTCTCCTACCTAACTCTAAGGAAGGTGGTAATGCGCCACCGAAAATTTAGTACTGTGAGTGTTTTTTTTCTTCTTTTTGTGTACTGCGATTCTGCCCAAACTGGGATTTTTTGATGTTGTTTATATTAAAATATATATTATATGAATTTGGGGATATTTTAGGCATCAAATTGATTTTATCTAAGCAACGAAAGTTTCAAAAGCTTATAGCCGAACATTCGAAAGCCAGAGAGTAGTTCATTCTAATTTCATTGAGGGCTATACCAATTTTTCATCATGTGAGATGACCACGTAACGCCTGATAAAGTTCAATTCTTGGGAAAGGATTTGACACAAAACTTTTTATAATATTATCTTCAACATTTAGCATTCCATAGCCTTGGCTTGACTTTATACAAATTGTGCACGAAAATTAATACAAGCAATTGAAATGTATTATCCTGAATCTGTAATAAATAATGGGTACTGCAAAATTTGTTGTGCAAATAATAACAGGTATTTGTAATTGTAATTCAGGCCTAGATATTAAAGCTCAAACATGTTTCTCGATATTAAAATATTCGGCTATCAGTCTCATCACCTCTGAAATTCTTATGTACGAGTAATTGTTTACAAAGGAGCAGGTATTACACTCACCCGAAATATGAAATTTTGAATTATTTGTAGCACAGCCCTGAAGATTCAGAACGCGTGTAAAATCGCTTCAACGAGTACTTGTTTTCTCGTAAATGTTAGGTGTCCTAACATCCCCCGCCACACGCCTATTGAGTCGGCATTCGGGTAAGTATGGAGATGTTGACGAGAGGGGGGGGGGGTTGCAAGAGGAAAGATTTCCCCGAAGACGTGAGAACTCGGCACACAAGACGCACGTGATACGGGAAAGAGGGAATCGTTCCCCGTGAGATAAAGGGGTCGAAGCGGGGGAGGCGATCCATCGGACGTCGTCGAACGGACGGACAGTCAGACAGACAACGGGGCAGTCCTTCCACCCCAAGTGCGCTTACCTCCTTCCCGCGCCCAACGCTCGCCCGTTTAGATCCCGACGATATCAAAAGAACATCTGTCCAGATAAATATCTGGCACGAAAAAGGTCTTCGGATGGTCGACCCTTTTCCTCACTAACAGTAAAGACGAAATCGATGTTCCCTTCACGAGATGGGAGGGTATTTTCTATTCACACTCACAGTTGTTCACTTCGATTCTGGGAAAAATACCTTCTTTTCCCAGTAAAATAACGGTGGGAAGTGGGTTACGATGATGGGAGACGATCCCCCCAAGCGTCTACAACAGCGATACAAAGAACAAGTCAGCGACCAGTTATCGATTAGTCAAATATGGCAATAATTGCAAAGGGTTTTCTTTGACCAGAGACCTTCAACAGGACTACCCCACAAACTATGGGGAAAAAATAATTATAGATGTCTATACGTGGCATTTGCCCCCTGAAAACACTGAAGCATATATAGCAATCCACATTTTTAACACCAACTTATATTTTTAAACAAACGTTTCATCAGTATTCAGGATAGAAATATCAGTCCCTTCAGTTAAACTATCATTAAACTATCAAAACTCAATTCAATTTCGCAACGCGATCTTTATCAATACAAAAGTTCTAAAATGAAGCCATCTTTTCAGACACAAAAATCTGATAGGTATATTAGAGGGGATGTTAGGACAAGTATGCCGATAAGAAAAGTGAGTAGAAGAAAGACATCTTTCAATTTCGATTCAAACCGTGTAAATGAATTCAAACCACGAAACATTCATTTTTCTCTTGGAAAAATACCATTAATTCTTTTTCTGAATAAGATGATATCATAATCTCGTATTGTGAGTACGTAAACGGCAAGCGCGATAAAACCTACCCTAAGTCGATCACGTTATTTACCTAAGTAAAAATATATTCCGCTCAAAGGCGTTCTGAGGGTAAGAAGGATTACGCAAAATTAAGTTAGGCGGAGTCTGTTATATGGCTTCCAGCACCAGTTCGCGAATATGGCACTGCGCAAGCATGGACGAAGAACGCAATAGCCTAATGAAGGCCTGACGGGATAAATGCTGTGGAAGTATAGGAGGACTCTCTCAATTTCATAACACTCACGCTCCTTCTAAGGTGGCAAGACAGTGTACCTGTGCTTGAATTAAACAAATTAATATATAATTATGATTTCATAACCTAGCAATCACGAGATAAATTTTAAGGTAAAAAACATATTCATGGACAATTAAACGTCTATGAACACCTTTTAGCATCATAGACGACAGAGGATACATGGGGTCTAATAGTCCATAAAAAGTAATTCGCATTTTTTTGCAAAATTGCCAATTAAAATGCTTGAATTCAGTGTCTCCACATTAAGAATCTCAAGAAATTAAGAATATTTGAAACGTATTACACCTGAAAATGATTATGAGGACGAAAACTCGGTCGACGTAAAATCTTAAGTCATCGGTAGCTTACATATACCAATTTTGTTATAGAAACAGAATTATACCATTTTCATAATTGCATAGCGTCACTGACGCAAAACAAATTCAGAATATCATGACTGGCACGATAGGGCAGATTCTATAGCTGTTAACTATAACAATCACGCAGGGACATTTTTTCCTGATACGTAGCAAAAAACTTTCACGAGAAAACACGAACCAACCCCTTTCAGATGAAACTATATATTAATCGCGCACCTCCAACCGTTGTTTACATAGAGTGAAAATGATCTTCGGGACATATTACGCTTTCAAACGATGAATGAGAGAGAACCTGCTCACTGACAAGCAGTCGGCGCCTATAGTAAGTTGAGGCAAAAAAATTCAACGGTTCTCATAAATTAACGCCAAAACGACAGGGCAATTCGTAACATTGATACTCTTGGCACTAATTCCGCTTCGGCGAACATAATCTCACGGGAACGCTTACCCCGGTGGATTCATCACGTCCTTTCAACAAAGTCCTTCCATGGAGGGACACACTATCATGTTTCACTCCAGCATCGAGACCACGGTGCATCTGGCAAGACGCGCCAGCGAGTTGGCCAACGTCTTCCCAACGAGTTTGAAGGAAACATGAGGACATGCACACACTCGCAACGCCAAAATAAAATTAATAAATCTCATTCCCACGCGCACACGTCTGCGCACGTCTAAAGATTTATGTCTCTAAGCAATGCAAGGAATAAATATACCGAGGGAATTAAGAATTACATTCTGCTGAAAGGCCTTTCACCGAGACCAACTGGCGCACAAAGACTTGTTGAGATCACTGAAATCGCATACGCCTACTTAATGGAAACCCACAGCGCAGTCGCTGCATTAGTTCCGGGTATGACGACCTCAGAGCATTCAATTTTGAATGTCTAATGCAAATAAATCATTTTTAGTGCGGAAGAATGAATAGGGAGGGACTAGAGCTGATTTCATAGTAAAAAATAATTAAATATAAGAGCGGACAAATTCAAAAATGGGAGAATGACAATGGTTAAGTGGAATAAATTGGAGGTGTCGGTGAGACATTTTCACAGTATTTTTATTTCGTAACGACTCTTCGTAATGTGAATGAAATAAACATATTTTCCGCGCTACATGACAATTAACGTTCAATTTTAAGTTTATCCATAGGTTACAACCTGGCATAACATGAACAAAATTCACTAATTCTTGGTTAACTTTGTGGTATTCCATTATTTCCTGGATATAGACAGTTACTTATACCACTTATTTTTTAAATGCGCGACCCGGGTTTCTGGCGTCCGTTTTAAAATTCATCAAGTAACTAGGTAACAACAAGACAAACAAATTATAATTAGCGCCTGATGATGATGATTACTCATTCAAACCCGGGTCGCGCATTTAAAAAATAAGTGGTATAAGTAACTGGAATAACATGACCTGATGCCAGCATACACGCCATAAATAAATGAAAGCAGCAAGAAGAAACTAAAAATTTCCTCAGTGTAACGACAGAGACATCGTCAATAAATACGTTGCTACATGATAAAGGAATATTTAAGAATTAAAGGCATAATACTTTAAATTTCTTCTCCGAAAACATATAAAATGAAATATAAAAAAGCATCTACCAACGTTATAAACTCTTCTAAAAGATGACTAGTATGGTCAGATATATACGTAAATTCACTTCCACGATAATATTGGGCAGTGGCGCAGCGAGGGGGGGTTTTGGGGGATAAAAACCCCCCAGAGCTCACAAAATTTTTTAAGTTAAATCTATTTTACTTAATTGGATTAATATTGCTTATAGAATAGTGTGAGGATTAATAAATTATCCCTCAGAAGACCGTAAAAATTACCACTTTGAACCATTCATCTAAATTTTTTTCCGGTGACAGGCCTCCGCACCTCCCAATTACCCTGGCGGGTATGCAATACCCCCAACCCCCCAGTACTAGTTGCGCCTGAAACCTCCCTAGCCTTAATTCCTAGCTGCGTCCCTGATATTGGGTATGTATCGAATCTTTGAATGCATAGAAAATACGTAGAAAAGCAGCTGAGATGATCGCATCAGAAGCCACCTAGATTGCAGTCTACCGATTTAAATTTATCCATACCGTCAAAGGGAATATCTTTAAAACAGCACTTCTTATGTTGCATCCCAAATAAAGCTGAAGATAGCCTTTTAAATGAAGTACATAACAATCAAATTAATCCCCGTACCCAAACCCAATTAAATCAACCTCATCCCATGTATTTTATCAAGGGCAGCAAGGACAGAAGAAATTACATCCCCCTTTGACCATGAAAGGTTGGCCCGAAAAGAAATTATTCGGAGAGAGAAGCAGAAAAAAACGTGATGGACTCCGCATGGAGTCCCTTAACCCAAAGCCTCGTTATTCGAGACGCATATAAAAAAAACCTTACTCAGGCATGATCCGAATTGATAATGGCGCGGTGCAACACAAGATGCAAGGGCATTGCACTTTCAGGAGAAAAACAAACGATCTAATTATACAAATGCATGCGACCCAAGTGAATGGTACACAGAATTAAGGAATGCGCTGAGATGACGTCATTATTATGGAGCTGACATAGGTGGAGGGTGGGGACTTGCACCAACAAGGTTTCACTGCGATCCTGAGAGGCGACTCATACTCTGAAAATAGCTTCTATTGTTTTAAGAAATTACCGATTTTACAAGATCCAAAATCTGCTCGTTCGTAGACGAATATAGTTAAACTATTAAAATATATAAATAAAAAATAAATAAATATAAAATACAAACTATTAAAATACATTGATAACATTTGTGAAGATTAAAATTGCATTTATTTCTCTTTAAGGCGTGCAATTGCGCGAATGCATGAACGTAATTAGATCAGGGGATATTTTGCCATCCTACGCCCATGCATTCACGCATGTGTTCCAGCAGTTCACCGCTTTACACGACGCGGTTTTGACTGCGCATTCGTACACACGTCAGATTGTGCAAGTACGTGTCCCGGGCAAAACGGCCTTAACAAACGATTAAATTGAAGATGCAAGTCCAAGATAAATGGGGAGATGGACGGAGTAATTCGCAAATGCTTCTTACCTTAACCGCTAGAATACTTCAATAATAATAACAGTAAAACTCGCATACACCGATCGTGCATGTAACGAAATCCGCAAAATCCCGCCTATAACGAGGTGAGTCCCGAGAACGTTGAACTTTCCTATGATAGGCAATGTAAATATCCCCCATTGAATGAGTTTGGACGACACAAATCCCCACTATAACGAGCTATTCTTTGATCATCGGTGGAATTATTTCCCCTTGTAAAAGAAATTACGGCCATCATCGCTACTTAACCGTTCCTTACCTTATCATCAGTCGTTCTTACGTGTGGCAATCACCACATGTTTTTACAATTGATCTTAAGATCCTACCATTTACAGCAGTTAGATGGAAAGGGTGGGACGACGGTTAATTTTTACAGATGGGTGGCTTAAATAAAGACGATCTACATTAGCTGGCAATCCAGCGATGTATAGGGCAAAATCATTTATAATGGATATAACGAAATCCCGTTTATAACATAATACAACGATAGTCCCCTGAAATTCATTATATACGTGTTTTACTTTACTGAAAAAAGTTACATAATTGTTTCAGATGGAGAAATTTTGGGGGTAGGGTGCCCATGGTAAATTGTATTTTAGATTACAAAGCATGCTGGCGGTTAGAAATTTTTGGCAACGCACCGAGGAGTCTCGGGTTCATATACCGTGTTAAGCCTTGGGAGACCTCCAACAAAAATCACCACAATTCTATGAGGTGCGTATCAATCGTTAAGAACTTTCGCTATCAAAAATATATTGTGAGTTTTGGGCGTAAATTATATGATTACGTTTAACAAGATAAATAATAATATTTATTCCCCCGAAACAAAGTATGCATTGTAAAACTCTCTTATAACGATCACACATGTAACGAATTCTCGCCTATAACGAGGCGAGTTCCCGGAGCGGTGAGATCTGACATCTAGTGTTGATCTTAAAATCCTTCCTTTTACAGCAGTTTGATGGAAAGGGAGGGACAATCGTTAATTGGCATTAGATGCTGAAACCCGGGTCGTGCTATTTAAAATAATGTGGAATAGAAAAAAGTAATTTTATTTTATTCTAGAACTTTATAATGGATATAATGAAATCCCGTCTCCAACAAAATAGAACCATGGTCTCCCGAAGTTCTTTATCAGCGAGTTTTACTATGTTTTCATACTTGATAGTACAGTTTTCTCCTCCTTGCGTCTTGACGCATCTTTTTCTCTCTCAGGCCCCGTTCAAAGCATGAAGCTGTATGTCTTCCCGTCACTCTGCCCGCCTCCTCCACGAACACTCCAGATCATCATCCCTTATTCCTGCCACGGAGGCGCCAATGACCCTGCGCGAGACACACCACGCCCCGGAACAATGCGATACTGACCTCACCCCCCAACACCCCACGACTGAAAACTTAATTACCATTCATAATCCATTTAAGTGCGGGTCGGCGAACTCCTGCCAAGTTATAGGGGTTCATTGAGCATAACAAAATGACTCTCGAAAGACAGGTGTTGTCCGGGAACAGAGCCGAATCGAGAGAAACAAAAGGTTTTTGAGGATGGGAAATGGCTGATAATTATCTGCCGGCAATAAATCGTCGGCAACCAGATCTTCGTCTTGCCCGTGGAGACTTTATCGGCGCTTCAACCTCAATCTTTTCCCTAACTTTGGGGGGAAAACTTTTCCTCTCGAGGAGTCCGTTAAAAAAAAGACTGATATCCATGGAGGCACTGCCTAATGGGCAAAGCCGAAAACACAACAAGAAGAAAAGGAAGAATCCGCAGATATCGCTGCCGTCTAAATTGCTTCCTAAAGTGAAAAACGCATGACTATTTTCATACTAACCATGACGGTTTTTAAGGACGGTTTTCAATACATATGGCTCTTAATTATATTATAGTGAGTTGCAATAAAAAATAATAATTACATGATTATATTCATAACCCTTTCACACATTCCAATTACAAAAGAAGTTATATCCATCAGCTGAACCAAAATATCGGTCGCTTGATTCGATAAGTAATTTAAGACAGTTAGACTAATAAGATTACGATACCGGACTGATTATTGCGATAAAAACTACCTGTAAAAGAAATAGGTGGTGACTGGTTCGATTACCAAACTCTAGTTAAATATAATTTCCAACTACGGGATAAATCTATGAGCTATTACTAGTTTTTAGGAAATAAACTTACAGGTTTTTAAAAAAGTGACCTTAATTTCTACACCTCCGAAAAGAGCCTATTAGACCTTTACATCAGGTTATTTGATATAATTTAACAATCAAGCGTGCACAAACATCTATGCCCTACATAAGGGTACCTTACCCGGGCGGAACTCGAACCCACGACCTCTGGCTTGGCAGGAGAGGACTTTACCCCTCCGCCACCGAGGCTGGCAAGTAACAAATAACGGATTTATTTTAAATTTCTTTGATAATAGTATAGGATTTCTTTGAAATATGCTAATAGTTTGAGATCCTGGACACCGTAAAACCATTAACAAAACAAGTCACCGGTCGCTCTGGGTCCGTAGGATAATGACTACTACGTTTTCTTGCATAAAAGCGTTGATACGAACGCATTCCTCATCCGCGGTCACCTGAAAGGGTTACCGATATCGGTTGGCATTGGTGGTTTCACTACGGAACAATGGCCATGATAACCGAGGCATCACTGTTATCCTTCTTTAAGATCCATGCCACCCTAAAGTCTTCAGAAAATCTGCCTCTCAAAGCATTTAACGGCGCATGACCTTTCACGGCCGTTAATTTTTCCGGATCCGACCGGATCAGTCGAATACATCAGCACCCTCGAACAATCCATCCCGAAATCCGCGTTAACGCCTGTAACAATACCTATGAGAGGGTTTCCCTTCTCCCTGCTTTTTAATGCGACTCTTACACATTCAGTGTAACGTAACGCGACCCTTGGAGGATGCATCGCTTCGGCTAAACCGGCCGTACAGAATCATCATCACTTCGTCAACAATCCTAATATTGGTTTGACGCAGCTCTCCACTCAATTCTCCTTTCAACTTATCTTTTCACACCCACGTATAAAATCGTTTCAGGCTTCATTTTGCGGAAGTTTGCTATATCCATGATAAAAAAACACAAATGGTAATTTCCACAATATTTTATTTAACACTCAACGACCGAGCATGGTTTCAACACTTTGTGTCAATTTCATTTGAACCCATGGTCGGTCGTTGAGCGTTAAATTAAATAGCATGGAAATTACCATTTATAATAATAATATAATAATTTATTCTTCCATGCATACATATTTTTTTTTTACAGAATATTACATCCATTCAAGGAAGTAAGGTAGCCCATAAGGCAATAAGCCTGTGTTTGGGCTAACTTCAATTTTCATTAATTGCGGAAATGATAACACATACAACCAAAATACACAATACCTTGAGAAAAAAATACATGTGCGTAATAATATAATAACAGAGCTGACCTTAAGATGAGATACAACTTATAATGTACAACACATATGATGCCTAGGGTATTTTTTGATTTTATTTGTGATTTTATCATCGATTTTTCACACTAACCTTATATATTACAAGTTGATAATAATAGATGGTCGTAGAACTCACCCAGTCAAAAGGCATAGTCATGTGAAAGTCATACAATTACTTTCCTTTGACCACCTCTCACTCCTAGGATTGCCACTCACCGGAAGTGTTAAAATGCTTGAACCGGGATTTGAACCACCAAAATCTTTGGGCAGTTTGGAAACTCTCTTATCACTATACGTCAAAGAAAGTTATGGCAACGATGTTTCAAGATTAATGATAATAATAATTTACTCTAGCGCCATGAAAACAAAAACCATGCCTCCAGAAAACAAGGAAGAAGTAATTTGAAATCGATACGCGGAGTTTTTTAATATTGCAAAAATAAAAAAAACGGTGGTCCTGGCTAGTGATGATATCGTACATCAAATTGCCATTAAATAAAAAATGGCGCCCTAAAATGTACAATACCCCCTAAGCATGATATATGAAGATTATAATTACTAGTCGTCAATACTTAATTCAATTTATCTTTTTTCATTCGATAACTTAATTAGATATTCCTTATAGGTTACCTAAATATCCTCATACGTGACGTTGAAGTCACTTCGTCGACCTCAAGAAGCCACCTGCAATGCCGGCAAAATTTTCGCCTAATGTAAGAAGATGGACAAACACGATGCAGATCCCTAAAACCTCTCCGCTGAATAAATAATATTATTTTATTGTCATCACAGTGCCGTCAAAACAAAAAACTGCGCCCCCAGATTCTCTAAGGAGGAAATTAGAATATTCGTCACCACAACTAGGAATACGCTTTGGAGAGGAGGATGAGGAGTCAGGAGGCGGACCCCCCCCCCCAGGCAACTGGGGGTCCGGAAAATTTTTTGAAAAATGACATGCCTGGAAATAAATTTTACGTCATTTTTTCACTCAAAATTTAACTTTTAAGCTTATGCAGTTATTTTACCTCAAAATAGACAATAGTTTTGAATATTTTTTTATTTCTTTGAGGCTTTGGCGGGGATCTATCCCCTACATAGTTACGCCACTGCGTTCCCACATTCTCACCGAAAAAAATGTAGGAAGAGAAGCGTCATCATTACCCCCCGATATTTTTAGTGTAAAAACCACATAATAGGTGATTATTTTAAGATGTTTCCCTGAACTCTGTGCCTCATGCATGCATTGGTAATCTCAGGAACGTCAGGACGTCGTTCTGGATCCCGCTGCCGCAAGTGAGGTGACCTTGGGGCGAGGCTCTGAGCGCTGATACGACGCAGGATGCTAGCAGGTAGCAGAGTATCATGCTAGCTGGTAGCGCTTGGCTTAAATAAGGATTATTAATATCTTATCAAACGAGGAAAACTTTCCGACCTCAGCCAGTTTTAATAGGAGATTATTAAGACATGTTTCCCTGAGATCTGTGCCTCATGCATGCATTGTTAACCTCAGACGATGTAAAACTCCTATCCACTCGTATAGAAACTAGGTCCCTGTGATGTCACGTGGAGTGGCATCGCATGGGCGCCAATCTGGCCTTTTTCAAATGAGGTTAAAATTGACCATTGCCATTCGTCTTAACTGGGATTTCTAAAACCTAATATTTTGTATATTATGAATACACTAATGGTGGGTAACGAATCGCAATCAATGCATTTCATTTTCTTTGATGAAGGAAACTACCCTATCATACTTGACTATTAGTAATGCGAGCACCCCACGCAAGTCACACCGCAACGCGACGAACGGCATCTTGAAGAGGCCGTCCACCCTACCACACCCTGCTTAAAGAAAAGACGAGGAAGAAACCTCCCCTTCTCCCGACCTCACAAAACCCCGGGAGGAGTCCCACCTCCTCCCACACCTCCCAAGTCTCCTAATTAACCCCGGAAAGGTGAGGGACACGGCAGAGGGGGGAGGAGGCCGAGGGGGAGAGTACATGCCTACGTTGGAGGGGAGGGTTGGAAGGGAAGGAGGCGGAGGGGCGGAAGGGGAGAAGGCTGACCAGTTTGCCCGACAACCAGCCCGGAACGGCCACTTTCAAGCCTGTTTTTCATTTGTTGCTCCTTTTTCTCCTCTTTCCTCCCTATCTTCGTCCGCTGCCTCCTCAACCATCCTTGCTCTCCGAACTCTTCATTACCGAGGTTATTATTTGTAAGAAAACCTGAATAAACTTAGGTCATGATTCTAGTATATTGATTGCATGTTTTTCTTTTCCATAGTTCTAACCTTGCATGTATTTTCTATAGGAGTTACTAACCATTGGCAATTTTTTTCTTATGGCTGTGCAATGCATGTGTGCATGCATATTTTGTTAGCATGCGTAATATTTCTATCACCGTGCGGCGTGCATGTGGCGGTCCTCTTGCATGCTGCATGTTGGTGATTAGTCACCCCCTGCCAAACACCCTAGAGGTGGCTTGCATTACCGAGTAGAAGCAGATGTATACCGGGACTAGCCACGATGATAATTTTAAGGAGTCACCCCAATGCGTAAATGTACGAAATTCCACGGAGGAAAAAATCGTTCTGCAGTTTTCGGCAATTTCTTTAGTCCGGTGGTCGAGAATGATATTGTTCATCAAAACCTAAAAGCATTGAACCACAAACTATCTTGCCTTTTCGGAGAGAATATCGGGTACTGCAGAATATGTTGGCCGAAGTTTCAGTTCTTTAAAAGAGACACGTTCTAGCGACTGATTGATTGAGTATTATTTGACCTTTATTTCTTCACAGTAAAACCACTTTTCTAACCTATGCATGGATATACTTATATTAACTACTTGCCATTTGTAAGTTTTGGCTTTCAATGTATGTGTATTTTTGTTGTGGACTCTAGACGCGTGATGCGATGCACGCTTTTCGAACAATGCAAGCTTTTCGGCAATGAGAGGATGTTAGCCGCGTGGTCTGAAGTGCTACCGCCTTCTGCAATGTACTAGCTTATAATCCACTAATAATAGTTTTCATATTATTTTGGAAGTCGTGGCATTTCTGGTGATGGTTTCTCATTTAACGCCTCCCGTCGCACGCCTACATAGGCAGACTGCGGAGCTATTGTAAATGTGTTCTTTCGCCACATTTCTCTTTAATTGTAGAATTTTTTATGTAATACTTCATGCATGAAATACGAATTGCAATCTTGACCCAAGTTTAGCAAGGTTTAAGATTCTGATATGGGGTGTCACTCATTCCAAAAGCAGAAATGTGTACAAATTACTTTTATTACGGCATATTTTTATGTACAAATAGTTTGTATAAGAGGAAGCTATTGCTTGCTACATGCTGGCGGTTTGTCATCCCCTGCCAAACATCCTAGAGGTGGTTCGCGATGGCATTGTATAGACTTGAGTTTTCGGAAGGCCTTTACATTCCGAGCCCCGCTCTCATCTGCAACCTATTCCGCGGTCTATTCCGCATCCAGCCTTTCATCCGACCCATCTTTCAAACGCCACAGAGCCTCCCCACCGTCCGCTACACCTCCCCGTTGCTTCACAGCCCGTCAACTATGACACGCGGACGATATCTCAATGTTTCAATTCCTCACGATTGCAACGCCCTCGCCGATTGTAAGCCACCAACTTTGACTGAGGAGGACCGTTCATAAAAAACCTTCCCGGCGTGACAGGGGCGGTAGCCGTGGAATTCAATACATATCAGTGATTTATGGGTTGAGGGCAGGACGCGGCGAGCGAACGGCTGGCTCCATTATTAATCAATCTTTTAGTCCGGCTTACAAATCAAAGTTTGAGCGGAGAAAGGTATGGCGACGGAGCGAGAGAGTATTTAAGATAATTATTCATCATTGAAATCGCTTCCGTGTGCTGCCGACAAACTACCTAGCCTCCACATACGAAATTGAGACCATATAGATAAAAAGGAATAATAGAAATCATTAGAGAGACGAAAATATAACCTGAATACTTTCGCCATTGCAAAGTTTTCTCATTGGGGATACATGCAATAGTTGACAAATTCATTCGCCATAATTGTACAATTACCGTACGTACCGTGGACATTCCGCGATGATAGCTTGGATTTTAACTGAGTAATTCGTCACGATAGAAGAAAAAATACTACCCTGTGCGCAGGAATGAACCTAAATGTGAACTTAAATGGTCTATACGATGCTGCAATGATTATTATGAATGAGTGGAACACTTATAAGATTTTAAAATGAAAAATATCCAAGTTTTATTTTTTCCAGATTGAATTAAATACTTGAAATTTCCCATGATTACACAATTTATTCCCACCGATGTTTCTATGTTACTACATCATCTTCCAGGTGAATATTATGTAGTAACACAGCAAAGTTTTTGTTACAATATAGTTTCTTCATCACCTTGAATAAGAAATAGTAACATATAAAGCTTGGTCGGAATAAATATTACAATATGTTCAACTGATTCAGGTGTCATTTAGTGGAAGTTAGACGTATGGAAATGAGAATTACTCTTTTCCACAGTGATTAATTGCGTTTGACGCGTTTCGGCTCACCGAGCCATCAACTGGTACAGGACATAGTACCGTAAGTCAAACCCCGAGAGTTTTAGAATAGTTTCTCGGGTTTTCGACCGGTTAATGTTCTCCATGTCTCCCGACGTTTCGATCAGTGACTTGCTTCTTATCCTCAGGAAATCTTCTGAAGATCCCATGAGGATGAACAGCAAGTTTCAGAACATTCCCTGAGGATGAACAATAAGTCGCTACTCGAAACATCGGGAGACATGGAGAATATTAACCGGTCGAAAACCCGAGAAACTTTTCTGCACCTGATACGCCGGAAAAAACCGTAAGTTTTGTTCCAGATGAAGGCTTTGTGAGACGAAAGGAGTCGTAAATATTATATTACCGTGGAAAAGTACAAATACCTTCCATTTCCAAATTTATAAAAGCAGAAAATTGCAAGAGTTTAATTCGATAAAAAAATTCCAATCTATCAACGATCATCATTTATGAACTACGACGTTCCACTCATACTCGAGTACTCGAGTCGCCCGTACACCAAATTGAGGACTCCCTTTTTAAATTCCCTTTTTCTCGCACTCGCCACTGGGATAAAGACGGCCCGAGATTCGGAACGTCCGAGATGCACATCTAATCCCATTCGACTCGAGTACTCTCCCCGCACCCCTCAAGATTCCTCGATAGTCTTTTTTCTTACCTTTTCCCCTTCCTCCACCCCTTCGTATCGCGCAAGACGCAGGAGCATTGAAATGAACAGGGAGAAACCCGAGCTCCTCCAAGGTGTGTATCTCCAGAACCCATGCCAACAGGTGCCCCAGATAGGACTCGTATCGGATAAATTGGAGGCGGAGAACAAACCCATCTCTTCGAAGCCAAAAAATATCTCCCTCTTACGATGACGAGTGCCGAAGCATGAAAAATTACGCGGATATCCACGGCCGGAACTTTGAACTGCTCGGCACGGATTGATTTATTCAAGAGGTTTTTCAGAAAGGAAGACGTTTATTTCGTTTTTGCGCGAGGGAGCGGACACCGTTACACGTCCCAATCACTTGAGCCAAAATAATAGAAAACAAATGACGGACTAAATGACTTCTTCGGATAAACAAGGTGGATTTGTGGTCAATAAAATGAGATCAGAGGATAGATGACAAAAAAATTAAAAACTTTAAAACCAGATGGAAAAAAGTGAATTAAGAGCAAATGTTACATGAAGAGATGAATGCAATATTTTGGCTAAATTTTAAAGGGACCAAATTGGAAGCACTGGCTTAAAAGCATGGAAAACGCCACAGATAATATGAAATTTTCGTGGGGTACGTATAGTTATTTATACAAACTTTATGAGTGGGAAGAAAAGTTTTGGAATTTTACTTGAAAATAATGTAAAGGCAGATTATTTTTTTCGCCCTATACTTTACTAACTTTAATAAACAGCTTATAAGGTTGACGAATCTAGATGGAATTGCGAGACTGAGTAACAACACAACAAATTCCGCACCTAAGCTTTACATTTAACCTGAAGGGTGAGACATCGGAGGCATCGATGAGAGTAGAGCTCACCCAAGACTAACAATAAGTAACGAGCGAGTGATTTTCACACCTTCAACTTATCTACATACTACCCCGCAAGCCGCCTAAAAGGTTTGTGGCAGGGGGTGTTAGGACACTAGCTGTTTACACATGAAAAGGAAATACGAAATTAAGCTTAGCATTTATCGAAGTCCTTTATGGTTCGAGGGGAAAACAAATTCCCTTACCTAACCGTTCGGCTAAATATCTCTCTTAATTTATCGCTTCTGACGGACCTGGATATATAGTGGGGCTCTAATATTATGTTCTCCGTGACGCTCTTAAAGATATCTACTCTAAAAACATTCACATTCATGCAAAAGTAACTACTTCTTATCGACGGGCAGTCTAGTACCAACAATATTTTGGTTGACCGAAAGTAAAAAGAAAAAAGTTGGCATTTTTGAAGACATCATTCAATATGAGTCATTGATTACATCTACGGTTAGAATTAACAAGATTGAATATGAAACTATTAGTACTTAGAACTGGAAATAATGAGCACGAAAGTCTTTAATAAACACAAGTCACCACACCTATTGACAAATATTTAGAATTTTAGCCTTTCACTGACGAGCGGATACCTTAGAATAAACTATTTTTCCTCCAAACCATATTTTACTATCAACCACGTAATAGGTAGATATACGAACAACAAAGGAACGAACGAGACGGAGTTAACGACACACTAAATATCATAACTCAATTATATAACCAGAAGGTCGGTTTAGATGGGTGAGGATAGAGCTCACCCCACTTTAAGTCACAGAAATGAGAGATTTTCACAAATTAAGGGAAGGTGGGCTAATTCTTATTCCTTGAAACCACGAAGGTTATTCGAACGACGTAAGATGAAACGAAAAAAGTATGCATTATTGGCGACATTCCACTTGTTACACCGATAAAAACTCCGAAAATAATTGACAAGATTGATGGCAAAACTGATGATACTTAATACCGAAAATAATGGTCACGAAGGCCTTTTTATAGCCACAAGACCCGTACCCCTTCAATGGAGTAACTTTTAATTGAAGGTCTACCCACGGCAACCCAATTCCAGACCGTCATTTCCTTAAA
Organism: Ischnura elegans; assembly: GCF_921293095.1. Lineage (NCBI taxonomy): Eukaryota > Metazoa > Arthropoda > Insecta > Odonata > Coenagrionidae > Ischnura > Ischnura elegans. The sequence continues at coordinate 47,493,778 of NC_060254.1, read as the reverse complement.
AACACAAGGGGCAAAGGGAGAGGAAGGAGAGGCAGAGAGACACGCCCTGATTGGCCAACATAACGACGATCATTTTTAACGCCTCCCTGAGGCTGGATGATTCCTCCACGACGACATCCTGAGCTATGGGCTTCGTTAAAAGTTAAAATCCACGCCGCAAACCACCCTCTTCATTGAGCCGGATCGTGTGTGCGGTGGACACAACCAGTAACCGGTAAAAGAAAAAAAGGGAAGATCGCCGACCGCTTTATTTCCTTGTTCCCGTCTACGCATGCGTGGACACGAACGCTTGATTGGCTCAGTTTGCGTGCAATGCAATGGGTCATCGCGTCGCCAAGTAACTGAGCACGGAGAAAAAGAAATAAAAGGAGTAGGCGGAGGTGATGGTGTAGGTACCGAATCTCGTAAAGCAAACCAGTTCAAAGGAAAAGGCCTCGTTCGTCAAGCGCACGTTCTTCCTCTTCTCCGCACGCTTAATTGAGGAGTGCCGGCTGCGCATTTGACGTAATTGGCCGATCCTGCACAAGGGGAGGCTAGGTACAGTTTCTTCCACGGATAATTTAGACTTTCAGTTTATTTCGCTGTATGGTTCAGATTATTAATTATAACTAATATAATTATATTAACCCCGAGCGCTGATATGACGAGTCATGACATTTTCATAATTTTAGCACTATTTAGGGGAGCAATACAAATACTTTTAAGTTTAACAATGTTACAGCATCCATAAAGGACATAAGGAACTCAAGTTTCATGAAATATGATGCGGGAGAAGGTTCGTTCGTGAGCAATATGGAATAATAATCACTCTCTATTTCACTGTTCTACGTTGATTACAAAACACAAAATATCGTTTCTTCAACTACCATTCAATTTACCAAACCCAATAAAAAATAAATAGAAGATAGGATAACGATATTCATCGTATAAATTCAAGTGGAATGGGTTAATATAAGCTTTCTTCCTGCGTAACGCTTATAAAACTACTGAATCATCATTAGGAGCAAGAAATATTTAAAAACAGACAATCAGCGTAGCTCTGTTGGCACATACATATTACCATTGGAGTAAGAAGGCCAAAAGCACAATAAAAAGTTTTTCACCGAACAAATACTAGCCAAAATTGAACGAACTTGCATAAGCATGACGACCTTGTTCGTTTAAGAAAAGAAAGCATAATTGATTCACCAATATGATTCATATTTAACGTCAGAGAGTTTCATCTAATAGCAATGTTACATCTAAAGAAATCGAAATGTCAAATCAGGTCCAGGATATTAAATTTTGAGGACCATTGTGACAAGTAATTTTTATTTCCGAAAGTATCCATTAAGATTCAGGAATATACAAATACCTATTGCAAAGCGTAAGTCTTTCGATAAATAGGCTGGTGCACAAAATGATAGGCATCGGTATCAGAGCGCGACTAAGTTACCAAGAAGCCACCATAATTGATTGGCTCAGTTTGCGTGAAATCCAATGGGCCATCGCGCCGCCAAGCAACTGAGCAAATGGAAAGAAAGAAAGAGTAAGTGGTGTTGATGCCGGAAAACATTCATAGAAGCGTACCAGAAGAATGGATCGAAAGATTTAAAATTTCTCGGGAAACATTATAAAACTGCTCTACTGAAATGACGGATAAAAACTTCCTGGTTTACCTTATCACGCCGTGAGGACAGAAGGTTTTTCGAAGGAACTGGGGATGATTCAATCTCAATCGCAGTGCAAGCACAAATCTTGCGGCGTACATACCTGAAAGGAGAAGAAAATGATATTTACTACACTATTACATAGCACATTGAATAAAAATGCAATGCTGAGATATAGAAATCTCACTATGTAAAGCAATAAACATATAATTTAATTTACTCCTAACTCATACTATTGAATAGTACTTAACGGACAACAATTCACTGTGACTCTTATGGTCAGCAAAAAATATCTTGATTCACAATATAAGGCGACAACTGTAACCATGATTTAAAACTACTTCTTATTGGCCTCCTCGATCAATAAATTTACCACCAAGGTCTTGACAAGGACCGGAAGAAATGATAAAGAAAAAGTACAATATTTTCATTAATTTGAAGAGCAAATTGTTTTCGTCAACCCCTTATTCCAAACAGTATAAATCCGAATCGTATATTCAATAATTGCAGTTAACTTATTTCGTGACCGTATGTGGAAAAAAATTCGAGCTAGAAAATTGATCGTATAAAGAGTAACTTACTGAGTAGTGTAGAATTTTCGTTTCCAAAGACAATTCGCTTTCACTGAAACTACATACTTTGAATGCAATATTTAAATTTTTTGTAGAACGACCAAGGTTTTTAAGGAGAAATAAACTTTATAAGGCTTCATTTTTAATCATTCTAGAAATAGAAAAAACAAAAGTACAACCACATCAAAACGTAACCCCGAATAATGATGTGTGAGCACTCGATTACCAGTCGGATAGCATGCAAGGATGAGCCGCAACAATTTGAGCAGTAACCCAGCCTATTGGACCTCTTAGATACATACACGCTCCCCTTAATTACATACTATTTTTATTTTTCAATGTATAAGTAATTTGAGCCAATGTTTTAAAAATAATTTAAAAGGTTTTCATGATTTTTTAATAGCAATTCGGGACCAAAAATATAAAATATAAATACTTACGTACAAGCTAAAGATCTTGAAAATTATGCTTTATCTTCCACCAATACCACCTTCATAAATGTTTCTCCCCAACGGATATACCTACCCGAAAGTCTCGCAGAAAAACTTTCAGGAGACTAAATTATAAATAGGGAATTAATGCTTGGGTGGACATATACGGCCGGTGTGTACGGCAACCGGAGTGCTGGAGGACAAAAATAGAGCGATATGAAACATGAAAGTGCTCTCGGATTGGAGAGATGGTGCGCCGCCTGGGGAAAAGAATGGATGGACATCGGAGGAAGGGGTGAACTGATGCGTGCGTAAGGAGAAGGGGTTTGGGGGGGAGGAGAGAGAGGGATGAAGAAAATGGACTACCCACTGTAAACATCATGAATTTTGAAGTGGGCGGATATGGACCAATATCCACGTCACGCAAAAAAAAAGGAGTCCAGGACATCTAGAAGGAAATGGAATATTTCGGAATATGCAAGACTGGGTCCCCTCCCCATTTCAATTCCCTCCCTTCCTATATAGTGCCTTCTCAAGAATAAAAGGCAAGGATATAAGATTGGGTCACCCATTGAAGGGATGTGGAGGGTAGGGAGAGATATTAGATGAAAGCAGGAATAAAGAGTCTGCTGCTCATCTGAGACAAGTACGCTTTCGTCTATTAGATACCTCTCTGTAATTAATGCATTACCAGCCTTTTCATGAGTTCCACTTTGTTTGATGAGAGATGGTGAAGCAGCATGCTGAATAAAATGAAAAGATGTATTATAATGTCCACTGGTTTATAAATAAATCATTTCATTTAGCCTTTTCATGTAACATCTCATTACCATTTTTCAGTGATAGTTTTAATTAGCATTGTGGAGTTGTAACTGAGATAAAGACAAAACAAGAGTTGCGTATAGTGTATATATTTTATTTTCTGCTTGTTTTTTGATGCATTAATATCGCATTTATTATGTTTGCATATTAGTTTTTATAATTTTCCAAGGTAATTACGACATGCAAAAGATATCTGAGAGGTTATCAAAAGGTCAAGGACACAATTTAAAAAATCTCCATTCGAGATGAGGCAATGCTGACGTGTGTCCGATTTTATTAAGCATAGAAATGCTTCGCATTGATTGCCTAGGAAAAGAACTTCACTTGAAACGAGAAGCAAGCCACTGACATTTGATGATTCGTTTAAATCTTATCGGAGTAATGGGAGTAATGAGTAGAGAAGGAAAAAATATAATGGTATACAAGTAGGGCGAAAAATCAGGATTCGTGAAGAATTTGGGAGGCCAATCTGAGTCCTCTTTGGAGCATCGATTGGGAACTCAAAGACATAAAAAGGAAGATACAGATAGTATGACGTCCGGAGACTACTTATTCCAAATATTCAAATGGACCACTTACAGGAAGTAGGAAACATATAAACCCAATCCATTGGGATGGAGTACGGAGGCATGGAAATGAAATTGCTAGCTATAGTTATTCCAAGGTTGTTAAGAGGTCTCTTTTTTCTCGTCCCCATTTTTCCGGAATTGCTCAAATCCCATTTTGTTTTCTGGGTCAATTTTCTAGAGTATTACCACGCCACCCGACGAGAAATTGAATAAATAATTCTCAATACCCATGACAATAAGCTGATTTCATGAGGTGGTCGAGTTTTGCTCAGAAAAAACTGCCATATCTTTGCCTAACGATCGCTTGGCAACTTAGATTTTTCAAGTCCAAGATTATTATACACCCGTTTTTCTCCATCACTGCATATAATCGACTCATTGGTGAAGAAGAGAGAAATACCGAAAATAGAATCTTTATTCTTGAAAAAAATATCCACGGATTTGATAAACTATAATCAAAATCCACTCATGCAAATAATTCATACCTCCCAAATACTTAAAAATAAAACAATTAAAAATACAGAGTGTATCAGTTAGCCAGTATTGCACACATTTTAACCAGAATGAAATGGATTATATGTTATCTCACGGCTTATGTGCCAGAGTAAAATTCAAAGATGGAGCAAGATCAAAAGAGCAAATATCGCATGCTTAGTATACATTGCCTATAAATATTACCAGTCAAATATAGGAATGTACCCATACATATCCGGATATTAATAAAGTTTCTTACCTATCAACTTCCTTAAAATCACAGAGAAAACACTTGTCGGGGAACTTAAACTGTCTCTTTTTCTTGGCTAAACTAGGCAATTAATCTTGAATGCTTCCAAGATTCTTGGCCTTTTTTATCACAGTACCTGGTGATTGACTCATTGCTTACACCAGCATGCATCATAAATTAAATTAAATTTATTTCCTTTCCTCACCTAAACGTGAAACAACGATGAATTGCCGATCCACCACTTGGAACAGGAAAGACAATTATAATCTCATTAAAAAAACCAAGAAAAAATAAGATTTAATAGCGATGCTAAACCGGAGTGCAGGGGAAAATCGAATAGGCAACTGATGTATACAATACAAGGGAGATAAAATGAATAGAAATAGAAAATGTCATAGTTTTCCCTCGATCCAATTCAAAGAATGATTTGGAACTACTTTTAGTTTATTGACAGAGCACAGATTAGCGGACACACTAATATCGATGAAATATTTCACTCAAGTGTCTTAGTCCCTATTGACGATTAAAATTATAAAGCAAGAGTGGACAAAGATGTGTTTTATAATAATTATTATAGGTATTCTCAGTGGCGTAACAATGGGGGGGGATGAGGGGATAGATCCCCCTCAGAGTATCGCAGAAATTAAATAAATATTTAAAACTATTGCCTAGTTTTGACTTTTAATAACTGCATCTGCTTACAGTTAAATTTTTAGTGTCAAAATGATGCTAAATGTATTTCCAGGCATGTCATTTTCCAAAAGTTTTTCCGGACCCCCTATTCCTTGGGAGGGGTCTGGCCACCCCATGTCATCCCATCCCCCCAAAAGCATATTTCTATCTACGCCACTGGGTATTCTAGCGGTAAGCAATGAATATTTCCCGTATGCACCCGCCTTTACCCCGTCACACAGAAATTCATTTTCTTGATGGGTTTCCATATTATATTTAGCTGGCAAAGACAAAGTAGAATATAAGAAACATTAAGATACTTAATAATAACGTAAAAGTAAATGAAAAGGTAATGAAAAATGCACTATCAATATAAATTGAAGCTATACTAAAAGCAATCTAATTTACCAATTTCAACTGCACACAGGAAATAATTTTTCATTCACAACGTTAACTGTTGGACCATATGATAAAGTAAAATCTAGTACCACCAGTAAGCATTTGAAGCAAATAACTTACAAAAACATACTACCTACCTGTGGATTAAAATAAGAAAAATGACGAAACGTTTGGAAGCCACACAACACGAAATCAGTCAGTCAATGCGGCAGCGTAACTCTTTTAAGCCAGGTTTCCAGTCCGTAAGGGGAACAAAAAAAGAGCATGTGTCTAAAAGCGGTCTTTCTATATTGAAAGCGTTGCAAGGCGAACGACTTCATATAATAATGCAAATAACGTGTTACGCTTCAAGCGAGAGACCTTAATCAGCTTTCGCATTCTCCACCAGCCCATTAGTGTGTATACGAAGGGTGAGATATCACCTATCCGAGAAATGAGGGCGACTCGGTGATAGATAAACAAACACACGGGAGCGAACATATTTTTAGCTTCATGGACAAATAATTGTAGAAGTGTAAATGAACACTGGTAATGAGAATAATACTGCGTAAAAAGGCCGAATTAAAACGAGCAGAAGATCTCAACAACGATGAGCTGCTTGTTGGAGTGTCAATGAATGAGATTCTCTCGGGCGTGCCTCCGGGTGGGATATTAGAGCTCCAACAAAATTACGGCTTCCAATTCGTAGCCCAGTCTCAAGGTCAATAGTCAAAGCACTGGACGAAACAAGTGACTTTGTAGGTAGTCACGTGCGCGGGTGCTAGTTATGTACACCAAGGATGAAGTCTGCCATCAAGTTCCCAGCACGCCTGACTGGAAATCGGGATATCCGGGTTCGAATCCCGGCTAAGCCAAGTATTTTTCACCACGAACCTTACCCTCACTGAATATTTATTGATCAAATCATGCATATAGAGTCACTGTTTAAAAAAAATAGCGTCTACATCAAAAATCACTGCGCTAAAAAGCATCTAAATTAGGAATCGTAATTATGACAAAACATTCCTTCAAAGAAAATAAATACACTCTGAAGTACTCCTTGTGATAAAGTAAACACAGAGTCGCCGAAAGCTAATGGTTTTATATGGTCCACGGTACAGTATTCCTCACTTATTTCGGGCATACATACGAGATCGACCTCCCATGGCCCGATGTCGTCAAAGAGCCAATACCACGGGTACCAAAAAAAAATTGTGATTGACGAAAGAGCAAAATGTTAAATTTTCATGTTAAACGAAATTTTGTGAAAACGTCGAATGATGGACTAAAATTGAATGAAAATTCAAGAAGATACAAGAATTCAAAAAGAGAAAGCCTCAGCCACATTTAAAATTGCAAACATCTGGCCGAATTCAATACTTTTACCAGTGGAAATAATATTATGTTTTTCATAAAATTTTTACATTATTTCGAGATAAAATGTAACTATATGTGAACTCCAGCATGCCAAAACACATTCTATGACATGCAGTGATAAATTTGAAGGCTATAATCGAGATAATAATAAGAAGTACATGGGACGGCATAAAGATTCGTTACCTTATGGAAAGGATGCAATAAACCTCAATTGAATTATTTTCCATATAATTTACTACATGCCCTCATAGAAATCAAAGACAGCTAAGAAAAAGGGGAACAGGTAAAACTCAGTGGAACGCTCAAATAAAATTTTACAATTTGCTGGGAAACCTGAGACAAAAGCACTTCATGCACGGAATAATATCTGAAGCAACAACCACCCATTGATTTTATTTATCGATCGAACCAAACATAAATTGTTATTTGAATCAATAAAATCGGAGAAAACGGAGCCTTTACTGCATCATTTAACACCTCACGTAACACTTTCCACAGAATAAAAAAACTAACACTCGAGCCAAACAAACATGAAAGCCACTTCGTTACTATGTAACGAATGTCTCTCTTCTTAAAAGGAGAATCCAGAGCGATACATTTATTCAGTGATAAGTGCAATTCAGTACGACTAATATGACACGACGCCGTTACAACATACCAATAAAAAATTTGAATACATCACCTACATATCCATTAATAAACCATTTATATTTTTCATATCGCTGATGACTCACATAACGGATAAAGGAAATCTGTGAGGAAGTAACTCCATCCAACCATTAGCAAAAGGCCCTACATACTTTTCACCTTAAATTCCCTTGTCTCAATTTAAGTGTAAACGAGGATTTTCCGATTATGGGCCTACTGCATGGACCAATCAACCGATCAATTACGCGATACTTTAACTACATATTTGGGGCGAATCTGAGGCCAATACCTAAAGGTGCTACATATTTCCCTTAGGTATCGGCCTCAGATCGATTTCGAAAACGAAACGGTTTTCCGATACTTTTCGAATTTTCATATCGCTAATAACTCACAGCATGGACAAAGGAAATCTGTTAGACAGTAACTTCATTCAACCAGATCTCTCGTCCTCGTATTCTCTCGTCCTCTTTCCTAAGAGTCCACATTTCCGCACCGTAAAGCGCTACACTCCAGATAAGACTCTTCACTAACCTTTCATTAAACTCCAACATAATGATCCTATCATAAGCTCCATCCTGTTCATAAGCACCTCCTTTGCTAATGCAATTCTCCTCCTACTGTCTTTATTAATGTATCCCTTTTCCTCTAACGTGCTGCCTAAATAGTTGAATTGCTCTACCTGCCCAAGTTTTTCACCACCCACCTTTATCGTTAACCAAATGAAGCATCAAGCTCTGGAGAATAACAATCTCCGTGGCATTAAGGCGATAACGCCAACATATGCCTCCTCTCCCAGGAACAATCGAAAAGAGGAATCAGTTATCACACGGTTGATGATTGGACAATGCCCTTTGATTCGCGCCTATGTCTTAATTCAACTTTACTTAAGTCAACTCAAATTTTTAAGTAACAAAAAGTAGGTATGAATAAAATATTCCACGTCTTTAATAAAGGAAAATGAAAATAACATAATCATATCCGAATGTTCCTTCCTTAGCTTTCAATACCTAGGGACTTCAAAGCAGAACATATTTTCAGTAGGTGATGGCCGCAGATCGATTTCGAAAACGAAACGGTTTTTCGATCCACCCACTGACGAACACCCCGATCAAATGCGTAGGTACACATACCAATCCCCGCCCGACGCGTCCCCCACTCTGTGAGGGTCCCAGGACCCCGGCATACGCGCCGCCAAACTCCCTCACTCCGCCGGCTCCTCTTCCCAGACCACCCGTTCCTCTTCACCCCGTTGTCTGAGATGATTTCGGGCGCCCGAGGGCAGTCCAATTAGAAGACAACTTCTGCCGCATACCGCCTTCATTGGACGGGGCTAACGAACTCCAGATGTCATACGAGAGAGGAAGGGCTTGAGAGGGCAGGAATGACGGAGGTGGAGGAGGAAAAAGAGCAAATGTAAAGGGTGAAGGAGAGAAGTGACAAAGCAAAAGACGAGGTAGAGAGAAATATATGCAAAGTAGGAAATGAGAGACCTTGGTGAGACTCTGGGAATGTATTTTATGGCACTCAATGTTGAAAAACCCACAACCAATGTTACAAAAGAGAATCCTTTAGTCCTCAATCTTTAATTTATTTATTTCCAAACCAACGAAAACAGCACACTTTGGCCTATTACTTCGAGGTGTATTAAACATAACAACCATTCCATGGATAGGGACAACCTATCTACGCGGGACTCGAACCCGCGACCTCTTTGTTGGCAAGCCAGGACCTCATCCCGCTGCCACCGAGTAAGGCAATTGTTTTTGGTTGAATCATTTAATTTATTTTGAATTGGGATTGCAAGGCACATTTTTTCTAAGTGGACTGCATAAAGGAGGTACCGAGCAGTATGAGATGGCCCAGGAAAAGGATCCCCCACAACACGAATTTATGTTATCACCCGTCTGAGGCTTAGTCTCGGATGACCTCTAAATATCCAAGAAACACTTAACTCAGGTTTTATCATTGGATGAGTCATTTTACTAGATAGAGAATACACACTACTTCCCCTAAGGGACCCTACTGCTAACCTAAATGAAAACAGTTCACTCACTTAAGGTTTAAATCATAACATTGATTTGGATAAGTGTAGGCAGAGCTTACCCCTACAGCCAAAAGCGCGTGATTTCGCATTTAACATTCATGAGTAAAAACAGGCACTGGAACCAATAAAAACCAGTAGAGGATCGTCAGATAACCTTCAATTGACTTCCCGGTTCTCTCACAGCTACATAAAATTACTAAAATGCATCATAAAGAATACACAACAATTTGTATACAAGCCTTACAAAATTTTTCAACAAAAAATGTTACTCGACCATAATGAATTGCAGCCATAGCTCTAGCACCAGGCAGTGCAGAAATTGAATACTTACTAAGGAGGCAGTAAAGTAATTTAAAATACAGCTGAAACAAGAGGCGGCTTGATCAAAGCAGGGCTGACTTTTAATATATTTCCGCCACTTTTTGAAACGGGACAAAGATTACTTCGAAGCGAACCCATCTCAATAAAGAAATTCTGCGCAATAGTTTTCGGCGCGGTTCGGAAGAAAAGCTACAGGTGGTAAGGCGGCAAATCAACGCCTACCTCGAGCACAAATTGAAACTTCACAGTGAACTACGCGGTAGGTGTATATAAAAAAGGAACAGAACGGATTATCCTATTTACCCTAACATCTTGGTCTAAAGGCGTGTTACCAACATTGGCATCGCATTAGCATGCAAATGAGGTCCTAATATATACGAAGACCCACTAACTTAACGGTGAGTTCCATTTCTTGGTGAGTTCCGGCTAAAAATAACACCCGAGATAAATTTCTCCAGATGAGGGTAGCTAAAGAATAAGTTCTCGGGGACACCTCATTAGCCTCGAATGACAAGAAGATGAGAAACCCGATCCAAAAGGTAAGAAAGAGGTTTTTTTCACCATCCACCGCCGAGTGCCTTCAACGTAATGAAACGTAGTTGCTATTTCGGAAGCAAAAAGAGTAGAAAGCAACAAAACTTGGAGCAAGCAAATATGACCATCACTATACTACACAGGACGGAGCAGCGTCAATTGGGAGTCATAAGCGGAGAGTTATATCTCGTGTTGGGAGACGCTGTTAAGCCAGGACGGTCCATTACGGCATCACAATTAGTGGCTGGCGGCAAAAACTGACCCCAATAAAAATCGCGCCATAAATCTGGGGGCAAATAAAAACATTCGACTCAATTGGGCCCAGAGGAGAAAACAGACGGGCAAAGACGTCATGCGGAAACCCAAGCAGGGTGGTGGACGGAGGGAAAGGTGTCCATGCTATATCCTCTACGTCGTTATAATAGGGCCTTTCAATAAGACACGAAATCGCAATTAATTAAAAGAGTACGGAAGAAGGAGAGGAGATATAAGTTGCGACGCATAAAATATCCGCAATTCAGCCGTTTTATTGTACGTTTAAAATAAGAAGACGGGAAACTTGACGCCCACTTTTCAAAAGTTGGTGACGTCAAGTTCAGGTCAATTTATTCGTTCACGAAAAACCTTCCGTTGACGTTGTTCATAGCTTATCAGAGCGTCGGAAACAACTGACGAACCGAGCAAGACCCTGGCATGAGACCAAGGAGTACCTAATAAACGGCGACCCTCTCGGCTTAAGATGGGTGACGTCATCAACTAATATGCGAAGGGTTAGGGTCGCTGAATTTCCACCGTGAATGTCTCGAGATGTAGTACACGGATTGGAAAAGGAAAAAAATAGGGCCGTATTCAGTTATACACCCAAAATATTCTTTTTGGTATAATTCGACCACAATCTACAATTTCAAAAATTGTCGAACGAGTCAATTCCCACTCTTGAAGGAAACAAGCCCAAGAATACAATACCATGAGAAAGGAACCTGAATAACCTGAAGACCAATAGCGGCGGCACAAACGTTTTAGCGATACTTTATCCACCCATAGTAGGTACTTCGAATTGAAATAGTACAGAAAAATACGGAAATTGAGAATTAAACCCGTTAATGAGATTTGAATTGATATGCGCAATAATTGACCTCAGAATTACCCTTTCAGTCACCCAGAAATCTCGAGGATAAAAAAGCACGACCTCATCTAAGACCGTGAAGAAAACGTTAAAGGCACACGCGGCGAGCGAGCGAAGAATAACAAACACTGAAGCCGCAGACGCGGGCAGTCTCGATTCTGACCCCCAACGTTGCGGCCTCAGCTGCCACTCTGCCCGAACTTCCTGCCCTTCGCTGACTTGTGAACGTACTTTCCATCACTACGGGTGCACACTGGTAGCAAGCAGAGGGTGCTACTACAGATTTAAATACATTCACTAACCTTATTAACAAACATACTCAAGTAACGCAGGGACTACGAGGGTAACAAAGCTACCGCGAACGAAAATGTGGCAATGCCTCTGTTCAGTTTTACTCGCATTTAACAAAATTCGTAGTATCTGTTTTTGCGTAAAATAAATGAGCTTCAGAATTAAAACATTTATAAAAATGATGTGTATCTAACAACAACTTAAGTTTGGTTAGCAATAGTTGCATTGTTTTCGAGCGATAGGTTACGAAAATTAGAGGCATGCTCGAACATCCTCATACACTAGATTCATTTAATTAATATTAAGAACTTTCACCACACCTTGCCGCATTTCATACATGGAATGATTCAATAAGTTTATCCGTGCCTCGTATTGTTATTTTCGTGACATTTATCCAAAACCGAGAGCCACGAATTTTACTAAAGAGGATCTTCAAGTCGGCAGGTCTGAATGTGTTGTCACCCATTGCGCATTTAAATGGGCTTACTAAAGTCGCCACTCGCGTCGCTGACGGACAAATAAATCCGAGTTTCTGGGGGAAATAAGGTTTAATTAGGAGTATTAACCGATATTTATACACATGATGATTCTCAAATTCATTACTTTTCAGTGTCAATCCTCACAATGACAAAGATTATACCGCAAAATATTGGAATAAATTGAATCGCATTGCACCCATCACAGCGGCGCGGAAATTTTTGAAAACCGATTAAAATGCGACCGAAAAGCCAAAAGAAATCAGTCTTCTACGGGATGGAATTGGGCCTCCTCTATGCAGTCCCCTTTCCGAGAGCACGTGATTTTTACGCTGACAGTAGAAGGTGCCCTTCCGCCATCGGGAAGAAAAAAAAACACTCCTTTCTGGCGCATGTCCTCATCAACAGCAGCCGTTATGCAGCCGACCGGGTTCGTTAGCGAGTGGGAGGAGCAAAAGCCTCAAACCATCCCGCTAAAACCTTTCTCACTTCGGAAAAGCGAGCGTATAAAAGCGCTATTTATAAGAGATGGAGTATGTGCAAGAGAGAGACGCTCTTTATCCGGACCCCGCCAATGGAAATCACCTCCCTCTTCATTCTCTTTGCTTCGAAGCTACTCCCGGAGACCTCCTTTGCGCCTGCGCAATGAGTTGATCAATTAGATAATGCTCCCTTATGGGCGAGCGTACGCACCTTTCCCGCCCGTCACAGCTGCCCTGATGGTTGATTGTGGGGAGGGTGAGGTGAAGACGGAAAGTGGATGAGAAGAAGTCGACAAGGGAGACTTGTGAAGGGGATGGTCACACGACAAAACAAGGGGGTTTCATTTAAACCTCTATGCTGCACCACTGAACGACTCGAATCAATTTTATTTCCTTCCTTGCATTTCCCGTAAACATTACTCATTTATTGGATGACATGCCCTGTGTTTCCAAAGAAAAATGAATACGTAGCATAGATAATGAGTCATTACTGTGGATTTAAATAACTATATTAAACACGCCGACCTCGGTGGCGGTGGGCAAAAGTAATTGCCTGCCACACAAAAGGTCGCAGGTTCGAATCCCGCCTGGGTAGATTGCCTCAATATATTATATGTATATGATATTCATCATTCTTCTAAAGTATCACATTTCAAATTATTTCAGCCTTGGCTTCACTGCTTAAGCATTCATGCATGCTCCATTATTATAAATAAGCTTCCCTCATATATAAATCGTGATTATTGGTTTCTTTGCTGGCCCGATGGCAAAATTAATCGTGAAGAAGCGAAACAACTTATAATTCAGATATGCCAGGAAATCGTTGATGAATATATAAACTATATATACGATGTTGATAACATTTTTCAACTTTTCTTGTAATGACTGGAGGTATAATGTTGCCATTCTACATTTTAATTTCGATTTCATTAAACAATGAAGAGAATTTATAGCATGACTTATGGCGGTATAGTCTAGGGCTTGCAATTACGTTGAAAGAATACATAAATAGGGAATGGGAAGGCTTTACAATGGATGAAGCACCGATGAATAAAAAAGAAATTCCAATATGCGCATGGAGGACAGTTGAAGAGATTTACAAAATGCTCCATTTTAACCTTGTCTTAGCAAGGAGAATAATTACAGCAATAGGAGACACCATTAACCCAACCAGTGCAGACGACATTGATACGCGGAATACGTGATTCGGAACGCACCCCTAGTTAAGACGAGAGCGGGTTGGGATACAAAGAAAATGATGTGATGAGGGAACGGTGGAGGGTGAGTGATGGGAGATAAGACGTGAAGGTGGGCTGGTGGCACGGTGCAAGGGCGTGTGCTGTTTCAAGGGTACGCGCTGAATGAAGAAGAAAGTGCTCTAAGGATGCAGGGGACACCTTTGACCGAAGGACGACTTGGGTGTGGGGTAGGGACCAAGTGAGGAACGATACCTATGGATATCCTGATAACGTGGTGAACATATGGAGCTGGTTGGAAATTAAAGAATAAAACTTTGTAAGGTTCACTTGCATATTTAAATGGGCATGAACCGGGCTTCGTAAAGTAGTTACATCTTCAGGTGACAGATATTACATGCATCTTATATTTATACATAATTCGGTGCGACAGTAAGGGCATCTATAGGAAGGGAGTAAATACAAAAGTGAACCTCACAAAGCTTTAATCTTTTATTTCCAATACGGAGAGGTTTCAAATGGTCAAGCCTAACGTCATCAGTTATATAATAAGGAGCTGGTGATAAGTAAAAAAGGTGTACTCTAAATTACAATAATGGCGATTACATTTTTCATCAACAATTTTCGACCTTCTTACACGGAATAAATGAAGATTAATGTCGCCATTCTTATAAAATTGACTGAGGCGGGCGAAATGTAGTGGAAATAATACATATCGATAAAAGAAAACAAGATAGTACTTTTCCAAGAGTTTTAATTTGGTTCTACGCGTTTCAAGCCGCTAGGTATGCGCCTGATGATGACCTAACGGTTAAAAGGCATAGTACCACAGTACACCTCGAGGTAAAAGTGGTACCTGGTTTACGTCAACCAACCTACCATTCTAAAATGAAATTGCGATTTCGTTCAACAATAAAGAGCATTAATAGCGTAATTTATGGCAGTACAGTCTACGGATTCCGATTCCAAGGGTCTGGGTTGATATTCCGACGCACAAATATATAATTTAGTCTTTTTACCCGCTCTCACACGCTCAGAAAATTCGATCAATAGGTTGATTGGTGCACGTGTGGGTAGATGCCATCCAACATTAATTAAATCATCCACCAGCTCAATGTAATACGGATATCCCGCATTCAGGACCAGTTACTTACCCTTGGTTTTACTATAATTATTCTACGCTCACCATTTTAAAAATCGTTATAATAATAATGATCATACACCAACAGCAGTAAATTCCAAAATTTGACTCTGGACTGAAACTCGTAATAAATTGCGCATTTGATAGGTAAATACATTGGTGCATTACATTGTTAACGGGGACACTCATATATCCATAAAAATATAAATATGGAGCTGAAATGAGAAAGCATTGACCTTGAAAAATACCTATTCTAAATACTATCTCTTGAGTGTCATTGGCTCAATTCGTCTACCTTCACATCACTGCACGTATTACTTGAATTACCACGTGAAACCGCACGAGATGGAAAATACCTATATTTAATACTACGTCACCCGAGTGCCATTGGCTGTTTGCTCAGTTCGTCTACCCTCACGTTATTGCATACTTTACTTAAATTACCACGTGCAAGACAGCTACTATCACACTTGATTCCTCTCTCCACATCAATTACCGGCTAGCACACTATAGGTCTCGAGTTGTATCAAGTATCGTGTGATACGTGCTTCGGATATACATACATACATACACCTCCCTGTTTCCATACACCTAGACACACCCTCCCTACCTTCCCTCACCTCTGTATACCTTTAACCCCACCTTTTCTTCCCCTTAGTTAGCATCCCACCCCCACCCATCTTTTTACCCATCGTCCCACACCCTCTTAGCCTTCACAACAGAGCACAAACCCACGGCAAACGAGGTCTCGGGCTAATTAATGCCTGGCTCTTAGTGCTCCATTGATTTTCTTCGCTAATTGCCCTTCCGTCGCTGTCTTTACCCGCGAGGTATAAGGGAGGAGGGGTGTGGTGTTTGGGAGGGTAAGCAGTGGGGAAGAGGGGGTATGGCGGTGGCGGAGAGGAGGAGTAAGGCTTTTGCTTGCGGAAATTCCGCTTTCAAAAGAGCGATAGGCTGGTTGGCGGAGGGGGAGAAGGTACGGTAAGGGTTAGGTTAGCGGCAGGGGTTGTTCGGAAGGAGGATGAGGAGGAGGGGGGTAACAGCCAATGAGGTCGATCCAGCTCTCCCCGAGATTTTGTAATCCAACTAATCAATCAAGAAAAATAGTCGGTGGGAGGAAACTGTGTGGGTTAGCTAGGGTATTCAGACATGGAGGGCTGGGAGTAAAGGGAGGAGAAGAGGAAGTGAGCTTTACAGTCCCAGCAGCAAAATTAGTAGTTTCCTTTAAAAACAATTTTAGTGCTTATACAAGAGGGTCGTTGCCGCTATCGCACGGCAGCTGATAGAGGGGTCCCTCGTTCAAATCCAGGGTGAGGCCCTCTGATATCTCTCATCAAAATACTTGAAGAGCGAGGTGGCCCCGGGAAAGGTACTGGCACCCCTTCCCTGAATATGTACAGTTTAAACGCCAGTACCTTAGTTCGGGGTGAGCTTTACTCGAACCTACCTAGGGGAAGTGTCAATTGTGTAAGACATGAAAGCCACAAGGGGCGCTAAAACGGGGTGCAGCATTGCTCCAAGCATAATTGGGGGGGGCAACACCCTCAGAAATCACAGATTGCGGTTCACTCACCAGCAGCGAAAAGAATGAAGTTTCCCTCAATAAGGGAGGAAAGAAAGAAGTGATCTTAATAGCACCAGCAGCAAAACTATAACAGTTTCCTTTAATAATAATTTTTAATGCCAATATAAGGGGTCTTTACTGCTAGAGCACGGCTGCTGATAGAGGCGTACCGCGTTCAAATCCAGGGCGAAGCCCTCCGACATCCCCAACCAAAATATTCGAATAGCGGTGAAGCCCAGTGAAAGAAACTGGCCCCCCCTGCCTTGAATATGCACAGTTCACGCACCAGTGCCTTATTTTAGGGTGAGCTCTATGCTCACCGAAATCAACCTTCGGGATGTATCATTGAGTGAATGAGTGTTATCAGGTACTAAAAAATGGGCATTGCCCCCTACAGTGGCGTAACTATGAATATGCTTTGGGGGGATAGAGGGGCCCAGGAAACCGGGGGTCCGGAAAAAAAGTTTGAAAAATGGCATGCCTGGAAACACATTTTTACATGTTTTGGCACTTACAATACAACTTTAAGAAAATGCAGTTATTATACGTCAAAACTTCATAATGGTTTTAAATAATTATTAAAGTTCTCTGAGGCTTTGGGAGGGATCTATCCCCTAATCCCTCCAAGGTTACATCACAATCCCTCACCCCCTAGTTCCTCAGTTCGGGGTGAGCTTCACGTGAACCAATCCAAACCAACCATCAGGATCTATAACTGAATGAGTGAATCTTGAAGTGAGTGGTGGAATATAGTCCCCTCCCAAACATAATTGTGGGAGGGACTATCCTCCAGAAATCACGGATTGCGCTTCACTTCCTAATGGACACTGTCGGATTTGCAAAATTATTTTATTTTTATTGCCTTCATCCCTAGTGACTCTCCTCTGATTTTGAACCCTACTAAAAATTTTATGTGGAGAAGATTAAACTCATCCATCCAGCCTTGTACACAACAGCGCTCACAAAAAAAAAAACTCGACTGCGCGAGGCCAAGAAGTTCTTAAAACCATTAACATGTTTCCGAAGCGGTGACAATACTCGACTTTTCGCCACGAATAGATGAAGAAGCAGGAGACGAATCAGAAAACGGTAAAAAACGTCTGTTTTAATTTTCAAAACTACATCACAATCGACAGCATAAAAAAAGTGAATGCGCCCAATGCGCATCAACAGCAACCATGCATAAATATTTACAGTGTGACATCAATTGCCCAAGTTGACGTTAGGACCAAAAACCGCCTCGATGAAGTATACCTCCGAAGGGGCGTATCTGTTAACGTACACGGCCTAAGGGGTTGAAATATGTGGGAGGGATCAGCGCTGTTCATCTGCTCCGCATAGGCAGGTATTGTTCGGGAAAGGGAGTGAAAGGATAGGCAGGGATACGAGTGTGAGACCCAAGTTAGTTTTGTGTAACTCGTTACCGGTTTTAATTTGAAGGCTACTCCTCTCCATCGCCAACACAGACGCAGCGTGCACTTATTATCCTCAGCGGATACATGAGTCTCTTGCTAACTCCCCTACGCTACATGGATTCGTTAAAGCCCCGCGGATGTAATGGCAATTTTGCGGACGCAGCGTAATTTAAAGAGGAATTTGAAATGCTCTCGTTAGCCTCTCTCATGAGTCTTGTATCCCTTGGGTCCCTATTAGCGGAGTTCCTTTTTTTCATTCAGGTGCGTAGGTGTCGGCTACGTCGAGCATTGGAGCCGTTACCTCAAGCTCATAAAATTTTTCTAATTATGTGTTTTCTGTCTTCATCTGATAAACCAGCTCTTTATGAATGCATCGGATGCCCACGTCCACATAGGTACTCCTCTTTCACCTCTATTAATACCTATATATTAATATAACATGAGGGAAGTATCTCTTGTTTCCAAGTTTAATTTGCTCCCGGAAAAATTTTGTACACGATCTATTTTCGCCTTATAATTTAATCCCGCTGTAGCATAAAGGCTAACTACCCCTGCTATGATATACCTATGCTTATTATAATGAATTTCATAATTTAAATTTAATCTCTATTACATTAACTCATTCTCTGGGAATCGCTGAATTCCTACTTCTGTAATTAATGGAAAAATGGAAAATTAATCTCGTTTTCAAGATTAAACTCGACTCAATCAACATTAAAAAGCTTGACTTATCTTATCCTGGCCTAATTACACACATTGAGGTCATCAATATCACGTCATAGAATATGGTGCCCTCAGGTTTTAGGCAAAGCAATTGTCATTTATGAGAAAATTTTCATAACAACAAAATGACAAACTCATGCTGTAAAACGAATGTTTTTGATTATTCAAGCCATGATTTCTGAAACGGAACAGGTCCACTTGACACGAATGTATGATGAACATTTTTATTTTACACAATATCTTGGGGGCTAACACAACTGTTTATTTGATTTTCTTTTATGATCGAATAACATAAGAGTGAAATATACCTATTGATGGGGAAAAGTTTAAGTGATTGTTTTTTTTTTTAGTTTAGAAGGTGCGCAGAGAAAACGGTTTGTTTCCAAACTTCGCTAAATGGACTTGCGCTGTTTGGGAATTCATTGCTTTCCTTTGCTGGCGTAATCGTTCACAGAAGGAGTAGTAGTAAAAACGAGACACGAATTCGATTTCAGCATGCCTTGACCATTTGCCATTTTAGCATTTAAATGTTTGCGTTTTGGAGATACAAGTTTAATTGTGGCTTCCGATAGGATTTTAATCAGGGTGACCCACTCAGGTTTGAACTCAAGACACTTTGAACCGCGTCCTGCGAAATAAAATAGAGAAACCCAACGATGAACCTACCTTGGTCATATTATTACCATGCCACACCAAAAAAGTATTGGTACGCCTGGCGCAATGAAGGAAAGAGCTGAATTCAAGTCGCAAGAAGAAGCAAAAATGGAAGGGTAAACCATTTCGTTCCTGTCCATATAAGGATATAGAACAGTCACTAATACTAATGACAACTACTACAGGAATAGTTTTGGCAATTATCATTTTTCGGGAAAGATGATGAAGATGGGTATAGCCCTTGGCTACTGCCAGTAGCGTAGGGGGTTAGGGGGGAGGGTCCAAAACCAGGGGGGCATTTTTTTATTTAAACAGGGTGCTAAGTTGAGGGTTTTAAACTAATTTTAAAAGTTTTCATACTAGAAAAAACTCCATTCGTTGAAGAAATATTTTGTAAATTCATGATTTGTCAATATTTTTTTCTTTTACGAAGGAAAATAAATTGTGTTTTGATATTTCGAGGGGGGGGTTCCGGACCCACTGAACCACCCCACCCCCCTGACTAGGCCACTGGGTACTGGGTCGCGATTTCCTATCCCGGGTGAAGCCTTTATACACCCCCATACAAAAATCCTGAAAGTGCGAGAAGGGAAGGGCTAGGGAAAGGCACATACCCTGAATTTTTAAGGGCCACACACCTGTAGCTAAGTCCGAGATGAGCTTTACCATCTCCTATCGAAATAAACGTTCAGATAGTACCAATGAGGGTATGGTCAATTTATTTTAGGAATTGTCATTCAGTGGGTTGACCGAATGAAGAATTTTTAAGATAGTTAAGGTATTTCAAGTAACTTAAAAATACGACAAAGTAAAAAAAAACACATCGTACGATGGAATTAAAAGTATAAAACATGGACAGATATGTAAAACTTAAAAATAAAATGAAAAACAAAAACAATCACTTCGTGCGACGGAATTAAAAGCACAAAATATAGAATACCAGACGTGAATATTCGCACACGAAGCGCTTCCGAACTGTAGCGGAGAGGTATAGACACTCAAAATATCGCAAATCTGTTCCTGCCACACGAATCAAATGCATAGCGAATATCACACTCGGTTTGGAAGCCACTCAATGCACGGTGCACACAGCCGAAGTAACTAATTGCGCCGTAGGAAAGGTCAGGGATCCAATTATAGGAAGACAGAGATATTTACTTAACCCAGAAGCAAACGCTGCGCAATCATATCAATTTGTGAAATCACTCGATGCGAAGCCACTATCATCCATAAAACTACCAACTCCATCTGAGCTCATTAGTGAATTTGGAATCAACAGTGTTAATTAAAGGAGCTTCGAAATAATTTCCTGGAACAAGTCATTGCCTGCACGCCGCACCGTCGAGAACAATAGGCATTTAATAATATCTATAATATTTACAACACTTTTAAAAGCTGACCAGCCCCATTATCCCCATGAAGTTAACAAAATTATCACTGCCTTAATAAGGATTCCACCCAATTATGAACTGATACCGACAATGATCATGAAGTGACATAAAAGTTTATACTCACGGTATACCAGTATAATGAGTCCTTGACGTGAGGAAGCACTTTTACGAGATTAATTTTATTAGCCTTTCAGCATAATATCCTGGCGTACCTGGATTATTAGCTATTTTGTTTCTCCATGACCAATTTTGCCATCGGGCCATGAATACAGAAGCGATTCATCACGACTTACATATTCTCCCATGTAATACACGTAGGCATTTTTCTAGTTTATAGTCATATTTATAGGTTTCTTTGTAGTAATAAAGCATGGAAGAATACTGAAGCAGACAAGTCAAGGCAGGATGCATTCGAAATGGGAAACTACAGAATATTAATGAAGATCAAATGAATGGGTCGTGTGAGCAATGTGTATGTCTTAAGAAAAACAGTTGAGAATAGGGTAGTTTCCTTCATCAAAGAAACCGAAAGGCATTGATTGCGATTCGTTACCCACCATTAGCCCATTAATCCCCAGCGTTGCGTTAACGCAACATTATTGAATCCTAATTCTCAGAGCAAGTTTCTACTTCAGAATAATTTTTTTTCGATTTACTGACTTTTTTTAAAGTATCCCTCGTTCTAATTTTGTCATTCTCACCAACATTTCCATTTATATAATTATATTTTTATTACTAATGGCGTTTGGCATAAAAATCGGTGCGCACATAAAAGACACCCTAGGAAAAATGGCATACCCCAGCATGTCCGTCAAGGCAGATTACGGTATTTCATTCAAAGGAATACTGATAACTCCCGGCGAAGATGTTGAGTGTGCAAATAAAGATAAAAATAAAATATGTAACCTAAGTTTTAAAAATTACTTTTTTTATATTTATTTACCGGAGTTTTCCCAGCGTTGCGTATACGCAGCATTATGGAAATCATATAATATTATGAATATAATTTTTTTCCAAAAATTCATTTTAATTAGGCCTAATTATATCGGAAAATGCGAGACACCCGACGTTAAAAGCCCTACGTACAGTCTGGGGAATAATGGGTTAATCTGTTCATAATATACAAATTATTTCGTTTTAGAAATACCGGTTTAGACGAATGGCAATGGTCCATTTTTATCCTCATTTGAAAAGGGCCAGATTGGCGCCCATGCGATGCCACTCCACGTGACGTCACAGGGACCTAGTTTCTACACGAGAGGATAGGAGTTATACATCGTCTGAGGTTGCCAATGCATGCATGAGGCACAGAGCTCAGGGAAACATCTCATAATAATCACACATTAAAACTGGCTAAGGTCGGAAAGTTTTCTTCGTTTGATAAGGTATTAATTAACCTTTTTTAAGCCAAGCGCTACCATCCAGCAAGGTACTCAGCTACCCGCTAGCATCCTGCGTCCTATCAGCGCTCAGACCTCGATCAAGGTCACCTCACAAGGCGGGAGGGGAAACCAGAAATACGTTACACGGAGAGATTTCCTTACCCGTCGCGTTTTCGCGCGCTTGAAATTTTTCACTTTTCATTTAATCGTGAAAAATAGATATCGTCATTTAAAAATCTAAAAGCGTGAAATACGTACTCCAGGAGTAATAATCTTCCAATATAGGCAATAAAAAAATAATAGGAAACCACCCTATTATTATAAAAACCTTAAAAAGATGACGGGAAAACTCAATTGACCACATGACGAGAAACGACTATCTCATCTCAAGGGCCAGCAAGAAAGTCAAGACTGGCAAAGATAGGCCTATGGAACAGGGGATGAAGATGTAAAACAGATGAATTATGAAGCGCTAAAATGTAAACTGATTGGAGTGCTGGTTCAAATCAATCTTCGTATTTTTGACTATTGATGATGATATTGCCAAAAAGTATACAACTATATAATACGAGTAGGGTTTCTCAAAGATGACAACCCATGCATGATCCTTTTAAATCTATCATCTTCAGGTGTTTGAAGAGTTTCCTCACGCGTAAGAGCACGACACAATAAAATGATTCAGAGGAAGTGATAGAGAGAAAATTAGAAGTCTCACTTTTCCACCTCCATTATCGCAGGACCAACTCCATAAATAGTCGGCAGGCTAACTCCATTCATATTTATTCATCGAGTCTCCACCACGCAAAAAATTCATGAAAGGAAGCATACGTATTATACAGAAGGCAGAACAATGGGGTTCAAATTCATGAATATTGAAGTAAACAATGAAACGAAATAAGAAAAGCAAGGTATGAACACTTATGGAGAAGAAAAACGACAGCAAATGTCGAGAAAGGCGAGAAGTACCATTTGCACGCATAGTCATTATTTTCTAAAGATCAAAATACGAATGACCCAAGTAATAATTCAGCGAACTCGCCCATTATCGTACACTGTACATTGTACAACACTGTACACACTATGGATGCAATTTTAAATTAATTAATGCATACCTACTGTCTAATTTAAACAAAAAAACAATATTTACTGCTATTGCGTGGTATATTCACTTTCGGGATACATATCGGGCATGTGAGTACGCTGAAAAAACTGACAAAAACTTAGTATTAAGTCTATTTTTCTACAATATCAAAAAAATGAACATGTCTCTTAAGGGTCGTTCACACGAAAAATTCATCACCTACGAGTTATTGTATGAACGATTTAGGTGGACCGGAACGGAACATGTACGAATGCACGAATCAAACTACAACAGGTTCTATTTTCTGCACATGCATTCGCACAAGTTAGGTCGTTACACGGTGCATTGCGGCGTTCATTCTCACGTGAATACATTCGGACATAAAAATGTACGAGTTAATTTACCGCGTAAAGAGGTCTTCATTGGCGACACCATTCCTTCCTTGCCTTAGAATATAAGATTTAAGCCAACTACGGACAAATTTAAGCACGAAATTTAAACACTACGAATACTCTGATACGGCTCTTTTCGTCGAGGAAGTGAGTACCCTCAGGGACATGAATCCTATCAACCCTTAGCTGAAGACCATTGCAATTTCCCATTTAGTAACTTAGCCGTGGCCATAGTGACCTTAAATTATTCGAGAAATTCCAATCTAAGGATGAATTTATGCAATCATTACCAAACATCGTTCAACATTGCGTTGACATAGAGAAAAAATGGACTTAAAATAAATTTTCAATCGCTTTTTCACGAATCACTCAAGCTAAGCCCCAAAATGGACTTTCACTACTTTTCGGCCGCAGTTCTATACGAAGACAAACTCAACAATGAAGACAAAAATGATGAAAATCGGTCCTTCATCAGCAAATGTAAGCAGTACGAATCACTTTATTTAAGAATAGAAATGTATACTGTTAAGATGAAAGCAGATTCTCTGAGAATTGTCACAGTTGTTTCAATTTTTTTCTCAGATGAAAATTTTTCATACTTGAGATACAGGAAAACGAAATGACGCCTAGCATCAATTTAAGTCCTTAATCTTGCGGGGGGAAAATGTATTCCCATACCTATCCGTATGGCAAAATACCTTTTAATTTATCGTTTCTGTCGTACTTGGGAATGTAGTGGGGTTCCAATATAATATTCTGTGTGTTGCTCTTACATATATCCATTCTCCATTGATCAAGCAATCTAAGCCTAGCGCGCAGCCTCCCAGTCTCTAGTGGCTCCCAACCTAATACGTTTAACATCTGCGTAACGCTTTTTGTAAGTCCGTAGCAGTTTTGAATGAATCGCGTAGCTTTCCATTGTATTCCCTTTCAATGTATTCAATTATGTGTCATGTCTTTCAGAACCTGATACCATAAGCTTTTGCATATTCAAGGTGTCGCCGGACGATTACGAAATAGCACCTTTCCTTTACTTTCTCATCCGAATAGCTTCTCACAATACTCTTGACGAATCCCAGCATCTTCAGGGCTCTACCACAAAAATTTCTAATGTGTGCTCCCACGATAAGTTCGAAGTTACCATAACTCCTAGAGTTTAATCTACTTACCCTGAACATTTTAAGATGATAATCAGGGGGGGGGGTCCAGGATTATTTCTGGGGGGGGGGTCTCAAAGGCAAACAATCTTCTCATACTTGAGATTAAAAATAATATACAACGATTACTGTACGAAATATTCTCTTTATTTATAATGAAAGTTATTAATATGAAATTATATGTTTGAGGCTCCGTAATACACAAAAAAACGAACGTAATGATGATTGTATAACTATATAAATTTAATATATAAATAAATAAATATATAAATGATATAAATTTGGTCTATTTTTTTAAGCTTCTGGGCGGAAGGGGGAACTTGTCATCATGCCCCCCACCCCCAAATTCCGCCTATGATGATAAGCATAATTTTAAGACGGTAAAACTTCACAAAAAAAGAACGCTCTTGAGGGAGGTATGCATCCAACGAAGAAGAGAGGACTAGAAGACGCTAGAGGTATATGGAGAGACTGACATAATGGATGAGACGATAGTGAAACACAAGGCGTGGCAAGGCGTGAGAGAGGACATGTTGGATACACAGTAACGAGTAAGAGAGAGGAGCGGGTTGAACAGACCGACCGACGTCGCAAATGGGACTGTTTGCGATCCTTGGTGCGTGCGAGGGTGTTTATCAATTCAGGGAACTAATGAGCTAATTAAGGGGACATTCAGAGCAATGAATATCCCGCGCGCGCGGGCCAAAGTTAAAAGGACGAGACAGAGAGAGAGAGAGGTAGGACGTGCGGCAAAGAGAAGAAGGGGTTAATGGGGGTTGGTTTAGTCCCCAAAGGGAAGAGGGAGGGTGCGGAGAAAGGGGTGGCTTCTGGGTGAAGAGCGGGAGGGATGTCGCGTGCACACAGCATCATATATATACATATCTAAATCATCATATGAAGGAGATGGACAAATCTGGCGGCAGAAGATCCCATACATGCGAAAGGCAACATTTGACGCACAGCATTGATGCGTACATTTAACCAGTGCATGCCTGAACTAGTACATTTAACACAAATAATTATGTTAAATTATAGACTTTTTGAAATAATAATCAACTAATAATAAAAATCAAACACTTGGAAGTTAAGAATACTCATGTGGAGTTATAATTGATTTAAAATCAAAGTTCGAGAAATTTGACGACAGATCTCTTCTCTTGAAAACCTTGCAGAAGACCCATATTTGTTTCAGGGCACACATTTAACTTATTTTACTATTCATAGACAAGAAACCGCTCGATACCTATGACGATTGAAGCAAAAACTGGTTAATATAAAGGATCTGCATCGTCCTCCGCGACCTTGCTAGGGCGCCCCCTTAATAGATAAAGTGCGAAGACAGTGAACATAAATGCCAATTACAGTTAGATGGAAAAAATATTTCCGGCATCGGTTTTTCTGTGGTCTCAAGTAATCAACGACGAGGAATACAGGCATCTAAAGTAAACCAATCACAGCAGGGTAGCAGGACTGGGAATGGGATTTTAACAACTTTAGGCTACACTGAAATTCACATAAGTCACTGAGCACCTTTTTCAATCGATATTCTTCCCAGTAGTTTGAGTCAGCTGAAGCGCAAAAGCTAGACAGCACGCAAGTATTAGCCAAGCGAAACATAAAAAAATAAATAGTAAGTTCTGTGCGAGTTAAAGAAAAGAAATAAATCTCGCTGATTTAACTAAGATGGGTGGACACGAAAATTTGTTTCTTTATTCCCAATCGGGAAAAAGAACACTTGCATGCTCAACTGAGAAGGTAACTATTTTAAAAAGAATGTACAACTACCTTTCAACTTCCACGAAAATATGACTAATGGACAACATAAACGACGACATTAATAGCAGCCGGCTCTGAATAATTTCTTAAATTAATAGACCATTGATATGAGGCGCGGCTTAACTACCCCCTAAAGTCACTTTACGCAGAAAAGTATCCAAAAACTAAAGGGGTATGTACAGACATGATATATGTTCGCAGATACAGACGCACAGGAAAATGGAGCCAGGTACTTCCGACACCAGTGGTATTTAAAGAAATTCTGACAAAGTTTGCCGGAACTGTAGCTCGTAGGACAAATTCAACTCTAAAGTTAGCCTTAATAAACCCATGGAGGGAGAGAAGTGCAAGCTGCCAGACCAGGAAACCCATCATTAAGACGCATATTTATACGACATTAATTGCTCCCTTAAATCTCGCAGTATAATAAGACTTAAAAGATTGCGCCGCACCTGAGACAACCCCCTTAACGACTTAAAGGCTAGTGTTTACGAAAAAATGGGCAGTTAAGGGAAGCATGACGTTCACTGCGAGCAAGAAATTTACCAACATTCCCTCCACTCACCCTTACACACTCAATTTGGAAGCGTTTCGAACTGGCTGAGTTTTGTCGCAGGTGCAGAACACTCGAATGGGACGAACGTGTAATACGACAAGAGCCATAGGTTTCGAATCCGTGTTCAAGTGATGCAATCAAAGCGAAGAGAAATATTAGGATGGAAATTCATCGCGATTGTAGATAATTAAGAGTTTAACATAGCGTATATATGCATCCATTGCCATGACAAAAAACTCCCCTGGACCGGGAATCGAACCACGGAACTTTGGCTTTCCGGGCTACTGCGCAGACCACAACGCTTTCCTGGTTCTTTATTCTCATAGCAATTATACCGAGGCTCATTATACTAGGTGTTATGCCTCGGTATAGTTACCTCGGTATAACTGCCATCGGATTTTAAAAAATCTGATTAGCGTAGTGGTCTGAGCAATGGCCCGGATTGCCAATGGTCCGTGGTTCGATTCCACGTCCAGGGGATTTTTTTCTCATGGAAATTATTGTATATTTCACCGCTGTTCACGTGGCAGGATTATAAATATTACACGTAGCGTATTTAACTACTTTCAAGATTTTTTACCATTTTTTAAAACCTTTTTACTCTTCGTTTTTCAGTTATAAAACTACTGATGAACTCTTCTCGGGAAATCAGCCGGGTCAGGATGTACATCGCTGCTAACGTTTCGAAAGCCTTCTCTGCCATCGTCATCAGGGCGAATGATGGACCTGGTTAGCGCCGGGTTTATGTATTGTTTTGTCACCCGGCACCAATTAGGTCCATCATTCTCCCTGATGACGATGGCAGAGAAGGCTTTCGAAACGTTGGCAGCGATGTACATCCTGACCCGGCTGATTTCCCGAGAAGAGTTCATCAGCACGATATTCCGGGAAAGCACTGAATCCTTCATCATTTAAGAAGGTACTCCATCAAATTCAAATGCCGAATTCCAAAATTTTCCCTGCTTATTCTGACTATTACCTAAAAACCCCTGATTATTTTGTTTTTCTATTTTCTCATTGTTCACAATCATTTTCGCAAGTTTCTAGCTACGTTTTCACAGCCATGTCTCGATATATACAATACTATCTGTTCTCTACGACACGGTGAACCCTTTCCAACACAGAGCTGTTTCTGGGAGAAATCAAATTTCAAGGCTTCTCATTTTAAAAATGTGAAATTTTTCAACTCAATCATAAGAATTGTGGAAGCTACTAATATCGCCATTTAACTTGGCAGCACAAAAGAGCACATAGTTTAAATCTTTCCTGAATAGAACGGAAAATATATACTTTTTTGATGGTATTTAGAAGCAAAATTGGGTTAGAATGAGCTAAATAGCATTCAATTTATAAAAAAAATAGAAGTAATTATTATTATTATGACAAAATTCCTTGCCAAATAGTTTAATAATTATTTTTAAGTATTCTACCGAATAAGGTAGGTTTCCATGGAGTATTTAAAAAGCATTTTGGGAGCCTTCACTTCCTTCAAACACTTCCTTCTTGAATTCACAGTATAGACTACGCCCTTTCATTCCATCTAAAAAACCCTATTCTTTTCCTTCCTCTCCCTCGTTTGCATCGCTAAGTATCCATCCATACCTCCTGTCTCCTCCGTATCTCATCTAAAAGCTGCCTATTCTCATCCACCATGCCCAGCACTTCGTCTTTCTCCTCCTCTCCGTCCAATTCACCTTATTCATTCTCCAATAGTTGGATGAAGTAGCTAAAATACAAAAATCTATTTTTCCCACCGATAGCAGGATGAGTTACAGAGTAACCAAGACAGGAGATACGATTTTGGAACGGGTGGTTGGTTATGGAAGGGGCGGGAAATTTGATTGCCAAAGGAGAAGGTGAAGAGAGAAGATCTGCGGTACGGCTACGGAAAGGGTGGATGTATATATACATACATTTTTGTATATACTTATGTAGAGGGGAGTCGGGAGGCTCATTCCCTGATTGACTAACTAGCTTATCCCTTGATTGCTCTTTGTGAGTTACGGGGGCTTCCGTAAGAACTAAAAGGGTTGGGGGAAGTAGCAGAGATTTAAGTCTGAGAGGAGAGGGGGTAAAAGAAAGGATTGGAGACACGAATAAGGCCTCCCTTCCAAATTTTCGATCGCTTTATGATTCTTTCACCGTCAGCATTTCGCGAAAAACGTCCAACCAACCCCTATAGCCCTCAATTTCCTTCCCACCCCACCCCCTCCCCCTTGATCCACTGATTATTACCTGCTTTTAAGACCTCTCCCTATCCCTTGTCTTTCTTAATACATCCTTCCTCTCCCTCTCTACCGCCACCCTTTCAGTTCTGCCTTTCGCTCCATTGGTTGAGGGGCAAATTCAGCTTATAAACCCTAATTGAGTCCTCCTACACCATTCGAGAACACTCTGAGAGCAGAGCTTTGGGGAGTGGAAGCGGCAAAGCCCGGTGCAAAGCGATAGGGTTCCGCTGTTAGTTAGCGCGGTTTTTCGGAAAACTTAAAATACGTTATAGAACAAGAGATTAAAGTAAACTAGTGAAGTACCCGATTCTCTTCCGAAACATCATCAGCAAGATAATAAAATTATATATTTTATAATACGCATAAAAATAATAATAACAACTTCATCACATAGGTAAAAGTAGTGGGCGTGACTTGGTGGAAATTCTATATCGTAGGAGTTGAAGGAATAAAAACTTGGCTTTTTCCACACGGCGATTTATTTTTTCCCGACAATGGTTTCGTTACCGCGTAACATTTTCAAACGCGGTAATGAAACCATGGTCGTACTAAATAACAACCACGAGGAAAAAGAAAGTTTTTACAATCGAAACTTGAATCTTGTATGTGGTGGAAGGGCTCCATATTATTAATAACAGTCACTTTGTCACTTCCACGAAATATATTTTTAAATTATATTTTATGACTGATTTTGGAACCTTTAACACCATTATCAGATATAGAAAAACTAAATTTTTTGTATTTGATAATGGTGTAACAGCCGAAAATAGTCATAAAATTGAAATTTTTATAAATATTTTGTGGAAGTAACAAGGTTTTTGTTATTGATAATAACGTATTTATTGCTTTAACTCCTACATTGATCAAATAGCTAACGTATAATATGCAGAATATACTTAGAATGCATATAATGACAGAATATCACCGCCTTGGTGATTAAATCCGAAGGTTGTTTTTGGATAGGTTAGGGTATATCATACCCTGAATTTCTATTGAAAAGGAATTACAAATAGAACGGAGATAGTCCGGACTTAATCCATAATAGGGTAGCTTCCTTCATCAAAGAAAACGAAAGGCATTGATTGCGATTCGTTACCCACCATTAATCTATTCATAATATACAAATTATTTGGTTTTAGAAATACCGGTTTAGACGAATGGCGAGGGTCAATTTTATCCCCATTTGAAAAAGGCCAGATTGGCGCCCATGCGATGCCACTCCACGGAACGTCACAGGAGCCCAGATGCCATACAAGTAGTCGGGAGTTTTACATCGTCTGAGGTTACCAATGCATGTATGAGGCACAGATCTCAGGGAAACATGTCTTAATAATCACCTATTAAAACTGGCTAAGGTCGGAAAGTTTTCCTCGTTTGATAAGGTATTAATAATCCTTATTTAAGCCAAGCGTTACCAACCAGCATGGTACTCTGCTACCTGCTAGCATCCTGCGTCGTATCAGCGCTCAGAGCCTCGCCCCAAGGCCACCTCACTTGCGGCAGCGGGAACCAGCACTACGTCACACGGGAGTTTTCCCGGCATTCATACTTACCCGTCGCGTTTTCGCGCGCTTGAAAATTTTCACTTTTCATTTAATCGCGAAAAATACATATCGGCATTTAAAAATCTAAAAGCGTGAAATACGTACACAAGGAGTATTGATCTTTCGATTTAGGCAATGAAAAAATAATTGGAAACCACCCTAATGGTCCATGTAAACCAACATCCTGGCAGAATACATAAATAATATTGAAACCAAACAAGTCTCAAGCCAACTAATGCCGCCTTACATGATGTAATATTCAATGCTAAACTAGTTTGGAGCTCTACTATAAAGAAAAAAAACAACCCAAAATCTATCATATAAACCAGAAATTTAAGAGTACCAGCGGAACTTCACTGTACTAGAGAAATGTTTTACATAAATGTGAAATAACCCTCTTTTACGTGCCAAAAATAATCTACGAAAACGGTCGGAACTTTTGACCAGTGTCATAACATGGAAGCAATTTCGCCATTCCAGCCTTATAAAGCGGTAAAATGTGAGACTATTGGAGCTTGGAAGAGCGCCGAAAAAATAAATTAAGTGAGAAATAATGTGGAAGAGTTGAGGGAGAAAAATACGATAAAATAAAGAGATATCTCCGGCGGATCCCCTATTTCAATCAAATCTGTTTACATTCCAACGGTTCCGTTTTAATTCCAACACAAAAAAAAACTCGTGGAATAACAGAACCAAATGGTTGAAGCGTCAATTAAATTACCTAAGTGATTTTCACTGTCTCGCTTATTTCGCTAGGCAGAATTATGGATTGCAAATAAATTGCATTTCGTTCAAATAAATTGATTTCCACGTGTTTACACGCCTGCTTGAGGAGCATAAATATTTACAAAACAGCTACACATACTGACGTAAATAAAAATGCTTGAAAATACCAGACACACGAGAGTTCGACCAATTATGGAAATGGATTGTGCGTCCATTGCTCCAGAATATTGATAGCGCAGTACTAATATATATGACTGGAAGAATATATACGGCCAACGATTAACAAAATCATAATGAGTCGGCACGTACTTCTTCACTATGAGCCCACAAATTGGATTGAACCACGGCTATATCATTAACAAATATTGCGATTTCGTAATTCAGTATTTTAGGGTAATTGCAATCAGCGTATAAAAAGTCATAGCGATACTCTTGCAAAGGGATGATTTCTAGCATAATAAAATGGCATCGATACAAAATAGGCCAAAAAAACCTATCCAAACACAATAAATAGGTTAAAAAAACATGCTACTATTCTAAGATAATTATTTTCAATTTTAGTACAGCTCCAGGGACTTTGAGTAAATAATAGGCCTAAAATTATTCATTGATCGATGATTTGAATGCTTAACAGCGTACAACCTTGATATCATAATCTTACACCTAAATATAACCAAGAATGGCAATTCCTAATGGCCATTGGAGGGAAAAAATGAAAAAAATACCCAAACTAATAAAAAGGCTTCGAGCATTCACTTACTTCACGACGGCAGTATAAATTGTCATATAAAGGAATGCATTTTACAGTGGGACTTTGCATGCCCACCCTAACTACATTTATTAGTAGCAAGTCGAAGTAGTATTTATCATTTCCTAATGCAAAAAAAACATGACGACTGAGAATCATGGCATTGACGCTAACGCAACATAGTAAAATACAGGATTTTCAACCATTAAAACGCATGTTACTCAGGTCAACACTTAAGAACATCAGGATATTACGAATATAGTCACGAATTCACACTATTGCGTGTTGCCAAAATAATAAGGTGAAAATTAAAAAAGCACTCAACATAACTTAAAAAATGAAATCTTTTAAGTGAAGAATGATCCTCATTCACCACAAACCGACTGCTAGAACTTCAGTGTTTACCATTACGGTGTTAAATCATAATTAGCCTTCAAATAGAAAATACCTGACAGTCCTATAGAAGAACAGATTTTAGTACTCCAAATGGTTCCTCACGAAGTTTCGCTTACCAAGGTTGAATTCAGGTATGATGTTTTCAATAATGGATAATTTATCTTAGAAAAATGAAGACAAGTATTACCCAATACGATGTAAGCACGCGATGTTTGAGTAATTCTGCTGTAATGCAATGAAAATACGACCGTGAAATATGCAGCCAATGTGTGATCAACAGCTAATAAATCCACGGAAGGAGCATAGATTATTTTTACTTTTTATAAATATATGTCACTACTATCATCCCTCACATCCCAGTCAAACTTGCGCAACGTATTTCAATGATTTCGTAAAAAAATGAGAACATTTATCACATGGATTGATGCACAAAACATCTGATAAACATTCTGGTCTGATGGGGGATAGAAAAAGCAAAATAAAAGCAGCTTCACCGCTGAAAGCTTATATTTCCAATAGGAAATAAGCAAATGGAAAAGCGGTCACCAAACGATTTCATGCAAAAACTTGAGTAGATATTACAATTTAGATGATTGATTTTGAATATGAATGCATAGCTCATGAAGGATGGAAAAGGGAAACCTATTAACTCTCAGGAGAAAAGCGAACCCAATCATACATTCCCGAGGTTATTGCATCAAAACAAGAGAGAAAACAGGAGTAGGGAACAGGCAAAATCTATGAATCCGCACTCATCGAACAAACAATAACACTGGGGACGAAAGGTCGAAATGTTAGCTACTACAACGCCTTTCAATTTGGACGAAGGACTTTCGAAAATGACTCTACACATTGACCTATCGGACCGGCAATGAGGGAGGGAGGGTACAAAACACAGTGATCCTCCGATACGGGGATAGGAAAAAGAAGAACAAAGCGATCTACACAAAACAAAACACGCGCGACATTGGCGTTTAAAATCCTGCATCGGAACATCCCGCAAAGAGACAAATGCAGTCAAATACGAGTGTTCGCTCAAAATGCCGCGTTCCACGACATGGAAAACACACGACGAGAACACATAACCCAACTCGCGTATATATATGAAATGGACGTGTTCACGGTTTCGCGGGCCGGAGCGTGTATGTATGTACACGAACGTCGGTATGGTCCAGACCGGCTTTGGCCATCGGGCCGCCTTTCCCATCGTCAATCATCCCTCATTACGCCACCTCAAACGTCCAATTAATTAAATCAAACCGGCAATTAAATGGACGTAATATAAGCCTCTCACTCCCACTCTATCCCACCCGACCAAAAACAAACAAATCCTGCGCTTCACTCCTCACCAACACACGTGCGCGCGCTCTCCGTGCCGGAGCAGAAAGTACTGATTTCCTCATCTCTCGCCGTTTCAACCTCGCTCAAATTTCCCTCCGATACGCGGGCGGATTTGAGTCCCGTAGTAGTCGTTTGAACCCGGAACTACGGGATCGTCATTCTTGACTCCTAGGACAGCACATTGGAAACATAAGGGCACAATAGTTAGGTTATGACGATGATAATTTCGCGGCTACAAAAGAAACGGTAATGAAAATTAGTGAGTTGATGACTGGATAGCTGCCTAAGAGTTAAAAGAAATGATCGTAGGCTTTTTTGGCGTATATAATTGTGGAAGGTTACACGGGATTTCCACCCAGTTGGAGAACATGACCCGGTGGAAATCCCGTGTAGCCTTCCATAGTTAAAAGAAATGGTTGGCGAAAGAAACGTGATCGCTGAAGAAGGAGTACAAGATCAGAATGGAGGCATTCGAGAAGTGGTTATGGAGGAGAATGGAGCTGAAGTGGACGGAGAGAAAAGGACAGAGGAAGTTCTAGGAATGGTTTATGAGGTGAGAAAATAGCTATAGGATACGATAAGGACGTTGCAAGGATAATCAAATGCTTAAATCCGTATAAAAGGAAAGAATTTAGAATTCAAAGTCGTCTGAAACTGGATTCAAGATTTGAATAATCTCTAGAAGAAGATTCAGAGTGGGAACGAAGATGGGCCAGGATGATCATCAAAGCGCACCATACATCCTACCATTAGATTGTTTTACTTAAAAATTTACTCACTTTCAGCATCCCAAGCACGGGTTAAGTGGAACTGCAAAAATTAACAAACTGCAAACTAATGTGAATACAATGTGTCATAGTGAAATATCATTTAAAGATGCTATTGGCCGCAAGGCGACCAATCAGGGAGAACCTACACCACTGGGCTGCCTATATAACGGCGGTCAAAACACGGCATAATCACTTCGACCTGAAGACGCCTGCTGGAATGCAGGAGAAACTGTTGTCCCCAACGCAACGACGACGCGGTGAAACCCGAAAAATGCAGCCCACATTACCAGCGCACCGCGGAAGCCTTCGCGCCAACTTAATGTGAATACACTCGGACAGCTTTCGTAATCTCAGTAATTAAGTCAGAAGGTTGTTATATATCCCCGAAAGTATAGAATCAGCTCATTTTCTCGATTTTATAACGCACTTGGAGAAAATGTTTTGTTGGGATGGGTCTACCAATATCGGCAACCAGAAGTAGCAATTTGTTTAATACCAGGATTTAGGGAGTACCCCTCGCGTGTAGTTTGAAAAAATCGATTACGATTAAAATAAAACTTTTCATACCAAAAATCGAGGAAATCGAGATTAAGCCTTGATCACAAATTTTCGATGCGAACTCGATTTTTCAACTTCGATCTCAAGTATTTCACTTGATTTCCGCAGGCTCATCACCGGCCTATTTGAAGGTCATTCGTCCCAAGTGAGAGACTTTTCTCTAAGACCGATAGAATTAGACACGATCATCAAGTAGACATCTTACTGAGTAGTTTTTCCGTAAACTTTTAGAGAAGTGGAATGGTTGGTTCCAAGGTGTTATCCCAGAACTTTAATATGCCTGTATTTGTAAATGCTTACTTTTAGTAATTCACTCATTTTTTCTAAATTTTTATAGATATTTTTTCTTGATCTCAAATGTGAATTTTGAGGATTGTTCGAACATATTATGAGCGTGTTTTTGTACAAACTTTTTGGAGAACCGTTGTTTTTTCTCGATCAATTGATCTTTCGGTTAAAATGTCGATTTTCTTACAAATTCGAACTTTCATTTCGATTATAAAATCTATTTATCGAAAAATCGATCGATCAAAAATCGATACCCCGAAAGTACAGAAATTATTTATCGAAAAATCGATTTTGACTGACATTTTTCCGACACTATTCCCGTGATCCCGAAAGTCCCACAAAATCGCGTCAAACTCTCAAAACGTTCCAGCGTTGCATAAAGGAAGCGATCCGAACGCTTCCCTCCCCAGCTCCACCGACCAAACCATCGTCACACAAAACACCCACACTTTCTCATTCCGATTAAAACTTCCCACTACCACCGCGGACGGCGCTGCCTGCACATCCCCCACCCCGGCTCATATATGGGCGACTCATCAAACTGCGAGACCTCAAAAGCGACGCGCTCTGCGGTGACCGAGCTGCAACAAATCACTGTCGCCGGATAATTGACCCAAGGATGGATTACACGCAAAGTGACACGGACGCAGCACGCGTAAAGTCACCGGGCGATGAGTGAAAGAGAGGAGGAGGAGAGACTTTAGTGGTAGTGGTGGTAGAGGAATTCGATGCATAGCAGTGTTCGTGGGATGCGTATGAGGGCGGAAAAATAACACTGCGGTATCTGCGGTCGAGTCATCACGAAAAGCAAGGAAGTTCCCGATCCCGCATTCTAGGTGTCAATATTGCAAAAGAGGATCCTCAAGTCGGCCTCAAAATATGTTGTCATCCACCGCGCATTTAAATGGGTTCACTAGAGTCGTCACCGCTTCGCTAACGGACAAAGTGATTTTTTGGAGAGATGCGCTTCTCCACACGTTTCCTGAATTTTTCAACCGCGTAGACGCACCCACATATTCAAGTGGTTTCATGGAACCCAAATTAATTCGTGATTCCAACAGATATTCTATAGGTATATGGCGCACTTGCAGCCACAACATGGAGTTCGACTGGTGGATAGGTATTCGACTCCCAATCGGATAGGCATTCGACTCCCTACGGAAAAGATGCGGACCAGACGGCGTTGCCAGCGCCACCAACGGCTGATACCGCTGTGTCTTTGCTTGAAAAAGATGCGAAAGCTGTGTTCACTAAGTTCATGTCGAGAGATTTTGTTGCAAATGATAATGTTCATAATAAAGTCCCTGCCGCTATCCTAATTGGTAACTACACTGATGTGGATAATAGCAAATATAGTCGGCGAGTGAATGCCGTTTTTAAATTGTATCCAGGGTGTAAGAAGTATCTAAAATGCGGAGATTATTTAACTTCGAATGATAAATACAAAGACTTGTTCAAAATGTTAGAAGATGCTGGTTCTGTACGTTCTTCATCCACCTGTTATATTGGTTGTATACCTCCGGCTAGTGTAGACTCTTTAAATATTTGTAATTTTCTTAATTCAATTCGTTCTGTGTTCGATTCTCGACGCCGCGCCGGCCGGAATTTTTTCTGTCTCTTTCCCGAGAAATTCCAGAATGTTCGCGAAAGTTTCGGCGCATCGTTCGAGTTCGCCGCTAATATATATAAGCAAGCCGTCTCGGCAACCAGAGCAGTCTGTGCTTTGAAGTGGCAACAAACGCTCCCCTGCAGCAACCTCACTAGAGTATTATTTAGCGTTGCAATCGCTAAAGTAAGAAATAAGATAATTTTGACTCACCGTAGCCAATACATTTAGCTGTAAATTCTTAGTTGGGGAAGTTAAGGAAGACCACACTCACCTGCAAAGAAAGAGATATCAGTTATTAGTAAAGGTTCACATGGTGAAAATTCACAAACTGTTTATAGTTTTGGAATCACTCAGAGCTTCTACTATAAAAGATACTTAGTTACGTGAGAATAGAGACCACTCCGTCACAATTGGGTGAATATTACCAATTCAGAATGAGGGCAAAATCCACCACCTTTACCACTTCGCACCACTAAGACTTTAGTGGAGGAGTAAACAAAAGCTTCATTCTGAATTAAAAACATATCCCTTGGATTCCAAAGCTCAAACCAATAACTCAACATGCTCCCAACACTCCGATGACGTATGCAAACAATAACCGGATTTGAACCAAGGAACTTTTCGATCAATAGCTCCAAACTATGAAATAACATGTAGTATATGCACCTTGTGTGCTAATAGTAAAGATTTGTAACATTTTAAATTGGAAACCGGAAGTAAGCTAGTCTGTGACTAATAAACTCTTTCATTACCCGCATTATTACAGATATTGACAAAATTTACAGCCATGATTTCAGTCAATCAAACATATCACTCATGATTTAAAACAAATACAATATACGGAAGTACCAATGTTGAATGCACTTGTCCGTTCTTTGTGGGAATATAGCGTTACGGTGGTTGACAGGAAAAAAGCGAGTGTTGAACTCAAATGTGCATATGCAAATACACTGCAAGAAAGATTATGAAATGTTACCGAATGTTATTCTCAGTTCAGGCGTAATCAAACGCTTGAGCGATATTTTCCACAATCAAGTGCATACGCTTCCGTCGCAACCGGTGGGAAAAAGGCAAGCAAAAAATACCAAGCGATTGCGATTACTTTACCGACCATATTACCTTTATCTTTCCTTATTTAAGTTTTTGAAAGCATGTCTACCGCGAATGCCAGACGCATGCCTCCAATGAGAATGGTACCAATTTGATACCGAAAGGGTAAATATTAACTTCACCACTTTTCTCGATACACCGTAGTGATTTAAACATAATTACTTTGCCCATCAGTCAAGGTTTGTAAAGTTTTATATACCATTTTTTAATATGTTTGCATTGACGCTATCGAGGGGTTAGGTGGAAGAGGGGACTTTTTAATCTCAACCTCGCCCGAGTAAAGGCATATTTTTAAACTGACTAGCTGGCGCGTTTTCATGGTCTCCTCCAAATTCACTTCACCGTACCACGTCAAACAAATAGATAATGAATCATGAACGAGGACTTTGATGCAAAGAAATAGAATCAAAATAATAAGATTCATTCTCGTTTTTCAGGAAATACCATATTAATATAGCAAAATTAAAAACGATAAGTACATGACCTGCTGATACTCATAAGTGCTGAAAAAGGCTAAATCCTTGATAATACAAAAAGATGCTTACCTACTAGATTAGTGCCCACAAATATCCACACGGAAGAATGACGCCTCGGTAGCTTAACTGGCTAAAGCACTCGACCGGAAATCGGGGGATCCGGGTTCGAATCCCGGTCAAGGCTCTGTGGATCTTTCGCACGATTGTGCATTGCGGGTGACTCCCGTAAAAGGTATCACCGCGGCTAGTCCCGGTATACTTTATACCACAAGATTAGTATAGTAAAAACTGAGGACAGTATCGAAATAAAATACTTTGAAAAGTAATGTAATGATTAGGTTTAAAATTGAACATCTTAATCCATGAAATAACGCCCGACACGAAAGCATTTGTATGAAAAAAGAATTTTGGCTGATGCACGGCCCTAATAAATATAAGCGTGAAATGCATAGGCAATTTACGAATCAGCAGACACATTAGAAACGTTTTATGATGATAAGCGCCCCGGCAACGGAACAAGTCTCACTCATAAGTGTCAACAAACACTCAATCACGAGAATTCTAGATGAGGAGATGTCCCCAGGTGCCTAAGATGTCCCTCCCAGCGATGCATAAATCAAGATAGGTACACGGAGGGCAGAGCTCAGCATGGTTTATATCAATAAAAAATATGACTACAAGGGCCAGAATAAGTAACTTCATAATATTTTCCCAATTACAGCCTTAAATTGGTGGTTTCCGGCGATGTTATGTGGAATTTGCTGAACGTTTAAGATTAATAACATTTAAACTTTTTTTCAACATAATTTTCATTAATACAGGACCATGGTTTAATAAAAATTCTGTGGAAAAAACAAAGTTAAAATTTTATTCATCCAAAATGTACAGACTGAATGAAACCGTCATCTCCAAAAAAAGGCTGCCCTACAACAATATTTCCCATTTTAAGGACGAAGCTTAATTAATTACAAAGTGAAGGAACAGATTTTTTTTTACAAAGACCAGTAATTAATAAAATACTAGAGAAAACAAACTGACGCATCATCAATACTCAAAAAATCATTTTGAAAAATCAAACTCACGTGCTCATGCCATTGGCCTGATGATATCACCCAAACTATTCGATGGAGGAAGGACTTTTATGGCGGAGTTAACAGAAGCAACAAATCATCCCGTAAGATGAAACACCCATCGATGGATGTGACAAAATAAAAGACTGGTTGGTCACCAATTTAAAACTAAGTTATGAAAAATAAACGATCGACGGACATCTATACGCATAATGATGACAGGCTTTCGTCTTCTCCCTCACGTCAGTTTGGCGCCACGGAGGAGTTCGAGGAAAGGACAGATAACATGCACAACTGGA
Organism: Ischnura elegans; assembly: GCF_921293095.1. Lineage (NCBI taxonomy): Eukaryota > Metazoa > Arthropoda > Insecta > Odonata > Coenagrionidae > Ischnura > Ischnura elegans. The sequence goes on along the minus strand of NC_060254.1, from coordinate 47,453,071 downwards.
GAAGACGGAGAGGAAACGATACAGTGCAATGGATTCCGAGGCGCTACTAGGGGTGGAAGGGAGAGGCGGAGAACGACATGCAACCAATTATTTTTAACCAGGAACAATCCCCCCACGCCCTGAATACTCCATGGGGCCCGAAAAACAGGGCGACGCCCATAGGGAAGCGAAGCTCGCACGAGGAGGCGAAGAGTGGGACATAAAGCGATAAAAGTGGAGTGGAAAAGAAAAACTGAGAGAGATACAAGACTCTTAAAGGCGAGGCCTCCACCTATAGAGCGGAAGTGAAAGATGGGGGGAAGAAGGCAGAGTGGGTGGGAACTTCTACGACAAAGGGCCCATCGAAAAGAGAAGAAATAAAGTAGCCTGCGAATGAGATCGAAGTAATATAAATATATCGTTGGGACGAATGCAAGTGGATTCACGGAAAGGAGGAAAAAAAGGGTGTCTACATCGATCGATTAAAAACAATATATTCCATCCTTTGGACAGTTATATTTGACCATTGAGAGACCTTAACAATTTTCCGCTATTTAAGAACGATATTGTTATTATTGCGGGGCTAAACACTCATTAATTATGATTTATTCTTCAAAATGTAATATTATTCAAGTATTCTACCGATTATGGTATGTGTTGTACATTCTGAACTGTTATTCATTTTAGAGTCATTAAAACTTTTTACGCACTAACTCCTTAATTTTTTTCTCTAGGTAACAAGTATTTTTTGTTCTATATTTTTTTCATTTCCGCATTTAGTTTTATTTTTAATCTAATTGAAGGCTCATTTCCTTATAGGTTGCCTTAATTCCCTGAATGGAAATCCCTGTTTGTACATAAGTATGGAAGTAAATATATATATATTATTATTTCCACGGAGTGCTTAACAAGTATTCTGGCAGCCTCACCTTTTTTCATGGACTTCAATTCAAAATAAGGCCTACTCAAGCTATACTAAACTGATAAAAACCAACCCAAATCACATCTTCCGATTAAGTGCATTTGCATATTAGGAGTGGTAATTCCCTCAAGGCCTGCCATTCTATATACTGTACCTGACATTTGCAAGTTTTTTTATGATTTTAGTTTGCAGCTAGCAGTAACAATGCCTTCCAATTCATAATCCAATCCTATGGCCAAATGGTAGTAAAGATAATTTCATATTTTCAATCGAATGACCGTTTAAGCATTTTTTTCTCCAGAAGCTTTTGCCGAGCAGATTGGCCATTAAAAAAGCATTTCGTTCACCATCTACACCCACAAAATAGTCACAAAAAATTATCAATAACATAAAGCAAATGCACCGTTATTTCCCATTTCCATGACAGCCAGTTTATTACACACATCTCTGTTGATTTTCACGCAAAAGATATATCCATGAATTTACGAGGTTGAAAACCCCGAATTCTTCGGCATCACATAGAGTAGTTACTCATAATTTATGACACCTTGTGAGATCGTTTACGAAATAATTGCGGTAGAGCAATTTGATGAGCTATCTAGTGGTTATCTTCACATTAATGCAATTTAATTCGTTTTTTATTGATTCAAACCATGCTTTATCGCTCCTCAAATTTTTATTTCCGGGCGATATCATTGCTGTCATTAATCACAATTAAAGTACTTAATTGGAGACATAATTTTTGTATTTATGGACGGGAGATTTATACGACGGAGATACCAACCGCCACAGTTGGAAGTACGCGGGCGAATGATAGGAAGGATGGTTACGTAAAGTAAAGGCCTCTTTAAATGATTTCAGAAACAACGACAAGTGGGGAAAGAAAGTGGGGAAAATGAGTGGTGTAGCTGGCTAACACGCCTTACCGGCAGTCGCGAAACCTATGTTTGAATCCCGGCTGAGCCAAATATTTTTTAATGGCGAATTTCATCCTTGGTGTAGATATTTGCACCCATGCTCATAACAATGCACAAATTACTTTTTTCATGCAGCGTTTTTAAAATGAGAGTTAGGAGTTACAAGCTAGTGCAAATGAATTTATCAACGAAGATAACGTATTGCCCAAATTTTGAAAAATAAAAGCTTAGAACACGTGTTCCGATTGTTACACTATCTTCATCAGCATAGGCGGATTTGGGGGGGGTGGGGGGGGCACGTGACCCCCCCCCCTCCCAGACGCTAAGAAAATACACAAGATTTTTAATACAGTTATCATTATACTCGTTTTATTTTCTGTATTACGGAGCCTCAATCATTTACTTTAATATTAATAATTTTCACATCAAAATAAAGCATTTTCTGCGCAAAAACATCATTAATCACGATATTCTAGCTTAGAAACGATTCTTAAATTAAACAAACATCTATAACTCAATAAATTTTATCATATTTGAATAATATTTGGGTAAAAATAATTATTTCATCACAAGAATTTCTTAGTAATCTAATAATATAAATTTCATTTCATTCCCTTATTAAAATGATATCTATATACTCTCCAATCATTTTGCGTAACTTCAATCTGGAGGTTTCCTTGATTTTTTTTATTATTCTGTACCTTGTCTTCCCATTCAACGGCATGTACTCGGGGAGAATGGCTGATACTTATTGAGTAGGGAGGGAGGTGTTATGACGCCGGAGAGATTTCAACCCCAAGAGTTTGTGGGGGCGAAAGAGGGTGGTATTGGAGGAAAGGAAGAGAGGAGGAGGAGGAGGTGGTTCACGGAAGCGGGAACGTGGTTGGGGGGGAGGAGCAGGGGTATGGGAAGCTGCATCACCTGCCTCCAGCATATATACATCCCCCTTCGGGCTTCTAACGACCGTTTTCATTTTGCCCGCGTGTGCATACAGAGAAGAGGAAACCTCTCGCTTATTGAACACCCGGTCCCACAACGCTCTGCCCCCCGATATCCTAATGTCCTTTCCAACCCACCCCACCAAGGGCTCGACCCACGCACCATCCCAAAACCTCCCCCACCCTTTGCAACAGACCCACACCACCCATGCTAAAATTCTGATACCAAATGCACATCGATACACTGACATCTGTGGTATATTTTTACTAGGAACGAGTCGATTCTGTATTCGACCAATTCTCGGGTATGGAATCGAAATCGAGAATCGATCGCTTGCAGTCGATTCCAATTCCATCGATTCCAGAAAGATAAGTATTTTGAACATAGAATATAAGTTTGGGGCATAAATGCCGCCACACACCTGAGCCATATTGCGCTGTACATTATTATATTGGCAATTTATGTCTGAAACAGTTAAAGTGAACATTATTTTATTAAATCTGAGGAAATATTACATTTATACTGATTCTCTACCTTTAATAAATGTACTTATATGTTTTCGCAATTGATTGGTAACTTTGTGATGAATCGTTAGCTTTGCTCAAGAAAATGCACCGGCATAATCGGTTTTCCACCAATTTTTCGATCATTGCGGGCTAGCATTCTCTTGAAGAAAGATCCATTGATATTCCACTGAATCGGTTGGATATGGTTTTCCTTGGTTTCTAGCGCTGGGTTTCTTCTAACACCGCTAAACAATGACTGGATAACTTTTCAAATTGTTCACTTATTATATTTTTATGCGACTTCAGCAGAAAGCACGCAGGCTGTGAGAATGACTGAAACAATGATATGTTTTTTAATTACTTTCCAACTCTTTGCTCGTCGAAGTTGACTGCTATATCCGTCAACTATTTCGCTAAACACGCACGAGTGGACAGTGGGTGCAAAGCACTATCTGTGCACTATACTCATCGAATTGCTTAGCAGTCACTGTCCACACGTACAATTCCAGCATATAAAATTCGAGGAATCAAGCGAGATGGAGTGGAATTGATTCATAATGAAAGGTGATTAGCAACTTTCCACAAAAATAAATTTAATCCGACCCGAGTTTCGATGGTACTACATCATTTTCAAGGTACAAATGGTGGTAAGTGCAGTTAATTTATACATATTTTAAATATTAGTATAAATTAACTGCACTTACCACCAATTGTACCTTGAAAATGATGTAGTAACATCGAAACTCGGGTCGGATTAAATATATTTTTGTGGAAAATTGCAAATCATCTTTCATTAATTCCAGCACAGTTGACGGTTGAAACAGCAGTAAACTTCGATGGAAAGACCAGGATAACGACCATTTCATCCTAGTAAATATAAGAGGATCGATTTTTGATACATGTAATCGATAACTTACATCAATATTAATAAGCAAGCGGAAATAATAACACGGATTTGAGAGAATATTACTGTTAAGCATCTTTAAGCATTTAACTATAGAAATGAAATTTCTCTCCATTGATCCCGAGATGATTGGATACCAATACATACATTTATTACATGTACCACACGTCTTTCCGACCTCATACTGCATATCTGCCTTCCCCACCCTCTGGAAAACGACTCGGCTCCATCCCATTCCCCTCGCATGAGTCCAAAACACATAACATGCGAATACATTCGGTTGCCGTTCCTATTATTCAAGGGCTCCTCCTAGCGGGAGGAAAAATATATAACCCAATATTTTTCCCTGCACGCTGCTGCATAGCAGGGGTTCGGGAGAACGTCCAATATCATCAGGGCTCCGAAACCGAAGACTCCGGACCCCGGAGGAGCGAATAACTTTCGTGACGGGTTTTATGACGAGCCGTTATTTGAATTACGATCAGACACACACCAAGAACAAGGGCAATTTCGTTCCCAACCCCAACATATTTCTTTCATTTCGACTGACAACCCACGGGGATTTTCGAATTAATCGAGCTCTGATTACAAAGACAGGCACGAATAGATACAATGCAACACACTAATAGTTCCTAAAGAAATTTGCGATACTGAAAACAAATGAGACCAAAACGAAAAACCGCTGCAGAGCATTTTTTTAGGTTGGTAGATAAGTTTCCAGGAGAAGGAAGGAGCTAATGAGAGTATCGTTATGCAAGACTTAGCAAAAGCAAAAGATTAGTGAAGAGTCTGATCTAAAGTGCTCTTTACGGTGCGGAAACGTGGACACTGAGGAAGGAGGTCAAGAGAAGACTGGAGACATTCGAGATGTGGGTTTGGCGAAGAATGGAGAAGGTGAAGTGGACGGAGAGAAGGAGGAACGACGAAGTGCTGGACATGGTGGGTGAGTAGAGGCACCTTCCGAATGAGATACGGAGAAGACATAAGGTATGGAGATATGGATGGAGCGAGCAGGTACTTAGCGGGGAGGGGATGTTGAAAACGGTGTTAGAGTGTATAATGTTAGGCAAACGAGGGAGAGGAAGGAAATGAATAGGGTTTTTGGATAGAACGAAAGGGGGTATGCTGGATAATAAATTAAAACGAACATTCCATAAAAAAAAGGTCACCACTTTTTCCCAGCATGCACCAGATATATATTTTTTCATTTTGATTTGAATTTCGTAATATCCCACGAACAAATGTCACAAACCAGTGGTCTTCAACCATTCTTAATGCAAGGGCCAAAAATCGATTTCACATCTTTCAGGACCACAATGCTCCACGTCACTTCAGCACCATATCAATAAAATATTTACAAAAACATAATTTCAAAGTGCAATAATCTTTAATGGTAAAAAGTAAAATCAATCAATGCGATTTTTAACATTGTTTATTTTTTACGAGTGTGTCGATATTTGGTTCGCGATGCAACATTTTCTTTATCCTCTTAGGGCCGCGATAAATTAGCCGGCGAGCCACATGAGACCCGGGGGTGGGTCGAAGACCATTGTCATAATCATACTAATGTGAGAGAATATCTTCGCATGAATTGGCATGCAAGGAAATTTCTATTAGCCTTACCACTGCAAAGATGTCGCAACGCGCGGTTCGGCGCCCAATTAGGCAATAAGACTTGAGCGGCAGAGAAGAAAGGAGTCCCCTCCGGTCACAGAACGCGATTTCCGCGACCGATACAATGCGTAACCTGAATACGAGGGACCGCTAAGAGGACTTACACCGAGCAAAAGGCAAAGGAGAGAAAGAGAGATAGCGAAAGCGGTCGAGAGAGAGGAAGGTGGGTATATGCCACAAAGGCAATTACATTATTCTCACAATCAACCCTGCCGGAAAACTAGAACGCACAGCTAACCAGTGGGTGATTACTCCGCTTTGACCTCATACCGACAGCGCAACGGCGTTACCCGACAGTGCTTATAATTATTCATTGTTTCAAACCGATTTCGCAGCAAGCCGGTATGATAGGCTTGTGTTCAATATTGTATGTGAGGATGGTTGGGATCAACAATTTGAGTTAATCGTTAAAAATATAGCAAACTAACCGGTAGTATACTATAAATAATAATAAGAATCATTTCCTTTGAACGTTGCTAATACCGGTGTAAACTTATAGCTTTAGGAACTAAAGTAAAAGTGTTCCGTGAAATTAAAATCAGTTAAGGTAATCTTGCTTATAAGTATCTCAGCGGGTAACTATCACCATAGAGTAAGTACAAACCAATATAAGAATATACTTACTCTATGCTATCACCTAGTAATTTTTTAGAGTAAACTTAATTTTAAATAGTAAATAATCCAGTAACTTCCCAAGTTACGAATGTGAACTGCATTTGGGGTACGCAAATATATATAGTGTTGCGGTTTTTTCGTTATGCCCCAAAAATAAAAAAAAATCGTTATTAGTTACATGCAGTACAGTGCATTAATTCACTCAAAATCGCAATTCAAAACCTTATTTCGGTGTGAGAATGAAACATAAATATCCTAATAAAAAAAGATTCTTCAAAAAAAATTTATAAGGATTAAAAAAATCGAAAAAGCCACCACCCGCACCAAATGTTCGTGACGTCACCCGGGAACTGGTTCAGTAACAAATTCCCTCGCTGGAGAACGAAAAAAGGGAGATAACTGCGAAGTATCCATGGTAATTGGGCTTGAGAAAAGATAAACGCCCATAGCATTAAAGAAATGGTCAACCTTCAAGGTTGCGCCGCTGATAACTCGAAAACAAGCCCCGAGAAATTAAAGCAAAAACGGAAAATATCACGTTTTTACTTTTGCGAGAGAGATGACTACTTCAAGACCTGGAAGAAAAAAATGTCTTGGTTGAATAGACCGTGAGTTTTACCTCCGCTATACTATGATTGCTAGACACATAGCATTTTAAATCGAATAGATAATAAACCTATAGTAAAATAGAAAACCTAAACATACACCAATCCCTTTCCAAGAAGGTGCTTGCAGATATACTTTGGCCTGGCCACATGCTTCCAAATCCTTATAACGATCGATGTCTAGCTGCAAGGTAAGCATAGCGGGTAAGTTAACTGTTAATAAACACAAGATTAACTGGATACAATAATATTTTTCATTCCTCCATTCTACTCAATTATATTAAATATACAGAATATAAAAAATGAATATAGGAACGAGAAAGTTAGAGGACATGTGAGGCGGAAAAAGATTGCATACTACGAAGAGAAGCATCCATTGAAATAAAGCTGGAAAATGAAATACTCAAAAAGGATAGGACCGAATCCAGTTATTAAAATGTGAAACCTTTTTTGTTCGTTTCTTTTTTTAAATTTGATCCTTTCATTATTGAGTATTCTATTTTCCAGTATTTCGCATTTATTTCTTAAAAATTTTCTCTTCTTAGCATGCAGTCTTTTTATTATCATCCGCCTCCTCAGTATGTTTAATATAATTAAGTGAAATGTAGGAATAAAAATGTCAAAAGGAAGAGATAGGATAAGGGGAAGGAGTGAAGATGATAAAGGAAGACGGTTCCTAACTGTAAGGAAGGGAAGGCGAAGGAGAAATAATCAAAATAAGATATAGCGTGGAGGCCTTCGATCCGATAACAGGTCAACGATCCCATTCTGACTGGTACTCGATATAACCCCTCTCCTTCTTCTTCGTCGTGGGTTCCCCCTCCTATCCTCCCCCCCCTTACCTGCGCCCCTCCCACTTCAGGTGGCCCCTTAATCTCACGGCCGCATGACCCCTGGGCGTTCTCCACCTTTGCATCACTCGCGGACTGTCGATCTCGCATTGGGCCAACTCAACGCCTCGACATTCCTCACCTCTGCTTGGGCTCCTCTAACCATTCATCTCAAGATGCCCTCCTGAAATCCCGTGTAGCCTCTTCAAGGATGTTCCATACACACTGGAGGGATAAAAACAAGTACTTTCTGACGCATGATGGTTAAAAAAAAGTTTTCCTTAAACAGGTGAAATCAGTCGATGTAGAAAAAGCATATGTACTCAGAATTTGGAAAATGCTTACGTTCGGTCTCTTTTCCATCTCCCTCTCAACCGTGTATCTAAGACTCAGAGATCTCTTCCCTACCGGCTACCTCTTACCTACAAATCCATCACAGCTCCTTCTGTTGATGTAACATCATTTATTTAATCATTTACAACCGCCATCAGGAAACTTCCTATTTAAATCCCTCTTTCCTCTCTCCGCTTTTTCCTAAATACAAAAATGAGTGGATGAGGCGTTCATACAACTGAAGTATTCCGTGATATCTGAGTGTTTTTGTTCTCTTTACACTTTATTGTTCAACCATTTGTTTACAAATCCAATGTAAATGTCTTCCTTACTGATTTTGGGTGTAATGCAAATAAATAAATAAAAATAATACAACTGTAAAATCCAAAATATTTTAAAGCTGGTGGCTTCCGGCGATACTTTGAGGACTTTGCTGAAACTTTTGGATGAATAAATTGAAACTTTGTTTTTCCACAGAATTCTGACCAATTTCCAATGCTGTGGGAAGTTTCAAATTTTTCGGCCAAAATATTTTAGGCTATGATAATGTCATTTTTAAACAAATTTAGTCTCAAATTATGGAACATAATTCTAATAACTCAAAAAGTAGAATTAGTGAAGCTCGCAGAACACTACTGTCACCATTATTTTGCATTGAATGGTGACCCTGTTGTCTGCCACAGCTTCATCTATATTTTTGCCGCAATCGAAACTTTTCTTAATCTGAGAACAGCGTCTGCTTAAAGCTTATGCAATTTTCTAGTTCTCTCAATCAAATTTTCTGATTACATGGCATTTAAACTCCATTTATATCTTCGACGAGATTCAATTTGATGAATTGGAGAAAAGTTGCCTAGCCGACCTGCAACAGCTGGGCGTCGGAGAATGAGTAGATATATTGTTAGTCCCGAAAAAATGATGCACGTGTACGGTCGATAAGTGGCGTGAGTCGAAGTTCATATGCATGAACCATATATGACAACTATTTTCAACTCTTTAGAACACTATGGAAACAAGCCAAGGTAAATCTCGCTGGAAAGTGAAGTTCAGTCGCCATGACTTCTGGAAAGAGAATTTCATTTACTAACCATTTACCCGCTAACAAACCAACACGTAATTGAAATCCCAATTGGGCCGTGGCCAAAAATTATTAAGTACTCTGCAAACTGAATTAAGCATCATAATAAATCTATCGGAAAAAATGTGTCCATGTATAACTACAATTTCTCTTTTTGAATCAACTGGCGTCATAAGCATAAGCATAAAGATCAATGCAAGCGATTGTATCAGCTTCATCTTCCCTGTCATCCAAGTCCTTTTACAGCATCAATCATCCAAGAGTGCCAAAGACACAATTTCAACCTCAGACTAATTTTTACTCTTTCCGTAATCTATGCATTAATTACTCATTTTCATAATTATTAAGGATTTTGAAAACAATTGTGTTATAACTGATAAATTCAGGCTTGACTTTGTGAAACCTCTCCATATATGAAATAAAGGAGTAAAACTTTGTCAGGTTCACTATTACATTAATATGGGCATGTTTTACACTTTTATTTCCAATAATTATGATGCCTGAGATGTTTACAGGTTTCCCCAATTACGATCATTTTAATATAATTGGAAACCACATTTAAAACACCCATACCCAGGCGGGACACGAACCCGCGGCCACCGGTTTCGCTGGCGAGGTAACCCCGCCGCCAATTCAATAATTACTTGATTCGGAATAAAAATTTGATTAAATTTTTGTAAACTTACGTGGCAATTTCAAGGAGTATTTCGCTTTAAAAACAGATTCTTTCAGTAATCCCGCGCAGAACAACTCTAGAAGGCGCTAAAAGGTTTTACAAAAAGAATACAAAACAAAAAAACTAAACGACCTTCTAGTTCGCCTGGGATATTTCACGACACAGACAACCTAAGAGCGATCCACTTTGAATGGGCGTGCGGGTGAGATAAGAACGATAATTTCTCATTCATCGGTTGTCAAAATGCACTTAAAAATAACACCAGCGACGCATTGGGAGCAGTCGCCTCGTATCGATGACGCAGCGACATCTATAGACGTCGCGAATGCGCGCGAGGTGGGGCTGGAGAGACTCTCTCGAGGTCGGGAGAGAGAGCAGCGTGCCGCGTCTTGAAAGGCACGCGATTGTATACAAACCACACACGCGCAAACCATAAACAGACGGTCACACACGTTCGGCTCCGCGCATTTTTCTGCCAAGTGTCGGGGATTAGGCGCGAGGCACGACGCGCCGCAAGGTCGTCGAAGGCTCATATACACACGCGGTCGCGCGTGGAATGCTAGACCGGAGGAAAGTCAAAAAAACCGGCACGGATGACGCGAGAAAGGGGTATTCGGCGTGAAACCTTAGGATAACATAAAGTCTAAATGTAAGATTACATCCGGGCACAATTTCAGGTTTTCAAAGTTACAGGTTTGACTACTTCCCGTTATCATAGTCGGGATTTGTAAGTAAAATTGTGTGTTTTACAAGTTATGCTTAGTCACATACTAACAGATTTCCTAGCAAAATAATAACTTAACAAAAATATCGGAGCTGCAGAGCGTCATCCTAGCAGATAGTGCGGTAGGGCGCGGTAAGATCCGTATAGTATCCGCATAATGGGAGATTCTTACTCGACAGGATCCGCGACACGTCAAGGTCGTCGAAGGCTGCATGGACATGCATACGTACGCAGTCATGGGGGTGGATTTCAAGAGGAGATGAAAGCCAAATGACAGTACGGATGACGCGGAAAAGAGATTCTTCCGCGGAAAGGGAAAATTCTCTTCCTTCCCCTCCCTCTTTTACCTAGCATTCTACCCTCTAACACCGTTTTCAACATCCCCTCCATGCTAAGTACTCGCTCCATCCAAACCTTCTGTCACCTCCATATCTCATCTAAAAGCTGGCACTACTCACCCACCATGTCCAGCACCTCGTCGTTCCTCCTCCTCTCTGTCCATTTCACCTTCTCCATTCTCCTCCAAACCCAATCTTCTCTCGTCCGACTTCCTTAGCGTCTAGGTTTCCGCTCCGTAGAGAGCTACACTCCCGATCAAAATCTTCACTACCCTATTTCTTAAACTCTTATAAAACGACTCTAAAAGAAAACTATTAATATTCCTCAAGCAATCAAAACCTATTCCGTGGTCTCCGAATCTCTAGCGTCTCCAAGCCTATTTTGGGTAAAAGGTATTTAATCGCTATGCTCGCTGATACTTAGCAGTTTTTAACGATGCATACCTGAAGAAAATCTTCTCAACTAGACAAGAGATCCTTACGGATCCTGGCTTACTGATTTAGGGATCAATAATAAAAAGTAGAACGTAAACGTGAAAGATTGAAATTATCAAACTGTCGATAAAAAATAACGAGGAGGGCATTTTCTCCAAAAATGCATTTTCCCATCATGGTCAGGGTGCATTGTACAGGGTGAAAGTAAGAACATTGAAAACCGGGTTAAAGTAAACGCTATTTTTGTGGATAACCGCATCTCGTTATCCAAATAAGAACTAAATTTACTTCATCGCCCTAGAATACTTGGGTTTTAAATCCAAATGGTACACTTTTCTCACCATGGATTCCGCACTCGGACCACCTAAACCAAAATGAACTACTTTTTCGATGAATAAAATTTAAACCTGGTTTTTCCTCAGAAATTTGTATGGTAACATGACATGGTAACACGACCATGGTAATGACGGTTAACGTCATCTTTTGGTGACTTTTATTATTAAAGTTTTGTTCATTCAACATGTTCATTAAATTCCACAAAGTATCACCGGAAATCAGTAAGGTAGCCAGGAATTTCGTTCTGGGGGGTCTAAAATCAGGGGGAAATATTTTGAAAAACAGGGTACTAAGTAGATGGTTTTAAGCTACTTTTAAAACTTTTCATAATATTAAAAACTTCATTTGTCAAAGAAATATTTAGTAAATTCATGATTTTTCTATATTTTGTTTTCTTCTATGAAGCGAAGTAATTTTGTTTCTATATTTCGGGGGGGTGGAGGGGGCAGGGGGTCTGAACCCCCCACCCCCTGGCTAAGCCACTGCCGGAGACTACCTACTTCAAAATGAACGAGACGATTAACCTAGCAGTCATCCAGCAAAATGTTTCAGATAGATTACAACGAAAAAACATGAACTACTTTTATTTTACAAATGACTGAAAACTCTGAAGTGCGGCATATATTTCACCAGTTGACTTTACAGTTACCCAAGATTACCAAGGCGATAAAAAAAATGAAGTCCGATGTCCCGTGGAATATTCAGCATTCCAGATTTATTCCCACCTTCTTCCCGCTATCTTTATACCGACGAGAGCCACAGGCCGCGAGGATTGTAAAAGGAGAAGATATTTTTCGGGAGGGCGGCGGTCGTGGTCTACCTCCTACTACTCGCACCGCATTTCCTACTTCATTTTTTTCCCCTCTTTCTCCAACTCCCCTTCACCTCTCCAGCGCCCACACTCCCTCTCTAAAAAAAAAAAAACCAAAACTTCACCGCCATCGAGAGTCCAGTCACGCGGGGTCAAATTCTTGACCGTACGACTGGATTTCGTAACATTGAGCCAAAATCTCTCACGGAAAAAGGATCTCCGACACGAAAGCCGGTCTCCCACACCCTCTCCAAAATAAAAAAAAGAAACCCAATCCAGACGGACAGCGTCGCCTGTATGAATCCTCACACTCTCTCGGCTGTGATTGGACGGCACTGAGGGAGCGTGATCGAGACGGGCAAATACACTGAACGCGGGCTCGCATGGGCCGGCCACACAAAAACAAACGGGATCGGCTCGAGCCCGAAAAGAGAGCCCAGATTAGAGCGACTGCAGATTGCCCCATTCCCACACTGTTGTCTTTAACACATTCCGCGCTCACAATATTTTAAAGGCAATCCTGCGTAAGTGAAATTTGGGGGAAAAATCAATATTTTTTAAATTTTACAATAACAAAGTGATCTCACGAGATTTGATGCTTGGACCATATTTTCGTTCTTTTTTAAACAATCCCTCATTTTTCAAAAATCTGATATCACAATTTTGTAAGCATACCTATTAAATTGCACATAGACTGGAGAACGCTATTCATTAAAAGAACTCTGCATATGGAAAGGAACAGGGGCGCCGACTTATAAAAAATATTGGGGGGGCCCATATCCGAGGTCTCGCCCCGGGAAGAGGTTAAATTCGAAGTGTGTCGCAGCACCGAAACACTATCGTGATTCAGTCCAGTGGCGCCGACTCCATGGGGCCTGAGGGGGCCCGAGCCCCCCCAAAAATCGTTACAGATGTGAGGAAAAAATGTATCAGGCCTGTCGATTTTCCCCGGAGTGTCCAGATGTCGAGGTTTGAGTGATCAGGGTTCTAATGCCGATCATATGACTCTTCTAAAATGTTTAAAAAACTTAAAATTCACTACTTATAAAATTTACCGTGGCAAGATCCCCGGTTTGGGCCCCCCCAATATTTTTTGTAAGTCGGCACCCCTGTGATTCACACCGCCTGATTCAGTCAACCTGCTTCACCTCATAATTATTTGTTTTAACACATTGTTGAATTTATTTTAAAAGGTAACTATCGTCAAACATGGGAAATAAAAATTACTAATATATTTTTGTGATTTCACAAAGCATAATAGAACTTAATTATTTTCTTGAAATATTGAGGGGGCTCCGCCCCCCCAAACGAATCTTTGAGGGGGCTCGGGCCCCCTCAGGCCCCATGGAGTCGGCGCCACTGGAAAGGAAAGATAGGTCTCCACCACGAACTACTTCCTTATTCAGCCACTCCCTCGTATGTTCAATATGAAAAAAACTCACAAGTCACAGCGATCTTTTCATTGAGTTGTTGACGTCATTAAAGTTCCTGTGTTATTGGCCAGCACGCCTGACCGGCAATCGGGAGATCCGGTTTAAAATCCCGGCTAAGCCGAATTTTTATTTTCACGGCGAACTTCATCCTTGGTGTATATAATAATTGCTGCTATTAAAGTAACTCTATAAATGACAATTTCCTAAAAGCATTTCATCTAATCGATCCTGAATTGATTAAAAGTCTTTAAACCCTTCGATTAAGCAGACCTGCATAAAAAATTCACCATTAATTTAAGAAAACCGTTAGATTTTGGGGATATAGTAACACCTAGAGAGAGCCCTATCTTAAAAATCACCATACTGTTAAATTAGGTGCCACAGCGATCATAGAAACTTATATCTTACCTAATTCGAAACTAATAATAAAAATAATATCCCCTTATATTATTTCAATGGATATCAATTCTCTCATAATACAAATCATACACTTCATCATCAACAAAAAATGTTTAATCCTGTCGCTTAATTCTATATAAAACTCCGTAAAAGTACTTGGCAATACGATCATCTCTTGAATTAATCGTGCCTTAAAAAAAGATGATAAATGAGAATCGAACTTCGTAACTGAAAAAAAACATTCGCAAAGCTGAACCGGAAAATAAATAAAATTCAAATAACTCTCCGATATTCCATCAGAATAGAGCTCCAAGTCATATAACCCACTTTGAAATGCACTCCGATTCTCACTCACAGAAAAATAAAATATAACACGCACGTTTTAACCTTTCCCTTACTTACATCCTCCCTTTTGAGACTCTCATGCAAGGAAACACTCACCGCTGCCCACCCGAAAAAAATAATACGCGCAAGTAGGCATGAGATTAAAAAAAAGAAAGGGCTAAAAAAAGCTTGAGGAGGACGCGAAACGGCTTTCTTTTTATTAATTCCTTTTTTTATTCCTCACCGCAAACGCCCCAAGACGCAAGCTCCTCCACGCTCTTCTGCTGTTAGTCCCACCCACTCGAACGATGAGACCAGCTTCCTCCTTCGCCCGTTCGAGTCGCCACATTCATTTATCCACTACACCGTTCAGCCATCAAGGTTCATTAGTCTAATCTCTTAAGCGGGGTCATTTTTTTTCTGCAAGGAGAGGACCGTAACTCCTCATTTCTTCGCATTAATCCCCTCTCCTGCAGCCGTCTACCGTTCCTCCGCGCGGATGGGAGCTTAAAACGAGGTGGAAGTGGCCTGGGTGCCACAAATGAAGAGCGAATTAAAGTGAAGAGAAAAAATGGCGGCGGAATTGAAGTGGTGTGCACGATGACAAAGAGGCGAGAAACTTGTTATGAAGGTGTTCGCTTGGTTGGGGAAATCGAAAAGAATAGTCGCGATACTCGCGTGGAGAGCATCCATGATTTTTATCCCTCGAACAGGCCCCATGGTATTCACCCAAGTGTTTCCGTAAAGCCAGTACCAAAGTGTCTTTTTGGGCTGGCACAATTTTGGTCATCTGTTGCTATTTGTTCTATGAGCCGGTCGTGGAGTTGAAAACAAAGATTTAACATTTAAAAAAATTAAGGCGCCGTTAACCGTCTTTTGATCTTTCTCTCCCGGAATGCCGTTCAAGCCACTTTTTAGATATTTACTAGAGAGACTGAGATTCTTACGTATCTCGGGAAAGATGAGTGAATCAGTCGTGTTGTCCTGGACATGAGTATATGATAAATTTCACTCCATTCCATATTATATCGAATCATATATACTTTCTTTCACGATTTACGGTTTCAGTTAGCAAACCATGGTCGAAAAGCGCAAGAAACAAATGACTTCGACACTGGGCGTTCCTATAATTACACGTAAATTTTCAAGTTAAGTTAACCAGGTTGTGCGCTAATTTTTCTGCAGACGCCTCCTTTGACAGTTCTAGAATCTCACGCTAATAACCCCTTGATAATTTTTAATTATACCTATATATTTAATTTATTTTCATTGCTAGGTTAATTTATTCCCATTTTATCCCCTATGAACTAGTCTTTGAGCTGAAAACAGCAGATTTATCACTTTAAAAAAAAAGTAAGGCGCCGTTAAACGTCCTTTGATCTCTTCCTCTCTCTCGGAATGCCGTCCAAACCAATATTTTGATTTACAAGAGAGTCTTACGTGTCTCGGGAAAGAAGAGTGAATTAGTCCAGTAGAGTCCTCGAGTTGAGGCAGTGGAAGAAGAAGAAAAGGAAGGAAGGAAAAGATCTTGGTGGAGCTTCAGGGTGGGGGGGGGACGGACGAGTCGGAAAGAAGGATGCTGAGACACACGGGGAGGAGGGGGGGGGTAGAGGGGGGAGACCGTTTGAAGAAGGAGCGTAGGGCGGGGGGAAGAAAAAAGAAAATTCCGATGGAATCTTGGGGAAGCGCAAATCCTTCTCTCCTCCACCCCCCCTCAAGCGTCCCCCCTCTTCGGCTGTCTGGGTTAAGCGCTCCCCACGCGCCATGGCTACCCCCTCCTCCACCACCCACCCCCATCCTACAGCCTCTGACATAAACCCCTTAGGACCTTCACCCGCTCACAGACACACACACGCTCTCGCGGCGGAGACCTTGCGCGCGCGCCACACACCTTGAGGGAGTTGAACCGTATGAAGTGATTTAGATTTCATTGTTTTCACGGCCGTGGTCCTGATAGGAAAAATCCTCAACCTGAGTAAATGGTACTCCTCGTATTACGAACTTTATCAGTAGGTATATGTGAGGTAAAAGCTCACTCAGTTCCTAAATTATTATTATTATTATAATTATAGTATTCTACCGATTAAGGTAGGTTTCCATGGAGTATTCTAGAAGTGATCTGGAAGCATCCCTTTCCTTCCATCACTGCCTTCTTTAATTCACTGTAAAGCCTACTCCCTTTCAATCTATCTAAAAATCCTATTCTTTTCCTTTTTTTTCAAAATCCCCTCCCCGCTAAGTAAGCACTAACTCTATCCATACTGTCTTCTCCGTATTTCATCTAAAAGCTGCCTCTCCTCGCCAACCATAACCAGCACTTCGTCGTTCCTTTTCCTCTCCGTCCATTTCACCCTCTCCATTCTTCTCCATACCCACATCTCGAATGCCTCCAATCTTCTCTCGTCTTCTTTCCTCAGTGTCCATGTTTCCGCACCTTAAAGAGCCACACTCCAAAGCAAACTCTTCACTAACCTTTTCTTTAAACTCTTACATAACGATATTATCCTTCAGAAAAATATCTCTCGTGGTCATTAGTTTGAGGTGGACCTTGAAATGTACTGCGGTTCTATGATTATGCTCTCTGTTTTGAAATATATTTGTTCTGAACGTTTTAAGTGTTCTGCGCTAAGCACGTAGTCTCCGATTTTCTAGCGGCTCCCAATTCCAGCAGGCTATTTCGTGTGTTGATGAATTACTGTGCTGATGCCGTTACGCTAATGAGTGACTGATTTGAGTTTTCTAGACAGCGTATACAAATACTTAGGATACTCACTCCTTTTCCCCAAACATCTTTTTCTCTATCGCTTATTTTTTCCTGTTCTAATTTCATTTTTGACATCCTCCCATTGTATATTTTCGTAATGCTTAGTCTTGATGAATTAGAGATAGAGAACGGCTTATATCTCGTCCAATGGATTCATCAGTGACCACTCAAATTTACTTCTCACTCGAATTTTTGCCGCCATTTTACTTGCTTATTTATCCTCTGATGCAATCATAATTACAACAGTCCATAAAGACGTTTTGAGACTGGCTTTCCAGAAACACTTGGGTGAGTACCGTTGGGCCTGGTCAAGAGAAAAAATCATGGATAGTAAACACATAACTTTATCTCTCAATTGAATTTCGTCAGTTATTTCACTCCTGTCTTTACATTCAAACCTGGAGATTATGTTTATGTTGAGTATAATCGGGGACCTTAATTGGGTATTATTTTCATTAGTGTTTGGGTAATTTTAATTTCCAGCTTGGAACCCGTAAATTTAACACATTGGCATAACTTAATCAGCAATTGGCGTAACACTATTGCTAAAATAGGTAAAAACCCATTTCGGTCAAAAAATTTTGTGAACGAATTTTTTTAGAATATGCAGCTCAATTTTTGCTTCTGAAAACTTTCTGTGATGCGTAGTTTATCTTCTCCATCTCTTCCTGTTTCTATTAATTTTCTGTAGTCATTTGTTTCTTGCGCTATTCAACCGTGTTATGTTAACTGAAATAGTGAATCATGGAAGAAGGCATCTCGGAATGCACATAACATGGAATGGAGTGACATACATACAATTAAGTAAATATCTTCCAATAAATTTAGATATAAATTCACTAGCATGTGACTTAGTCTGAGGTGAGATCTAGCCTCGCCTGTCCAAATCATCCTTCGCGTTGACTCAGCAAACCGGCAAGTGAATAATATCCATGCTTTCTCAAATATCTCCTTTTCATCTTGTTCTAGCAATAATCACACGATGGTTTAATCCTTATTTAGGCTTTTGAGGCACACATATACTGCATTCAACGTCTCCGTCCATATAATTTTACCATTTTTCCTATGCTGTACCTACGCATTATGCGGTACTAGAAGTACGGTAAGGCCAAGAAAACTGCAACGTATATCGGCAAAATACGTGATTACTGCGCCCGAATTTTCATCCTCGCGAAGGCATTTACGGCAAACATGTTTTCAAGCAGTCGATAAGCCATCGATAACGGTAGTATATCCAACCTATTCAACGTTCTCGCAACACCGGTTCCTGAAGACGGGCTCAAATGCGTGGCTCTTAGATTAAGCATCTGGCTAGCATACCGTCAATTCGGCTAAATATCTCGAAACCTTATATCACACCATTGTTTCTAAAAAAAAAAACATCTTCCCCCTTTCCATAAGATAAAAACGTTTAGTATCAATAACACTACGTAACAGCGAAATATCTTTTATTCCCCAAAGTGGATGTTCCCAATGCATTTCTGGGACCAGAATTCGGAAATGATACTAAAAAGTTCCTATCACCCACAGTTTCGGCGCAAATCACATACGCCAGCATAATCGACAACACTCGTAGATAAATAGTTCCTGCATGGTAAGTGAATCATGTCGTAGCTTACACAAACTATGTATAAAAATATGAACACCGCGGACAGACAAATACAGGCAATGTGTGACTAAAATTCACGAAAATCTTTCACCCCGTGGTTCCTCAGATTTCATGCCACAACCTCGTCCTTCCCCTCATGGCATTTGTGTGAGCTCACGGTGAAGCATCCAACAGCAATCGCCTATCATCCACAATTCACAATTTGCTGTTACACATACTTGACATTTTGATGATAAATTTTACCCTGTTGCAAATTTATACACATTAAAGGGAATAAATAATGCATCACATGGTAATTATTCGCAAACGCGATAGATTAGTGCAAATACTGTGGGTGACGAGGTTTTTTAGCACCATTTTCGCATTACGGAGGTCGAAACAAATGAATGACGCCTATATTTTCGAAAAGTTTTAATGACCTTGTAATTTGTTGCAAATTGTAATTGGCTATTCAAGCTAATCCTGAAGCCGCTCCAATTTTCAATTTTAATTTATTAAAAGTATATATTTTACATGGGAGAGAATTAGATAGAGCGCTCACCTATCGAAGGGAACCAGTTTCTAGTCCCGGGTGAAGATCTCTTACGTCCACAAACAAAAAAAAAGTCGCAGTGCAACGAAGTCCAGCGAAAATAACGGGCCTCATACTCTGAGTGCGTAAATTTCACTCTGTAGTTTAGTCTGACATGAGCTTTACCCAGAAGTTTTTGTCAGCATTTTTTTCAGCACACTAACATGCCGTTTCCCTCCCGAAAATGTATGCATCACGCAATAGCAGTAAATATTGGATACTCATTGTTCAACTGAAACAGTAGGGTATGCAAACATTCGCTTTAACTTGCATCGTTAATGTGTAGACGTCGATAATGAGCAAGTTAGATGAATTATAACATAGGTCAGGTTTGGACCTTAAGAAAATAATGACTACGCATGGAACTGGTACTTCTCGCCTTTCTTGTCTTTTGCTATCGTTTTTCTCCTCCATACATGTGCACGTGGACATTGAGGAAAGAAGACGAGAGTAGATTGTAGGCATTCGAGATGTGGGTATGGAGAAGAATGGAGAAGGTGAAATGGACGGAGAGGAAAAGGAACGATGAAGTGCTTGGTATGGTTGGCGAGGAGAGGCAGCTCTTAGATGAGGCACGGAGGAGACAGAATGTATGGATAGAGCGAATCCTTAGCGGAGAGGGGATGTTGAAAATGGTGTTAGAGGGTAGAATGTTAGGGAAACGAGGGAGGGGAAGGAAAAGAATAGGAGTTTTAGATAGATTGAAAGGGAGTACAGTGAATTGAAAAAGGTAGCGCTGGAAGGAAAGGGAGGCTCCCAGATCACTTCTTTAGTACCTACTCCATGGAAACCTACCTTAATCGGTAGAAAACTGTAATAATAATGATATATGTGCACAAGTTGCTTTTCTTGTCCACCAAAATCGTTCATGTAATCAGTCATTAACTCGTTTGTGTCAATGTACCGTGTAACCAGGCCTTAAGAAACGAATAGATCTCGATTCAATCCGATGTTGGTAATATTAACCCACCGCTATCCCACACCTTCCCGGTTCCTCCTCAAATCGAGGGCAATACCTTTTCCTCAACCCACCTTCTCCTCCCAGGATATCCTCACGGGAACATTCCTTCTACCCCCCCTAAATCCAACAGGCACCCCCCAGTGAGGCGGGAGCCTAACTCTCCCCTTCACAGACCCCCTTTACCACCCCCCAAAAGGGCCGAAGGCCTCAAAACTCCCGCCTCTGCCCCTAGGCCGCCCTTTCCCCCTTCCCGGGAGGCTGCCACTCCCTCCACAACAGCCTCCAAAACGTTTCCCTTCCTCTCTCTCTCTGCTGTACCTTTCCTCTTCTCACACACAATAGTTCTTTTTTTTCCTCTCTCAACTCGCCTTCATCCTTCGCCGATGCGACGTTGCCGAGTCTTCCGCCGTCCTGGTCCCGGACGGCGCGCGCGCGCCCGGTCCCATCTTCGTACGTAGAAATCACGCCGGCTACGAAAAAACCGAACTGGCCACAAGGAATCTTCAAGCGAGAGAGGAAACAGTGAAAACGATATGGGCACGCACGCAACGAATTTCTTTTTATACGTAGTTCCCCAATTCCCAGATTGTCAGCTGTCCCCTTAGTATTTCTATAAAATTAAGGATAAGGGACGTGAGTTGGGTTAAGGGCAGTTTTGATAGTTTTATTTTAAAAGTAAGGTACGGTTTCATAGTCCAAGAGACGTGTGAGCAGGTTGTTTTCCGTTTTTTTTCGAAGGATTTGGCAAATTTGTGCACGCTGGCCTTTAGCTCGTGAAAGAGTGGAGTTTGCCTAAAGTCACGTTAGTAGTAATAGTAGTAGAATGAGTCTTGAGCGTAAGGGTCGACGGCTAGGTCTTTCCGCACCAATACTCAATCATTAGATCAAATCGTATAATAAAACGGATCGTCAATGCACAATTTACTAGCATAAAATAGGCAGGAACATTTAAATTTTAGTAGGTAGACCATTTTCCTTGAGAAACAAAATTGTACTATTTAAATTAGTAGGGTGATCTCCTAGAAGGGATTCAAGGTGATCAGGTGATAAGCAAGTCTCGTCTGATTTGCTTATTGCTCATGAACCAAGGGGCTCCGATGATTTTTCTTAAGATGACGTTCTCGGCGGCGGAAGATGACGTCTAAAGTTTTTTTGGGGTGGGTGGGAGGCGCGTGGAGTCAGGCTTAACGTGATGGGCAAAAGTGCTGGAGGGTAAATGAAAGTGGGGAGCTTGATTGCAAGAAGTAGACGGAGGTGCGAAAAAGTGCGACTTGAAGTAAGAACTAATGCTTTCCCGGCGTATTTAGCAAAAAAAAGGAGGCTATTAGTCGGATTATATCTCTCATTCGGCCGACGCAAGGCGGGCTGAAATCGAAAAAAGCTAGAAAAACCCTTAAAAACGATTTTTTTGAGTACGGATTTGAAAGTTATTGTCTATACATATTAGTTTCTTCACATCACATCACATGCTTATCACATGCTTAATTTCGAAAGAATTCAATGCGAGCAATTTTTGAGAAATGTTTTCAACTTTGAGGCCAAGTAATTTGTTTAATAAAGTAACCTATGAAAAACACCTTGCGTCAAAAAATGCACTAATGTATAGACAATAACTGTGCAAAGTTTCAAATTCCGTACTAAGTAAAATCGTTTTTGAGGTTTTTTCAACCTTTTTTCGATCTCAGTCCACTGTGCGGCGTTCCGGATTCCGAGTCGCGTTCCATCATCAGGACTGATGGCGATCGGATGAAGCAGACCAGCTTATATACCTACTGTTTATCGTGTGTCAGGTGTCACGTCACTCGCCATCATCCCTGATGATGGAACGCCATTCGGGTTCCGAAACGTCGGCCGAATGGTGAGATATGAGCCCGAATAGCCTTTTTCGACTAGTGAGAATCGAGAATGTTATCATAATATTTAACATGAAATCCAAGAAACAGACAAGAGAAACTTCAGACGATTTACCCCTTCCAAATTGGACCCCCGTTCCAATTTTCAGAAAGTCCCATTTTCTTCCATTATTTCTGTAAATTCTGTTCTCTTCCATCCCCTCTCTCGAATACAAAACACTTTTCCCTTTCATCATTATCACTGGTCAGCAATCCTAAGATTGATTTGACGCAGCTCTCCACTCAATTCTCCTATTAGCTAATCTTTTCACACCTACGTATTTCTTCTCTTTCATATCCTTCTTTGCCTGTTCCATACATTACATCCGCAGTCTTCCTTTTCCGTTCCCGACATCTATTTGTCTCGCGGCGATTGTCTTCATCAGGCCACCATGTCTCAAGATGTGGCCCATAAGGTATAAAACCTTAATAAGAATACGGCCTATAAGGCCTCACTTCCGTATACTTTTCCTTTTTATCTTAGTTTTTAACACTCATACCACACTCAGAATTCGCACCATCCAGGCCCTCTCTCAATACCAGCAAGATTAATTACAAATTAGACAGTCGGTCCATTCATATCACAGAGCAACCCTAAAAAACTGAGAAAAATCATAAGGGTCAAGCTAATAATACGTGACTATGGTGTCTACTGTGCGAATTCGTTTCTTTCGTAGACTAGGTGTCGTGGAATGAAGTACTTTTCAGTGTTTTACATATTTTCTTAGAGCAGATCTACCGTTTGAAACTGAGGAAAGCTGTCTGGATACAAGACTTCCAAAAGGAGGTAGAAAATAAATGAGGGAATTGCACATCTGCGGGGATGAACCATTTTTTAATAAAATATACAATCAACAAATGGTTATTTCCACACTTAAATAAATAACTAAAATAAGGACCACATATAACCACACTTTGGTCATTTTCAAGGTTAAAAAGAAATTGGATTAGAGTGTCGAAACCATGGTCGGTAGTGAAGTTATATATTACAGTGTTGAAAATGGTGTGTATATATTGTTTTATAACATTTGTTGTTAATATTTTATCATGTACACATCGAAATTTCCTAAAGTCAAGCCTGGAACGATTTCATAAACTATTTAATCTTTCTCTCAAAGGCTTAGCTTTTCCTTTTCCTGGAGGTGTTTTTTTTTTCTTCCAAATCGTTCTTCTCGTTAAAGGCTATGGCGCGTGGCTTCACACACGCTCTCTCGAGCGAAGAGAAGAAAGGCAAACGAGGACCATTTAGTGTTTTCCCACGGGGGATGGGAAGGTGACGAAGTGGACGAAGATGGGAGCTTAAAAGGACTTTTAAGTCAGCGATGGAGTAAACGAAGCGGAGGAGGTCTGGGAAAGGAAGCGAAGAACGTAAGGAGTGGATTGAAGGAGGTTGATGGGAGGAAGGACGTCCAAGACAAAAAAAGCCTGATTGAAACGTTTCCTCTTGAAGGAATGATTTTTCGAAAAAAAAGTTTCAATGGCGACACAGTATATTCTTTGAGTTTACATCCTTCATAGGGGCAGGCGTACAGAAAACATTACACACATGTCTCTGAATGTTCTTATTATTTATAAGAGCATTTTTTGAGTGTTCTAGATTTATTGGCATATTACCTCAATGAGTACTTGGCAAGTTCTGCCTTTGCATGAATGTGGAAGTATAATTTCTTATAATGCGTATCGTATTTTGGACCATGTGGTGAGCAAGTGGGAATCCTATTGAATGCTGCACGCTGGTGATTGATTACCCCAAGCCAAACCTCAAGGTGGCTGGCAGGGTATTATGTAGATGTTAAACGAGTTAGTTTGGGAGCCGCTAGAGACTCGGGAAGCTTCCCGCTAGGCTTAGTTTTCTTGAGCTATGAGAATGTAAAGCGACACGGAGAACATTGTATTATAACCACACTACAATTCCAGGTCCTAAATATACGATAAATTAAGAGAGATATTATTTCGAACGGATATGGGTATAGGAAATTGTTTTTCCCCGCAACATATGGGATTTTAGCAAAAGATAGGCGTAATTTCGTTACAGCATTTCCTTTTGGTGTGTAAACGGCTGGTGTCTTAACATTCCCCGCCACACGCCTATTGAGTCAGCTTGTGGGGTAGTATCTAGACGTAAGGGTGTCGCAGTTGGCCTTATAAGTGCTCCACTAGGGAAATGACCTTCCTTTGACGTACGGCCCCACCGGAAAAAACGAAATTATTGTCATCTCACAGCCAAAACCATGTAAAACAATCCTGATTGAGGTAACTCCCATCAACTAACAGCCTGTAAATCCTGTTAAGTGGACCAAAAAGTATTTTCCATAGGGAAGTCATTATTTTTCACACTTTAATTCCAATGCATGACATATAAATGTTGCCAGACTGCGTCAAAATTGTAAAACTTTCCAATTTATAACAAAAAGCCAATTATAACAATCATAGAAGGACAGGTGGAAGGGAATAAGGGCAAGAGACGGTCATGAAAGAGTTACGCGATAGGTTATAAAGGATGTAAAAGAGAAGAAATACGTCGATATGAAAATGCTAGCGGATAGGAGAGAGGAATGGAGAACTTCGTCAAACCAATCTTAACAGTTTGAAGCCCAAGCTCGAGTATAACTCGGGATGTATATTTGCTGCCAGGGACCCAAGTCCAAGTAGAGCTCGGGCTGTCGCATTTTATTCCGAGAAAAGTATTATGTGCGTTTTTCTCGGGCTCGAACTATTTAGCCTCTATATTTAGATATCAGTTCTTTTTATATGGAAGTTGCTGTCATTCAGCGGATCGTAATTGTACTTTTTCGGATTAGGAAATGATTATATGTGAAAACAACAAAAGCCCTGGGTTTCGCGCAACCCGCACATGAAAATACCACTGGCTTCAAAGTCTCAAGATTGTTGACTGATGATGAATGATGGACAAAAATCCCGACAAAATATTAAAGATATGAGTTTTTATAATCACCCTAGCGTGGGAATGTGCATATATGAAAGAACGGGGTGGGACGAAAGGGGTAGAGGAAGACAAACTTGTCGCAGGCGGTGGGGATAAGTTGTTGAGACGAAATGTAGGGAGGAAGAAAGACCTTACCTCCTCTGAAGCTGACGACGCAGTCTCCATCCGGAATCCCCTCTCCTCCTCCTCCTCACCTCCTCTTCCGTCCGGGTACCACTGCTCTCTCCTCGCGGCGAAGACGTCTGCTACTCCCGAGAAGAAATGCCTCCACCTCCGCCTTACTCCCACCCCTGAAAAAAGAAAAGATCCACGAAAAAATGAGAAAGGGAGGAAAAAAAAAAGAGGTTATGCAAGGTCAGATTCGAGCGAACACATTTATATAAATACACAAGAGACAGAAAAGAGAGGCAAAAAGAAGAAGAACGATATGTAGTGAGAAAAATCAACCACTTAGCGAAGTTGTGAGAAATAAAAGAATTGCCTGAAAAAATTGTAAATAGAAATAAAACAACAATTGGAGTTTTATCCTCAACAATAATTGAGCAACTGATTCCTTTTTTTATAATTGTAAAAAGCATTGCTATAACCTTTTTCGCCTTATATGTGTTAAAAATATGTACTCATGTATCCATGCATAGCCCTGATGAAGATGCAAAATTACACTGAAACGTAAGCAAAATTTTGTATTTAAAATTCTTATTTAAAATTTATATTTCTTAAAAATTAAAACTCTATGCTCCAAGACACTGAATCAACAGAAAATAATAATGTAATGAAAGAGATTTATGCTTTTGAAAATTGCATTTCGATGCGTCAACTTGCAAAATTTGGTATGTCCAGAATAACTTATTTTTCAGAAAACAGGAAAAACTGTCGCCGGCCATAAGTTTAGAGAGGTGACTTTTTCCTATTACAAGAAGAAATTTTTATCATAAGTCAGCAGATGTAAAGGATTATCTGACTCGAGAATAATGAGGTCTTCATTAAACTATTTCAGACATGACATTTCTACGTAAAATAGAATGGAAAGTTTTGAAATTGGACGCCGCATTAGAAAAACGAGAAAAATGAAGAACACCAATAATTATGTAAAAAATACCAATTCAAGTATTATTAAGTGAGGCAACCGACATATCTTGCGGACAGTAGTAAATATCCATGAAGGTACACAATTTGAGTGGGTGATGAAATGATAAAGAAAAATCAACTGCAAATAATTCACATTTCAATAAAAATTAATTTCCATTGGAAGTACTTCGGGAAATATTTACAAAATCAATACCTTGAAAAAACATGCATACGATAGAAAATGCTTCTCTCAAGGAAGTTACATCGAAACAGGGTAAAGAATTCCGAAAAAAATGCCATACGAAATCATTTATTGGTGCGCCTATGAAAGCATCGCTACCTTAAAGAAATTCACAAGTCAATTACATCTAGTTTCACCTAATTAAATAGGTTGATCAATTTAAGTATCTGCTTTTTGATTGTATATGTACAGGCTTGCGTTTTATTGTGTGTGGCGTTTCGATTCTTCAGCAGAAACTTAAGTCACCTAATCGAAAAAAAGCACGACCTGATTATGGAAGTTTTATGCCCTTCAAAGATGAGGTAAAGTGAGGTCAATTCAAGCGAACGCGCGCACATTTATGCATAAAAAAAGAGGCCAACCACGACGCAAGCAAGAGAGAGGAAAAGTAAAGAGAGAAGACCAACAACCACTTGGGGAATTCGTGAGAAGAAGAAAAAGAAAAATCTCTTCTTTCGTCTGGTGAGGAACACAAGAGATTACGACTGCCTCCCCCATTCCAAGAGACGCCCGAAAACCTCCCGAAATTCTTTTCCCGCGCTCTCGACGATGCGTGGGAGTTGGGATTACGGGAAGCGTGGGGAAGAATGAAGAAGGCCCAGGGCGGGAGTTGCGCGCATTATAAAAGCCACGATTGAAAACGAGAGTGAGGGGAAAATATGTTATAGGCTAAATATCCGTACGTACCTTACCCTACAATGAGCTAATATTTTAGGACATTGTGATACAGTTCTCAATAGGTACAATCGTCCGCATAAAAGTTCCCTCGACCCAAATTCTACTTAACGTCAACCCTAATACGCAACTTAACCGATCAAAGAGCTGAAAAATTTGAATGCTGACCCGGACAATTTTTTGTTTTTAACAATTTTAATTTTGTAAAAAAATTGTAATATTACATCCTAGTTGAGGTAAGTTTATTTTAATACCTAAAAAAAGTTAAAGTTAAATTAACCGTGCTTTTTAACATAAAAGTATTACGATATGCAGGCTCGTAGTGAATATTCTGTGGCGTTCTAGATCAGTGAATCTCACCATTATCCGGATTTTTTAAATATTGGGAATATTAAATAAATTGGTTGATGTCGTTATTTCATGAAATGAAAATACCACACTGGCCAAACTCTGAATACCAACGCGGCGAAAAACCGGAATATGGAGACATCAATGAAGTATTACGACGCATTAAAAGGTCTCATTTTCAGGTGCAATTCGAAGTCGAAAATATTAATGTAATTTAATGACATACTGAGTACATACATATCTGCAACATCTGATACCCATCAGTATATATTGTTAGACCATGATATTCAAGAAATAACGAGGATTAAGATTACATATTTTTTAGGATAGACCTATCTCTAAGAAATAAAAAGCCTGAAACCATCGAGTTTATAGACCTATCTCGAAAAAAAATTTGAATTTTAAAGATTTTGGTAAAAATATCTTACGTAGCTATCTCTCCGGAAGAAAAAAAGAGGCATTTGTCTTCAGCGACAATCTAACAGACGCCTCCGAGCTGGCAATGACTGTCATATGGGCGGCCTTCCATGAAAGGGTGGACTCCGAAAATTCAAGATGTGCATGAGTCATCAGTGATTCTTTGCCAACTGTTGACGGACCAGAAAATCATGCAGCCAATATTATGCTGCGCTCCTCCCTGTAGCGTCGTGATAACAGTCTTCAGTACAAGAGAATGGTACCAAAATTACCAAGTTGTAACAAATAGCTTGAAGTGGCTGGAATGTCTTTTTGAGAATGTAAATATTTGTGCGAAACTCCATACATGCTTTTAACTTGTAACACCAAGGAAAAAAACAAAACATAAATGTAATTAACTTCATTTCATTCATATACAACGAAATGTTAGCACGCATGGTTAATTAACACAATGGAAAATTACATACATTGCTCCATAATTCAATTACAAATGTACAGATATCGTACAAAGTAAGATATAAAACGTATAATAAGTGCATTACTGAATCTTGGTAAGAAAAATCAAATTAGCTTCCCGACGAAAGTTTCGGAAGAAATTAATAATACCTATATTAGATGACGTCTTGGACCAAGAGTGTATCAAATCACATTCTAAGGAAGACACAAAAAGTCCAATGTAATTTGGTGTGTATTGAATAAGTTCGAGATTACCTGTCCAAATCAAATGTATAACACGGAACTAGCATTTGACAGACGCAGTTATTAATATGGGTCTCGGAAACTATCGACTAACATTACAACAACCTTAATGCATAAATTCAATGGAGTGCAGGGCATGAAGATCGAATCATTGGCGGAATACTGGGTGTAAGATGACTTATTATCACAGCACGTATTTCATCACGCAGAATATATACTCCTTAAAAACACATTTCCCTCAAGGAAGAACGAAGAATGATGAAAAAAACCACATCATTCATTATAGTACAAACCAAGACTGGATATGATAGGCAAACTAATCAATAAGGTGCAGAGG
Source organism: Ischnura elegans (assembly GCF_921293095.1). Lineage (NCBI taxonomy): Eukaryota > Metazoa > Arthropoda > Insecta > Odonata > Coenagrionidae > Ischnura > Ischnura elegans. The sequence continues at coordinate 47,423,764 of NC_060254.1, read as the reverse complement.
ATATCAAAACTCATTTCCATGCAGTTCAAACTTGCACCAGATATCTCAGACGTGAACGGAAACGAGAAATCCCTTTGATATTTCTTATGCCGGTACGTACGCAGAAATGTCAATGAAGCCATGGAAACACAACTGTGTTTGACATCTCCATGAAAGATGAATATGAAAAACACATCTAAATAGCATCGACAAAACCGTGTGGATGTACTACATTTTACTCTCTGAAATCTAGAATTTCGCAGGAATGGTTATTATAAAAATTAACCGATACCTTTTAACGATGGAACTTTGGTTTGAAAATTTTATGAAGAGAAAAATAGCCATATTTCAATTTGTTCTTTATTTTTCAAAATATGTTACTCTAAATGACTCTGATAAAGATATGTCCTGAGGGACCCAATCCTAGAACAATAAAACTTAATTCAACTTCTATCACAGCTACAGTAATTGAATTTAATTGCATTCTTCGCAGTCTTTTAATACAAATTATCCATAAGTAGTCTGTTCATAAAATTACTCTGAAATGGGCATTGATAAACGAATAAGAACAATCTTTTTCCTGCCATGACTACTCTTTATTCCCTCCAGTTTCCTGGATTGTTATGGCATTAATATAGGTCAAATTTTAATAACCCCCAAAGACGAGGAGAGGGTATAGGAGATAATATCCCTTCCGATGACATAAAATAGATAGTTATAACTGGTTATTACCCATTACCAAAAGTTTGCATTGAGCATTTAGCGAATCACAATGACCAATCCCTCTTCTCCCCTGTAACCTTTATTTCCCCTTGCCTATCATGCGACGCACTTAAGTCGTTTTAAGTCCTAAACGACAGCTTCACCTCCTCCATTCTCCTCTACAACCACACCTCGGAGGCCTCTCATCCTCTCTACTTTGCCTTTCACAGCGTATATAATTGATATTCATATTCACCATTATTAGACAATCCTAAGATTGATTTTTTAAGTTCCTTTCGAGAAATGCTGCATTTATTTTTTTTAAACATGGAATGAACGTGTTTTCAACGCAGTATTTCCCGAAAGAAACTTATAGTGCTGTAAAAATCTTCAAACAACAAAATCCTAAGATTGGTTTACGCAGCTCTCCATTCCTCTCTCTTATCCGCTAACCTTTTCAAAGCGACATACTTCTCTTTCATATACGTTACAACCTGTCCCTTGCAACTCATACGGGGCCGTCCCTTGCCCTCCTTCCCTTCCACTTGTCCTTCACGATTGTTTTCATCAGGCCATTATGTCTCATAACGTGGCGAGCTAACTTGTGCCGTATTCTCCAAAAGGTTTTAAGAAGACGTCTCCCTTCACCCACCCCTCTCAGCACTTCTTCATAACTTACTCGGTCGATCCATTTTACCTTCATCATTCTTCGGTAGGTAATTAAAATATCCATTGCGTAAGCTAATGCGAAATTCGGGATGGAATAGGCTTAAGATTCAAGCAGGTATGGCACACCAAGAAGGCGAGCATACCAGACGTTTAACTCATTATTCGGTCCTCATACGCGTCTGCGAGTGGAAGAGCGACAGTGCTTTTTTCTCCCCGACCCGAAAAAACACCCGCAACAGCGCCATCTTCCCTATTCAAGCGCCCATCCACGGTGAAAGCGCGAAAAAACGCCTCCCCATCAGCAGCGACACCTCGCCGCTTTTAATGAACCGAAAAAAAATGAGCGCATATCAGGAAAGTGGGGGCGAGGGAGGTGTGGCTATAGGTGGGCGAAATCCCCAGACTGCTCCCTCCCAACTCCCCCACCCAGGACTTCCTATGCACCCCTACTCCTCCCCCGTACTTCCTTTTTAGCCATAGCTATCTCACTTCACGGAGCAGAGGTCTCTGAACCTCCGCACCAACCCGCCGATGAGAAGTCGATACCAGGGCATCAGGGATAGGACGGGAAAAGCACAGGTCGTCTAGAGCCTAGCGACCATAAGGGTGTGAATACTCCACGGCATTGTTGAAACAAGGATCAAATAAATAATAATCTGGGTGACAAGAGTACGTCTCCGGTATAATTCATTCACTACGCAGAAGCTTCAATAAAATCATCCCTCTATAGGCCGCTATCCATTGTGAATGATCATGCTGAATGACCATGCGAATGAAATCGTTCGCCGTGTGCAACGGAAAACTAAATAACGGAATAAAAAAATAATGAACCGTCACACGCATGATCATTCACTGAGAATTAAAACATGAATTTTGCTCGCATGATCCTGTGCATGATCACGTGATCATTCTGCATGATCACTCGCATCATCATTCACCGTGTATAGTGGCCTTAAGATATAAACATGAACCTCAAAAGTTTATACGTCTGCCCAACCTCGATCTCGCTAACGATCGCGATGAAACTAATTCATTAAATATGTTACGTATTATTTTTTTAGGGAACCAGTTACCTGGAGGGTTGTTAAAACCCTTCACTTGTAGCATACAGACTTTATAAATTAAATATGATAATTGCATGCAAAGACATTCATAACGATTTATGAAACGTTAACTTGGATAACTACGTTTACGTTTCATGATGGGTCTCTATATGTACGTTTCAGACCGCTTTTCATTTCTTACGTCGATAAATAGATGGATAATAAAATGAAGTCTCTTGAAATAGGATACAAGCAGGTTCCAAAACAGCTATTCATAAATACCATATCTTAGTTTTCACTTATTTTTTCGGAGGAAATGTTTTTTTTTCAACTAGTTTCGACAAACAATGTCAAATCGCCTGAGGATAATGAGATAATAACTAATAAGTAGGAAGGTAGTCTTCTAAACATTCATTCAATTAACGACCGGGAGAGCCTTAAAGTGCCTCAAATAATATCTATCGGTCCCAGGTTCGAATACCGGTCAAATGAAATACTAAACTTTTCAGCCTATTGAATTTTCAAAGCCGATTTCGAACATACGTGATTTATATTTGCTTCTATGCGCGCGACAGAGTAGGAAGTCAATAGAATAATGTTGCGCTCCGGAATTTGGAACTGGGTATAAATAAGAGCTGCGAGCATTTATCGTCATCAGACGAGGTAAGAGAGCATGCCCAATTGAGCTTAAGTGGAGGCAGTAGATTCATTACACATACAACGTCAATAAATAGATAAACAATAAAATTATGCATCAGGAAATATGATACTAGTAGCTCTGAAATAATAATTGTCCAATATAATAAATTAGGTTTCATTACTTTTTGCCAAAGAGTCGGAGGACAATGAGCCAATAACCCTGAAGGAAAAATAGTATTCAAACTCTCATTCAAATTAACGACAGGGGGAGGGCGTAAAAGTTCACTGTGCCTTTAATAATATGCACCAATACTATGTAATACAATAATGTATACCGGTAACATGAAGGAGCACCAAGGAAAGATCCGGATACAAATGCTGGTCAAATCTAATCCAAAACTGTTCAACCTTAGGCTTTTCAAAGCTGGTTAATAACTTATGCGTATTATTTCTGCATCTGCATGCGCGACGGAGTGTATCTACAGCCCCGTAAGCCGCCTAAAAACGGCGTGTGGCAGGGGGTTTTAGGACACAGCCGTTTACGTATAAAAAGCAAGGTTTGAAGAAAATCACGACAATTATTTATTAAGTCCTTCAAACAGAATAAAGTAGTGTTCTGGAATTTGGAAATGGGTATAAATGAGCGCTGTAAGAATTTATCATCTTTTGAACAACGAGGTAAGAGAGCATGCCTGATTAAGCTTACTCTGTAGAGGCGGCGAAAACTGAATGAAAATTTGCCAAACACAAAGACTTCAACACCCTGGATCTTTTGCGATGCGAAATCGCTTCCGACACGCTTGGCACTTATCCACCACAGCCTTCTCCTCCACACACCCTCTTACCTCCCAACCAAACATACACGGCGTCGCATCGGAATACCAAATGGCGCGCCCCCGGAATAATCCATCCCTGAATTTTCCCCCTCGTCGTTATCTATGGGGAGAGTGAGTTCCTTCCCCTACACGCCCAACCCCATATACATTGGAACCCCTTTTTTCATTCCATTCCTCGCTATGTCAGACCCACAGAGCGAGAATCTCAGTAAATAAGAACGACATAGATAGCCGAATTCAGCTCATGCGACCAAGATTGCAACGGCAAAATTCCGAGATCATGTGCTGGGTCTGTAGGTTCTGAATGGCCGATCGCGATGATATAGATCGTTCTGATGCTGTTCTTTCCTTCTAGTGGAAATGTGATTTCAATTTACTTTGATGCTTAAAAGTAAAAGGAGATATTCTTCACGGTAATCAGAACTTTTCCTTCACCCTGGTCCCTGAAACGTCAATTGGTTAAGATTCGTGCCGCGACGTTCAAGAGGGAAAAGCATTCGTCAAGGAATAATAATAATGCGTTCTTCAGTGAGCAACTCAACTTTTCACAATTTCTTTAACTATTAATAACATTTTATAGCACACATTTTGGTGAAGGATTCTTTTTAAGTTGAAAATGCGTCGCAACCGAGATACAATGAGTCATGATTATTACTTAAGGAATAATAAAATATAAAGAGAAATAAATACTGCGAACTTCAGAGAGCAAATAAACTTTTCCCAAGTTCGAGACATGCGCAAAATGTGGCTCATCCGACTCAAAAGATCTTTTACAAAATCGAGTAGTAATTTTCCTTGCGGAATTTTGTGCGAGTGATACCGTACAATAACTGTACCAAATTAATAATTATAATATAAAATTCGTTGCAATACTTTTCTTCGAAATCAAATACCTAAATATCCTTCTACAGATATAGTCCCCCCTATTATAACTTCACAAACCTTGTTTTTTTACATTCCCTCAGCCCCACCCACCTTCTTGTGCCTCATACCCACCCCTCACACGACGCAAGAGGAGAGCTAGGACAAGGCCATTACAGAATTTCAACCAATAATGATGATAATCATGATTATTACTTAAGAAATGATATAAAATATATTAAAACAACTATTTCGTTTTTTTGGGAAGTAAAAAAACTCTCCCCTATTTCTAGACATGCGCAGAAGGTCATACACAATGATGATGATCATGACTGTTACTTAAGAAATAATACCAAATACACGTAAACAAATATTGCGTTTTTAAGGAAGTAATTAATCTTTTCCCACGTTTTAGACAAACGCAGAAGGTCCTCATCAATGATGACTACTTTAGAAATAATACCAAATAAATAGAAATTAATATTGCGTTATCAAGGGAGTATTTTAACTTTCCCCAAGTTCTAGATATGCGCAAAAGGTGACAATCACTCTACTCATACGGTCCCACCCCCACGGTGCCCCCTTATTATAACTTCACACACCCTGTTTTTTTAACATTCCCTCAGCTCCACCCACCCTCTTGTGCCACATATCCACCCCCTCATACGACCACCCCCCAACCCTCAAACAAACCACCCCCGCACTCTCTTTGGCCACCCACTCCAACCAACCCCCCAAGCCCACCCATCCACCCCCGCTGGCTTTCGTGCCGACGCCTCGTTAAGCACTTCAACGCCTCCAAAGGCGGGAAGTAGAAAAGGGAGCCGGTGGCGCGGCGTGATGAGGAGCTAAAACGAGGGGCTGAAAGGAGTTCGCCGCCGCACCACTGCCGAGGGTGTCACAGGGGTACGCGGTGGTGGAGAGAGAGAGAGAGAGAGAGACAAACATTTATTTTAATACACACACATTCCCCTCTTCTTAATCACTCGCCCCCTCCGAAAGAGTATGTCTCTATCCTTTTGATGAAGGAAGTCATCGTAATTGCGAAACCTCGGGCGTATTATTTCTAAGGACGTTTTAACTCCTTAATCACCTTGTCGGAGGAGTGCACTGAAATATTAACTATAAAATAAACCCTCAAAATTCCTGATGTTCAAGAAAATAATTGATATCATTGTTTACTTATAGTATGCCCGTTAAGTAACTAATAGTAAAATAAAGTAGAAAATACGCAGAAAATGACATAGAAGTTATTTAGTAAATCTCTATTACCGTATAACGTAACCGCTCCCCCCTAAAAAGAATTGAAGAGTGCTTATTTACAGTCTGTCCGATAAGGAATAGTAAATTAGTATAGAAAATACGGAGAAAATTCCAAATATTTAATTAGTAAATCTCTTTTACCGTATAAGATATCCGCTCTTCCCCTACAGCGAATTGAAGAGGGCTTATTTACATCTGTCCGTCAAGGAATAGTAAATTGATATAGAAAATGCGCATAAAATGCCTAAAATTTAATTATTAAATGTATATTACCGTATAAGGCAACCACTCCTCCCCTCATCTTAATCACTCTTCGATCGCCCTCTCCAGAAGAGTAGGTCTCCATCCTTCTTATGAAGGAAGACATCGTGATTGCGAAACCTTTGGCGTATTATTTCTAAGGATGTTTTAACTTGTTAAACACTCTTTTGGGGGAGTACACTTCTACATCACTTATGAAATAAATCCTCATAAATCTGGAAGTTCAGGAAAGTAATTGATATCATTGTTTATTTACAATCTGTCCATTAAGAAATTATATTTTAACATAGAAAATACGCAGGAAATGCCATAAAATTTAATTAGTCAATCTCTATTACCGTTTAAGATAGTTTTACATGGATAAATTTGGGAATCACCAATATCATCGCCAATTAGGAATTCTCTATCTAATTCCCAGTAAAAATTATTCTATTTCGCCCAAACAACAAATTCCATTTTCTTCTTACGCCCTGCTGACCTAATATTCTTCCATCTAGCACAGCTAATAATATCCCCTCCCCTCTCAGTAACTTGCTCCATCCTAAATCATAATCTACTCGGTATCTCCTCCAGAAATTATATTCTCCTCAGAAAATATAAGTAGAAAATGAAAATATTTAATGCTACGACCGAGAGTCTTTCGTTTACAATTTAGACTACAACAAAATCTTCGACAGAAACCTTATACTTACTTCCCTCGTCGAAACCGTTACCTCGGGTTTCTGTTAAAATTAATCAGCAGAATGGAACATAGAGAAGAAGCTCATAGCGCAAGGAGAAAAGGCTATCGGATATCCACAAAGATAAATTTCACGATTGATATAAAGAATTTTCTTCGGTAGAAGAAATAAATCTAAAGAAGTAATTTATCTAATTTTTCCCGAGACTATCCCGGACGCGAGAACCAATGGCAAAAATCGCACATCGCACAAGATAACACCACATCGGGAAACTACGCAAATTTACAGCGCTGCGTGATGTGATGAACGGAATGAGGAAAAGGCAAAAGGAGAGAGCAGAGAGAGTGGAAGGGGATACACTGAGAGACACACAACAAAGGGGAAGGGGTGAGGAGGAGGAGTGGGAGGGGAAGGGTGGAACAAGTGACGCTCGGAGCGCGTAACGATTAAGCGGCCCGCGGCTCATTAGAGAGAGAGAGGGGAAAGAGGCGAGGGGGAGGGGATTGGTAGGGAGATAGGGGTAGGAGTGACAGGCGTGTGCAGGGGTGGGGAATACCGAACTGTATAACGTGCTTAAAACATTAGGGGTCAATCCACAATCCGCAGAGCAGAGCTTGATTTATCTGATGACGGGTCGCTTCAGATGCACTTAATGACGTCTCCTGTCCATTGGACGGATCGTCGATCCAGCACGGTCGAGAAGGATCGCTAATGACCAAAGTTAAAAGGGCAAAGTTTTAATCAATGGCTAGAAAGTCGGCCATTCGATATTCAATTTATTCGGTCTTGTTTACAGCGAATTTTACTTCATGCAAGGAGCAAAAAAAATAAAGAGTTCCGATTAGATCAGTAACGGTTTAACGACACATACTGTTGCTATTCGCAAAGAGAAATAGCTATATAGAACTTGGAATTGGAACAAGAAGAATAATCAAAACAATCTAAAGGCAATTTTTATTCCCACAAAATATATTTAGATCCCAGTATTTTCATTATATTATAAACAAAAGTCATGCTAACCTTCTTCGGAAATCTGGTTCATCAAAGGAGCATAGTGTTTTAAATATGTATAAATAATTTAATTATACCGGGACTAGCCACGGTAATATCTTTACGGAGTCACCCGCAATGCACAAATTGTGCGAAAAATCCACAGAGAAAAAAATCATTCGCCTTGACCTATTATACAAAAAATATGTCTACTATGTCCCGCTGACTTTCCTAGGGCTTATCAAATTTCTTTTCATTGAAACATTTCATTACGATACATAACCACAAATATTCTTTTTTATTCATATTTTTATGTGCTACTTAGCAACAAAGTTCGACAACAAGTTTTATTTTCCTCACATTTATCCTACACTTTTCTCTTCCACCAGAGATAATATTCATCGCATTTTCTCTTGCCACTAATCTACTTAAGTTTGTTCATCACAACTTAACTTGGCTTACCCAATGCCTGTTATAAATAGGCGTACCCAATAACTGCTCAAAAAGAGCAGATATTGGGTCACAACAACTAATAAGGGCCCAATACGACTTGGGTTCGCCATTATACGAGAACATCTCGGATTAATTTTCAAATTAACCAGTAGGTGGGTAATTTTGTCTACGCGGAGAAAAACATATCGGAAATCCATAAAGATAGATTCCACGATTGATGCACTGACTGCGCTGTGATTGAAGAAATAAACCATTAATTCTGTTTAATTAATACAAAAGTCAGGTTCACAACAATTCAAGTTAATATGCTGCGAATGGGGCATTAGTTGGCTGCTTGCGCACTTTCTCGCTTATTGAACTTCATCCATAATATATTCCATACCTACGCAACAGGAGATCGTACCTACTTCCCGATAAAATGTGTTTCCCAGAACGTGGCAATTAGCAATACTTGCACCGCCACCAAGGGATAAACTAAGGGTCTCAAATATCGGATAACGAGTAATGAACACATGCCTTTCCACGGGCATTCCTTCCCTCCAGTGGAAAGAACACTCCAATTCATGGAACGCAATAACCAGCGTCCCCGAGCGGCAGAAATGCCAATTAAAGACCCAACTACAAACGCATTCCTATGCTTCTCCTTCCTTTTATGGTCCCTTTTGTGAAAGGAGGACAGGGAGTAATTGATTGATTATAACGAGAGTCAATCAGCCAGGTCTCGGAGTTAATTAGGGAAAGCTACCAAAATAGATAAGAGCCGTTTAAAACAAGTAAAAAAATAAGATCACCCACTACCGAAACTGAGATATTCCATTTGAACAACAATGTTATTGGAGACACTATGGGTAACTCTAACAAAATTTAATGTTAACAGCAACGGATACTCTTTCGCTTCCACCGAAGAAAATAAGTCTGGAATGGTATTTTTTTACAATGTGAATCCTTCCCAACCATAGGATGCATCACTATGAACAGTAATTTTTGATTTGTTGGCACTTAATTCATATGTCGAACTGCGCAAAAACAAATCACAAAAATAAAAATAAACGTTTTAATAGAAATTCAATGAAAGCAGCAACACATAAATGTCTACATCTATTATTAAAAGCAAAATATTTTAACTAGCCGGAAATCATTCTCCACGGAATCTTCACTTACTCGACGCATATATCCAAAAACAGAACCCAATCGAATAAGAGCTTTGTCCAGTTAATTGGGACTAAAATACGTCAAGCAAGGCCACAAAACGGAGATATTAGTCCAGAACAAAGGTCAACAAGATGACCAATCAATAGGTGGCTACAATACAAAAAATGAAAAACTATCGCCATATATTTTTCAATTACTCTCCTATCTTACATTTCAACGCATATTTATGCATACGCAAATGATGCTTCGAATAAATGGGACAGCCACTTATTTGGGACAATATTCCCCGGCCCCAATAGGGCTCCGGTTTCCAATGTACAGGCATGCAGTAAACTTGTTCAGAAACAGGTAATATTTAAGTATCCTACCGATTAAGGTAGGCTTGCATGGAATATAAAAACCCATTCGGGTAAAAAAGCCGGCCATTCACCGACCTATATTCTTTTGCATTGCGGTATCGACAAATTTAGGGCTGCGTTTTAAAAATTGATTATAAATTATGCATAAAAATATTATTTTATACCGAAAACACTCCATTAATCCCATTAAAATAATGACATAAATCATGCAATAAAATTTTATTCGAATGAATATAATACACTCATCATAATGGTAAGAAGTCATAGAGAGGTTTAGTCCATGTAAAATTAGAAGGCGAATGGGATAAGAGGTATTCTGGCAATCTTCCCTCCCTTCAAGGACTGCCCCTGCCAATTCATAGAAACAGATAATGAATTCATAAATTCCCAGCGCACTTTATACCCGAGAAGTTACTGAATTCGTGCTAATAATGGAAGGTTTCACATTAATAAGAGATCGATGGATATATATGGTCGACTACACCCCGAAATTAATTTCGCCAACCATTAAAATAAACGAGAGCCATTTCCAATATGCATTTCGCACCCGTCGAATATGCTCTGTTGGCCAATCGATTGAAGAGTCAAGCGTGAACGGCGGACTAGTCATCATCTGTCTCCAGTAAACAGCTGCGCTTACTTCGCCTTTGCGCAGCTGCTCAAGAACGTCAACTTGTTTCAAGTTCCCAAGAACCGCATAAGCCAACTGCGGATTTCTCCGAGCAGATAAGGGGAGTCATTAATTGAAAGTTTGCCGCGGCATCTCGTCAATTGAGACGCAAAGTAATCACTTCGCAAGCCCTCACATCGGCGGTAATTAGAGTTTTTTTTAAAGAAGAACATTTAAAAAATTCAAAATGTAAATTCATTCGATGCGATCAGCCAAACCTCCTCCTAGCAACAAAAGGGGACAGGACACTCCAGTATGCGGGGAAATGAAATGAGAATGTGAAGTACCCTTGAATAATAATGAAATAATAATATTTATTCCACTTTAGCAAATGATATAAGCATATACTTACATACAATAAATGGAAACAAAACAGTGAAGTAAAGTTACTCCGTAAGCAGTGACGTCATAGCAAAATTAGCACTGCCGGAACGCACTTTCCTTTTTTTTAGAAGTGAAATATTACTCTGTTTGTTCTTTTACTGCATGTTATTATTAGCATTTTATTGCAAATTTTTTTGTTTTGGTTACGAGTTTAAATATTAGAAATTTTGAGGCAACAAAATTGATAAAAGTGTTATTTGACTATTATGTCTTTTGTTAACCAGTGCCGGAATGGCGTTCCGGCGCGTTATAATGAATATGAATTGATTATTATAATCAATTGTGGCTTAATAATGTGGGAAAAAGATTTCCACTATTCGATGTTTACGATATTTCAGGCATTATTATTGCAAATGAAACATAAAGTTAATGGAAAGTAAACACTAGGCACATCAAACATTAACACAGAGGATATTTTATCACGGAAATATACAAAATAACGATTGATGAGTGTACATGCATTTCTAATGCTGAGCGGCAACGAAATTCTGTTCCAGTTTTCTTGTTGTGTACATCTCTTTACTGGAGCATCAATTGATATCTATTTCTTTTCATGAACACGACTAACAAATAGAAAAAGCCATTGAAATGAAGGAGCGGCTATGGATCGCAAATTGCTAATCAAAACAGGGAAAAATCCACAGTAAGAATATATATGCGACAAAATGTACTTCATTGGAAAAACTACAATCAATAAGCTGTTTTATTCATCCATTCGAAATCTATTATTTGAAACAGAAAAACACAACCAAAATGATAACGCGAACATGAATAGATGTAGCGAGGAGAGATCGACGGAGAAAGAAATAACAGTTGAGATAAGAAGTGATGGATTTGGAGTCTAAAAATCATTAGCTTATACAACAAGAGAGATATTGAAAGTGAGAAAATATATATTATACATGGTGGTGTAGAAGGAAAGAGATGACGAGTATATAGGATGGGGGAAGGGAGGGGAAAAGTTGGTTGATAAAAGAGGAAAAGAGGAGGTTATAGAGCTAAAGATAATCAGCCAAACAGAATGGCGGAAGGGGGACACTGAATGGAAAAGGGAACATAAATAAGAGAAGGGTAGCAGATATACAGCACGCAGCGACAAGCGATGCTAAATCAAAAACCAAGTCCACAGCATGACAGAGCGATATTTAAATATATGTAAGCATTGCGGAATCAATTCATTCAACAAAAACGTCACACTCCTCTCCATCTATACGTAACAAAGAAAATTAATGGGCTCGTTCACGGCTTCCACTTTTTCCGTCAATTAAAATGAGTTTGAAAAAATATGGGCACCTGTATTTTTTCATTTCTCGACCCGAATCTTTCAAAGATAAGTTGATGACACCACGAACATTTTTCCGAGCGGGTGACCGTTTCTCAAACAGTTCGTTGTTCAAACTCATATGACCATTTCTTTCTCTCATTAACGGCTCTCTTGGATCGTGTGAACGAACGGGAGCTCAAACAAGGTCACCAACGCATGAAAATTGAGCGGAAACTTTTAAAACTTGCAATTTTGAACTTATTATAAAATTGCTGAAAAGGAAAGATTTTTGTCAATGAAAAAATTCTTTCCTTTTCAGCGATGTTATAATAAAGGCTCTTAATGAAGAAAAATTTCCAGCTTCACGCAAATTTACGTCATCAAAATTTCTAATTTCACCACAACACGAGTAGAAGTAGCATATAAAAAAGATATTTAAAATTTGTGAGAATGATTTAATTGTAATTTGTGTGTAATTCGTAATAAGTGTAATTTATCATCAATGATATTACATTAACGGAAGTCCATTTATTCCAACTTAAAAATAAGAAAGAATTTACAATTTTGGTGACCCGAAAAGGAAGAGGAGAATATCATCTGCCAACAAATAAAATTTGAATGGAACAAAAAAGTTTCAAATATCGATTCAAATATATCCTGATGTGTCACTGCATCTGTAAACATATATCTGGGGTCTCCAAGAAAAGAAAATAAAGATAAAACCTGACCTGATTGCAGAAGAGGGATTGTGGGTAATAATGACCCAATGGTAGCCGCCTTCTAGGCATAAAGGCCATTTTAAAATATTCTACGAACAATTACAAAATTGTCTCTCTTTGTAAGTATAACGTGCGTAAAACTAAACAAGGTCACTAAATTTCAGGGGGATTGGATACAAAATTAGAAGTTGTGATTGTTTGGTGAAAAACTGCACTGGACAAAATGACCATATCATACTGCAAGTGTTAAATCCATACGTCGGCATTGCGGAATCAATTCATTCGAACAAAACGTCACTTTTCTCCATCCACGACGCGGCGATGGAAAATAATTTCGAAAGCGAATATCGCCTGGCAACACGTGATTGCTTTCACCGTCGCTATCCCAACAGTTATACATACATATATAAATCCCGGATCGTCCAATAAACGTCCGCTTTTGTGGATTCCAACGACAAACCTACCGCCGCTATAAATTAATGTCCCCATTTACGATCCACAAAAATGCCAAGTGTTTCCCACAACCAAAACTCTGCCATAGGAAACCACATAACAAGCAATAAAAACAACAAAATCCCTCCAGCGTGAAGCCTAATTCAAGACATATTAATCAACTGTTGTGCATCCGACATTTTTTTAAGGACGGCGTCTCAAAATATACTCCATACATCTTGGAATAAGTTGGTGATAAATCGTCGTCTACAGTAAATGTGACATGCAATACATCACCTAAAGCCAAGTTTTCAAATATTCCCTTCGCCTGTGAATAAAACTGACGGGAGTAAGGACTTGAATAATAAGTAACATTTATTTCCTGCTTTGATAGCCAGGTTCCACTACAATACCTCATACAAAATGACAAAAAGCTGGCCATGAACTCAAGCCTTTTTAGCTTCTTGGTCATCACAAAATACGGCCTGATTAATGGAGAAATAATCATATCCCGTTACTGGCAAGTTGGTTTCAACAAAGCCCTGATACGAGCTTTCGAAGAGGTATAAATAGATAACATAAAGCCTATGATTTTAAATTCTTGGACGCTAATTTGTCTTCAAATTTTGGCATGCGATTAAAGGCACCCAGTATCTGCTGTTTAGTTAATAGCAGGTAAAAAAATGTGCTTTGAAGACACTTATGAAAGAAGCGAAAGCAAATTGAGTTGTTTCATTCTGAAAATCTTTAACCAACCCTACCACTTTCTAATAATGTTTACGTTGGGAGTTGGTATTTAAATCATTTAACGGATATCTTTACAGTTGAAAACTTTAATAAAAAATGCAATACATTAAGTGACAGGAATTGCGAGGGTCCAAGGCGAACCCCGCTAAGGGTACAACACACCGGGGCCCGGAACCAAGCCCGAGGCTTATACGCCAGGACACCCGGGGAGGGGCTGGAGAGGAAGGAAAAAGGACAGAGGCGCCGTCGCGATCGGAGCCCGCCGACGCCTCCAGGGAAAGGAAAGGAATGGAAGGGCGGGAAATAGGGATAAAACACTCCAGTGCTATGGAAGCAAAAGAGGCCCTACCTAGCGAAACCATGTGTACACAATTAATATTCTACCAATTTTAGTAGATTTAAGTGACAATCACACTCTACAAGGTGATTTATTTAGAAATAAAGCCGAAATATGTATCCCATCAAAAAAGTAACTTACCACTTCACAACACTGGCCGACTACAAATAAGAATACGAGTCAGTACTCATGTAAAAACACATCAACATTCTACAGTTCTACATATTACTTAGTTTATAAACGCAAAATATAAACTTCTAACCGCTAATAATGGTACTGACCCTGCAAGGAGACAGAGCAATCGCGTGGGAAATATTGGCAGACACAAATTTGCAGGAAAAGTGCCCCGTGGGAGACCAAGAGATAAGTGATAAGAAAATCCACAAGGAGTTAAGAAAACGCAAGGAGAAATGGAGGGCTAAAGTATAACAACCCAAGGAATTCAAATTACAGTAATAATCATGATATATGCAAGTTTTCTATTGGTTAAGATAGGCGTGCACTGTACATGGAGCATATTTGCGATTCACCTTGACAGTCCCTCATCCTCAAATTGAACTTCCATCCCCAGTAAAGTTTCCTCCCTACTTTCCTTAATGTTGGGTCTGTCTTCCTCCTCCGCCAGAATAATCAAACTACTCCACCTGCGGCAGTCTGTACCACACTACTATATTACTATTATTATATATTATTTTTATATTGTTGTGAAAGGAGGAAAAAGAAACTAATTTTGTTCTGTCCACATATTATACTTTATTCTTGCTTATTGTAAGTTATTGTATCACATATATGTTTCATAGAGATAATGTTTCAATAAAATTATATATACTTTCTTTTTGTTTCTGGTCTGCCATGAAATTAATTTTTAAGATGGTAGCTCCCATGCTGGTTTTTAACCATTGGAGCTACCTAAAGCTCCATTTGTGTTGTACTGTTAAAAAAAGTGTACATTTAAGCTTGGAGTATTAAATTCAATTCAATATTTCTGCCTTGCAATAAATATAAATCAATGAGTAAAAACCGTAAGTTTTCAAAGGTAAGTTTTCGAATAACATATTTTTATACACTTGGAATCCTATCCAAAAACACGAAACCATCTGAAGCCATCTAGTAAAGCATTTAGTAAGCAAATAAAGTCTACTAAAAAATTCGATGAAATATGGAAAGGATAGTATGACAAAAGTACATATGTAGAAAACAAAAAAAAAGCTAAGCGTAATACATTCCCTGTTTGATGATAAAAAAGAAATATTAACTAATCGAAAAATGAAGGAACAGAGAAGCAACACTTACGTCCATAGCTGTAAATGTAAAAATATTTTAAATGTCTCGTACGTAACACACCATAATGCTCATTATGAAGGGAGAGTAACTTTAATTGCTTCAGAATACAAGAAATGCAAAATAATGGCACAATACATTACAGAAAATTCTCTCTGGCCACGATAAAATCGAGATAATACCTCATCAGCGCACCTACTATATTTCTGGCTCGCAATAAATATAAATTAATGCAGAATATGGCAAGACACTCCAATGAAAACGTTATTAACATAGATACTCTACCAGCTGCGGTAGTTATACACTAATATTTTTGTGAGTCACCCTATCTGTCTCCTTCTCCGCACGTATGTTTTCCCTTCAATTCACAATAAGGCCTTTCCGCTGTCATTTTAGCTCTCTATCCTGTTCTTTTCCTGACCCTACCTCGCTTACTTATCAGTCTTCTCTCTAACAGGGTTCGATCCCCGACCCGCTCAGTACTCGCTCCATCCAAACCCGCTTATCTTCTCCGTATATCCTTCACTCGTTTCTCTCTCCTCACCCACCATGTCTACCACTTCGTCTCTCCGTTTCTTCTCCATCGTTTTCACCTCCTCCATTCTCCGCCACACCCTCATGTACCTACAACCCCTTCAGAACTTTTTCACCACCGTCCAAGTTCCCGAACTATAAATCGTACAACTCTAAATGAGACGCATTTACAGTTTTTTTTACAAAATCTCTTACATTCAGATCCTTTAACTAACCCTGTCCAATTCGGAAACGTCTCCTTTTCAAACGCACTTCTCTTCTGGATATCCACACTCCTATGTCCGTTTTCCTGAAAATTTCCGCCGCAAGAAGTAAACTGCTACTCCTGATGTACTTTGAGCAGTATTTGACAACACAAAAAGACGAGCATAATGAGAATTTAAACAGGGCGAAGTGCCAGTCGCGTAGCAACCTCCGAACGAATCCTAAGTCTTCGCCGGGGGACACAGGAGAGAAATATCATTGGGAGGCACTAATAGTGAGACACAGTTTTGGGCCCGTCGCGATAAATTCCGGGATATTTATAGCCCTGGTGATCGATATGGGCGCGAAATAAACGTGAATCCATCAACGGGTCGGGACGAAATGGATGATGGATATCAAGAGGAAGGGTGTTTATGCGCGCAAACAAAACGCCTAGCGTATAAATAACGAGTTACGGGAACATGTTACAGTATAAAAAAAGGAGCCGTTGGGATGGGGATGAGGTCGGGAAATCAGAGAAGTAGGTATGTAGTGGGGTTGAAGGGAGAGATAGGACGGCCACGGAGTGGAGTGCCCTACCGAGATAAAGGCGGTACAAGGGCGACCGGGGAGGAGGAGGAAGGGAGGGGTCGAAGCGACGGACGGGGTGCGAGGGGGTGAGTTAGGATAAAAGTGCTCAGCTACCAAAGAGGGAAGCGCTAATAGATCCTTTTTTGATCTAAGTGGAAGTTCTCCTACTGCCATTGCAGTAAGCCACGTCATAGCCACGCTTAATGGGGGATCGGGTTGGTGTGGTGGCTAGAGTGTTGGCTTCCCACCCCGTGGGCTCGGGTTCAAATCCCAGCGGAGGCAGAAAATTTTCAGAGACTGCGCGATCCCTGCTTGAATGTTGTGTGGAGAAAATTTCAAGCGCAACATTCCGTCCGTCGGATGGGACGTTGAGCCGTGGTCCCCTTGACGACTTTCGTTAAGAGCAAGCTAATGCCGACGCCGGGTTTCTCTCCACCCTTCCTTCCATACCCTTCCCTCATGGCGCAAATGACCTCAGCCGTCGGTCGCCTCCTCCAAATACCATACCATACCACGCGTATTCCTATTTGTTTTGTACAGAATATTATTTACGATTAATTAAATTCACCATGAATACTGGTCACCCGGTACAAAACACGGCCGAGGGCTGCTCCTCCTGAGCCTTCTTGCAATACTCGCGTACAATACTGCTTCATTCATACCCCTGGCAATGAAATTTATTCATGAAATCAATTTTTGTTTATATATCAAGATATATGGCTTAAATTAAACAGCACAGCCAGAGTTTTTCAATGCATAATGGAGAAATTTTATTTTAAATGAGATACACAAAGCTTCTCTTAATTTATATGCCAATGTTTTGCACCGTAACTCCTTTTGGTGTAAAATATGAACTCCATAAGAGTTTATATATTTATAGGAAACACTGAATTCTTGCAGAATCTATTTTTTATACTGCTGTATTGATAAGATTAAGAAACTAGTTATGACTTGTAATTCCTACATTTAAAATTTTCGATAATTTAGAGGGCAAATTAGATAATATATTCTATAATCAAAGTAAGTGTAGTGTAAGGACTCCCTAAGTTACCAAAAAAAGAAAATAGGCGAAAAATTTTAACTTGCGTGAAGCGAGTATTTGACAGACTAGTATAATATTTCCCCTATCGTTAATATCGAGCCTGGATTTATGGAATAGTTAAAATACTCCATGGAATGGAAAAATGGGGATTGAGCTTGAGAAATTCCTTTTCTTCTTTAATACTCCATGGAATAGGTATAAAATGAAATCCCCCGTGAAACATTTTTTAAAAACCTGTTTTTAAAACACCTTAAGTAAAGCATGTAACAAGTAACTTCCAACGCAGTCGAGGACTATCTAAGCCTAGTGACTTAATCATAAGATTTGAACGCACAACCTTTAAGTGTGCAGTCCAATGCTACACACTCTAGCCCACGATATTCCACAAAAAAAGGCAGTTCCCCCAAAGAAAAAAATCCTTTTTGATTATTATTTGGCATCCCTCGGCAGACGCAACCGAGAGCCTTTGCCAAAAACGCGGTCCTACTCTATGGGTCGCCAACACGGCCATCCGCCGCCGCCACCGCCTCCCCCGTCTCCCGGCAACGCACACACAAGGCCCGACGGTGCTCATTTTTACGTGCTGGTGGCACGTCGAAACAAAAGTCCTCCCCCACACCCTCCACGCCTCCCCCCTTGCAGCGGAAAATCAATATGGCGGGAAATAGGAAGGGATGTGTAAGGGAAATGTACGGTGGTGTGAGGTGGACAGGGGGGGAGGGAGGTGAGGGGTTTGGGGGTCCGGGGGGGGGGGAGGATGGGAGATGGGGGAGTTCTTCCGAAGAGGGTGGAGTGGGTGGAAAAGTTAGTGTATGGAGAGTACGGAAGGATAGGGAAGTTTGGCTAAAGCGAAGAGGGGTAGGTGGTAGTAGATGGGAACTGAACGGACTAAAAATGACGAAAAATGAGGAGATTGGATGATTTTAAAATTTCGTGAAATTTGTGAACGATGCATGGTACCAAGGCAGCGAGCGATATATATTCGGGGAGGAACGATTGATACATGAGATACAATCCATAAAAAGAGAAGAATATTTCTAAAATAAAATTGTTCAATTTGTCGGGGGAAACGGATTAAATATTAATGATAAACGAAGATATAGTATTGTCCACAATTTATTAACCGAGAACTAAAAAAACTGTTTCTATTAGTACCTGAGAATGATAGTATAACAATTTAAACACGTGTTATACTCGGTTAATAAATCGTGGACAATACGAAACCTTCGTTTATCACATCATTAGCTATGTTTCACGTCATCTCTCATAAGAAAGATAACTTAATGGATTAAATATTTTCTAATTAAGGTCAATTTCATTTAAAAGAAAACTCCGAAAGTGAAAATTTAAGTAATGTCACCAAAATTTAGCCGGGGAGAATTAGAAACTTTCAAAGTACAAGAAAATTCTTCGGGGAGGACGCGCGATAAATATTGACCGTAGGTGTGCAAAGGAAAGTTGTTGAATCACATATTTTTAGACATTTGGAATCTTTACCGAAAACGCGAAACCATCTAAAGTCACTTAGTAAAGCATTTAGTAAGGAAATAAAGTATACTAAAAAATTCTAAATGAAATTTGGCATGGATAGTACGACAAAAGTACATATGTAGAAAAAAAGCAAAGCGGAATATCATTCCGTATTTGATGGTAAAACGGAAATATTAACTAATCGAAAAATGAAGGAACAAAGAAACAACACTTGCGTCCATAACAGTACCTAAATGTAAAAACATTTTAAATGTCTCGTACGTAACACACCATAATGCTCATTATGGAGGGAGAGTAACTCTAATTGCATCAGGACACAAGAAATGCAAAATAATGGCACAATATATTACAGAACATTCTCTCTGGCCACGATAAAATCGAGAGAAAACCTCATCGGCGCACCTGGTACCCGAATGAAGTCCAAATATAAAATGCCGCATTAAAATTGGTACCAAATTTATTCGACGATATTCGAAACGTGAACGTTTCCCGAAGACACAAGGGTGAACCGAGGTCGATTGGAAAAAAACTGCCAAATTTTCTCTTATGAAACTCTAGCTTCAATTTAAATGGAAAGGAGAGTTATAAACGTAATAAACGTTAGGAAAATTATAAAACGAAAGAATGCTGTATTAATATGGAAAATTCACATTCAGTATTTCAATCAAAATAGAAAATGATGCCAAATTTCATTCGTATTAAGAAATTTAATGACATTCAAGTCCTAGAAAAAAGAGATGAAAAGCCGACTGAGTACAAATAAAGGTCAGTACAATGATAAAATGTAATAGAATAGGGTAAGACCAGGAATTATGAACATGATTTTTATCAAAACAAGGAACCAAGCCTACTTCTGGCAATTTTAATTATTAATATTTTAATGAAAATGAATATCCATGGCTATAATTTATGCAACTTTACACTGTTAAAAACTAATTCACGGGCAATAAGACTAGATTCCATATTAAAATCAATATATAAGAGAGAAGAGGCACCATAATATTTTAGTTTTAATATCACTTATAAATTATAATATTCGTAAACCACCACGCGATCTGATTCACACAAAGAAATGGCACAAACGGAAAAAAATTGAAAATGTGAAAAATGATTCATATAAACAGGTAGAAAAATATAGCGCACCAACCTCAATGAGAAAAAAAGCAGCATTAAATTAAACGAGAAGAAAAATAGCCCGAAAAGTCGACCGTACGGACTTGATAGGCAATTTTGCGAAGCCCACAGAACGATAAACGTTTGTGTAAAGATCCCAGGTGTCGGCCTTTAGTCCTGCGAACGTTTTTCATCTCTTTTAGACGCGAGGGAAGGTCGGCGTGAAGGAGGAACACAAAAAAAAACTGCACGAAAGAAAAAAATCCGAGGGAAATGGAAAAATGGATGTATAAAAAAAGAACAGAAGGGAGCAGAAAAGAGGAGAAATGAGTAAAGAAGATGTAGGTGTGGAGGCAGAAGATAGGGATGAAAGAAAAGGTAAAAAAGCAAGCAGAATGAGGGAAGTGAAAGAGTTGAATATTCTAATGAGTCAATGGCGGAGAGTTGAAAGTTGGGAGGCTCGGCCGCGCCAACACATGAGTCGCATTTTCCACTCCGTGAGCGCTGTCCCGCGAAATCCGTGGACCCAAAACGCAAAGGGGGGGTGTGAGGAAGGAAGGGGGTGTTAATGGGGAGGGATTGAATATAAGGGTGGGGGAAGACAGGTATGGATGTGCTGTACTTAAAAACACATAACGGGGGGTTCGGGTTGGTGTGGTGGCCAGAATGTTGGGTTCCCACCCCGTGGGCTCGGGTTCAAATCCCGCCGGTGGCAAAGAATTTTCCAGAGACTGCCCGATCCCTGCTTGAATTTTCTGCGGAGGACATTTCAAGCGCAGCATACCGTCCGTCGGATGAGACGTTAAGCCGTGGTCCCCTTGGCGCCTTTCGTTAAGAGCAGGCTAGTGCTGATGCCGGGTTTCTCACCACCATTCCTTACCTATCATTCCCTCATGGCGCAAATTACCTAAGCTATCAATCGCCTCCTCCAAATTCCATACCATACCAAAGCACATTTCATTTTTATTTTATTCTCAAATCACCGAATACAGCTCACATTGGCCATTTTATACCGGAGTACTCAAGAAATTTAACAATTAAACGTATACGAACAACCATGCCCTGAACAGAGGAAAACTACCCAGGTGGGACCTGAACCCGCGACCTTTTGTTTGGCAGGCGAGAACTTTACCCCGCCGCCACCAAGGCCGGCAGCTACATAACGATCCAATAAAATCATGTCAGGCTTGTCGTGGTGGAAATTCGATTTATCCACGGTAGGGAAGGCTTCTCGGGTTCTCCACCGGGTAATCTCCTTCAAGGCAGCCAACGTTTCGGGGCAAGAGTCGTGCTCCATCCTCAGGGCTTAAGGGCGTTCACACTCAATCCGCAGGGCTCATTAAGCTCTGAGTAGGTAGTGGAGTAGTATACAACTTCTTCAACATCAGAGTACCTTCCCGCCACACCCGTTCAACCTCTTTACTCCACATCCCTACACCCAGGCTATCTCTAATTAAGCGCTATCTATTCTATAGACTTTCTTTTCTAAAAAATTCTCTCCCAGGTGATATTGATCCGTTTTCTCTGACAATTAAAACTTTACTCACCTAGCATCAACATATTTAACGCATGCATGACTATATAGCTGGATAAATGTTTGGTGTTTTCGTTTATTTATTAAATTTTATTTCTAATTAAGTGCATTATAAATTGACAGTCTTGCTGTATGTGTACCACTTTATTAAAATAAAAATGAAAAAATATACTATGGTGTGGAAATTACCATTTTTTATTTATATCATGGTTCCATATCTACACCAAGCGTAGTTGGAGATCCATTTAAAGCAGCAAAATAAATTTATATCGATGCACAAGAATGTGTATGAGCAGCGTATAAAATATACCGCAACCTACAATATATCCTACACTTCAAATACAACCAAATCACATATATGAGTATCTCTGAATATATGTACGAATATCTCTGAATCTCGGAATTAGCCAACATAAATTATTCATTTCCATACTGTAATCCTGTACTTCAAAGGGGCAGAAATTTACAGCACGAGCCACGCCGAAAAAACTTGGTAATAGGACTAGTAGATTTTTTTCTATTTTCGATTCCAATATTTCACAGAAGTGTCTTTTAAGCATATGTATTCCTAGTATTATCTATTGCTTTAGATGTATTTATTATTTTTCACACATTAAGTAAATTATATATACATCTCAAAGTTAAACTATGGTTTCCCATCACTTATTGAGCTTTTTATATTTATAAAACTCACCATAGCTGGTATTAGCTGACATATTCCCAAGCGTAGGCATACCATGTATACAAGTTGAGAATGCTTCTTCCTTTCTGCGCCTAAACATGAAGTTATAGCCAGCAGAGAACCGTAACGCTAGCATTTCATAGTTAGGATGCCCTAAAACTTAATCCAGAGTAGACAGAGACCCAGCAGTCCAAATCTCGAAGCTATGTACATGAACAACACCATCTTAAAGTTAAAAAACTAATGAGAACATTTTAACTAAAATATATATAAAAGGATCCACAGACATTTTAACAACCAGTACATACAAAGAAATGAGAGGAATTGACGAGAAAAACGTAATGGGTGAGAAGGAATAAAATGGCATTGAGGGAAATAAGTTGAAGGTTATAACGACGGTATGAAAAGAGAGAAATTCAATTGGACGCGATAGGAAGGTATGATAAAAGCGAATGAATCTTTTGCGAATAACTGATAAAATCTCATTTAAGGGAGATTAATTTTCTATCAAAAAAATATCACTTAGCTCTTAAACGAACACATGAGAGGCATTAGCAAGAAAACTGAGCGTGAAAAAATTCACAATACCCTTCAAGTAAGTTCTATGCGGTGGAACTGAGTTAACTTCGTAATCCGTATCGCAATCCGAGCTCAACTATTTACTCATTACTTCCCGGTGATCTCAAATGAGATCATTTAAAAATTAATAGATTTCGTAATTATATTAATATATATTTGCATATCAAACCTCCTCTATGTCTATCAGGTTTATTTCTCTGATATCTGCATGAGATTTTATGAAAATCAGCATTAAATTAATTGATAAACAAGATTTTGTCTGAAATGCGCTAATTTTTAAGTGATCTCACATGAGATCACCAGGACGTAAAGAGTTAAATCAAGTAAACCATGAAGAATTAAGGTAACGAAAAAATATTGACCCGACAGCGAGGATGGTCATTTACGTAAGATGATTCATTGAACAGAAACACCTTTGGACGATTACCGGTAGACAAATGTGTGTCAAACACGGGCATCGTAACCTACCACTCCTGTTTCACGGTCTGATGAGCATATAAAAAAATGCTCAAACCAAGAAGCATTCACGGAACTACAGACACAAAACCGGAAAAATAAGAGGAAGGATAAAAAAATTATCGGAGACATGGAGTGAAACCATATTTTCAAGTGACTCTTCTGGCGTGAGAAAATCTCTGCATGAGTAAATCATGAAAAACTTTGAAGGAAATAAGAAAATAAACTATCGTGAACGTGTCCACGGTCTTGTACTCAGGTACATGTCCCAGAAGCTTACATTCAAACGCTTCCTGCTTTGGCTACCGCATCTACAAAGTCGTTCCCATGGAATCATTTCCCACTGTCAACTTGAGAGCACACCCAAGGAAAAAGATCTCATGCTTTCCCGGCGTATGTTAAAATCAAGCAAAAATCTAGTATTTTGCGTTTCGAGGAATTAGCCCTACGATTATTGCAAGTTGATCAAACAACATTCCAAAGTTAATCCCATAAAAATAGCATTGGAAATTTTCAAAAAATCGTTAAAATACTTAATATCAAAATATCGCAATGACAATCACATCAAAAAATCATATAAAAATCTAGTTTCAATCAAGTGAATTTCATGCTCCTGAGAAATTTATAAATATTCGATATAGCGAAAATGTTTTAGTCCCATAAGACTCCCATGTTAATTCAGATCGATATATCTAGAAAATTAAACGACTTTTTCGAGTTTTCAGATTTTTCCTCCCGATGATTTTTTTTTTACTTTTACGTCATATAAGCCAAATACCCACGCCTATCACAATTTTAGCTGGGAATTTTTACGAATCAGTCAGTGAATAGTGCCATTATACAGCACGATACGCATTTAAATAATTATCCATGTTACAAAATTATGCCTCATCTCACAGGCACCTCAGCTTGTAATATCAACTAAAACCTGAAAAACACTCGTAACAACTGATATGTATTCGACCGAAGAGTAGTTCAATTTCACCACACGTCCATCTTATTACCATGAAACCATCTTCATTCATCCTGAAAATTATCCCATTCTACGCCATCGAAAAGGTTGTGTAGCCTAGACAACCAGTAGCACAGCGAGGGGAGGGTTTTGAGGGATAAAAATCCCCCAAGAACTGAGATAAATATTAAAATTTAATCCACTTCACTTAATGGGATACATATAACATATAGAATAGTGTAAGTATCAAGAAAATATCCTTCAGAAAGCCGTATTACTCACCATTTTAAACCATTCATCACAAACATTTTCTAGGGGACAGCACCCGCATCTCCCATATTCCATACCCCCAGTATTAGTTGCGCCTAAAACCCCCCTGGCTTTAATTCTTAGCTGCGAGCCTGTCGACAACACCCGTACGCAATGAACACCTAAAACTGGCCCGCGACGCGAAGCAGATTCCGTGTCTCCTCAAAATAACACCTGCCTACAGTGAATCTTCAAATTTTTTCTCGGTTAAAAATTCAAGCTTAATTTAAAATTCATCACGAAAGGATCTAAAGCCTGAATCACACGATAATTCTTTCCATCCCTCAGAACAAAGTCGTACCCAGGATCAAAACTCGAGGGGAGCAAGCCGTGGTCGTTCAAGTTGTAACTCAGAAAGGTTACGGAAACCAAAATTTCCAGAAAATTATAACAACGCTACATCAGTTTCGAAAATCATTTGCTAGAAAAAAAATATTTTATTTCAATTATATGTTTTATAGTAATTTCTTTTCCCTTTGATTCAAAGAAAATTTGTTCAAAACTTTCGTTTTGAACTAAATATTCTTTTGCTTCTAAGGGGGAGGGGAGGGAGCTGCACCCTGCTGCCCCCCGCTTGGTACGCCCATGCCTCAGAATGATAGCTCAAGCGATGGGTTTTCAGGGACCAAAATATTAATCGATCGACCCATCATTTCCTGAATAACCGTCCCTATTTCCATCGCTTATTCCATCATTTTCCATAATTAAAACTGTCATTCAATTAAAAGCCAAGCGTGGCGTTACAACCCCTGTTAAATGCCGTGTGTACTAATTGGCTGAAGGACGTTACGGTGATAGAAGGAAGAACAGCTCCAGCGATGGTTTCAGCGACAGAAAAAAAGGACGCAGAATGATGGGAAAAGGGATGGGATTCCCATCCCTCGACCCATCGCGGAAAACGATCGCGTGGAACGGTCATTTTTCTGCCATCATTGGCTAAAACAACGTTTCGATGACGCAATCTTAAATCATCTCCGGGATGTTATGGTTACAATGACGTACAACATAATCCAAATATTGATTCAATTGAACGATACCAAACAGAATAAAAACCGAAGATAGTTACATCAACAGACCACTGCTTCGATTCCGGGCGACCTCCTAAACGTAACTTCTCCGCAGCAATATAAGAAAAAGACCATGAACGGGCCCATCCATTTGAATCAGTCTACCCACACCAACATTCCCGTCTATCGGCTATACCCGTTCCAAGTAATCCCATCGCGATCTCACAGGGTTATATCCCTTCGTACTCTCGTTACGCCATCCTAATGTCATCGAGCACTTTTTTTTCCCCCCTCGTCCCTTTGGGAAGCTATTCCGGCAACAATCCACTCCCTCACCCCACCGTGTTGCCATAGAGATGTTAAAGCGGCAGCGGTACCACGCATCTCAATATAGAGCGGAGCTGGTGGGAGGGGTAGAAGGCTTTTAAAACAATTGCCTGGATCGGCCCGTCGGTTCTCATGCATTGAGACGAGGGAAGGGAGAGAATAGACACTGTTATGCTTTTGGACGCTGCACTGCGGAGTCATAAATTCATATCCCCATGACTGCATGGCCTCAAAAGATGTTTGTGGATTCACAAGCTAGGGAGAGAGATAGAGAGAGAGATAGCCCACCAAAGCCATTCACTCAACCTTATAGAAGTGTGGAAAAAATTATATGGCGCGATTACTGGCTGCGTTACTTGTGCATACGCAACGAAACACTAACAGCACGAATACAAGGATCAAGAACTTTGCTATTTCCATATAATATTTTATTAGCACCGACCATGGTTTCGTTACAGAGTAACATTATCAAGGTGAAGATTTAGGTAAATTGACAGTATATATATATATATATATATAGCAGGAGTCGTTGGTTAGGGGGAGGGGGAGGGGGGTTATATATATACTGTCAATTTACCTAAATCTTCCCCTTGATAATGTTACTGTGTAACGAAACCATGGTCGGTGCTAAAAAAATATTATGTGGAAATAGCAAAGTTCTTGATCCTTGTATTCGTGCTATTATGGATTTCCACCAAGTTACGCCCTCTACGATTAATTAATTAATGAAACACTAACAGTTACTTACGCAGAGGGTAATGAAGCACCTATTTAGTTCGTTCCATTAAAGTTATATAGGGTGTCGCATTTATCTTGACCACCTGAAATATCTTTGTGTAGAGATGCAAATTCAAAAATGTGTCCAGCAAATGTTCATTATCCGTCAGGAGGACATGAAGCAGCATGATTGCCTTCCTTGGAGCTTTGTTATTTACAAAGATATGAACAGCGGTATGTCCTTTTTAAATGGCACCCTATATTTTTTATTCGGAAATTCATTTCCTCTACCAAAGACTTATTCAAAAATGTAGCACATTGGCCCATTAACATAAACAGAACGTTATGAAAACGTAAGAAACTCGTCCACTTACTGGAGTTAGCAGTAAACAAATGACAAGCAAGTCAAAACGTAACAGAAAAGTCACTTTGAGGCCGGGACCACAACCGCGTCCACGTCTAGGGTGCCATTTAAAAAAGACATACCGCTGTTCATATCTTTGTAAATAACAAAGCTACAAGGAATGCAATCATGCTGATTTATGTCCCCCTGACGGATAATGAACATTTGCTTGACACATTTTTGAATTTGCATCTGGACAAAAAGTTATTTCGGGTGGTCAAGATAAATGGGTCACCCGGTATAAGTACTTCTGAAATAGATAGTTACTTTCGAATAATACAATCAATCACTAGACCTTCGGGCTTACAGTTGTGCGGGTTAGGAAGACGTTTTACTTTTTCCTTCTAAAAATGGTCATAATACGGGGACAAACCTTAACTCCTGTTTATCCAAGCGATTTGTAGTTGTAGTAGTCAATATTTATCGATGTTCAGAACAGAAAGCCAAATAATATTCGTAATAAAACCTCAAAAAATTATCCTCCAATAACTGTTGAAACTGATTGGATTACTATATTAGGACAGAGAATACTGATTTTCCAACTCTGGTGAGCAACAGAAGTGCAGAAAATTTTACTTACTGAGATTACTGGCCCCGGCACTTGTGCATACGATACGAAGGATTAACAGTTACTTACGCAGAGGAAAAAAGAGCGCCTATTTAGCTAGTTCCATTAGCTATAAATTGGCCTTTTAATACAGCTGCTTTGAAATATTAGAATCAATAACAAGGTCTTCGGACTTTGAGGTAGGTGTTGTAGGAAAACGCTTTGTTTTTTTTTTCTAAAAGTTATCATATTACTACGGAAATTCCTATATCTTGGCCCCAATCAATCAAAATGGAATGTAGTTGGTTCACTACGGACAATATTTATCAATTTTCAGAATACAAAGTCAAATAACTTTGCCGTAAATCCTTTAAAGAATTATTTCTAATATCTGTTGAAACTGATTGGGTTGCTAGATTACGGATGAAAGTATTGATTACATAACTACGGTCAACAATTTTCTAAGCACCACGACTATGAATTCCAAGTTCAATAAAACCTCGTGACTAACCCAATATAGCGTACTTAACATGCACGCAATAAAATATAAGTTCATGTCATTCGAGAGTACAGACCATGACACACATACATAAAATGAAATCAAGCCAAAAAAATATAGCAACTGAAGTCTTTAACTGTTAATGATTCAAGTAATAAAGGACGGGAAAAACAGGAGAGAGTTTCCAGAATCGTACGGCATAACAAGGAGACTAGGCATCTGTAGTAAATCTGAAGATAAGGCTCCAGCTTCTTAAAGCACTGTAGCTTATAGGAGCAAAAGAAAGCTTGAAGTCGCAGTTCTCTTACACCCTCACCAACGCCTTCATGAGGATTTTAATTGATGCCCAAGGGCAGTATTCGAATCGGAAATTATTTTCGGCCCTCTTCCGCTGTACCAGAGCTCCTATACAGTCCACTTCCCACATTCTCATGCCAGGCCCTTACTTCTATGTGGCATCCTCCTTCATTCCCATCAATTCCAGAGTTATAGAAATTAAATCAATCCCTTACTAATCTTGGGAACGGAAACTTGTGCAGTGACCGTAAGAAAACTGAGAAAATATAATCCGGAAACCACTTCAATGGAAAAAACAACAGGCCAGAAAGTGATCTAATTGACAACTAAAATCTAAAATGATGGGAAAATAACACAACGAAAGGCAGTGAATTAAATAAAAATCTCATAACATTTGAACAGAAAAAAAACAGGATATTACATACAATGAAGATGGTAAAGCGATTAATATACACCGATGGACAATGACCGATTCAGAAAAGAATCACTCATGCAGCAAGGATCGAAAAAAAAGAAAAAAATTAAACAAAACCTGGGACCAATACGAAGTCATATCTTAACGCATATTTGAGAATAGCTCCTTCATTGAAGTATGACATCATATAAGCAAAGGCAATGCCAGTTTCAAATATCCACTCTTTATCGAAACGTAATCACCATCCCAACGGAGAAACTAGATTTGTACTCAAGATGTCACTTTTTATCTACAGTTACCATTCAGGGATCACAATGCAGGTACTATCTATGCTTCTCCCATCACTCACTCTCGGAGTTTCAACTTGAAGGGTACATTTAGGCTAAGTGGGAAAATTCACTTCGCCTTCGCGAGGATTTTTGTTCTGGAACCGAAAACCCTCATCCCTCAAAACCCAGGACTCTTCGATTACTTACCAAACGCTAAACTCTGCCAAATGGGCCATCACAATCCTAATTTACTCCAATGAATTATATATAAACTACACCTATCATCACTTTACCCTTACGTCCATATTACTATTGAACACAACCATTCTTAGCTTGGTATTTGACAATAGTTTTGAATATTATCAAAATTCAATAGAATATTGATGCAATAGCGATAATGAGGTCCCTGGAGGAGAGAAACTTAGAGAATAATATCAGGACGTGTATGCCTGTTTCGTGGATTTTGAAAAAGCATTTCATAACGTGAAATGGGTAAAGTTGATGGATATTCTCAAGAAAATGGGAGTAGATTGGAGGGATGGGCGACTCATTCGTAATCTTTATGTGGTCCATACTGCGCAAGTGGGGATAGCGGACGGAGAATCTGGGTGGGCAAACATTGGTCGAGGAGTGGGGCAAGGCTGCCCTCTATCTCCGCTGATTTTTTACGTGTACGCTGAGGAGATGGTAAGAGAAGCGTGGGACGAGTTGGAAGCTGGAGTGAAAGTGGAAGGAATGATTTTTAAATCGGTAAAGTTCGCGGATGATCAGGCGCTGATTAGCCAGTCAGCGAGGGGACTGCAGGTGTAGTGGACGCGTTAGACAAGCGATGCTCGGAGTGTGGAATAAGGATTAATCACAAGAAGACCAAGGTAATGCTGTTTTGTAAATCATCGCGAGCGAGGAATGTGAGACTAAAGAGTTTTATCTGGGGTGTAGCTCTTTACGGTAAGGAATCGTGGACACTAAGGAATATACTCTCACTAGGTACTTCCAGCAGGAATTTGATTGGAAAATGTTGAAGTCCAGTTCAACTCAGACTAAGGTGTGAACTAAAAAAATCCTGGAATGATGGCAAGTTGTTTTCCCACGAATTTCATGGAATTTCTAGGATTTTTGCTGACAATTTTACTTAGGCTTCACTTACAATATGTGATAATAGATACCTATAATAGGTAATAACGCATGAATTAGGGGGAATACATAAAATTCTTACATAAAATCCAGCTTAGTAAAACCACTTGTCTGTTTCCACACACTTTTATTTAAACCGACCATGGTTTCGGCAATTCGTGCCATTATCAAGGCACGTTCCACTATCAAGACAATTGCCGAGTTGCCGAAACCATGGTCGGTTTAAATAAAAATGTGAAAACAGACGAGTGGTTTTTCTAAGCTGAATATCAAAGATTTCCACCGTATCACGCCGGACACTGTATCTTTTATAACTTAAAATCATCGCTAAGGTTACAACATCGCATCACCTATTCCCATCCACTCTTCCTACGCTAACCCTTGAACTATCTCCTCATCTTCCTCTCTCTCTCTCCCCAAACCATACGCACTATTCCTCCAACGCCTCCTCGTCAACTCGACCACTTTCCCTCCACACCCACCAATTCTCTCTCTCTCTCTCCTTCCTTCAACCCTCCACTCACACAGCCATCCACCCTTCAACAGGGGTGGTGGTAGAGAGAGAGAGAGAGAACTGCCTTAACTCGCCCACCACCCCTGACCCCCACCGCCGCCACTACCGCCCACAATTACGTACTGCCGCCCTCTTACCCATTTGGAAACAACGTTCGTTAATTGCATTAACGAGGCAAACGGGGATGGGAGGGAGAGGAGTACCGCGAGGTTGGGCCGAGTGAAGTGGTATGGGCAAGCGCTCTGTTGGTGGTGAAGGGGTCGACGTAGAACGGAGGAAGAGGGAGTGAAGAGTGTGAACGTGAAGAGGGGAAGAAAAAGAAGGTTGAAGGGGGTACGAACACACACTGTAGAGAGAGGAGTGGAATTACTTGTTGGTCAGGAATTAATCAGTGAATTGCAGAGATTGAAATGCACCCAATACATTGATAAAATATTATATGGTACAGGGATGGGGTGGGGGATTAGCCTCCCTCTCCATTGGGTCGTAACATTCAGGATGTATTAATCTAAATTTGTGAAATTCAAATGGAGATTCGAATTCGATTCGAAAGATTCGATAAAAATCGATACTTTTGGGCAACCATAGTTCTGCTCTAAAAATCCACAGAGAAAAAAATCATTCGCCTTGACCGGGATTCGAACCCGGATCCCTCAATTTCTTTAACCAGTATAGTCCACACCGGACAGGCATGGCCCACAAATTTCCATAGGGAAGAATGACGCCTCGGTAGCTTTATTCCCGGTATACTTAAATTAAAAAAAAAATAGTTCTGTTACCCGGGAAATTAACCTAAAGTGACGATTAAAAACAGAAAAAACTAGGGTAATTTTTTCACGCCTAAGCTAATGTAATCGGAAGCGATACCAGCCAGACCCGAAAAATAATTATGAATGAGGGCATAACAAAAACAGCAAACATAGAGAATATAATATGAGCCGTATCAGAGCCTTGAAAGTCCAAACTTTTCGGAGGAGAAACACATTTGGGCCGAGACCAACTCCTCTACTCCGTCGCAGTAGATCCTCCACTGCTAGGATAACACCAACTTCTCAACATAACCAAAGGACAGAGAAGTAAATATCACACTTAGGTCAGAATCCAATTTCTCATGGTGATTAGCGCAAATACTTGTTTCAATCGAAACGTTGAGTTGATAAAATTCACACTTATATCCCTACTGACGCCTCTGTGAACAAATTTTCTCAGTTTTGAGATAGGTTTTAGTACCCCAGGGAATTATTATACCTGTATGAGAAATAAAACTAGTGGACTTCGGTATAAAGATTTCAACACAAAAAACAGCTATGCTAGTGATTCCATGTAATTATCTTTCGAACAATTTATTCAATTTTTGGCCAATGTTAGTAATTAAATAATCATTACAACTCGTGACATAAATGACAATAACACTTTATATCGTCTTCCCCCTGCATTATCCCTGAAAATTCTTTCCTTTTTCCACTCTAAGACTTATACTGATCAAATAATGAATTACTACCGCGGTAAGGATGATATAAATTTTGCCTCTCCTAAGATGGCAAAATTGTTTCTTCTCATTAAAATCTTCTTATGATGGTAAGCTCGAGCTGGACATAGAGCTAAAATAAATTTTCTACACTGTCTCGAATATGATTGTTGTCCAATTGAGTTAACAGCAAATGTTAACTAAAAATAAAGTATATGATTATTTAGCGGGATCTATAATAACAATTTCGTTGAGGAGCTTAATCAGAGGTGACTAACAATAACACTACATAAAAACAAGGAAACGTATATGTGCATATTTACTCTAATGAGAATCTTCTAAGTACCTTTCTCCACAGGAAAATGGGCAAAATATTTGACGAATAGAAAGAAAAACACATTTGAGGAATTTTCAGTCCAAATAGAAAAATACTACATGGGTGAGGATTGAATACAATTACTTCCACCAAGGTAATTCAAACGATGCTATACTAGAGTTTAGTCATGGAGCTAAAACAGCGACTCCATTGTAACAGTCTGCAATAAGCTTGTATTCCCCAGTTATTTAAAAAA
This sequence comes from Ischnura elegans, assembly GCF_921293095.1. Lineage (NCBI taxonomy): Eukaryota > Metazoa > Arthropoda > Insecta > Odonata > Coenagrionidae > Ischnura > Ischnura elegans. The sequence goes on along the minus strand of NC_060254.1, from coordinate 47,390,408 downwards.
AAATAAATAAAAGGAAAGCAAAAAAATGAAAGCAGATGATAATTTAGTGGGATTTAAAATGAAAATCTGTTTGAGTAGTTTATTCACCAGGGAACGCGGATTGAAAGCGCGAAATTATTTTTTTAAATCAAGTTCAAAAAGTGTGATCAAATGAGAGATCAAAAGGTCTTTGGGTGGAGGTATTGGGGATGGGCTTCATCGAAGCTTTTAGTTTACAAAATCCATCGGATGTGTCACTCATTAGCTACGTGTCCAGGCATCCTTTTGCGGCCTCTAATGAATTCCCTGATCATCCAAAACTACCCCTTTTACCATATTCAATATAATGAAATGCATGGAGACCTATAATGTTAAAAAAACTGCAATAACGGGAATCGACGCACAAAGCTGTGCCGCGAGAGTGTGTGGAGTCCTACGTAATTAAGTCATTTCAAATTATAAAAGGACACAAATAGAGGGATGATCGAAAATTAAAAAAAAAGAGGATGAAATAATGTTAAAGCGGATATCTCCGTACGCACCATTTCGCTGATTTGTCAAACAATTATTAATTTTTCACCTCATTAAGCTCTAATTATGCGCAAAATTAGCATATTTACGGCGTAAAATCGAAGGGAAAGAGGATACGGGGCGCATTAAAATCTTTGCCGATCGCTGGATCATTTGCAATCAAAACAACTGGGTATTATTTACCAGCTTTGCTTTAATTTTCCGTTCCCCCCGGAAGAAAAATACTCCACAGCGAAACAATTACTCATTCAATATTACCAAAAGGCAATAGACTTCGAATGACTATTTCACCAACATCTTTACATCCTGCAACATTTAGAAATATTATGCATAAATATTTCCGTAGCACACGATATTTTTCATCGCGACTAAACTAGTTTCCCTTGCCCAGTTAGCGACAGTTGGAGGGAATAGGTAGGTTTCATAAGGAAAATTCGACTTAAGGTTGGATCAACCGCCGAGACAGATTCAAACCACAATTCCCAATAAACAATCACGCATGCTTCCAGATACTTTCCATGCTTCCAAGTATAGTATACAGCACTCAAACATCCGGCTACCTCGTGCCGTTTTGGGTGCTGAAACAAATAAATAATTCGCAAGCTACTTTATTTCTTCGCTTTGATGGGTCCTTTGTCGTAGAAGGTCCCACACACCCTACTTTTCTTCTTCCATCTTCCTCTTCCACCCTAATAAATCGATACCTCCACAGCAAAAACGCTCAACAATCGCCCACCAAATTAAATCCACTCATCTAGTTTCCCAACAGTTCGAATCCGCTCAGCTGGCAGTGTCCGGAGCGTAAAAGCTCATCTCCTATTCTCCAAGCTTGGAGGTTTTTGCAGTGAGATTTCCATTTCCAAAATATGAATAAATATGTTGTTGTGTGACATCTCAGAATAGCCAGCTATGACAAACTATGCCTCGGGATTTGCACCTTTTCACTTTCTAGAACGCCTAACCTCCCTCTTTCCCTTCCTTTCCCCTTCCTCTTGGACGAAAAAATCCTGGTTCCACTTCCCTATATAATGGCACGGTGGAGATGCTATTGGCACTCAGGACGCACTCACGGACTCACTCCGTAACTCATACTGTCACGGGTCACTCGTCAGCGGTCAGGCAGCAATGTAGCCGTCAGTTGGAGTCGAAGCGCGGGCCGTATGGCCCGTGCGACCGAAGCGCCTCGCTATCCACCCGTGCCATCACCAGCAGCTCCTCTCCTTCCCGAGACTTTGGTAATGTTCTAAAATTTGGCTATTCTGGACGCACATATTCACTATTACTTCATGCCTTTTGCTTGAATTGATTTGGATACTATGGGGTTTTTGAATGGAAATAAACTTTTGGGTAAAAACTTTAAATACTTGTGTGTGATTATTCGCTTCCCGACACCAAGGGCAAGAACCCACACGCAATTCGAGGCGTGCGACCCGCGATACTTTTTGAGGTGGCGGGCTCATTTTTTCATTCCAGTCTCTTCCCATCCGATGCTTTCTACGTGAATCTACTGAGTATTTTGTCTTTTCGATACATCGATACCCCTAATATCCGAAATGCACGTTCGGTCCTGTCGCTTCTGGTCCCTTTGCCCGAAACCCATCTCCCACTTCTCCTCTCCCAACTAGCAAGTCCGGCTAATGTCCAATCTGCCTCCCCCCTCCACACCTCTCAATTCGGACCCCACCCCACTTCCCCCGCTATTCATTTCCGTCCGTCACCAAGCAACACCCTACCCACACATCCCTTTCCTCTCTCGAAACCCAATCACGCTCAAATTCAAAACCCTCTCTCCCGTCCTCTCTCTCTCTCCAGCCTACAACCTCCACTTCTCCATCCCAATTCACCCCTGCGTATCAATGTTACAGACCTCGTCTCCTCACAGCCTGCACCGCCGAAACGGCTTTCAGAATAAAGAACACGAAAACCCTGACGATTATTTTCCAAAGTAACAGGAAAATTGCAAGAAACTTCAAATAAAGTAAAGTCCTCGCCTGCCAAACAAGAGGTCGCGGGTTCGAGTTCCGCCTGGGTAGATTGCCTCTATCCAAGACATGGTTGTTTATGCACATGAAAATGTTAAATCTGTTGAAAACCCCGAAAGTAATGTACAAGGCCAATATGTGCTACTTTTGGTCATAAAGGATTATATGAAAATCTATATATATGAAGAATGATGTCTGTTTGTCTGTCCGCAATAAATTTCCATACGGCTGCACGGATTGCGACCAAAGTTGGCACAGAAGTGCATCTCATGCTATCAAACATCTTAGTGGTACTTTTGTTGCTTCCAACGCGTCCTTTGCGTGGTTTTATCATTATTGTTTGTTACGTAACGTCATTCCACTTCTACGGCTGGACATCCTGACGGATAGGCACACCTCACGGCGCGCTCGAAGAAAATGGAAAAAAAACATAAAAATCCTGTCACGTGAACATGAATTCCATTCTCCAAGTTTTCCACTGCTCTGCGTACTATCCTTCCCAAGAAACACCGGGCGGCCAACTAGTAATAAATAAATACCGTATTTCCCGCCCAATAAGGCGCGCTTATTTAAGTTCACAAATGTGCCTAAATATCGGCTAGCGTCTCATGGACAAAGGGTATAACTTGGTACTCCACCAACGCAAGCTACTTCGCCAAAAATATTATTTTCCTAATCTATTATCGATAATAACTCTATTTTAGCCAGTGCAAAGCAAAAGGGTTATACTATATTTGTGATGGTAATTCCTTTAATTTATTACAAATAAATCTTAAAGTGCGTCTCCTGTGCCTCTTACTAGCAGAAATATTTTTAATGGTGTACAATGTGCATCTACAAAGATGGAAATAATTATGATAATAATAAACCCTACACAGCACAGTAAGGAGAAAGAGGAACTACATATCGGTAGAACGTACTGAAAAAAATACTCATGAAAACTGCCAGGAAAATTGATGCACGAATAATGAATCGAGAATAGAAGAATTTGATTCGTTTTCCGACAACTTTAAAGGTCGATGGACTCTCATCGGAAAATTATAATTAGAGTGGCAAAGTAGGAGCAGAAGAAGACGTTATTCATTCACGACTTAAAGACGTAGAGCTCAGTCGTGAATTATCAAAGCATGGAGTATCCGAGAGACAGTTTATGCATCGCAGGGAAATGATAGCTATGGGAGCGACAGCAAAAGGAATTCCTTAATTATTGCTCGAAGCAAGGAGAGATACACTGTACAAACAACTCAGCCACACCTTAGGGGATCAAATCCCAAGAAAATTGCGCAATGGAGTCAGTAGTTAGGGTAGCTGAACAATTAAATGTGAAGAGCACGATACAGGTTAATGAGCATTTTTTTTAACCCCACGGCTTAATTGGGCGACTATCGAAAAAAAGCGAGTGATAAGGTGAAAAAAATCGATTGATCGACGTAAAACACATGAGTGCCCTTTTCTCAGTTAAATAAAAATTTTTTAACGATCCAAAAATCCAGTTTTCCGAGACGATATCGTCAATTAGGGAAGTAAATAAGCACAATAAACTAACGGCGCAAATGAAAGCATTGCGAAAGGCGAACGGCACGAGAAGCCGTCAGTCTCTCCTCGCTTAATTAACCTGCTGTCCTCGAAGTCGCTCGTGTGGGTAGGTCCAGACAGTCAACCCGGCAATTGGGGTCAAAAAGACAATAAAAAAACCGTCCACGTCCAGGCAGATAAGCGTTCAATTCTGACGGTTTTCAGAATTATACCCGAGTCTGATGCTTAGCATACAATTAGATAGACACAGACAACGGCGGATTCAGGATTTCTTCCCGGGAGGGGAGGGGGAGGGGGACAACAAGGGTCTGAAAGGCAAACGGACTTCTCATATTTCTGATTAAAAACAACATACATCAATTACTGTACGAAATATACGCTTTATTCTAGTATAAAATTTACTAATATGAGAATATTAATAACTTATATACATTATGTATAGATAAATATATACATATACGATACATAACGACAGTTTTGGAGCCCATTTCCCATTTTGGGCGATGATTTTTTCGAGCGCTGACTAACGAATGATAGAGGCTACGAAATAAACAAAAAAAGAAACGCAATGATAACGAGAAACGAGAACGTATTTAAAATATTGTCAATTTATTAGCGTTTGGGGTGGGGGGCACGTGCCCCCATGCCTCTGTATCCGCCTACGTTAACAGAGGTAGGAAGCCCACACCACCGGACCCAAAAACTAGACCTCGCCGAGACACAAAGTCTGCCGATAAAAAGATCGTGAATCTCTCACAATATAATCAGCACTAGGATTTGTACTCGATGTAAATAATTTTCTTTTTGCTTCTTTATTCTTGGGAATGAGGTTTAGAAAGTTTTCCTACTGCTACAGGAGCTGGCTGCCTTATACTAACGCATAAACCTCTTTGTTAGAGTATAATATACCTAATTTATAAAATGAAATGCAAAAAAACTTTATAATTCCACATAACTGTATAATACTGTGGATACGACCTAGGTTTCAACATGGACGTAATCACCAGATGATGACGAGCCACGTCAAAACCTCTGTAGTACAGTATTGAATTTAAGTTGAATTATTGAATTTTTTGCTTTTCATTACTTTAAGTCGATTCCATGAAGCCACTCCCGAAACAACGAATCATAAAATGATTTAGGTTTAATACGTTAACAATTCTCAATGATTACCGGTAAAAGTTTAAAGAAAAGGCTGGGGAATAGGCCTGATCTGGAGCGTAGCTCTTTACGGTGCGGAAACGTGGACACTAAGGGAGGAAGACGAGAAAAGATTGGAGGCGTTCGAGATGCGAGTATGGAGAAGATGGAGAGAACAGAGAGGAGGAGGAACCTATTCGTTTTGAAGGTAATGTAATTTAGGTTTAATACTATTAAAAATTCTCCATGAATAATGGTCAAAGTTTAAATTTAAGGGTAGTGTAAATCCTGATCTCGAGCGTAGCTCTTTACGGTGCGGAAACCTGGACGCTTATGAAGGAGGACGAGAAGAGACAAGAAGCATTCGAAACGCGGATCTGGATGAGAATGAGGAAGGCGGAGAGGAACGATGAAGTGCTGGTCTATGATGATGGTGATAATTGTTACACATAGTAAAGCCTTAAGTAAATAAGGATGCTTTTCTCAGTTTCAATCCAACTATATTATGCTGGGTCCACCAACTGAATATCAGTAGTAAAGGAATACTTCAATGCCTTGAGTACAAAGTCGACGAAATTATATGCACTTTTCTCCGAATCTGTCAAACGATAAAAATTTTACGTACCCCTTCAACTACTATCGATAAAATAAATTACTTTTTCTCAGCATTTCGTGGCGATGCAAGCATCAAAAGCATTAATTCAACTCCGCCAGCCAAGGTAAAAAGATTGAACAATAAAAACAAAATTTTCACATCACAATATAAACACCAACACATAAAAAATAAATTAAATCCCTAGAATTAATTTCCAAATTTCGCACACAAGAGTTCAAAAATCGATTCCACAAGTCAAACAAAAGAGAGTAAATAAACCCGACATATTACAAATTAAATGTTTCGGCTTAGCAGATTGATTTTCAACTAAATACTTGCCGAAAATCCGAGATGAGTATTAAACGAGGCAAGAGATTTCTCATTCATCCATGTTTTAATCATGATCACAAAATCATCTCACTTTCATTAATTGCAAGTCAAAAATATCAGCAATTAGCCATTCTCACTGACTATTTCCACCCTATTCTCCACAGCCATAAGCAATCAATATTGACAGTCTTCAAATTCGAAGGTTATCTTTACCCCTATTCTACAAACAAGTGAAGTTTCAGTACTCTGGTGTAAGGTTTCCAATTCCTCTTATTGCATCTACTAAAAAAGATACCAAAATAACGCTTTCTTATTTTTTTAATTACTTTTCAATGAACCAAAACATTAATTGCAATATCAGTCTAATATTTTCAAATTACCATCGTGATAGATGCTTAAACGTTAAATTTAACAGAAAATTTTAAATAAATTTTTAGTGAAACGTATTATAAAAATATGGCTGCCTATTCGGTTAACTTACACAATATTTCAGTTTTTAAGTACCTATTCGTAAATACACTCTCTCCATTTTTTTAATGCAATGACGTAAAAATGTACGTTCAGGTAACGTCATACTGCATTGATACAGGTGGAAGACATTTTGATCATGAGATGGCGCGGTAAAGTCCTCGCCTGCCAGGCGGGAGGTTGCGGGCTCGAGTTAAGTCTGGGTAGGTTGCACCTAGCTAGGGCGTAGTTATTTGAGCACGTATAATTGTTACATTTGTTAAAAACCCGGATTTGTAAGGCCAAAATGTGCTTCTTTCGATGTTATGGAAATAAATACACAAATAAATATAAATTTGGCTTAGTTAACAAAATAAATTCATCACAGGTCATCCTCTCAAGTAGATGGGAAGGTGCATGGCGGTAAATAAGGGATTTTCATCGGTCTTCCTTTGGAATTCAATTTAGGAGTCGTTGTCCCTTCTATCCCATGCGGAGTACTTACTTGCGTGAAAAACAATGGCCTTGATTATTTTCTCTGTCCACGAAACCATAAAAAAACCGTTTCCTCGGCCAAGTATAAACATGCGTACGTAATCCTTCCGGCATAGCGGGTCGAAGCCACGGCATTTTCAACAAACGTGCAGGTGGATGGCTCAAAAGAGACGAGAGACTTGGAAGCAGTGATGCCCGCTGGGTGTGGGAAGGAATATGGCGGCCAGAGGGCGAAGCCTCCATAGGACGCCGTCGCCCGACGCGGCGCAATTGTTTCCTGGTTCGCGCATTAATTAGCGAGAGTTAAATAATGAGGGAAAGGCGATGGGTGGTCTTGAAGCCTTCCAAGCGCAAAAGCACGCTCTTGAGGGGCTAGTTAACAATCACTTTCTAAAGATACGGCTAAGAAGGGGAGGAAACTCAAAAAGATTCCGTATCCCATCGCATAAAATAAAGCCTCAAAGAGAAATGTAGAACATAGAGCAACCCCTTGAGGTAACTATGGAAAACAAGACGCTACCTTTGGCTTAGAAAAACAGACAAGTAAAATTTAAGTCGTATTAACACCGAAATAAACGAGTGGCCTTCAGAAGAGGCCCATACTGATTAACCCGTTAACGCCTAGCGGTACCAAATGGTATCAGCTGGTAGTGCAGTGCTAAACGTAACTGTTTTGTCATTTATCGTAATTTATTAGGGGTTTTGAGAAGTTTAAATTAATAAAAATATTTTCAATAACATTTTCCCGAAAATGTTGCAATTTTAAAGCTGTAATTAAAGCATTTATAGCCGTTTGAAAATTGGGAATTATCAACTAGCCCAAAAAAAAACGGAATTTTTGGAGCAAGCATTTCGATTTCCTTTGCTTGCGCCTCATGTACTGTTAATACAAAAGTCTTATTATGTAATTATAAACGTTATAACATGTATATCTCAGATAAAGTATACTTTTTTATGTGAGCCTAAAATTTGGGATGTTATGATGCAAAACAATTTGGTGGTACCATATGGTACCACTAGGCGTTACTATTAGTGATAAAAGAATAAATTTTGCATCTAATGACTCAGAATTTCATTGACATTTAGATACACGATTACCACAAAAATCGAACAAACTTTTTAATCCAGGCGTTACCGCGTTAAGACGTTTACGTCATGAAGGAGGGAAATGAAAAGAAGTGCGGAGAGAAACTCGGTGTCCAGCTTCGGGCCGATCATAATAAAACACGCGATGTGGTCAACTCTTTGGCGCCCCATACAGAGGAAGTGAATACCATTCACCTGCATGGGATTCAACCAGGGATCGGCCCAGCACGAATAAATTCCGCCTTTGAGTCGGAATGTGATCCCGACAGATGGAATTGATGCCAAAACCGTCAAAGCAAATGCCTAAACATTAAAAGTACGAGAGCTCATATATAAAAGTACCAGAGTCAATATTTTTACGGTTCTCACTTTCACTACCTCTTTGTGTTACAATAATATCATTTTATACGGAATTATAAGTGAAACAAGTTCACCACAAACACGATGTTATCGATTTTTATCAAATGAGTAAATGAGATTGAATTTCTTGGCAGTAAATTTCTTTCTGACTCATTTATCATGAATACAACTGGGAGTGAATACTAATCTAAGTTTAAAGAACTAAATTTTTTTCACGTATTTCTACCGTCAAAGTTTCATTTTCCGGCCGAAGATTTTCAAGCCGTTATAGTTTCACAAAAACAAATTTTAACCAATCACAGAAGGAGTAATATTACAACGGCTTTTGGATTTTAACAGACCGATAACGTGATGACTAGCATTAAGAATGCACATATTAATTACCCATATTTTTAGTAGTGTTGGTATTAAGGTGCTACCAGATAATTATGAGTCACAGGAAAAATTGTTAACTGTGTGACTCCACCGCTGCGTTTTTTACCTGATCATGAATTGCAACGTAAAAATAGGGTTGTAAAATCGTATTTTTGCGTATTAAAATAGTTATCGCTTTTCTATGAAAAATGTCAATAATAATTCCACTTCTTAAGAATAAATCCGGGTTTTTCAATTTCCGTGGAAAATATGATGCTCATTATTACAAATGTATTCTTGAAGTTGCCTTGCATTTGAATGGAAAAGACAAAGTATAGGATACAGAATCAACGACCTTCGTGTGTCAATATACTTTTAAGGAAAATATTACACATATTTGGATTCCTACCATTACGTGATACCGAGGCTACATCCTACGTACGCATATGTACCTACGCATTCCAACGTATGCCAATTAAGGAAAATATGACACATCTTTGGATTCCTACCATAATTTAATTCCGCCGTCAAAAGGTTGAGGGTTAATGATTTCAACGAGCTCCAATGGCTCAACGAGGCGACGAAACACGTCATAGCCCTCTCACTTGGCGCAATTAAGCTCCGAGAGAGCTTGTATCCCGAACGCAACGACCGCAATGCTGCTAAGCCATGAAAAAAAATTGACCCCCTCTCATCGCGGTATCGGCGATAACTACGAACGTCTCAACCGAAGGGGAGACCTCTAACTGGGGAGACGACCGTACGGAGGAAACTCTCCCGTCGAATGAGGTCGCAGGTTCGGGTCTCGAAAGAGCGCAGTCGGTGTTGGGGCCGAGGTCTGTGGCTTGGTCAAGGGGCTGCATAGATGAGGCCCAATAGGGTGGTTTCCTATTCTTTTTTATTACCTAAATCGAAAGATTATTACTCCTGGAGTACGTCTTTCACGCTTTTAGATTTTTAAATGACGATATCTTTTTTTCGCGATTAAATGAAAAGTGAAAATTTTCAATCGCGCGAAAACGCGACGGCTAAGTATGAATGCCGGGAAAACTCCGTGTGACGTCATTCTGGCTCCCGCTGTTGCCATGTGAGGTGACCTTGGGGCGAGAGTATGTGCTTCGCTGCGATGCAGGCTACTAGCAGGTAGCAGAGTGCCCTGCTAGCTGGTAGCGCTTGGCTTAAATAAGGATTATTAATACCTTATCAAACGCAGAAAACTTTCCGACCTTAGCCAGTTTTAATAGGTGATTATTAAGACATGTTTCCGTGAGCTCTGTGCCTCATGCATACATTGGTAATCTCAGACGATGTAAAACTCCTATCTACTCGTATAGAAACTAGGTCCCTCTGACGTCACGTGGAGTGGCATCGCATTGGCGCCAATCTGGCCTTTTTCAAATGAGGATAAAATTGACCATTGCCATTCGTCTAAACCGGTATTTCTAGAGCCAAATAATTTGCATATTATGAATACACTAATGGTGGGTAACGAATCGCAATCAATGCCTTTCGTTTCTTTGATGAAGGAAACTACCCTATTCCATTCTAAAGTAGGCTGATTTATGTTGCCACTTCGGTCCATTCTAATGAGCTTTCAAAAATGTCCGCGGAGCAGGGATGAGTGCTATGCGATCCACTAAATCCAAATATTTTGCAGGAATGTATTTTCGAATTTCGAGAATACTTAGTAACCAAAAGCTGATGTCAACTATGAAAACCCAAATGTCAGCACTGTGGTGAGCAGGTAAATTTGTGCGCAGTCACGCAAATTTATATACGAAATATAAGGAAATGAAGAAATCATTTGATATGAAGAAATCATTTAGCTTAGCCGGGATTCGAACCCGAATCTCCCGATTGCCGTTCAGGTATGCTAGCGTCGATTCCCGGTTAAGCCAAATGATTTTTAGTGGCGAATTTTATTCTTGGAGTACGTATTATTGCGGGAAATGGAAAAAGTAAGCAAATAAAATAGGTACTGCTCAAGTATGACATTGTAAAAAAAGTGTATACGAGAATGTTTTATTTAAATCAAGGGTAATGGTGAAATGTCTTAATTAAAAAATATCAAGAACTACCACAATTACCTGCCGCAAAATATACTTGATACGAACCGCAATATAATGGAATAACAATTTCCTATCGAAATAAGCTTCACGAAAAAAACGCTATCATAGGAGTCGCAATCAGGCGCATAAGACATATCACGCGATGTCGGAATGTGCCATTTCAACCTTGGTTGCGATCTCAGAAGAAGACATTTTGCCGTTGTACATATCTTATCATAGATATTTATGTGCCTATCGAAATATATACGCAGGTAGCTCATCTGCCAATCGCCAGTGTGCGGAAATGAGGGAAAAACACAGATTAAGAAGATACGTATGAGTATTTGGCTGAATTTTAGTCGAATTATCAATATCAATGTTATAAAGAGATACAGTGGCGGCCATCTACAAACAGATTTTTCAATACTCAATGATAGTAACCATGAAATTGTAGTAAGGTGAACGTATTCGCTTCTTTTACCTATATTTAACGTGCTATTATGCACCTGAAATCAGTATTTTCATGCAGAAAGACATTTACATTCTATTGAAACTATATAACTACATGGCTAATTTTTAAACGTTTAACGATGAAGGACAAGTTTATGGAATACATATAACCAAAATGATATTATTAGATTGAGATAGCAGGCTATACTTCAACACACGAAAGAATAAATGTTAAATCCTAAGTTATGGGCTCTTAGTGACATCCACGCATGCATTAAATGAAAAAAGAAGGATTTAAAGCAAACCAAAACATGTCTTTTGTATAATTTTATGCTTCGCTGATTAAAAGCCATATCGAAGCAGAGTCTTCGAGGGTCTAGAATATCTAGAATCCCAGACTATATAATGAATTAGACACTTCTAACTGAATCCCAACTGATATATCGCGGAATAATTGTGCAGCCAGAATAAATAACATCAATAACAAGTAAAGAGAGATGTGAAAGAGAAGAAATACGTAGGTGTGAAAAGATTAGCTGATAGGAGAACTGAGTGGAGAGCTGCGTCAAACCATTCCTAGGATTGTTGACCAGTGATGATGATGATGATGAATATTAGATACAAGGGCAAAGGAAATAATGTTTACCTTAATCAGTCCAAATAATAGCTACATACTTCTTAGTAGTATTTCTAATTCACAGTCCATGGATTTAGAGACGAAGGGATTCACCAACACTCACCTGTAATAAAAGAAATATTTTATCAAAAATACATCCAGTGGATACAACGACAAAAAATCAAAAATTACCGTAAATGGCTAACCGGCAGATGAACCCTAGACAATTTCCAAACAACATTCCTTCTGAAGTTCTAAAAGTGCTATTTTAAATCCTAAACAAAGCATGAAATCACGGCACTAAAAGTATTTTCATTCAAATTACAAAATTCCAATATAGAAAGACACAGTTCAATGCAACTTCTCTTTCGATGGTATTTTCATAACACTTGAGCGGAGGAATTCTGAACGCACTGGAATTAACGTCAACAACATTGCACACAACTCAGCTAAAACTCAACTAACATTGTGCAAATTAAATGCATAACGTGAATAAGTTTCCGCCCTAAATTTTGGAATAAAGGAGAAATATTCAGTCCTTTGATGGCAATAATAATTGTCTACGCGCTAAATGATGGAATCTTCAGTCCTTTGATGTGCTTTGACAAGCCACGATGGGAAAACATTGATGACGGAATTCTGTAAACTCGAAAACTCATAAAAGCTAAGGATCTAATAACTTATCATGCATTTTGCGGCTCAAAATTAGATGCACACACGATAAATAAGTGCAGTTATGGAGTAAAAAAATATATTTTCAGTTCCCTACCTTCCAAAACACACACGAGGGGAAGCAAAACGCGAATGAATTATTATTAGAAGGGCAATAACTGTTAGAGAAGAGCGCGCACGGAGGACATCACAAAGACCCAAGTCTCGAGGTCGGGAAGGGGTTGGAGATATTACGACGGTCGAGTGTGTGGGAAAATAGCCAGTTGCCGCCATGCTGTTACCCCCCACCCCTCCACTCTCCCTCCCCTCCATCTCCCCCTTCCCCCAGTCACTTCCCCTCCTCACTTCACTCCCCAAACCTAACCGCCACCGGCTCTACCCCCCACCTACTCCCGAGCTCATCGTGGATATATCCAGACACTGAGGTAAACTTCGCGTGCCTGAAGGAGTAAACGGGGCGTCGACAATATCGAGATATCGAATCGGAGACATCTCGCGAGGACTCGAAAATAAATATTCATGCGAAAAAACCATCGCGTAACAACAACACACCAAGAGTCCAAAACAGTTAAAAAAATTTGACGAAAGAGAATCACTTTAGTCGCGTGAAAAGATATTAGTAATCGCGTAATCGCTCGGTTTCAAGGATTGACAAGGCATCAGCTAAGAAAAAAGGCACTAAAATATTACGGAATGAGTCAGACGAAAATTAATACGAATATTATATGACGAATAGTTCGCTGCATCGGTAACCAGCGGCGGATCCAGGATTTGGGGGGGTGGGGGCACAAGGGTCTGATAGGTCTTCTCATGTTTGAGATTAAAAACAAAATATAACTATTACTGTGTAAAATATTCTTATTTTGACATGAAAGTTATTAATATTAAATTAAATGATTGAGGCTTCGTAATACACAAAATAAAACGAGCGTGAAGATGACCGTATTACATATCTTGTCTATTTTTTAAGCGTCTTGAGGGGGGGGGACGTTCTCCCGTGCCCACCCCCTGAATCCACCTATGTCGATAACATCGAGTTATTAAATGAAAGACATCTTGCAATGATTCAAAAATACACGTATAAGAAACATTTACCTAACGAAAACAAAAAGAAGGGCTCAATAATAACAAGAATATGAAAAAAATACGTATCCATAAGAAATGGTATTTGCGGCCACAAGGTCGCAATCACGGACGAGAATCCAGACTAGAAAAAAAGCAACTCTCACCATGACGGAATGAGTCGTAAGAAAATTTTGGTGAACTGCTGAGGATGATGACACAATCGTGCACTCGGAATAAATATAAATCGTGCCCTATCCTTACTCTGAGATCGTGCCAACACTTCTGAGATATCAAATCGAAGGTATTCGCAGGGACCCAAAAATGTACGCAAGAAAAACAATACGACAGCACAAGGTAGGAGTCAATATTATTAAACATGTGACGAAGTAATAGATAAGAAACATTGGTGGAGACAATCAGGGGCGCAGCTAGAAATTAAGGCTAGGAGGAGTTTTGCGGCACAACTAATGCATGAGGGTCTGGGGGGTATGGCATACCCGCCAGGGTAAGCGGGAGGTGCGAATACCCTCCTCCATAAAGTTTTTTTTTATTTAAATTTTTACGGGTGTGTGAATAGTTTGATGTCTTGTTTGTGCGTCATACGTTCCCCTAATATTAGTAACTAAATTTGTCACATTATAATATTTTTACAGAAACAATTTCTCTAGGGGGGGGGGGGAGCTCTATCCCCCAAAACTCTCCCCTTCGCTATGCCGCTGGTGATAATATTTAATTGCTTAGCCCCAATCAGGTATTACTGCGGGTATTCCGAACTTACTTATGCAAGGATATTGCTCAAAAAGGTTTAAATATGCATATTGGTCAAGAATGCCACGGAAAAATCATTAGATAGAAAATTTTGACAATATAAAACTACATTCTCAAGGAATTTCATTAAGTGAACAAGATATATTTGGTACGTACGAAAACATTTGAGTGAGAAAAAGAAGTAGTAATATAGTGCAATGAGATCTCGGAAAAAATGTATGATGTTCAATTCCATACAATTATTACTCACTAAATAACTAAATAAACTAATAATCGCACGATGACGCAATCCTCACAACTCAACAAGCTAAAGAATTTTCCGAATAGGTTACCATAACTGTATCTCAAGAAAGATAGCCGGGTTAATAAATTCATTAATATCCCATAAGAAGGAAAATAAGGCGAAAAAGTGTAACCATCGCTTTGAGAGAAAATTACCGGCCGTCGAAAACAACATATAACCCAAAGCTTCAATACTAAATCTTCCCATTATTTGAGATTATGATTCGTGACGGCGTGCAATTTCACGAAAAATCCAGAAAAATACATGGAAGGTATTGTAATTATCAAGATAAGACCCAGGAGTGACCCGGAATCCTGTCATTAACCCAGGGATAAGTAACGAACGGTAGTGCATTCAACCAACCCTCTTTCGAAATTAAGACATTTGAAAACCATTATAAGATAAGGACGTTCATCTCCGGTAACTCATTATCACCAGCTTCGGTTCACTCAATCCTCTTGCAGTATAATTATCTGAATAACGATAAAAAAGCAATTTATAATATTGCTCCTCCAAAGACTGTAATCATCGCTACCCCGGAACTATCACTAATCACAAACTAGATTGTTCCTCCTAACGGATAAAATTATCCCTCTGGTACAGACACCTATAACCACATGCGAACCATATAAAAATACTGATAATACAAATGATAATGCATAAATAAGGTTATACGTTTAAACGTACACTCGAGCGTTAATAAGGACTTCAGGTCATTTTCACAATCTTTAAAGTTGGCATGAACAGGTAAGAAACTGTAAAGTGATTGACAATGTTGAGTTTTCTTTGTAAAACAAGTGTTTGACAGATTTTTCTAACCAATACTAATTATGCGAAAAATCCACAGAGAAAAAAATCATTCGCCTTGACCGGGATTCGAACCCGGATCCCTCGATTTCCGGCCGAGTGCTTTAGCCAGTTAAGCTACCGAGGCGTCATTTTTCCCTGTGGAAATTTGACGCCTCGGTAGAATGACGCCTCGGTAGAATGACGCCTCGGTAGCTTAACTGGCTAAAGCACTCGGCCGGAAATCGAGGGATCCGGGTTCGAATCCCGGTCAAGGCGAATGATTTTTTCTCTGTGGATTTTTCGCACAATTGTGCATTGCGGGTGACTCCCGTAAAAGTTATCACCGTGGCTAGTCCCGGTATACTTAAATTCGTCAATACTAATTAGTTTTATTCACATCTAGTTCACTAAAAATAAAACTATTTTTGTAAGCTGTACAAAATTGACGATAAAACAACTTGTATGCACACTTTTCAATAAAAATCACTGAAACCGTTATTTTCATGTATCAGATTACGGTAATGATCCACGAAGTCACTAAGATTGCCATTAAAATCAAATAGAAGACAAAGAAAATGCATCAGAAGAAAACCGTTTGATAAGACAACTGAAAGAAGTTGAAATCAGCTGTTTTAAAATTAATAAAGGTATATTAGGTTCGTGGATAATATAATTTTATACTTGATAATCAACATGATATTTCACTTCAGACCCTATTTATCACATGCTTTATCATTCAATTCACAAATTACATTAAAATTTCAGGCGAATAAGAAATGCCCTTTTGAACACCAACAACTCGAAACGTCACATGATTTATCCTCCCTTTAACTCACCCAGACTCATCCACCAACAAATTATGTTTATCCCATCAATCAGACTGGCATTCAATACGAAAATGTTTAACGGACTTGAGGCTTCCGCAATATGAAGGCAAATCTTCCACGGACGAAATATTCAACGCTAGGCTGCAGTAAAACGATTAAGGGAGCAAGGGCAAAAGCAGGTCCATCGGAAGGAAGATATGGAGCTGTGAAATTCGAAAGGGTAGGAACGAAGGAGAGAAAATGGTGGGGAAAACCCACGGGAGTGTCACTGACAAGGGAATTGCATAGAGGAGGTATCGGTTCGTACCTTAGAAGTTGGATTTTTGTAGCCTTTCGAGGCGCATTTGAATCAGCTTTCAAAAATGTCCGCAGCGCTTCGGTAATTCCAGAGTGATCCATTTATTTGTTTGCTTTTTCATTTGCCTTGCCGTGGCACCTATTTTAAATTTGCTAGCTTTTTTTCCATTTACCGCAATAATACTTAAACTGGTACTTTCATTGTTGTAATATGTCTCTATTTACTTCGCAGCCACCTATTGTTCTTGTGTTTATTTACCAAGCAGACTGTTTAGGGGTGGCATCATTCCGTGCCGTAGAAGCTTGATGAATGTTGCCACAAATGGAACATTTGAAAAATATCCGGTTAAAAAAAATGTTAATTTCGTCTGAAGCAAAGGCCCTTTGAGTAGATCTGTGTCCGCCGACACCGGCATATCGTCCAAGGAGCTAAACTGAGAGCACCCTAAATTGTATCACAAACCTCCTATTAATTACTAAATTTACTATACTTCCCTATGTTCCTCCCATTACTTACTATTTGCTGCATTAGATATATATTAACAACTCTTCTTATGGATATTCGTGGATCAAACGAAGGAACCTTTCAGACCTTAGGCAGTTTTAATAGGTGATTATTAAGACATGCTTCCCTGAGCTTTGTGCCTCATGCATGCATTGGTAATCTCAGACGATGTAAAACTCCTATCTACTCGTATAGAAACTAGGTTCCTGTGACGTCACGTGGAGTGGCATCGCGTGGGCGCCAATCTGGCCTTTTTCAAATGTGGTAAAAATTGACCATTAACATTCGTCGAAACTGGCATTTCTGAAACCAAATGATTTGTACACTATGAATACACTAGCGGTGGGTAACAAATCGCAAACCAATGCCTTTCGTTTTTTTTTTTTTTTGATGAAGGAAACTACCCTATCGAAGACTGTAACTAGTGATAGTTTCATCCAAGACTTTAGGACAAACAAAAGAGGAAAGTATCTCGAAGCAATCCCTGCCGGCAATCACGTGGTAACGGAAGAGGGGAAGAGAAAAGAAAGACGAAAACAGGGGGGAGACGAACAGAAGGACAAAGAGAAAGGACGAAGGAAGAGAAGGAGAGAGAGAGAGAGAGAAAGGGAGTAGGGCTCTCACAACGCAGTGGAATGGGGACGAGAAGGCTATGTGGAGGGGGTGGAAGTTTATTGCCAATAAATTTGTGTACCGCCTTCCTTCAACCACCCTCCTCCTTCCGTCCCACCTCCTCTACCCCACAAACACAAAGCCATCTCCCCTTGCCTTTTCAAAACCACCCCTCCCGCCCCCTGCCCCTCTCGGGTCACCGCCAGCAGCCCCCGGCCCTCCCCCGCCCCCACACTTTCAAAAGCCCACAGGCCTCCTCCTCTCCAAATGCCTCGATCGCCGTTCTACGTAAGGGCTTCAGATCGCTTCGATAATTCGATTAATCGAATCCATAGTCGATGCATTCGACAATCGACGATCTTCGATAACCATAATACATAACTAGAGATGCGTGAAAATCGCAAATGCGATATAGATGCGATGTGCGCAAATAAATGCTATGATGACTAGACTTTTATGATATTTTTACGCAAATTTGCCTTTCCGACGGCAAAATTCGTACATTTTGTGCCGAGCGCAGTTTAAATGCTCCGCCGACACTCACCGCTTAAAGCATGTGAGCAACTGGACAGCTGCTAGTAGGCTGGGACTCTACGTGGCCGCGAACTACAAGTGGGCGCTGGCAAGCTAGAACTCCGCCACTACATGTCTTATTCCTTAATTCATTATTGTTCTACAACATAATTATTTAAAATATTCTGTATTTTCCCATGTAACTCTGTTTCACTACATTCTATCGTCATCTACCTCATTATGAAAATAAAAAATAGACGCTACAAAATGCGATAAACTGTTTTTGATAGTGCAATAAAATAACAATGAAAGTGCGATTTTTACGTATCTCTATACACAACCTCTAAATCCCCTGAGCTGTTTTACAGAGCTTCAGTATATTAATTAGAGCGAATTGCCACACCTTGAATTTATCGAATTCCGATATTTCACATAACTGGAATTTTCATTTTCGATTAATCAAATTTCCGATAAATCGAAATCCAGCACTTCTGATCAATCGATTTTCCAGATTCATCTTGTTTTTTTCTATCATCGAGAACGTGACTCTCACTATTGACGAACAAAATGTATCTCAACTACTCCATTAATGTCCAATCGAATGTAGAGAGAAAATCGATTAAACGAAGCAGCTACCGACTGTTTCAACTATCGCTGATGCGATGGCAAATCATATGATAAATATACAATGGCTATCGAAAATACTTCACCAATTATCGATCGATATTCCACGACAAATCGAAGGTCTATGCTCGTTCTATCTTCGTCAACCTATTTCATTCCGAAGGACAACTGATTGTTCGTAGTAGTTAAGTCTATTATTTACGTAATTTGTTTAAAATACCTATTCAAAGTCAATGGCTACCTTCAACCTATGATTGAGATGGAAGTATATCTATCAAGTTATGCTTTAAAACGTCGAATGATTGGAATTTTAATCGTCCTGTACCTCAATCCTCTCACAGTATAATTATCTGAATACCGATAAAAAAAGCAATTTATAATATTCTGGTTGGCATGTGGCAATGTGTCTGAAATATAAAAATATTAACAATAAAAATAATAATGCATATATAAGGTCAAAAGTTTAAACGTACATATAATCGTCCTAAAAATTCGATGATATGTTCGCCGAGTACAATTATTGCGGACTCTGTAAGATCAGAGGATTGTAATAGATTAACAGTTTTCCCGTCGCTCTTCAAGATATTAGGGTGTCAGCATTCCTTCATTTCGCAAAATGCATGCATCGGAATGCAATGCTGGTATGCTAAAATGGCCTAAGTCTACTGCATGCCTTAATCCCAGTCTTCTCTATCGACACAATTCTCGCATTCTTACCTTCACCATGCCAACCAATGACGTTGCTGAGACACCAACAAGTCAAAATAACAATTCTAAGGCAACCCCTTCCCTCTACAAAGCCTCCGCATGCGATGGGCAAACTCTTCTCCCTCATATCCGCCCATCTCCTCCTATTTCTGTCGTATATTATCCTCGTGATTCCAAATATGTCCCCAGCTCCTGCCTCCACCTCCTCTGCGGTGCATCGTTCCGTGCCTCTCTCGGCCAAGCCCACCCCAACGGCCGTAACGCTGTACCAACCGCCACCCACAGTGAGAAAGAAGGATAGCGAAGTCAAGAGCATACCCTTCCCCTAAACGCCCTACCCGTAAGTACCACAGCCCTACTTGTACGAGCCTTACGCCCTCCCTTATCTCCCGTAAACTCCTACTTCAACCCCGTGTACCTCCACCACCACGAAAGACTCACATATGAGCACAGATACGTTTACCGATAGTCACGATATATAACCATAAAGCACCTTGTATTTGGTTTACAGATTTTCAGTGTTATTATTAGATCGAATATCCACACCTTGATTTAATCGAATTTCATCTCAATCGAATTTCGATATTTCATGCCAATCAAATTTTCATTTTTGATTAATCGAATTTTCCTTTTTGATTAATCGAATTCCAGCGTTTCTAATTATTTGATTTTCATGTTACCACTTGTTCCCATCACCGTGGACGTCCGGCATCGCTTTGCTAAAACTATCGTTGCCGATTGCCACTGATGATGAATTTCAGTTGATTTTAGGGGGGTTTCAGGGGGTCTGGACCCCCCCCCCCCCGAGATATAAAACACAATTACTTACTTACCTTCACAAAATAAAACGAAATTGAAAAATAATGGATTTACAAAAAAATTATTTGAAAATTTAAGGTTTTTCGATAATGAAAAGTGTTAAAATTAGTTTAAAACCCTCTACTCAGTGCTATGTTTTTCCAAAATTTTCCCCTGTGGTTATGGACCCCCCCCCCCCGAACGAAAATACTGGTAACGCCACTGTCAACGACCATCGAAAATACAACTATCGATACATTTACAACTATCGAAAATACAACTATCGATAAATTTAGACGACAACTAGAGAGTAAGAATATCAATTAATCAAACTGTGATAAATATAAGTATAAAATCGCCCATCAAACTAGCGTAGACCCTGAATGAAAGACAGGTTCGAACCCCACCCTTAACCGCCTCCCTTTTCAAGTACCACAACCACCCTATAGTCCCCCACGAAACCTATCCCTTCCACGTTTCCCTTTAAAACTCCCCCTACGGAAACTACCCCCTTCTTCCTCTCCCCGCGTCCCTGCAAGCTCGCATAACAACACAAATGCTTCGGTCCCACCCACACCTCCTCCTCCCTGCTTATTCAACCTCCCCTCTCCAACACATTGTGAGACCCGCTCGATGCCTTCACTGCAACTTCACCCACTCCGACCCACCCCTTACGACCACCCAATTCATACCCTTACTCAGGGCCGGCTTCAGGATTCCGCGACCAAACAACCCCCTTCCAAAATTTTGATTCTATAATGAAAATATTACACGTTTTTCTAAGCCATATTGGTATTTTTTTACGCCGACCATGCATTTTTCACAGTTTCTACGGGTATTCATTTCAAGTTGTAATTATTGACCGTGAAGGAGGACGTATAAAAACGTCGAATCGTAGGCGAAGTACAATAACGTCATAATGTCTAGGGAGACCAACCCCTCGTAACCCAAATAAATCAAATACATTAATAGATGGAAATTAGTAAGCCTAATAATCAAAATATCACAAAGAATTGACTTCCACAGGTACACTTATTGGTCATTCTGATTGTCCTTCGCTGTGGAGAGGAACGCTATTTAAAAGCGTTACGAAGGAGCTAGTAGAGAGTCTGATCTAGAGTACATAGCTTTCGTACCGGAAACGTGTTCGCTAAGGATGGAAGAGGAATACACATTGAACGAAATTTCTGAAAATCTTACCACAGAGCAACATATCATGAGCCATTAGAGACTGAGAAAAACAATAATCGACTGGTGAAAAAAGAGAAGGCAGATAAAGTAATAACCTGAGGGGTTTAAGAGATAAATTAATAATGAAATTACCTGAAGAATGTAACAGAGAGGAAAGATGTAGGTATGCAGGAGTGAATCAGGTGATAGGGTGAGAGTGAACGGTAAGAAAGCAAAGGATCCCTCTAACTGATGATAATCCGCCAACACAATAGCAACACCGTGACTCTTCCATCCCTCAATAGATACATGTTAGAAAACAGAAATTAAGGAATTCTTATTTCGTCTCATTCCTGCGAATCACTCTTCCTCGAAGGCGTTTCCGCCCAAAGCATCACTAATCGACTCATTTCCGACCATAGCCGAGGACAGTGAACCCTTTCGCTATCTCCTGGACCTCAAAGAAGGTGTCTTGAGAAAGAATGATTGACTCAGGATGGCACTTAGGCATCACAAACTTTTTGTATGATATAGATAGTATTTGATTCCTTCAAAATTCATGGAAATCAATTATCCGGGATAATTTGCACAGTAATTTATGCATCCTGTAACCTTAACTCACACCAACCACTCCTAACCGTAAAGTAGTATACCTAAAAATCATTCCATACAGACAAATATTTCCATTCTAGTCCTGAAAATAGTATGCGTAAAATTTGGGCCATATATTCGTACCTAAAATTTCGTCCATTGTGGACTGGTATTCTGACATATTCTGACATTTTGGCGAAATTCCATACACGAGTTAATGGCTCAAATTTCACCAATACGATGTTCTGGACTAGAAATTCAAGATTCGTGTGGAATCATTTTTTGAGATACTACTTTAGGGCTTAGAGCGATGAATACCTAGCGCATTTAACGTAATATTCAACAGCTAGATACAAATCCTGCACTTTTCAGTGTACGCACAAGCCTTTTGTTAATATTTTTCAATGTATTAACATTTACAATTTTCCCTCAGTATATCCTCCGATGTCATTTTCTAAAAATGAAATAAAACAAATGTATCCATACACCCTAGAAGTTTCAAGTAACTGCTTAAATATTAAACGAGAATACCGTCCCGAAAAAAGACAAAAATACGACTTATCGAGTAGGAGTGCTGCGTCCTCTTAATCATATTCACTCCACATGACCATGCTCAGCCCGTGCATAAAAATTTATAGTTACTAATATGGAAATAATTATAATTTTTTGGAACACTCTGTATGATGTTTTCATTTTCTTTTCAACATTGCATAATGGAACTTTTTGTTTGTATTGTCCTGTTGATTTATCGCTCACAACGAATAATTGAGTTGATTTCATGATTCTACGACGTATTTACTCCATGATCTTTGAACAGTATATTGTTTTTGTTCTTAGAGGACATAACTCGTGGAGCAATAAATATCGCTCTAATCCTAAATAAAAATCACTATCTGGCATTCCCTTACCGTTTCACGATATCCTTCACCACAAAATAACACTGCAAAAGGGATCAGCGGAAAGCAGTGAGTACAGAATGCTCAGAGTGGACAACACACAAGTAAGAGCATCTATCGAAGAGCCAACGTGATTAGATCCCTGGGTTCAAACCCGGCCCTGGGGCAAAAATAAAGAGGCGGAATAGAAGGGGGAGGGGAGGAGGCAAAAGCCATTGGCCAAGCTGCCTCCGCTATCGTCACTAACACCATCCAGCTCTTCCCCACCCACTCCCAAACCACCAATGTCTGTCGTTATCTCACCCGCATTGTTACGATCAAGGCCGGGCCGGCGGGCCTAGCCGGCGAACGTGAGCTGATGTGAGGATTTTTTTTCCCGGCCGAAATTGACGCGAAGCCCTTCAATATTAATCTCTCCCTCCGTAAAGGGGGGGGGGGGTTGGCAATTTTAACCCCTTCCTCTTGCACTACCATGACCGCCATGTATGTGAGGGCTGTACCTAATGTGTTGAGCGATTTTCGGCTTTTATGGATTTGTGCATTTAGACTTCATAACTGGTTACCAAAAATTATTTACCTGCTAAGGAAATCGGACGATTCTAACCTCAAGGGAAAAGATGAAAAGTAGACCGACACAAATAAATGTAAAGTTTCTCGTAAATGGCTCACAAATTCCAAAAAAAAGGTCATGCAAAGTAACCACTGCGCAAATTTATTAAAAGATATTCAATTGCACAAGAAGCTATAACCACAACAAACCCTTACCTATAATTTAGTAAAAGCTAAACAATACGGTTGGTAATTTGCATGTCGACAGTCAAAGTTATGATAATATGAATTACAGATACCACTCACAGTGCCAAGGGCAGAGTTGAATTTACAGATTTGTTGATTAGATCAGAAGTTTGGGGTACTGACTACACAACTATAACCTATTCAGTGATATTTGATTAAAATTATGTACCTCTAAATACCCTAAGACAAAAGTAAAAAATAATGCTCAATTATGTCAATGAGACGTAAGGATTCGTAGGCAATTTGAATAAATATTCAGCCACAATTATTAAAATCCGCAACTATCAATTACCCACAAAAGACGGGTATAAAATGCCACCCAGTTTCGGGCGACCGATTCGCGACCATTACGACGAGATGAACGGCAAAGAATTATGGTCAGGTCTGCGAGCAACACAACTCGGGGCAGAGACATCTAAGCGGAGCGATCGTAAATAAAACTCCCTTAAACGTGGTGCCATTAACGGGGCGAAAAATAATGATGCAAAAAGAAGAGCAAGTGATTCGAAAGGCTCTCTCGTTTCTTCTGGTGTCCGTCAAGGCGCCGTGCTATAAAAGTAGCCCTTTAAAATAAATAAAATACGGAGGAAGAGTTGAGGTGGCAATGGGATACGTTGAGGCGGGCAAATCATTCTGCACCTCTTTCAGCATACAACTACGCGTCACTGAGTCACGACGCTTGTGCGACGACGCCGTCCTGAAATTGGCGTCCATTCACAATTTTCAGATATGGATTAGTTACTCCGAAATTTTTCATGGAAGGATAAGCTCAAAACAAGCTTTCCAAAGTCGTGCTTGTTTTTAATAAGTATAAAATGATGGCAATATCCATTTTATATGAATTTCATCCGAAATAGAGCGTTGAAATGCCTAAATTAGAACGAAACGTGGATGAAAATGCTAATAGTAAGCTATGAACTCGACAAAGATCGGCTCAAGTCGTAGTAAACACAACTATTTCTTGTTAAATTATGCAAAAAATAGAAATTGATTTATTTATTTATTTCTTCAGTGGAGTCTAAAAACAGCAAAAGGCATATTAGGGCTTATAAAAAAGTAAAAAATTCACATACAATAAGCAAGAACGTAAACAGCAATGAAAAAAATAGCATTCAACAGCACCATGAAGTAAAAACACAGAATGGTAATATTCATAGATTGGTGCGAGGAGGAGGAGAATACGATGGACGTAGTGCAAGATAGATGATGGATGAAAAAAGGTTCAAAATTTAGAACACATTATGAATAGGTGTTAATGGAAGTAGGAAGTCGTTTACTAGAGAACGTTTAGAGACAGAAAGTCAAGAGTTGAAGCAATGAAATACTTTCCCGACCTCGTCGCGCGCGACTACAATACGATCATATTAGTAATTTCTTTCGTTTTTCGTTAACGCTAAATCCCCGAGAATAGTTTCTGCTATTGACAAAAAATTTATTTTCTCTGAAAATGTAATTATCATTCATCACATGCTACATGTGGAGCATGTTTATCTATGGGAGCGAGGTTTGGACGTTGACAGCAGCAGAGAAGTCAAGAGTGGAAGCATTCGAAATGCGATACTACAGAAGAATGATGAAGATAAAATGGATCGACCGAGTAAGTAACGAGGAAGTGCTCAGAAGAGTGGGAGAAAAGACCTTAATGAGAAGAGAGAATTTAGTTAGCCACATAATGAGCCATGGTGCACAGTGGTGTCATGGTGCCGGAACGCCGTTATCTTTAAAGTGCGATTAAGGAAAGTGCGATTCGGCACTCCTAACTTTGCCATGACGTCACTGATGGTGGACTGAAGAATATAATCATAGAGGAACAAGTGGAAGGGAAGAAGGGCAAGGAACGGGCCCGAATGACTTATATAGAACAGATTATAAAGAATGTAAAAGAGAATAAATATGTAGCTATGAAGAGATGAGCGGATAGGAGAGAGGAATGGAGAGCTGCGTCAAACCAATCTTAGGATTGTTGACAAATTATGATAATGATGTAACCCACAATATAAGGAGCATACTACACTGCGGCGCCATTCCCGCCACGCCACCTCTAACTACCCCGGCGTCGCGCCGACTGACGCCGGGAAAAAACAACACCGAGGCCGACGATTCGCACAACTGATGCACAGGTCTACTGATAACCAATCCAGGCCCAGCTCGCTAGTTCGCCATGTAGACCAGTTGACAAAAGGATCATTGCTTCCACCCCAACCCCCAGAAACACATGAACGCATTAAAAAAAAGGTAACTTCAGATGAGATTTTTTTAGAGCTGAGCGTAATTCATATTGGATTGTCCATGTCACGAACCGGTTCGTACATCCAAATTTTACGACTTCTTCGCCTCGTAACTTCTTTTTTTTTCTCCTCTCCGAGAGAGAAAGACTTGAGAAGTAATACGCGATAAATAAAAACCGTTCACGAAAACCATTTGGGGGGCAATCCTATTCAGCACAAAGACTTAAACACCCACGAATCTTGGCCGGAGGAGATGGGGAAATTTTCAACGTATGAGCGGTCGAAGATTCCGTTCTAAAATTAGGGTTTCATCGACCGGATCTTACGGCGTAGTAGTAGAAGGTTCGAGAAGTCAATTATGGCCTGGACTGGAAGGAAACTTTCGAGTGAAATTAACCACTTCACATACTCCTTTTAAGGCATGTATTAAATCGAAGTTATGTAAAACAAAGGCAGTGAATTCTCAGACAAAGTTAGCCATACCTTACGAACGCCAACATACTAAGGTAGATCAGATCATACAGATAAAATAAGAGAGATAGAGTGTAGAACAGGGGGGATCGGGTTGGTGTGGTGGCTAGAGTGTTGGCTTCCCACCCGGCGGGCTCAGGTTCAAATCCCGGCAGTGGCAGAGAATTTTCAGAGACTACCCGATCCCTGCTCGAGTGTTGTGTGGAGGACATTTAAGCGCAACACTCCGTCCGTCGGATGGGACGTTAAGCCGTGGTCGCCTTTCGTTGAGAGCAGGCTAATGCCGACGCCGGGTTTCTCTCCACCCTTCCTTCCATACCCTTCCCTCATGGCGCAAATGACCTCAGCTGTCGGTCGCCTCCTACAAATACCATACCTGTAGAACAGATAGATTCAGAATTTCGTTTCGACTGTGACGTTAACCGTCGAAACCACGGTCGTGTTTTAATACCAAAATTCGGCGGGAAACAAAGTTTAGCTTATTCATTAAAGAAAAACACTCTTAGAGGTGGCAAACAGGGTATTATGTAAATGTAGAGCGCTGTCTCCAGCCGGGGTGGTTTCCCTAACGCCATAATTAAACGCTCGCGTCAACAGTCATACGCATGCGCAGTACGCGAAGAAGGGGTGGAGTTCGATAACAGAAGACCCTATTTTCAATTAGGCTCATGGAATGAATCTAAACCCCCTAAGCAAACGAAACGTATGCATGGTCGCCGCAATAGGGGTTTCGATTATACGCCCCGCCAAACCTAAGCACTGTGTGCTTCGACATTACCAAAACATAGTCCCATTGACAAATGACGGGGCCATAAAGCCGCCATTGGAACCGTTTCCATTTCAGCTGTCGTGGGCCTTTCCACCACACGCTCCAAACTTGCGGGATCCTATCTGCTGCTTTCAAAGCTTTAAACCTCTCTCTCTCTCTCACTGCAAACCCTTCTACTTCTCATGACGCCATCTCTCTACACGGCGTAAACCAATGGAACCCAAAATTGAACTAAACCCCTTTCTCCCCATCAGCCATCTATGCTAAACACAGATGTACCAACTAAAATTTTCCTATACTCACCCACGGATCTTTCTTCTCGTCCAAGTTGAGTTTACTCATTAAAACCATCAACATTTTCATCAATCTTATGGGCAAACTCGGATGGGAATCTCTGTCAGATGGTAGATTGATAAATTTAAGAGCAGTGTATTTTCTAACGAAGTTAGCCATATATTACGGATGCCAACATACCACAGAAGATCAGATCATATAAATAAAACAGAGAGATAGACTGTAGAACAGACAGATTCAGAATTTCTTTTTTTTCCACAATCAATAAGAGATTATAGCAGCAGCGATAGAACTCATAAATAGATTAGATGGCTTTTAGTATAGCCTACTAACTTATGTTAAACTAAAATTTTCTTAGCCGCTCGCAAACCCGAGAGAAGTTAATTAATCCATGCATATTCATGACTTATAAAAATCTTAAATCACTCTATAATATTTTTTATTTAATGTAGAGGGTTAGAAGCCACTCTAGTATTTAAGACCTAGCTTCCCTACAAACTTGAACCAAATGAATAGAAAAACCGTTACAGTACCTTGTATTAATTTTTAGAGTACCTATAGCGTCATACATTTTGAATAATCAAATAATATGTATACACAGCGGTGGAAATGGGGAAATATTTACAATACAAGAGTGAATATGATAATATAACTTGAAACTTTGTAAGCAAAAGGGAATATTTTTCGCAGCGGTTGGGAAAAGGGTAAAAATGTACCCAACGACGAGTTTGGAGCCGCACGATAAATTCCAACACGAACTGGACAAAGCGACATGAATTACAGACGTTTCCCAACGAACAACCGCACCACAGAAAGGGAGAAAAAAAACGGAACGAGCCTAAAAATCCTTCCCCAGGTTTCGAGGCCAAAAAATTTTCCGCCTTGCCCTATCGCCTCAATACAGCCTCCCGCGCGCGCGTTATTTGTTATGAAAACACAGCATTTTCGTACGGCCACACGTGTAGATAAATGCGGAAACAACACACGGATTCGGGCACGCATGCATGTTTATATATTTGAAGTGTGCCTGGATGTGAGGTCATAGGTGCAATCTTTCCATGGCCACGGCACAAAGCACTCCCTCAGAGACTCCACTGCTGTGGCTAACGCCCACCCCCCTCTCCTCATTCTACTCATCGAATAAATACACAGTGGGAACGGGAATTCGAGAATTTGGTGGGATATTATTTGGGTATTTTCTGGTATGGAATATGGGTAATTGCTGGCGAGGAAATTGGGATAGTATGGAATAGGGTGATTGCTGGTGTGGTATTTCGGTGGTTCCTGGTATGGTACAGTATTCCGGTATATAACGGTAGAGTGTGGTTTGTAGGTAATTTACGCTACAGTATTTGGCTATTTGCTGATAAGGTATGATGTGAGGGTACTTGCTGGTCTGGTATAGTATCTGACTATTTGCTTCTGTGGTATTTGGGTATTAGCTTGTAAGTTATGATGTGAGGGTACTTGTTGGTCTGGTATAGTATTTGACTATTTGCTTATGTGGTATTTGGGTAGTAGCTAGTATGGTATGGTATTTCGGTACTTGCTGGTCTGGTATAGTACTTGGCTATTTACTTCTGTGGTATTTGGGTATTAGCTAGTAAGGTATGGTATTTCGGTACTTGCTGGTCTGGTACAGTATTTGGCTATTTGCTGGTATTGTTTGGTATTTGGATATTAGCTGATATGGTTTTCGGAGTCGGAGTCCGATGGCTGAGGTCATTTGCACCATGAGCAAGAGGCACAGAAGGAAAGGTGAAGAGATACCTGAGCTTTTAAAGTATGGAAGTTTTGAGCCATTCGCTCCGACTGGCCGCGAGTTTGCCATGCCGCCGAATTTTCTGGACAACTCATGACTTCCCAATGTTTTGCCCAAGGGGACTGCATAGAGGAGGCCCAATTCCATCCAACAAAGGGTTCATTTCTGAAGCCACTTCGGTCGCACTTTAAACGGCTTCCAAAAATGCCCGCGGCGCGGTGACGAGTGCAATGCGATCCAATTTAATCCAATATTTGGCAGTATAATTTTTGTCATTGCAAGGAATAACATTTGAAAGTTATGAATGTGATAAATTACATCATCGTTTAATACCCCTAATTACACCTTATTTCCCCGTAAAAATCGGATCAATTTGTCACGCGAGTGGCGACTTTTGTAAACCCATTTAAATGCGCGGTGATTGACAATACATTTAGAGGTCGATTTGAGGCTCCTCTTTTGTAATATTCGTGGCTTTGCCTGCATTTGCCTTAGCCTTTGTTCAACAGCATCCGGAAGCAGGACAAACTCGCGGAAAATCGCAGCGCTTGGCTCAAAATTTCTGCAGTTTATAAATTGTGCGTTTCCAACCAATACATCATTGGTCCTACTGGCACCAGTTACCCTGTGTCAAAATTTCTTGATATAATTTTCTCCACCATGTATAAACGCCCAAAATCTGTGAATCTTATTTTTCGAGAAGAGCTTAATTTAAATGTACAGCTATATTTTAATTATTAATTTCCATACCACCGAAAACAGCTCTGTACAGCCTTTTACATCGCGGTTATTAACACGTTAACAGTTTTACGTACAAAAACAATCATGCCCTGGATATGGGTAACTTACCCAAGCGGGACTCGAACCCGCGACATCCTATTCGGCAGACGAAGACTTTACCCCGACGCCACCGAGGCCGGCTTGGTCATTAAATATTTATTTGGTCATTACCATATTTTATAGATAAACAGGCCTCCAATTGAGCGTTAGATGATCGAAGGTTTCCACCACGTTTTCGGCTTACGCGCCTCGGTACAGCCGCTGTGAGAACTGAGCGGGTATGTTGGGCACATTTGCCAAAACGCCATCCTATGCAAGTCGACAAACCCCTTCCCCTATGCCCCTTCCCATTTCAAAAACCCCACCCCCTTACCCTTTCCCTGACAGCTTACCCTTCCCCCTTAGGAGCACTCCTATGCTATCCCCTCACACATAGCCATCCCTCCAAACCCTCTCCACCCTGGTGTTGCCATAATTAATGGAATGTTCACACGAAACCGCCTCATTTGGGGGGGTAGGGGGAGATTTAAGGGGCGGGAAAGAGGGGTGGTGGTAGGGGTTGGGGGGTAGGACATGGCCGTGGGGTTGGGGTAAAGGGGAAGGGGCCTTGTTGTGCGAGCCCGGAGGGGGTTCGGGTCCTCTTTGCGACAAAGGCGCATGGAATGGTGCGGAAGTTTTGGCGGTGTTATAGCCTGGGTGTGCGCGGTGCAGGAGGAAGCTGAAATGCCCTGAAGAGAAGGAGAACAGGCCGCTCTGGTGCCAGGGAATAAGGGTTGCATGGTAAGCGAAGTCCAAAACTACACACAACCTCCAACGACACAGCCAACGTGATGCGAATGGATTTAAATGGAATTCAATGCAATCAGGCGACACTCGAATCGAAATAGAAATTTTTTTAAAATTTAATTATTCCCATACCACCGAAAAAGGCTCTATACGGCATTTTATATCGAGATTTTCAACATGTAAACGATATTAACGTACAAGAACAACCATGCGCCTGATACGGGCAACCTACCCAGGAAGGACTCGAACCCACGACCCAAAGGTACGGGCGTACAGACAGTGTTACCCAAATGTTAAGCGAATTATTATTATATTATTATTATTATTATTATTATATTGTACAAGTTACAAGTTGGTTATTTGCCAGGTGGTAACAGTTTATACAAAAAATAAAAAGAAAAACAAAAATATTGCAAATGAGAAATACATTACCAAAATGAAACTAAAAAAGTGAATATTTAATTTTCCAATATTAATTCTCTACACCTCTTCTTAAAAATCCTTACGTTGTTAGGGTAGGGCTTAAACAGTTCTGCAGGGATTCTATTCCATTCCGTAATCGTCCTGTTGAGGTACGAGAATTTCTTTACATCAGTCCTTTGCGGCCGGCATTTCATCCTGTATTGGTGATCATGCCTACCAATATAGCTGGGGTATTCAATCTTATTCCGTAGTTCCCCCCATGCCTTTTCCCCTTTCAGTGTGCGGAAGAGTGCGCAAAGCCTATTTATTTTTCTTCTCCGTTCTAGTTATTATTATTACTAGTTAGTATAATTAGGCTGGAAGATGTTGGAGACTCGGAGGCTGCGCGCTAGGCTTTGACTGCTTGAACAATTGAGAATGGATATCTTTAAGAGCGACACAGAGAACATAATATTAGAGCCACATTATACTTCCAGATCCGATAGAAGCGATAAATTAAGAGAGATGTTTTGCCGAACGGATAGATACGGGAATTCGTTTTTCCCCCGAACCGTAAAGGACTTAAATAAACGCTAGTCCCAACCTCGTTAAAGCACTTCATTTTTTTTATTAGGTGTAAACGGCTGGTGTCCTAACACCCCCTGCCACACGCCTTTTAGGCGGCTTGCGGGGTATTATGTAGATGTAGATGAAGGGTGTGTCCAGGATCAAAACTAGGAGGGGGGGCAAGCCACGGTGGTTCAAGTAGTAGGTTTTTATTAATTTTATTAGTTTTTAAACTTATTTGCTTGAAAAAATATTATTTTCCTTAAGGACATATGTGATTTTTGCTTCTGGGGGGGGGGGGGGGGCAGCTGCCCCTCGCTGGGTACGCCCATGTCACGACCTCTTGTGTGGCAGGCAAGGACTATATCCCGCCGCCACAGAAGCCGGCAGCCTTATGGTTTATTATTATTATTTAAGCGTTCCATCGATTACAATAGGTTCATCAAATTCATGGTCATGGTTTTGAAACCTGGGTCGAGTTCAATTTAAATTTGTGGAAAATTGGACCTAGGTATTTCAAAATGGGATAACTCCACTTCAATACGCTACATTCTTCGGATTTGGGACCGTTGGGAACACTGGTTCGAAGCCAGGCCAAGAAAAATATAATTCCCAGTATATTTGTGGAGTAGACAAAAATAAATGTATCTATAAATATGTTTCCTGTAACACAATTCCACCAAATATCGCCATATACCATCATAACCCAATATTGCTTCTAAGTAGCACCAAATTGCATACATTTTCAGATCTATTCAGGAAATATCTGAACTACGTTTACCTTTGTGTTTTAAAATTTAATGGCAGAATGTGTAGCTACCACGATAATTATGATTGAGTAGAGAATTTTTAAATTTTTAAAATGAGAAATCATGAAATTTGATTCCTCCCAGAAGAAGCTATGGTTAGAAAGGAGTAAGTTGTGCATGAGAAAGACTATGCAGTACGGAGATACTAATTGTGCGTTCCAACGTGAAAAGCCAGCGCAATGGTAGAGGGGTAACAGTGAATAGGAGTATGAGACGTGGAAGAAGAAAAGAAAGGAGTGGTGTGAGAGGAAGGGGAAACGGGACAAGGGCGGAATAAATGGAAATTCGGAGGGGGGGAAGGGGAAAAAGGGGGGGACCCACTGTGGAGGAGATGAAAAGGGAGGGAAGGGAGGTTTCTCGGCTAGGTTTCGACCGATGGAGGCTGGAATAGTGAAGAAGGTTGGGGCAAAAGGATATTCCGAACTACAGTCGGCGTCAAAATGATGTGCCGCTGTACTTTGCAAATTTATATCTGGGCCAAATTGCATGCAAAAATAATGAATAATGCGTCATTTTAAACGAAATTTTATACTAAATTCCGATTTGCTTTTTGCTTTACGAAAAATTCAAAAACATAGATACGCCAGCGCGATGAATGAGTTCACTCACCGTAAAAGTAGCCATTTTGTCAACTTCATGAGCTTTGTAACTCAACCTAGGGAAAACTACTACGTCTACAGCATTCATCTTCCACAATAAGTTGCAAACATTAACGAAAATGAATAAAATGGCTTTGGTGTATTTATAGAACGCATAATTTATTGTTAATTAACGAAAATGTATCAAAATTATGTAGTCCTACAGATTACCCTGAAAGACAAAATAAAACTGATAGAAACACTTTATAACTTCTTTGTAATTTTCTATGATCTATATCCTATAAAAAAAATATTGCTATTAGTGAATGTAAATAAATTTTATTAATGCCATACAGTAGGGTGGTGGTGATGAGTGAAACGGGGGTAGCGGTCGTCGAAATGAAACCTTAGATTTCAGGGGATCGAAAGAGAAAGGTGAAAATGTAACAGGGAGAGACAGAGGGAGACAAACTAATGGCGAGATGGAGCGGGAAGAAATTAGTCGACGAAGGAGAATAAGAAAAAAAAGTGGAAGGGGAGAGATTGTGAGACGAGGATTGAAGATTATTGGATGGAGAACTTTAAGGAGCCTTAAGTAACGCAGTTATAGCCACGTTCAACGTGAAGGGAGAGCGAGCTGAGACGTTTAGAGCGAGAGGATCAAACATAAAAACGTCTCCCTAAAGAGGGGCGTAAAAAGGCGAAGCTACTTTTGACGAAATCAGATAATTGCGCGACAAATTTTAGAAGAACGTGAGAAAGAAAGATGTCACATCTCTTTTGGGTAGATAGATAGATAGAAAAATATTTATTGTCCAGGATAAAATTCCGTAAGAAAAAAAATAATATTAAATTACATAAATAAATTACACTTTGCTAGCACATTAAATTAAATAAATTATAAATGATTACAATGATATTCCATTTCTTGGCATAACCGATCATAGCAAATGCATGAAATAATAGTGAAAAACGGCAAATTTTTCAAGCCAGATTTTATACAAACACAAACAAAAAGTCACATATTCTTAACTAAACAGAAAAACACTTTTTAGATGATTGGGCAGAGAAGCAAATAGAAATATTAATTTGGCAAACTTGTTCAGGCGCCCACTGGCTTTTAATAAGAAAACTACATAACTTGTAATGATAGATACCGAATTTAAAATGCTGGATCCACAATTATCAGTTGCTTCATTTCTTAACAGGTAAAGGGTATAAATCGGACATAAACACCACAAGGTAGGCAACAATACTTAAATTTTAAATATTCAAACCTTGTCAATATAATGTCATCCAATGTACCTGTCCGATTCCCTACTAAAAGTTCACCTGATACACAATTATATTCAAGCCTGATAAAAAATTTATCAAATACAATAAAAATTGATGAAAAAATTAGCTCGTGCATTTTAAGCTAAATAGCCTTACATTTTCTCCACTTCCTCCGACCTAAATATCTCACCGGAAATCTAAAGATTGCCAGGCTGAAAATGATAATCACCATTCAATGCTGCCGACGGTGAAGAAATTCTATCAGTAATTCCTATTCACGTATTTACGCGACCAAAGTTGTGCTTTTGCCGCATAGACATGACTTTCACGGCGACGTAAAATTAAAAAAATATTTAAGGAATTTCAACACTAGCACTGATTATCTAACCTACCATTCGACCTCTGCCTTTGATTCCAACACATGCCAGATTGAACATACCATAGATGGCAACGAAATAGAATAGCAATCGAAGAATCGTGGAAATGAATGCTACCAAAATCCAGAAAATCCCCTGGAAACTAGTTTGAGGAAAACAAGTTTTATATGAGAAGATCTCTGGTAGGTCAGGTTGGAGGGAAATTGTTTAAGAATTGAAATGGACAACGGCAAGGGTTGAGTCGCACACGGATAGGGGAGCAACATTGTGAGGCGATACCGTACCGTTGATCGTGGAACACGGCATTGTATGCCAAAAAATGTAGGGTCGCAGGGGTTCTGGATTTTTTCGGAAGGGCGAGTTGATGGAAGTTTACAAGGGACAGAAAGAGTGAGGTGGAAAGGGTGGTTGGGATTGAAAATAGAATGGAGACAAAAGGTTTGGAAGGAAGGGGAAGGCGATGAAAGGTGCGGCAGTAAGAGTTGGCAAGGTGGAAAAGGTCTGAAATACTGGAATCCACATTCATCAGTTGGTTTTTTTTTTCATCCAGGGTAAAAGGTAGAACTCGGGCATATTTAAAGGACCTTAAGGGGGGACACAAAACGTAAATGTAAAACATGGTAATTCATCAGACAGTGCAGTAACTGTGAAAATCCCTTTCCAAATATTATCCAGAACAGATAATATAACTATCTGATGCGATGCTTTCCCGGCAAATAATGTGGCTAAACTCTTCTCGGGATTCCCACCGGGTTAATTTACCCGAAACAGCCAACGTTTCAAGCTCCGACACGGGGCTCATCCTCAGGGCTACTGAACTAAATTATTAACTATTTTAACGATATTAACGTTAGATATTATGGATATATTAACCCGGTCGGAATCCCGAGGAGAGTTTATCCGCAATATATTACCTGTTACAACTAACACAGTCTTATGCATAAAATTCTTGCAGCGTCCAATTGCACGATCCGGGGGTTTTAAGAGTTTCAAATAATTTGTTCAAGAATGAATAGTGTATGCTTTGTAAAAATTGACAAACTTCACGTGCAACTATGCTCTCCAAAATTCAGTAGATTAACATGTGTCGTCAAGCACGAACTGTAAATCTCATCCAAAGCAAGAAATGGCTGGCAGATTATCACGTTAATGCAGGGATATATCGGTCAGAAACAGAATTAATATGGTGTGAATAATTCTCAATTAAGTCTGAACTTTACCTGGGGCTCAATCACATTTAGGAAATTCTTGTAAGAAAAAGCATCTTACGTAAAATATGCTTTTTGATAAATGATTTTTTTCAATGATACTTTTTATAAGATATAATATAACACCGACTAAATGCCAAATAATATATCGCTATTATCAATATGGAGGCTTCACAACACCATTCAAATGGTACATGCAATCAATTCTTAGGAATAAGAAAATTAAGTTGAATAAACGGTGAGGAAATTTTCTATTGTGAAATAAGTTTTCATGCTTTCTCGATGAATTTCAGTGCTAGCACGGAATTTTCTATTGCATTTATCTTTACCACATGGTTGTGACGGTTTTCCACTATATTAAACCTGGTGCGGTTGTATGCGTCATGTGTACATTCCCTAACGCAAAAATCATTATCCCCAACTAAATGAGCATAAGCTGCAACGACCTCTGCTGTGGCGGAGACTTGTAGCTTGTACATTTTATGTGTACATTCCCTGACGCAAAATTCAATTTCCCCAGCTACATAAGCATAAACTGCATCAACTTCTTTTACACAGGTGAAACGTAAAGATGCAGCTCTAGTAAGTCTTCAAACTTTTCCTCCACAAAATCGGAGATCACTGCGACAAATCTTTCCCTCTCCCAAAATAACGTACGCAAAAAAATGAGGTACAGAGCGAAACGAGGAATCATCTTACACAGTTCTTTTTCCACATCCCTTAAAAAAAAAAATAGAAACGCCAAAAGCGCTCTCTCTTTCGCAACTACAGGTACAACACCGCATCTGCCTCAATCCAAGGAGAACCAAACCACTCCCCCACACTCCAATACATCTCATCCCGGCTAAAAGGATCAAAAGTATCGATCTGCCAGACTGTCATTCATTCGCTCCGACACTCCAATTCACTGTAAGTGATCCGAGCCTCATCTAATTGCCATGGAGAGAGGGGAAGGGAGGAATGGAGGGGGAGGAGGTACAGGGGGGGGTAAAAGAGGGGAGGGGTAGCGCGAACGACGGAGGGTGTTATATAGAGGGAGGGGCCGCTGTGGTCGGTGGCAGGGGGTGAGCAGAGAGCAAGGGGTGAGGGTTTCACGATGTATAACGGGGGTTTTCAGGGACAGCCGAAGGGAGCTGGTGGTTAGGAACCAGTATATGGGTGCATTTCAGGGTTCCACTGAAGGGTTTCTCACAAATGCGTCAACTTCGTGAAAAAATTACACAGGCCTTGCATTTTTCCAGTTGTGTAAAGCTGCGTTTACACTGAGTAACATGTTATAGAAACAAGTTACATAACACATGTTTTACGAAAAAGAACAAATCCATGTAACATATTATATGCGACATTGTTTTATAAAACATTTTGTACAGTTGGAAACCAAAAACTTATGGCATAACACGTACTTTAGTTTTATAATACAATGTTGCATGTTACACGGATTTGTTACTTTTTCGTAAAATTTGTTATATGTACCATGTATATATAGCATGTTACTCAGCATAAACGCAGCTAAATGGTTTTAAAGTTCTGTGAAAGGACTCCAAAATTTTCTGTACGCTCTGCCCAAAATGCCCTTAGTTTTCACTGGATCACGTCAGAGTATTTCTGCATATTGCAATCACTCAAAAATAGATAGACGGATACCTCTTTGCGTGAAAACAGAAAAACAGCAGATTATTTTTTTCCTAAGAAACATACAGCCATTCGTTGTCTAATAGTTAAAAGCCATAAATCCAATGATGCGATTATTCTTCAACAGGGACTGACAAATAATTTTGATAAATCAACAATGGACAAAGCACCACCAAGTATTCATTTCAAATCTAACACATAAAGGAGACTAATAAAAACCTTAGCGCACTTTCTTCGACACTTTTTCAGGCGAAGTACGACTAATACATAACTTAATTCAAAAAAATCATAGTAGGTAAACCTGAAATTGGAAAATATCTGCTCTTCATTCCATCTTCCGAAGTGAGAGGAAAATGGAAGAAGTTAAAAGCAATGTAACAGGAGTTTGATGAATTACCAATGGACACTGTCACGCGTAGTATTAATTTACAATATAATATATAAAGGAGAATTAACATAACTTTAACCAAATTTCATCGATACTTTTGCCGGCGAAATACGACAAATACACAACTAAACGCACAAAAATCTTCGTACGCAAACCTCACATGAGAAAGAGTCTGCACTCTATTCCATCTTCATCAGGGAGAGGTACACGGAGGAAGTAATAGGCAATGTAAGAGGATTCCTGGGACGGAGGATGGACTCACAATAAAGTCGTATGGAAAGAGTTAAGAGGAAGAGACGGAGGAGTAGGACAGAGCATAGGTATAATGGTTTCCGACTCCGAAATGGGAACGCATCAATAATCACTCACGAAACTTGCTATCAGCATCATAGCGGAATCCCATTCAGGCCAAATGACGCAGATGGATATGCCTAATTAAAACTCATACTCACACTCGCTCGCCGCCGAGCGGTAATTGGATGATGGGCGATGCAAAAGCGGCTTCGCGGAGAGAGAATTCCTCCGACGACGGCGTCGGTGCAGAAGGGAAGGCTGAGGAGATGGAGGAGTTGGGGGGATGAGGTTGGATTGCAGCAGGCCAAGGCAGGGATTGGCTCGTCCCCACAGTCTGACTCAAGGGGAGGGACGTTGAGTGACGGGTATGTATAGTCTACTCTTCTGCGCGTGGGTGTAAAATCCACCTCCCGGATTCCGAGTCGTACGGCAGAGAAGTGCATTCGAGAACACGGTACGTAACGGGTTAGACGAACGTAGACGTAAGTAATAAGGAAGATACCATAATATGAAAAAGCAAGCAAGTCTTGTGATAAGTCTGATAACAAATATACGAAGGAATTCTTTCAACCTCAGATCACTCATCAAAAACACTCTACAAGCGACAGGCGGGTACTGCGCAGGTAGAGAAATTGCGCGTCCAACGCACCATAACCTCGAGTCATTTCTGACCGTACTAAGTTGTTAGTTTAAGGTTAGTAGCAATCTAATTAACTACACTGCCTCAATTGATTCTCCCACGAAGTGTGCACTGCGAAGAGACAGCCAGAAACCTCGCCGAATGGCTTCAGCGTTGACATGTCTTGACCTTAATGCCGATAAAAGAGATTTTATTTAACGCCTTGTGGCTATAGAGTGAAAACTTGCGTCCATTCCCATTCAAAACAAAAGAAGAGACATGCTGACTTCTGGAAATGTTCTGATCCATGACAACATTCGACATCTCAGCGCTGATGCAGCCCAACTGCTCCTTGAGAAATTTAAAAGGGACATTTTCGATCACCCGCCGTGCAATGTCAACATAGAGCCGTGTGACTTCCATCCCTACGCTAAAATGAAGAAGTGGCTAGGAGGGAAGCGTTTTCAAACGGGCGATGAGCTTCAGGACAAAGGCAAAAATCGTTGGAAGTCATTGGCGGCAACATCCTACAAAGATTCTAAAGGGTATAGTAAAGCTTTTCCACAGGCACGACCAATTCCTCAATCGCCGAGGTAATTATGTCGAAAGGATGCCTCAAGTGAGCTCAAAATTTAGCAATGAAATAATTTTCCATCAATCACTTCGCCTTGTGTTCATGACCCATCGGAGGTTGAAAGAAAGCTGCCCCAGTAAATATCAATGGCATAAGGCTATTTTCAAGAGAATAAATACGTAGGTGCGTGACGAGTTCTCGGGATCGCGACCGGGTTAGGAACTATATTACTGCCGACGTTTCGATGTCCGACTGGGCCATCGTCTTCAGGGCTATAGTTATCACTCAATAGCCCTGAGACCGATGGCCGAGTCGGACATCGAAACGTCGGAAGTAATGCAGTTCCTGACCCGGTGGCGATCCCAGAACTCTTAAGCAATCTATTCGCCGGAAAAACACCAAATCCTTCTTCGAATGCGTAAGTGTGAAAAGATTAGATAAATAGAAGAATAGAGTAGAGAGCTGCGTCAAACTAATCCTAGGATAGCTAAAAAATGATGATGTCCAATGCTTATTTACCGATTGAACATCGGAAATCTAACACATAGAAATGGACACTAAACAATACATTTGCGTACTTATTTCTAAACCTATGTAAGCGGAGTACAACAATTACATATATGAACGCACAAAAATCTTCGTACAAGTCAACTCTTCCGTCACTAAATCGTTTCAACATAAACATACACCACGTTAATTTATTCTACGAAACCGAGTATAATAGTTGATAGAGCGTTAAGCTCCTGATCTAGGACTCTCGCGTTCAGCCGACGGACATCTGCAAACAAAAACTCTCGAAAAAAGAGATGTCCAGGTAAGGCTCTACCGCGCAGAGGTTTTGGATTTCACATGCATGACGCTTGGTACGAGGTCACCTCTGCCCTCACCCATCTCAACTGACAATGAGGTAGAAGCACTGCTGGTTAAGGTACATTCACGTTGAATATTTTCCCAATCAAACCAGCTAGTCGAAAGCCAACACAGAAAAGTAAAGGAAAACTGAATTAAGGAAGGATTTAGCGCTTCGGAACGATTTCAGGCGAAACCTTAAGGATTAGAATTTTTCAATTCAAGTATGTTAGCTGTGAAATGCATTACAACTTTGTCATAGAATTCCAAAGGCTTCTTTAATAATGTCTGATAGATTCTGAATGATTTTGAATTGTTAAAATAAGTGTGCTGAATACCGAGACGGTGTGGTGATTCCTCCTGGGCCTTTAAAACCTTTGGTGCTCATGACGTAACATCTACGTCCGCTCCCTCTTCAGCAGCTAGTGAGTGTCAGAGGATGTAGAAGTATTTTCCAAAAAATGGGAACAAGGCCGTCGTAAAAAAATATCGGTATCGCGCCTAATATTTAATTTAGTGTGATAAAACTTCTAAAATGGTTTAAATTAGTATCGTTTCCAGGCTAACAGATTAATTTTGGCTGTATCATGATTTTTCTCGGAGTTTTTCATCGCAGAATCACAAGGTTTGATTGAGTTTTCTTTACAATGATGATGAAGATCAAAAATTTGCGGAAATAAATTCGAGTACTTCGGGAAAGTATCACCAATTTGAATTGAATAAGATTTCAAATTTGTGAAAAAAGAGGGATTGTTAAAAAAAAAAAGAACGAAAACATGGCCCCAGCATCAAATCTTACGTGTTCACTTCGTTAAAATGAAAATTAAATTTTTGCCAAAATTTGAGTCACGGAGGATTGCCTTTAAAATATGGCATGAGTTAATAGCGGATATGAACCAAATATATGTGCCGTTAAAATCGATCAAATTTTGGTTAACGGAGTTCAACAGTAATTTTATCACACTTTTGAGTTTTTAGACTTAAACAATGATTTAAGGTAGTGTTTAGTTATTAATGATACCATTCAAAGCTCCCCATTTTTCATCAAGGTGGTATGGGAAATATTGCGTAACCCTTGTAAGGTATTCCGTCCGTATCACACGACACTGTTCCGTAAGTCATGTCTTTCTGTATTTATTCGCCTTTTACTAAGAAAAAACGCCAAGCCTCTTCCGATGAGATAGGAAATAGAAGAATAAATGGAAGAGAAATGTATATCATTTATTGATGGCTATCCATATAAAGCCAAATAGACAAGAGTATAGGAGGAGAAATCAAGATGACAAGGAACGAAAAAGTAATGGACCAAGACACACATGGAACGAAAAGAGAGGAGCAGATAAGATGAGTGGATTTTTTCTCTTTTTTTCCTTAAATCCCCCTAAAAAATTGGTGGAGAGCTTTTTGCTGTTTATGGGAGTACGGAAAAGAAATTTAAAAAATAAAAAAAACCTGGAAGGAGGATTCTTTTTAGTGTTATTCCGAAAACAAAAATTCCGGACGACTTTAGTGGTCTGGGACATGTCCAACGGGAATGGATCCGGAGAGGCTGGATATTATAGAGGAGGGGAGGGGGTGAAGTGAAAATGTGGAGACGGGAGGCTAAGCGGAGAGTGATGGGGTTGTAGAGATATGACTGCGGAAGGCGAAAACGGTATTAGGAGGAAGAGTTCGCGCAAGAGGGGTGTCTGGCAGGGGTTGGTAGAAAAATTGCAATTAAGAAGAGACACCCTAGGTGTGAGGTTAGCTCTAATCTCACCTATTTCAACTAACATCTACTCGAATGGTACATTTACATTGAAAATTTGATGGATCTTATAATTAAAATCTGGAGACCTAATCGTGATGGAGTGAAAGTTTTCCATATTGCAAGAAACACATGCAATTTTCCACGATCATTATCATATTTATTTATCTTCATCACCCCGAAAACAGCTCACTGAAGGCCTTTTACATAGGGAGAAATGACGTTTAACAATGACTATCACACGAAACCGTGGCCTGGATAGGGACAAGCTAC
This sequence comes from Ischnura elegans, assembly GCF_921293095.1. Lineage (NCBI taxonomy): Eukaryota > Metazoa > Arthropoda > Insecta > Odonata > Coenagrionidae > Ischnura > Ischnura elegans. The sequence continues at coordinate 47,347,864 of NC_060254.1, read as the reverse complement.
CCAGGCGGGACTCGAACCCGCGACCTTTGGTTTGGCAGGCGAGGACTTTAACCCGCCGCCACTCAGGCCGGCAAAATTATTAAAATAATTATAATCCTGGAAAATCCCATGCGTTTCTTTCAATATAGATCTTCTAAATTTCCTCTATTATAAACTTTTATTCCCGATCTAGGATTCGATCTTCAAGGTACAAAATGGTTTTGTACATTGACGATAATGTAGGAAATTCGAAACACAGTTCTGGAATAAAAGTTTATTATCGTGATAAATGCGAATGTTTATTTCAAAGTTGAAAAATTCCACTCCATCACGCTTAGTTCTTCTGACTTTATTAGATGAGCGACCGAGTTAGGAATTATTAAGTCCTAAGAAGTGTAGGAGAGAAGGGAAAGCTCATAAAAGCCTTGACAAGAATACGATATAACTTTATAGGCCAAATCTTACGACGTGACGGCCCGATGAAGACAATCGTCGAGGGACAAGTGGATGGCAAGATTTTTTGTATATTCACCACTTTCACTGCTTTTCCGACTCTTAAAACGTCTGCAATACCTACATTGTTCTAAATTCTTCAAGTATGAATAAATACGGTAGCTAAAGCATGGTTGTACGAGGTGTTATGTGTAGTGTAAAGGAAATTGGTCATCAGCTACTGAGGTAGGTAGAGGCATTGCATAAAAATAGTGGTTTAAACATACTAAAATATACTCCTCTATAATCGTCCAACTATTTGCTACAAAAATAACGCACCCCGTAATTATGAGCCCACAACAATTATAGGTTGAATGGAAAGGATGAATGTTTTTTTCCAATTTTTCCAGATAAGTAAGTATGTTGTCAATAATACAATTTAATTTAAAGGCTTTCGCATTTCATACTTACGTAATTAAACACTCCCAGAGACTACATCAATGACAATAGTAGGAAGTAGTTCGTTAAGTTGGGCCCAAATAGATTGGAACGCCATATCATTAGCTGTCTTTTTGAGTCACTGAGCCACGAGAAGCTGAATGTAATATATAGGTAACTTCATGCATGCATTTCACTTCGTCCCCTAGCAACTGATAGGCCAGACAGACTAGAGGATGGTGGTGTCAATAATTAGAGCGACGAGACTTTAAAGTCAAAACCGAACGTGAGTATAATTAGACCACTTGCGGTCAAAAGGCTTCCACTTCGTTTTTCTCTTTGTCGACCAAATGAGGCCCGGTACAATATACTTGCCTAATTCTTTGACCTCACTTCAGAGGCTTGCTACTACAATATAAACAGGCCAATAAATAACAGATGGGGCAGTTCAGCTGAAAGGAGTAACGAAGCTAACAAACTGAAACAAAATGATGCCGTTAGGACACGTTTAAACGGAATTAGAAATCTGGGGATTAATCAAATGTAGAGGGTGGATAGACAGGAAGAAGGTATCTATCTGCTATAGGATGTAAACGAACTAGCAAGTAGCAACACAAGGAAAGCAGGAGTTACGGAATAGCAGCGAGGAATATAAGACGAAATAGAGGAGAGAAGAACGTAGTATAGGGAACAAGGTATGAAAAATAATGTTACGCTGTCGCTATCAAGGTGATAATGCTACGGTGGCCTTGATAATGCTGTAACGGAACCATGGTCGGTCATAATAGATAACCACGTGGAAAAAGCCAAGTTTTTATTTCTTCAACTCCTACGATGAAGGATTTCCACGAAATTACGCCCGCTACAATTAATTAATAGATATATTTTGCATTTTCGTCGTTTTTTATATTAGGATGCTGTTTTACCTGTAGCGACAACTTAGCTTCCTGTTTTCCACAATAATAATTTCCAATATTCTTGTGCCAGATGATGTCATAGTGAGCCAAAACGCGTCGTACGCCTTCAATTATTGCGGAAAAGTGCAACTACCTTTCATTTCAATTAATAGGTAAATTTTGCATTCTTTTCATGTTTCTTGTATTAGTACATCTACATACCACCCCGCAAGCCGCCTAAAAAAGACATGTGGCAGGGGGTATAAGGACAGTAGCCGTCTACATATGAAATTCAAATGCTCTAAATACATAACGACTATCACTAGGGGTGTAAAAGAGAAGAAACATGATAAAAGGGTAAATATGATAATTATAGCTAATAGGAGATTCGAGAGCAAAACTGCGTCGAATCAATTTTGGGATTGTTGACTCATGATAATGATTAGGAGACGGATTATACTGTGGATACAGACAGAATCAGCAGTCGCAATGTCGATTAAAGGCCTTTATGGCTCGAAGGATTCCCAGAATTCCCAAATTTAGCATGATTTTTTACTTGTAGCAACAACTTATAACCGTGTTTTTCTATTCAGGTTCATTCACGATGATTTACACGGGTTTGATAAAGTTAATGGATATCTTTTACGTTTTCGTTACGTTTAATCTCTATAGTTTCCGGCTCAACTTTGTGGAAGTTCATTTTAACAAATGAAGGGAAAACTATGTATTTATCCACCAATTTATTCTCGCGGAACAACTAGTTTCGACTCATCTCACCTGATGTCACCTGATGATGACGCCGCTGCGTCAAAACTAGTTGTACGGCGAGAATAAATTGGCGGATAAATAATAATAATAATAATTCCATCTTTATTTTTCAAGCGAATTTAGGACAATGCTGTCCTCTCTTACAATTAACTTGATTGACAATCACAACCATCCATGCCCTGGATGGTGATTAATCCACCCAGCCGGGATTCGAACCCCCGACCTCTAGGTTGGCAGTCGGGGACTTTACCCCGGCGCCACCGAGGCCGGCATACACACAAATGAAAGGAAAACTATGCATAATTACATAGTTTTCCTTTCATTTGTTTGTTACGTTTCTTAATTTAGTACGATATTTTACCAATAGTAACAGCTCATCTCCCTGTTTTCCAAACCAGTTCCACTCTCGATGGTTCACACGGGTTCGGTATCCGTAAGAACATTCACTCCCTCAGTCACTCTTCTACTATAGAAAAGAGAGAGAGAGAAAGGAAGGAGGGAGAGAGTAGATAGGGGGGTGGTGGAAGTACGTATCTCTTGGGGAAGGGGTGAAAGGAAATGGGGATGTAGTGGTCGTGAGAGTGGAGTGGCGTGAGAGAGAACGCCGGGAGGGTTTTAAGCTTAATCAATCGCAGCGCTGCGAAGTGGTACAGGAGAGGAGGTTCCAGAAACCTCCAAAGCGCACTTCAAAATCTCCCCCAACACTCCCAACCCCCCCCCCCCCCCCAACCCACCCACTCCCCTCACACACACACAAGAGGGAGCGGGATGAAATAAAAAAAAAACCTTTGGGCCCACACTCCACTCCACTTTGCAACCAACCCCTTTCCTCCCTCCCCCCCCGAACTAACACCGCCCCTTACGTTCGCCGCGCACTGCATCTCCCAAAAGCCTCTTCCAACCTTTCTCCCAACATTTCATCCTATTTCTTTTAATTATTTTATTCCACAGAGAAAATATTTTGATAAAATAAATTAAAATTAAAATAAAATACAGTACAGCAGTAATGCCATCAGGAAGATCAATTGGCTAGCAAAGGAGACTCCTACCTTTCTCCCAATATTTATCCTATTTATTTTAGTTATTTTATTTCACAGAGAAAATATTTTGAAAAAAAACTAAAATAAAATATAAAATCCAGTACAGCAGTAATGCCATCAGGAAGAGCAATTGGCTATCAAAGGAGACTGCTACCTTTCTTCCAACATTTATCCTATTTCTTTTAATTATTTTATTTCACAGAGAAAATATTTTGAAAAAGAATTAAAATAAAATATAAAATCCAGTACAGCAGTAATGCCATCAGGAAGATCAGTGCGCTAGCTAAGCAGTCTCTGCTACCTTTCTCCCAACATTTATCCTTTTTATTTTAGTTATTTTATTCCCAAAACAATTTTTTATAATTAATTATTACACAAAATTCTTTACAGCAGTAATAACACCAGGATGAGAAACGCGCTAGCGAAGGAGACGTTCAAGAACGGGAATGATCTGATGAGACTATTTTTACGTAAGATTTTAAAGAAAATTTTAGGGAATACGATTACAATTATTAACGATGAATACTGGCCGAAGTTTGGAGAAAAGGCTTGTGAAGAGTCTGATCACGATGGTAGCGCTTAATGGCGCGGAATAATGGGCATTTAGGAAAGAGGACTGAAAAATACTGGAGGCAGTCGAGATCTGGGTATCAAGAAGAATAGAGGAGGCGAAACAGACGGAGAGGAGGATCATCGACGAAGAGTTGGACATGGTAATCTAAAATACTTTACAGCAGGAACAACATCAGAAAGAGAAACGCGCTAGGAAAGAAGACGTTCATGAACGGGAAACAGCTGATGAGAGGATTGTTACGTGAGAGTTAAAAGATATGGGTAAGGTGATCTGGGGTGTAACGCTTTACGGAGTGGATACATGGATACTTAGGAAGGACGAGGAAAAAAAGACTCAACACCTTCGAGGAGAGGGCGTGGAGAAGAATGGAGAAGGTGAAGTGGACGGAGAGGGGGACGAACGACGAAGTGCAAGACATGGTGGATGAGGAGAGGCAGCATCTAGATACGGAGGAGACAGAAGGTATGGATGAAGCGAGTGCCTAGCGACGAGGGGATGTTAAAAACGTTGGAGAATGGGTAGAATGTTGAGTAGGCGTGGGAGGGGAAGGAAGGGAATAGAATTTTTAGATAGGATGAAATAAGGAATTGCGAATTGAAAAGGGAACTCCAAGGTGGGAGGGTAGATAGTCCAGTGTAATCGGTCAAAAGCTGCATTTAAACCTACCTCGACCGGCAGAATTCTAAACAACAATAAAAATTAAAATCCTCGCAATTTATAAGAGGGCAATGCCTCCTGAAAATTTCCCAATTCCCAAATACCACACTACGGTACGTCACTCACTTATTCAACTCATTCAACCGGAAGGCCAGTTTGGATAGGTGAGAGTAGAACTCAACCCGGACTAAGACAAGGGCGTGTAACAGTCTATTAAATATGCAAACCGTATATCGTAATCTCCCTTACGTTTATCCACACATAGAAAGCTCCGTTCTTATTTATGAACCCGTTCAAGAGTCCGCAGCAGCTCAAACTTTCGTTCAATTTGCTGGGGTCTGTTGTTTGTCTTTTCTATCAAACATTTTACTTAATTAATTTATTTTTATTTATTCCTGTACCACCGAGAACAGCACCATTGGCCTTTTACATCAGTATGTTTAACCAAACAATTAAACGTACCCGAACATCCATGACCTGGATGGGGGCAATATGCGCGGATGGGACTCGAACCCGCGACCTCTTGTGCGGCAGGTAAACGCCGCCGCCAACGAGGCAGCTTTTACATTATTGAACCGTAAATACTCATTTATCACGAATAGTAAACATAATTTAAAGATTAATTCACCATTAAATACCGTTCAGTTATCGAAATTGAGTCGACTTCATTCGTATTCGATACGAGATACTTTTAATATTTTTAATTAATCAATATAAATGCGTAGGTTTCAAGTTTCGATCAATAACGATAGGTAATAACTAAAGTAATTAAAATGTAAAAATAACAAATTCCATCTTTTCAAGGAGAATAAAACTACCGCCATATCCCTTCATTCCATTCTGCACGTCACAACCTCCCAAGCTTCCTTTTCTCTCTGGTCCGAACGAACTCTTCGCTACGCTACTTCGTTTCCAAATTTTACCCCCGCTCCTGTCACTCCCGAACACTTCCCCAAAAACCTCTCCCCTCTCCTCCACCCCTTTCACTCATACTCTTTATCCCTGTTCCATTAACTTCCCCTCCTTCCCAGCAATCCCCACCACCACAATTTCACCTTCCCAACCCCTCACCACCCCCATCCCTCTCCGTCGCGTCGTCTCGGAACCGTGATGCACCCATGATAGGCGAAAAATAACTTTTAATTTACATTATTTACTTGAATACCTTTTAACAAAAACCTTTTAATGCTAACAGGTGTTATTCAAGCAAAACCGGTTATGAAAATGTATATGTATTGGAGGCTTAAAACTTATTATGTGCATCCGAAGGTTAACACTTATGTGTATCGGCAAAAATTACCTCTAAAATTGATAGTGCTAAGATATGCCAATTATTCTAAACCGGTAGTTAAAACTTAGGTGCATTGGCGGCTTAAAACTTACGTGTATCGAAGGCTTAAAGTTCATGAGTACCTAACGGCGAAAAATATCCTCAAATTCGGTAGTGCTAAAGTGTTATTTATTCTAAACCGATAGTAAAACCGTCAGCATATCGGAGGCTTAGAACTTAAGTTTTTCGGTGAAAAAAAAACTTTAAAATCAATAGTTCTAAAAGGTGTTATTTATGCTGAACCGGTAGTTAAAACTTATACGTATAGGAATCTACCAGGAGGAGCTGCGTATCGCTTTCTCAAGCTTTGAAAGCTCGCGGCGAAAACCTACGTTTCAATTAATAACTTTTCGCCCTGTTTTTGTTTCTAGGTTCAATGCCAATGGTCTTCGCGGTTGGCAGGGGCGGAGCTAAGAATTAACGCTAAAAGTTTTAGGCGCAACTAATATTGAGGGGCCTGGAGGGTATAGAATACCCGATAAGGTAAACGGGGGGTGCGGGGCCCTCCGCCAGAAATTTTTTAAAGGGAAATGGTTCAAAATGGTTAGTTTTACGGTTTTCTGAGGGATAGTTTCTTAATCTTTAAACTATTCTATAATTAACATTAATTAAATTAAGTAAATGTATTGAACTTAAACATTTCTCTGAGCTCTGGGGCGGGAGGGGTTTTCTATCATCCAAACCCCCCCCCCTCACCGGTATCTATGTATGTAAAGGTACGGGTGCCAATGAGAAGTTTTCAATGAATATGTGAAAAGAAAACCTTCAGTGGAAAATCTTCTAATTTGTGATACATATCCATTTTATGCTAAATTTGTCTAATGCCATAATGTATCATATGTGATAAATATTAAAACTTTCCTCAAAAATTAAAAAAATACAAGATAAAGTTATTAAAATGTAATAGCTGAAGCGTTTCTGAACATATTTCATAAAGAAAAAATGTTTTAGGCACGTATTTAGTAATTCATGCAGTTGAGGGTTAGATGGTTAGGCGACGGTGTCAAGGGTAATCTTTACTCGCAAAAACGGAGAAATTCTCACAAAAGACTGAGCAAGTCGAAGTAGTGCATCGTTAAGCGGGATGGGAAACCTAAGAGCAGGATTTCGGACGCGTTTGGTAAGCGGAATTATGAGAGCTTTCGGAGTGACTGTAGGAAGAAAAGGGTGGGGAAGTAAATAAGGGAGCTGCCGAATTAGATGGATTCGGGTGATGAGGAAAAGAGTTGCCAAATTCTGTCCCTTAGGAAGTGTAGGCGGAGCAAAGTGGAAAGGCCCATATGTCTACGTCAGCGCAATGTTAATGCATTATTCATTCATTAGGGCTGATCCTCTACGCCTCGGTCGATGCTGATACTACGAACGATATTTTACATCGTGTCGCCCTATAAGTATACCATGTAAGGCCCCGAAAATTAATGCGAGAAGAATATAATTATGCCTGCGAATGGAAAAATCCAGACATAATTGAATGAGAATATTTCTACAACCGTTTAAAATCACCGAGTATGATTAACACCGTAGTTTTCCTTCTGCTTACACAATAAATTGAGGCTGTATTTTGAGAATTTTAAAACTACATGAATGAATGAACTAAATGAATTCCAACATAGAGAGAGTGAGCGAAACTGTAATGAGAGATATAACAATACAACAAGAAAAAAATATAAGAGTTGATTACTTTCTTAGGCCTCGAAAAAAGTAAACGGTACTAAAAAAAATGGTATTGTAATAAATGAATGATTACTTATTATGAATTCCATGGCGTCCTAGAACTAGCATAGGACAAATCAAAAGGAATTTTATGAATGATTCAATTTTAAGGGGAAAACCGTGGACAAAGCAAGTTATTCCCATGTTCCCTAATATGGAATTGTGATAATTGGAAAAAGAGAAATTCAATCTCACCAACAAGATTTAGGATCACCATCGGAATGAATGGTTATTATGAATTACATGGCATCCTAGAACTCGCAAAATCAAAATGAATTTTATGAATAATTCATATTTAAGGGGAAAACCGTGGACAATTAAGCAACAGTTATTTGCATGTTCCCTAAAATGGAATAGTAATAAATTGGAACTAGAAAAATTCAATAACACCAACTAGATTTAGAATCACCATCTACTATCAGTTAACGTGATTTTAAGCGAGTATTGAGGGTCTTAGCTCGATACAAAGTTATAAAAATAACTTTTCAACCAGCGAAATTCGGCAAATTTCAGCTTAACTTTCACCATAGAATACTGAATCCCAACCCTACGGTAGAGTAATATTTTTTCTCGCAAAAAATGAACGTTCAGGGAAAGATTTCAACTCGAAAACTTGTGTAAATACGTAAAAGTGATTATATGTTAAGGATAAAATACATTTTGTACGATGCAAAACCTTGAAAAAATATAAACGTATAGAGAATCCTTGAGATTCACGTCGATAGATCAATTGAGGATTCCTTTGCCTAAAGTACGAGAAACTCTGCATAGATTCCCGCCAAAGAAGGCTTACAATCGAAATAAAATATATAGATAAATATCAAACCCAACGCCTTCTGCCGTTCGCTCCATCAAAAGGCATTCATTTGAAAACTATAATAACGCAAACAAAAGCCTTTCACACTTCGATTATGATGCACACAGACGCTTAGATACAACACTGTCAAAAACGGCAACAAAAAAATTATTCCTCCTCGCCGTTCGTGGATGGATTAAAAAAAAAAAAACTAGCTTCAAAGTCGCGGACTACTAAAAAAAAGCTAGCAAGTTCGAGAGCCGATGGGAATCGATGGAAAAGAGAACTCGAGTGAAAGAGAAAGAAAGGAAGACTCGGAAAGCGTCGCGGGATCGAAAACTCCGACAAACGAGCAATCCTGATCGGTTTTAAAAACATCAAAGTCGCCCCTCTGCGTTTCCCACCGGAAATTTTTAAACTCCCTGCGCAATGCAACGGAATCAAAAAAAGTATATACCCGAGATCGACGGCGGCGTCGTTGAAAATTCCCTTCCTGATGCAGAACGAGACTCTGGGATGATCACGTGCCAAATCCTATTCTCTTTCTGTCTGCCAGCCTGCCCGCCTGCCTCTCCTTTGCAAACTACACTCCCCTGGATCCTGAAAACTACAGATGGTGCCGAAATTTTAGGTTAGGAGACACGTGACCATATTTACCGATGTTATTTTGGTACTGGTTACATTTTAGGCGAACTAGCCACACGATTCATACGGCCGTATTCATAGTTTCCTTAGTAAGCTACTAACGCCCAAGTAGCGTTCTAAGTAGTAGCATACTAGCAAAATGGTATTCATAGATCGTTAGTAAGGGCTACTAAGCTTAGTATGCTACTATCTTAGTAGCCGGTTCTTAGTCGCCCTCCGGCCTTGTCTAAGGGAGCTACTAAATATGGCGGACCGTTGTGGATGATCGAACTCCGGTTTTATTTGTATACTGTTATAGAGTTTTTATGCATTTGTGCCAAAATGGAAGACGAGAATCCATTCTTCAAGTAAGGCAGGCAACGTATGTAGTGTAATTGTTGACAGGAATTGAAAGTTTTTCGTAGCTGCGAGGAAGCTACGACTTGCAGTGAACTTGTGCCTCTAGTGTAAGTGAACACAAATTGTACATTCAGTGCGCCCCTAAGTGAATTGATTGTATATAGACGATGAAGTAAAGAGTGAAGCGACAAGTGAAGTGATTTGTGAGTGTATGAGCTTCGACAAAATTATTTATTTCTTTCATACTGGTTTAACCATTTCGATCAAAGGTATCTACTAGCTGTTGCGAAGGGGATATGTTTCATATTTGAAGCAGTTGGTCTTTAGGGATACAGCAAACGATTATAAATTTTTATTCGTTTGTATGGTTATAATTTGTGTTTGATTATATTACTTATTCTAGTCACTTTATCGTGAGCCTTCGGCAGTGTTTACATTTCGCGTATTTCGTTGCGCTGTTGTTTTTGTTTTGGTTACGGTACGAGTGATAGTGGAGAGTGAGATTGGAAGTTTGTTGATGTTACAATTTCTGGTTTAAAAATTTGTATCAGCCTATTTATTTCATTGTCTACGTAATGGTAATGTGAAATAACACCAACTGATTCTAAATCATTAGTGATGAGTGGGAAGTGAGATGTGAAGAATTCTTTCGAACGTCAACGAGTGCAAATTCTTTTGGTGTGTGCAGAGTGATTAGATCTGATTAGAACTGATTATCATTGTTTACTAGAGTTACGTTATAGTGTTTTAAATTAAGTGTGAGTCAAGCTTTTCATTGAACCCAGTTGATTCAGAATGTACGGATTATAAGTGTCATTAAGACAGCTCGTGAAATGTTGTGTGCGTTGTAGTGCTATTTGTGATATGATAAGCAATAAATAAGTAAAACAAGTCACGTTAATTATGCTTTGTTTTTTACATTAACCACCTCTAGTAAAGTATATGCCGTATATTTCCGCACGCTGACAATATTTGAAATATTTAAATGTAGCGAAGCAGATTTGTTGTTTCCTTGACTAACATTTTAGGAGTTGCAAACATATGTTACTAATTGCTCGCACGTAGGTGTTTGTAACGTAATAAATGTGCATCATTCACACATTTATCTCAACGTTATTTCCTTAACGTTTCATTTCTACATTGCAAAAGTTTAAATTTCTACTCCGACATTGAGGTGTATTTCTGCTTTCCGAATACAGATATGTATAATACTGACGTTGCTAGTTATGCTTTCCATACTAATCACGCATACACTAATGGAAACAAATATTTGAAGTGCAAACAATACGCAATGTATATGATCAATAAATATACGGCCGTTTGTAAAGCGATAACTGCATCGCAAACATACAAATGCTTCGGTATTACTCATAAATCTACCCTTTCCCAAAGGTATTGCATAATTTTTGTGTACAGCAATCAAAAAATATGTCTGAGATGCGATATCACATCGAATTATCCATTGTGAAGTAAAAATTTCAATGCATTTTGCTGAATCAATTTCTTTTGTTTGATAGTGTTACGAATTTTCCGCGCCGCGGAAGAGTCAGATGCAGTGTTGTCAAGCGTAGCCTAGCGGGTTGAACCTAAATCGCTACCGAGTATCGGCTGCCGAGCTGGCTAGTAGCATACTAAGTTAGTAGCTCTTAGTAGCTCACGTAATACAATCCATGAATACCATATCTTAGTAGGCGACGAAAAGGTCTTAGTAGCCGACTAAGTTAGTCGCCCTACTAGCGTGTTTTAGCGGAAATCTATGAATACGGCCGATAGAGTTTAATTTTAAAATTCTTGGACCATTAAACTCAAAATGGATGGAGATTGCGCATTTGTATTGTTGACACTCGCTCAAAGCTATCGTTTAATTAAGCTCAAAGCAGTGGTGTCACGGTGCCGGAACGCGCCTTTTATCAATTTTATCAATAACAGACACTTTTTTACCACCACAATATATTATTGATATTGTGAATATATCAATAATATATTGTGGAAGTATCAAAGTGTCTGTTATTGATGGTATGGAACCCTTCCACCACGTACAAGCTTCGAATTTCGATTTAATTTTATCATTTTGCTGCCTCAAAATTTCTAATTTATATATTCGTAACCTAAGCAAAAAAATTAGTAACAACATTTAAATAATGACTTGTAATATAAAAAATACACAGAGTAATATTTCACTTCTAAAGAAAGTTAAGGAAAGTGCGCTCCGGCACCGCTAATTTTGCCATGACGTCACTGGCTCAAAGATGAATTGTTCCAGACTATTATGTTTTAGTCGGACCTCAATTATTTAATGCCCTCAAAAATCGTAGTATTAAATTAACTGTCGACAAGGCTGGATGCCAAAGAAAAACTGTTTCCGTGGTAAGTGGTAATTGCAGAGTGCATCCAAAATAAAATGTTTTGCAGCCACTAAGGAGTTGCGAACCGATTATGGACAAAAAATGCTTGAAAGTGTCTCCCCTACCAATTTCTGAAGTCTTATGGATTCCTCCTGGAACACCCTGAACAATTATCAATCTCTCATGAATCAGTAGGACAGTTTTAAATAATGCCTCAGTTTGGGGTTCCTAAACGGCTGATAGTTTACAATGAATAGGTTATTCTTTAGAAGCTTACGGTACTAGCGAGAACACTGAAGTAGTCACTACTCTAGATTTGTACAGCAGTTCTCAAAAATAAAAGTATCAAAACTTTATAACTCCGTCGATTGTTTTTACCTCTTTGAACTTTTAAAAACAAATAAATGTATTTGCTATTTAAGGTAGGGTTAATTTATTTTATGCACTTTAATATAAGGTATGTGATTATACTGTACCATAATTTGCATTGTTCGTTTAAAATTATATTCATTCATATTATAATCCATGTTACCGGGGGCACTTACTTACATTAATAAATTATTATTATTGTTATTATTCTACAGGAGATGAGGATATACAAAGGAGAAAGAGTTTGGACGGGTGGAGTATTGATAAGAAGGCAGGGGATTTTAAAAGCCGCGTTAGAGGGAAGAATATTGCATCAGCGGAGAAGGAAGGAGGAAGAGAAAAGGATGCATATCTACAGTGAGGAAGAGTAGACCTTAATGAGAGTAATATCATATGAAAGGAGACACAGAGATATAAATATAAATTCAAGTTATAAGATACCTTTGTTCTACAGGAAATAGAGACGGCCTCGGAAAAAGTGACAAGATTTCGCACACATATAGGAGCTCTTTAGATTAACAAAAGGTTTGAGGGAGAGAAACCAAAAATGCAAAATAATAGCTCAGTTAAGCGGTATTCCGCACGTGAAATTTCACTCACAGCTAATGATGGCAAATCTATTTTGATTAAAAGTTAATATTTCTGGAGAACTGAACGCAAATATTCAATTTCGCAACCAGTATGAATATGTATCAACCATACTTTAATGAAGAACTCCAGTCCAGATGCAAACATAAGGAATGAAATGTTCTCTATTATTAGTAAAACGTTGGAGATAAGGAGTGTTTGCATCATAGCTCATGGGAGAATAGAAGCCAAGATCAGAGGAGGTGAAAAATGCAGTGGGTTGGAGTTGGAGAACTTACGAATTCCTTTAGGACCCAAGAAACCTATTGGTTAGTACGAGCGCGGATTCTGTACTGCCGTGCGCCCTAACAACCAACGGGGAATATGAAAGGGAATAGGGAAAGTATACACGACAAGGAAGACGCAACAGGGGAGGTTGATGCAGATGCTCATGGGAAGAGAGAATAGAATCAAACGCAGTAAGGCCCACACAAGAGACAGCTACGAATCGCCAATGCCTATCAAACACATACTCCAACACAAAGAAACTAACAATTGGCGATTTCATAAAACCTAAGTCTAATCTAAAAGAGCTGACATTGCTCCTGCTGGCTTAAATACAGCAAAGAACAAATTTTCTTAGAGGAGGAGGGAAATATTCAAAACGCAGAAACGAAAGACGTTATTCGAGAGTAGGTAGTTTATAATAAACTCTCTTTACTTGGAATCCGGATTTTCCTGTAACCGAAAAGTTTCAGTATTTCCCCAATGCCGACGCCCGGAAGATGCCAATTAGTAATTGACAAAAATATTGGCTATTGGTTAGGCTTTTTATATGGTAAGATTACATTATAATACTTTATCATATAATCTTACCATATTTTATAAAATACTGGAGGCCAAACTATCAGAAAACTGCAGAATATACTTGATTGTATGAGGCGTAACTTGGTGAAAGCGATTCATAATTAAATTAAAAAGAAGAACTTTGTGCTTTCACATTAATATTTATTCACGACCATGGTTTCAACGTTCTTCTTTTTAATTTAATGCAGAATATACATATCAGAGTTCAGTCACGAACATAAATATTGCTGGTCGACAGCATTAGCAAGATAAAGAATACAGGGGCTAGCGTTTACATCGAGTTGGCGAGGTCACGACGAGGATGCAGAATAGAGAAAGAGAAGATACAGGGAAAACGGACACACAGGGCAGGCAGAACGAGAAGAAAGGGCCGGCATTTGGGGAGGGGGGGGGCGCCTCAGTGTGGATTAGCAGCCAACAAAGAGCCCCACACTCCCCAGCGTCACCGGCCCTGGCAGCGTGACCCCGCGGCACTGGAGCTTTCGAACGCGGGAAGAGAACAAATGCGACTCGACGGGCGGCACAGGACGAATTTCAGCCCTTGCCGAATATATCTCGTTTCTGCTATCGGCGGTACTCACGCCCTCTCTCTCTCCACTGCGACGGGCGACCATGTATTGTGCCGTGGGGAGGACGGAAAGACAAGCATTAAACTGTTCCGCATCTTTCTCCGTTCAACCACCCCCGCACTTTTCCCATAACAGGCCGTTGAGAATATTATTATAATAATTATTATTTAAGTATTCTACCGATTAAGGATGGTTTCCACTGAGAAGTATTCTGGCAGCCTCCCTTTCCTTCCAGCACTGACTTCTTCAATTCACAATTAGACCCTGTCAGTCTTTTTAAAAATTCTACTCTCTTATTTCCTCTCCCTCGTTTACCCAACATTCTACCCTCAAAAATTGTTTTCGACATCCCCTTCCCGATAAGTTCTCCCTCCACCCATACCTTCCGTTTCATCCGTATCTCATCCAGAAGCTGCCTCTCTTCATTCACCATAAAAGAGATTATAAGAAATACTATCACCATTAAATCAACCTCAAATATGAATAGATTTAAATGATAATAAAGTTAAGACAAACAAATTATTAAAGTCATTTGATGAAAAAGTTAGGCCAACATGCACCATTACGTGAATCAAACAGACCGCAACTGAGCTTTCCTCTTCAATTGCAAGAATTCCCAGTAAGAGCTGTTAGATTGCACTCTTTCTGTAATTCCCATTCTTTTCCCTATCAACTCCCTTCCCTCTCCCACGGACGTTATTCCCTCTAAACTCAAAATACACATTATAGTAGTGAAAAAATGTACATAATACATGATTGAATTATGATTAGTCAAAATTTAGAAATGCACGCATGTTAAATTTTTGGGAACATCGCTTGGAACCATTTAGCTCCGCGAAAATTTTTATGAATGGTAAACCGAGTACGATATTTTCTTGATGATCGAGGGGGTGCCTATCCAATTTTACCGGCCTTAGAGAAAAGTCTTTCACGTGGGACGGATGGCGTTATCATAGGCGGGTAGTGATACTGGTGAGATCAAAAGAAATGTCAAGATTGAAGTTGAAAAATTGAGTTCGGATCGCAACTCGAATATCCCGATTTCGATGTCCTCGATCTTGACTCAACTCGATTAACTCAGTATTAATCGAAATCGATTTTTCCCTCACTAATTGGAGAGGCCGAGGACACAAAACAGCGCACTTCGTCCTCCTGCTTTCTGTCTGTCTATCCAGACATTACCCACAAACCGAATGGCCAATGGTCCTTCACGTCCCTCACTCACTTCTACTCCGAACACCTCCAGCAAACCCCACTTTTCCCGTCGAACTGATAAGAGGGACACAAGCGACAAGAGAGGACAGGGAGTTTAGTAGAACAGATACAAAACAGCACAGCGGCCGGAGTGGGGAAAAGTAAGCCGGGGGACGCGATATAAGAAATGGCCTGGTGAAGCGGAATCAGACGGGAGGATGATAGAGAATGGGGACCATAATTTCCTTTTGTTCCGCCGCATTTTTTGCTAGCAAAACACGCAACGTGAGGACGAAATTTAGGAGAAGATTCCCTCCAACACAATGGTCTTGATTGGAATCGGAAAAATCCGGCAAATACCCTTTAAATCGGTTCCTTACATCCAAAAAGTTAAAAATTTGCTATTAAAAATATTAATATTCTCACATACCGTGCATGACATGCTTTGTCTTCGGGGATCGCGATATATCCTAGGCATTTGGCAACAGGACGAACTCGCGGCCAATCGGAGCGCTTTGCTCAAAGTTTCCGTAGGTTAAAATTGGTGCGTTTTCAACCTAAACATCATCGGTTATACTAAATGCACCAAAATATGCTCGCCGCTCGCCATGAAAAAATACTTGGCTTAGCCAAGATTCAAACTCGAATCTCCCAATTGCTGGTCAGGTGTGTTAGCCAGTCACACCACCAAGCCATTTTCTCAGAGCGAATTTCGGGAATTGGGTTTTACCGAACAAAATGTTGACGTCACAAGTCCACACTGTGGCACATGTGGCGAGGGTCGTGCTTACTAAGTCACTGTCGGGGTAAAAAACCTTATTTTGTTGCTGGTCAGCGACGACGAATTTCAAAGCACTGCAGGAACAAGTGATTTTGTATGCAGTAACGCGCAAGGGGTTCCAACTGGCATCAGCTACACAGGATTAAAATTTCGCGACACAATTTTTGTTTAACTTCATCCCCGACAGACTAGTTAACACTTGGAATTCCAGGAACGAGCAGTTACGTCGATTGAACGAAAACCCAGAAAACGATTGATTAAGTGTTCGCGCAGTTAAAAACAAAAAACGCCGCGTCGATGTACTTGGCTTTCCCTTTAACTACTTCGTGATCCCCATCGCCATTTTTGGCCCCAAGCGGCATTTGGACGGACATGAAAGAGATTTCGATTCCGGTTGGGGGGGTAGGGTAGTACCAGAAGGATGAAATAACCCTCGATCCGCGAGACAAGGGGCATGGGTTGGCCGGCGGGCCTATCTCACCCACACCCCGTTGCATACCCATAATGATTACCGGCGGCTGATAATCACAGGGCCCTCCTCCTGAACAGGAATGTTACCTTCAGGGATGCAGGTGTGTGCGATCGCTGGACACAACACAAGGGGATAGAAATTAATCCTTTGGAATGTATGATTTAACACTTCCCCGGCGAATAGAAAGGATAAACTTCTCTTGAGTTTGCACGCAGTTAAGAAAATCTAAGGCAGCCGACGTTTTGACTCCCGTCTCGTTACGCATTCTCAAGGCTTTTATTTATTTATCTCAATTACCCCCCGAGTTTGATTTGGAGTGCAGCTCTCAACGGCGCGGAAACGTGGACACTGAGGAAAGAAGACGAGAGATGATTGGAGGCATTCGAGATGTGGGTATGGAGAAGAATGGAGAGGGTGAAATGGACGAAGAGGAAAAGGAACGACGAAGTGCTGGATATGGTTGGCGAGGAGAGGCAGCTTCTAGATGAGATACGGAGGAGACAGAAGGTATGGATGGAGTTAGTGTTTAGCGGGGAGGGGATGTTGAAAAAGGTGTTAGAGGGCAGAATGTTAGGGAAACGAGGGAGGGGAAGGAAAAGAATAGGATTTTTAGATTGATTGAAAGGGATAAGGCCTTACAGTGAATTAAAGGAGGCAGTGCTGGAAGGAAAGGGAGGCTTCCAAATCACACACACTTCTTGAACACTCCATAGAAACCTACCTTAATCGGTAGAATACTTTCTACTACCCCCGAATACAGCATAATAAGGCCTTTACATCGGGAGTTTTAACAATCAACAACAGACGATCACTCACACCCATGTCCAGGATGGGGCAATCTATCCAGGTGGACTCGAACCCGCGACCTTCGGTATGGTAGGACTTCTCCTCGCTGCCATCGAGGAAGAATGTATTACGCATTATTATAAATATTATCCACCATTCAAACAAGCCTAGAGAATGTGTAACGAGACGGAACCCGAAACTGGGTTAGGGCACCTCTGGCTTATAAACAATAAAAACTTATCCAATATAGTAATAACATCTCATATTTGGATCTACCCTGCTTGAAAGTAAGGGATACATGTACGTTAGGGCGGATCGGAAAAATCGATTTTTTTCAAATCCATCTGGCCCAGTGAAAAAAAGTTGTGGGACCAATCAAAAATAAGGCCTGAAAAAATTGAGACCTCTAGGTGAACCCCTGACCCTCGCTCAAATGCAATTTAGGGGGGGAGGGTCGAAATTCGAAAAAAGTAGTATTTTATGGTCATTCCCTATAGATTTTGCCGAGTTACTGCCCTTTTGGGCAAAAATTTCGTGCATTTTGACGTATCTGCCACCGTTTAGCCACAAAATGCCTAATTTGAGTCCGCGTCCGCGAAGAAAATATTCCAACGCCCACGAAGCGTCGCGGATACAAGAGCCGCAGGCCGATCCCTTCCCCTCCACGCTCGCTTCTCCCCCTCCCACGCCTCCAATACAGCAAAATTCATTCCGCGCATGCTGCTAGGAGGTCGTTTATCTTTGATAATATAAATCGGAAGATGATTTAAGGTAATAAAGGAAGCGTAGTGAGACGACTTGTCCCTTATTAGGCGCCTCGTCGACGTTAAACAAATCGATGTTACCAACTTTTAGAGAAGTGATGAAATATTTTTAGATCCGAGAACGCAGGAAAGGAGCCTACGGTCTATGAAAAGTCCTCTCGAGTGGCTATAAAGTGCGAACTATAGTGACGCTTTCTTTCCATTATGTGTGTGATTACATGGATTTAGCGGTACCACAGAAAGTACTAAAACTTACGGAAAATGCGAATAGGCCAAAAGTAGGGTTTTTGTTGAAGTACAAAACTCAAGCACTTTTGAAGGAACATTTAAAATTATGCGATATTTTTGCGCGTAAGTGCAAGAAGGAATATAAGGTTCCCCCTAATGAAGAAGTATATTGAGAGACCAGCGGACGAAACTAAAGATTTTGGCTGCTGGATTGAGTCCTAAAGAAACTCGACAAATGAGGAAAAAAAAGAATCGTCGGAGAGTGTTGAGTCGACATCGTCAATTCTTTTATGGGAAAACAGTATCAAAGATTTTCTTCATCAATTCATCCGAAGAAAATTAAACGGAATAGAAATCATCCGATTTTTATCTCTACGTTCCTCATGAAATAAACATCCAGGACTAAACTCAAACTGGAACTTCTGCGGGGAAAATCTGTCTGCCAAAAGTGATAGAGGTATATGCAAGAACCAAGAAACAGCAATGATCGTCCCCGCAACTTTAGCTGAAGCAAAAATCATAACTCTGTAAGATACATCCGAGGTAGTGTACCAGAATTACTTACGTAGACAGAAAAATATGCTAATTATTGTGAATACGAAAAGAGAGGTACCAAAGGGTGTCATGAAAGGGCTACATTTTGATGGAATGAAAGACTATACTTTTGTCTGATGAAAAAATGCAAGAAGACTTATCAATCCAAGTTTAGAGGGGAATGTGTGGTGTTAGTTGAAGAACCAGGTTCCCACTTTTGGGTGTTTGCCTCCCCCGTCGGAGGATTAGCAAAAGTTATAAAATCTGCGATTCTCATTTCCTTTCCGAGTGAAAATTAGATAAACAAAATTAAAAAGGATTTGAATGCGATGGTACCAAGTGAATACCGCCCAAAAAGGAGGCATCATCCCTCTGCTACAAGCATAATTCCAACATCCCTTGCTATGTGAGTGAACTCTTCACGGGGTTCACACCGGGTTAATTTTTCCATAATGGCAAACCTTTCAAGCTCCGACTCGGGGTTCAACATCAGGGATAAATTTTGTTGAATCCCGAGAAGAGTTTACCCACATCAATCGCCGGGAAAGCATCAAATCATATTTCATCCCTTACAGAGGTCTAATTGCTAATTGCACTAAGTTGACTTAGATTTGCCACATAAACATCGGGAGGGCAATCTAGGGACTGAATTTGCGTTGTTGCAAGGATTTTTTTGGTGGTCAATCCGAGATTTTTTTAACTGCTAGATTTTAATATCGACTTTAAGGACTATCCGCTGATGACATAATAAAGAGAGACCACAGAACCTGCGTTTATTTCTGACCTTAGTACTGTGGATTTTCAAAATTCTATTGGTGAACGTTCAAATTTGAAGTTAAAAATTTCTTTTATTATACATACGGACGAGAGATTCGTGAAGAAATTCACCAAAACTTTGTTGACAACAGCGAAAGACGAGGAATGACACTGACATAAGAAATACAGATTGGAAATCAGATAATTGAGTAATTATTTTGTGATTGTTCCTCCACAGACGATACTGAAACATTAAATATTAGTAAGACTAACGAAGAAAGACGCACTTGGTGTGAATTTTGGTGCATTTGTGGCGTGAGAGAGGCGTGCGGGGAGGGGACGCAGGCGGTCTTCGCCAAAAATCCATTTAGTCACATTTGTCGGACAATGCCGAAATTGAAGCGCATATCCAAAGTTCGCACACCTTTATAGCCACTCGAGAGGACTTTTCATAGACCGTAGGTTCCTTTCCTGCGTTCTCGGATCTAAAAATATTTCATCACTTCTCTAAAAGTTGGTAACATCGATTTGTTTAACGTCGACGAGGCGCCTAATAAGGGACAAGTCGTCTCACTACGCTTCCTTTATTACCTTAAATCATCTTCCGATTTATATTATCAAAGATAAACGACCTCCTAGCAGCATGCGCGGAATGAATTTTGCTGTATTGGAGGCGTGGGAGGGGGAGAAGCGAGCGTGGAGGGGAAGGGATCGGCCTGCGGCTCTTGTATCCGCGACGCTTCGTGGGCGTTGGAATATTTTCTTCGCGGACGCGGACTCAAATTAGGCATTTTGTGGCTAAACGGTGGCAGATACGTCAAAATGCACGAAATCTTTGCCCAAAAGGGCAAAATCGGCAAAATCTCGGCAAAATCTATAGGGAATGACCATAAAATACTACTTTTTTCGAATTTCGACCCTCCCCCCCTAAATTGCATTTGAGCGAGGGTCAGGGGTTCACCTAGAGGTCTCAAATTTTTCAGGCCTTATTTTTGATCGGTCCCACAACTTTTTTTCACTGGGCCAGATGGATTTGAAAAAAATCGATTTTTCCGATCCGCCCTAATGTACGTATACGACCGTTTCAACATTAGTGAAACGGGGATCTTCTCGGGGGGTACTAACTTCTAATAATGAAAATTGACGAGGATTTTCGGTGACTGTTAATTGATCACTTTTTGGTAGACAAGTTTTAGGTAAATATTGCCCCAAAATTAGGCTAAACCCATAACATCAATATTATACAGATTACAGACTTAACGGAATGTGCCACTTCATTCTCTTGAGCAGGGTGGAATTTTGAGTCATTTACAAGAACACATGAGCTATCATTTCAGAACTTAGAGTTATGGATCCATTCAGCTATTTCAGTATTTACTTGCATGAAAAAATATTTGTTAATATATTATATCCTTTCTAGAGTGTTGGTTAGGAAATAATGTTTCATTTCAAAATAGAAACTTTTTATGGTTGGAAGAAAATTACTTTGCTTTTCTACAAAACACACACTTTATTTCCGACTAGTTTCGGTACACTGTACCATTTTCGAGACTAGTGATACACATAAGATTTTGCCGTTTGTGAGAGTCAGAGTATATATCCCGGCAAAATCTAATGTGTATCACTAGTCTTGAAAATGGTACAGTGTACCGAAACTAGTCGGCAATAAAGTGTGTGTTTTGTAGAAAAGCAAAGTAATTTTCCTCCAACTTTATAATGGAATTCTACAAAGTAAAGGCCTCAACAATTCAGTGCAGAAACTTTTTAACTTGTTTCTAACGTGGTTATTTTGTATTTCTGTTTGTTTTGTGCGCTAGTTTTCATTATGTTTATGGAGTACCATCACCAGTTAAATTTTGAGTTCCATTCATTGTCATATAACCTTAAGTTTCGCAGTTTTTTATTAGCTTTGAAATATTTTTTTCAACTACCCACCTATTACTAAAAAAACATATCATCTAGGGGTATTATATCGTGGAGAATAGCAACCAATTGTATAATGATTGATAATACTAGTCATGATAGCTATGGAGACTAATTCGACATGCCCATGAAAGACTGATTTACCACACGAGATACAGGAAAACTATTTGGTACACGTTTGAATATAGATAGAAAGGAGCGAGAGGTAAAGGAGGAGAGACTGTCTCGAATTGGCCCCGAGAAATATCGAGGAGGGTTGGGGAGAGAAACGGTTAGGGAGTGGAAGAGATGAAACGAGACAGACAGCAAGGAGAGAGGCGGGGGGAATGGTCCAGTCCTATTCTACAAGCCTCTACCGGCGCTCACAAATAGGCCAACCAGCCTTTTGCAGCAAGGCATGCTCTCGGAGCGAGCGCATGCAGTGGGAGGAAGCATAACTGGCGATGAAAAAAAGGAGTATGAGAGGACAGAGAACAGAGGGAAGATAAAGGGAAATGCAGAGGCAAGAGAGCGAGTTGGTAAAACGAGAGGGAAGCAAGGGAAGTGATGGAGGAAAGAGGATGGGTGGAATATGTGTCCGGGTATTTGGCTCGCGTGGCTTGGCACGAATCACAGCGTGGCCGCGGCTCACACAGAGAGAGAGAGAGAATCTCCCGCCCGCGAGCTTTTGGCTAGTATCTCCGAGCATATATAGGAAGAGGAGGAAAGGGAGGGCCCCATTCGACCGGGCAGACAACGGGGAGAGAACGTACGACAGTCGAATGGGACGGGGCGGGGCGTGCCAGTCAAATGGGACAGCCAACTCGCGAAGAAGAACACGAGTGAGATAGGGCGAGCGCAACTCGCACCGTTGTAGTTTCGCCAATCCGCGACCGTATCCGAATACCACCCCATCACACATACGTCGACCACCTTTCCCACCCTTTATGCATCGCTTGGGGGAAAAAAATGAGTCCCATCCTATTTTGCCCATGATCCCCTTGTTCCTCGCGCTGCCATAAGCTCAAATGCTGCGCTGGCTGCTGCATAGAGGAGAAATGAAGAGCGTGGTTGAAAAGAGGGCGATTGAAAAAGACGGCAAAGGCAATACCGGGGCGTCTATTGAAACCGTGACCATTCCGGACTGCCGCCAAATATCGTGAGAAGAGAGAAAGAGAATCGCTCTTCGGACGATTCGCGTAAAACGCCCGCCTTCCTATTCCCCGCTCATATCCGCGAATCATTCGGCACACTTGTTTCCGCATGAGCATGGGCTACCCGCAGATCATTGTGCAAAGACGACAGAGCCAATTCGCGCTCGATTGTACTCCATCACCTTTCGAGAAGATTTACATCGAACATGACCACAAAAGACGTGGTAAGCGACGATTCACATATGAGGTGAGAAGAACTTATGACTGAAGTTATCATTTTTAATAGCCACTTTATCGCTATTTTGCCATCAATTGGGGAAATAAAATTATAAAAAAGGAAATATAGAATTAATTTTTATTCCTCTCCACATACTACAACGAAAAATGAAAACGTATCACACATTTCCCGTCACAAATTTCATATTATGCATGTTGTAGATACATCAGGATGGCAAAGAGAACATATATCACCGCCGATAGCACTGATATTTACATTAAGTAATTCATTTAATTTATTTTATCCCACTCCTCATTATAATGATTTTCATATATCTCAACCCCCAAAACTCCTTTGACACCTTTACTTAGCATTAGGCGGTCTATCTCATATACTTTCCGCAGCATTCAGTTACTTCCGACTCTTGACTCAAAGCCGATCCGATGCTGCAGGTACATCAAGGGGACACAGAGAAGAAACATTAAAAATCGGCCCAAACCGAAACGATTAATCATAAACTTGCATCATTACCTACTCTCAATTCTGATTCCATATTCAATAACGTATCAGGGCTTAGTGAAAAAAAAAACGGTTGCTCCAGTAAATAAAAATCTATCACCACCACCTCTGACACTTCTTCTAGGTACTAGCGAATTTCCGGGACAGGAAATTTACTTTCCACATCATGAAGCCACTACCCGAACTGATCCGTTTCTGCGAAGACGACACGGAGATGGAGAAATAAAAATCTGGACAAAACGCAAAGAATTTCTCATTATTTAAGTATCATTACTTCGAAGTATGAACTCTAATTGATTACTGTCCCAGGTCTAACAAAAAAAACTAGCAACTTCAAGTAAAATCCCTCATTACCATCACTTTTGGCACGTAAGTGTAAGATGACTAGTACCAAATTTAATTTATATTTTTCGGATTTCAATAAATCCATCTCTGACAGATTTTAGATTCGATGATGCGGATACATCTAGAATAATGAGAGTAAGACATAAAAATGGGGCCCAAACCGAAAAAAGACATGATCTACTAACTTGCAATGGGACCGCCCAAACAGGCTCGAAATCACATTTCAGATAGAGGAATCGGTCTATGGATAATACAGTTGAGACAAAGAATTTTCGTAACTCAACCATTCTTTCACAAGTTCAAAATTTTAAAAACGCAAATACTGTCGCCAACTTTTCATCATTTGGTGACTGCATTAAGAGTTTAGTTTCAATTCATCGATCAAGAAGAACCTTTCTCTGAGTCACTAAACCAAACTTCCACCGTGCCAACAGAACAAAATCTGTCTGCTATCAGTCAAAATTCAAACAAAATATCAACACCGCCTCAGGCTGTTCTTCTCTGCACTAGCGCTGTAAAGTCAATCGTTTTTTTCGTTCCAAATCCTCTTTATTTCCCTAAAGATGTAGTTTCATTTGCCTTACCACTTCTAGCAACTTTCCCCTTTTTTCTTCTCGATAATTTCCCTCCCCTCCCATCACAAACCCCCTAACAACATCAACATCGCTAATTAATTTTCAAGCGTTAAATACAGCGCGTTTGAGGCCCATCTTATATATTTTCTGCGGCATTCAATAACTCGTGCCACCAACACTACGAGCGATCCGATGCCGCAGATACATCAAGGGAGCGTGGAGAGACTTAAAATACTACAATCGAGCGCCGAAACCAAACGATACCGACACAAACGATTGTGCGCCTCGACGTGAATGTATTCGAACAGCGAGCAGCTAGCTCCCTCAAGGGAATCAACAGCTCCAATCAACGGCTCCTCCTAATTGATACGGGAAACTATGCGACGACGACGCGGAACGCCGAATTGCGCCATACATCACGCGCAAATCGACGCGCGCTATCGCCATGGTGATCGCCGATTCGAATCGTACGGCCCGCAGCGTCTATGGCAACGGGTACGCCAATTGCCGGGATACAAACACTCTCGAGGTGTAGGTATCGGCAGAATCAATTTAGAACCATCCATTCGGCGGAGGGGTATGTCGAGGGACAAATAAACGGGAAGAAAGGTGTTCAAATGGAATGCGGTACCTAACTAAAAGGCGGCAATAAGTGTCATAACCCTTTTGTAGGCAATGCGGCATGAGGATTAGCAACACTGATGAGGTTTAGAAAAGCTCAAGGTACAACGAACGCTGAAGACAGTTTCGCTGTAAATGTGCACTGGTACATACTTCTATTGCCAGAAACTCAGCAGATTCAATAATTTTCATTCTTGGAGAGTACATTAGCTGACTTAATATAAATGTATAATGGTACATATTTCGACTGCCAGATAGTTAAGCACGTTCAAAAATTTACATGCTTACATGACAGCACATAACACTGACTTGGATTTGAAAAGTTTATGGTACAAAAATACGCTAACCTCGATAATGAAATAGTGAGAGGGCACTTTGGCTGTAAATATGCATTAGTACATGTATCGAAAGCAAGAAACTTCAGCAGGTTCATTTATGTACATACCTGAACACCATTAGTAAGAGTAACAACGATAAGATAACAAGATACTATATAAACGATACCATGAGAATTACAAAGAAGCCGGGACAAGATTTTCTTTCGTGATGGAGGCGTATTAAGAATATAGTATATGGGTCTACCAGTACTAATAAACTGGTGTCTGTATATACGTACTGGTACATAATTAGGCAAAAAAGAAACTCAAGCTGGTAGAAAACTTGATTTATTTGGGCAATATATTGGAGCAAAAATCGAAATCGGTCGATATTAAATTAAAAGTGGAGTTAATATTTCTTTTTCATTATAAGACATGACTTTCGTGAAAATATGTCCCATTTTTATGGATGACGACCATATAATGAGAGAGAGCTTTGACAATAACATGTAATCACAACAGAAGTATTTCTGAGAAATTAATTAATGAACACTGTTTGGTTCACTCATATATATTTGAAATTTGAAATTTATGAATCTAACAAAGTTTATTCTTCCATTTTTCAAATAGGAAAGGATTCATAAAGTTAAGCCTGAAATCATAAGTTATAGAAGTATTTCTAATAACGCAACGGTAAGTTTGAATGACATTGAGAGAATTAAAAAAAATGGAATGAGTAACAGCATGACGAATTGATGCGAAGGGAAATGTTCTCACGGCGCACGAGTTACGACGAGAGAAACAAAACAAAAAAAGGTGGAAGAGCGAAGGAAACAGATGGAAATATAAAGATGTTTTCAAAAGAGGAGGATGAGAAGAAGAATCGGTAGATTCCCACGATGCCTTTCACGTGTCTCGCATCATCCTTTCGATGAAAGAACAAGTTTGGCCGAGGGAATAATAAGAAAAACAATGCGAAGGAATAGGGGATGGGTTAAGCGGGGAGGGGGGACAGGGGACGGGGGGAGGAGGGGAGCGGAAGGAAGCAAGAGGAGAGGGATGAGAAGAGGACGAACGAGGATGATTGGCGGGTGAGCTTGCAGAAAAAAATTGCCAACCGTGGATTAAGGCCGTTTTACACGGGGCACGGAATTACGCAGGTTAGAGCTGCATTTATTTCTAAAATGGCGTGG
This sequence comes from Ischnura elegans, assembly GCF_921293095.1. Taxonomy (NCBI): domain Eukaryota; kingdom Metazoa; phylum Arthropoda; class Insecta; order Odonata; family Coenagrionidae; genus Ischnura; species Ischnura elegans. The sequence goes on along the minus strand of NC_060254.1, from coordinate 47,321,182 downwards.
AACTGCGCGAATGCATGAACGAAATTAGAACAGGGGCTATTTTGCCGTCTCGCATCCACGCATTCTCGCATGTGATCTAGCAATTCACCGCTTTACACGACGCAATTTTGATTGCGCCTTCGCACGTACGTCAGATTGCGCAATTCCGTGTACCGTGTAATACAGCCTAAAGAGAAGGTAAGAAGAAGAGGCATTCACCAACACAAAATGAATAGGTGAGGGGTCTGCACGAACAGGGTGTTTCGAAAAGAATATACTTATTTCGAATGCATACACTCATTAAACTTTAAAGGCATACGAATATGAAACTTCACACACATATTTACGAAACTCTCAAGTTAAGATAACAGATCTTCAATGTGTCCTCCATCGGTGGTACGAAGGATATCAAAGCGATACTCAAATTCCTTCCATACCCGGCAAAGCATGTCCTTTGTCACTAATGTTATGGCAGTACAGATCCGGTTCTGCACCTCTGCGAGGTTTTATGGGAGTGGTGGTGCTTAAACGTTGTCTTTGACGAAACCCGACAGAAAAAAGTCTCAGGGTGTCCAATTCGGTGACCGTGGACATTTTAAGTCGCCAACACTTAGGCGATTAACCCAACTATTTGGTAGAGTTTCATTCAGGTAGTTTCCTTCATCAAAGAAAACGAAAGGCATTGATTGCGGTTCTTGCCCACTATTAGTTCATTCATATCTACAAATTATTTGGTTTTAGATATCCCAGTCTAGACGACTGCTAATGGCCAATTTTAACCTCATTTGAAAAAGGCCAGATTGGCGGCCATGCGATGCCTCTCCACGTGACGTAACAGGGGCCCAGATGCTATAAGAGTAATCAGGAGTTTTACATCGTCTGAGGTCACCAATGAATGCATGTGTCACAGAGCTCACGGCCTCAGTATATGAAATACTGGAGGCATTCGAGACGTGTCTCTGGCGGATGAAGGTGAAATGAATGTGATTTATTTTTATGGGATATATTTTCAAATCGCCCTCAATCGTTTTGGGAGTGAAGGTATTAACTAAAAATATTTTCCTACTATTATTTCCTCTGCTTTCTGAATCTCTCTGTTCTACAGTCCAGTCTCGTTAACCATTTCTCATTAATTCTACTATTTTAGAACGAAGACAGATGTGAGTTTAACGGGAATTGATTACTCTACATAAGTATGGTAAAAATAGAAATAGGAAGAACCACAGAAGGGTACGATTTTCTCCCGCCGTCGATATGAATACCACTACTAATAAATCAAAGGTGATTCATATTATTAGAACCTTATCTAACCTCACCTAATAGGCCACCTTTAGAGGTTTTTGGTCTCACCAGCAATGCCTTGCCATCTCTCCAGGTGTTGCATCTAGTCAGATACTACCTATATCCATTCTTCTTAAGTATTTTTCAATATGGTAGTTTCCTTCATCGAAGAAATTGGCTAAGGTCGGAAAGTTTCCTTCGTTTGATAGGGCATTAACAATCCTTATTTTAGCCAAGCGCTACCTTCTAGCAGCCTGCAGCGCTCATAGACTCGCACCAAGGTGGCCTCACACGGCGGCAGCCGGAACCAGAATGACGTCACACGGGCTTTTCCCAGCATTCATACTTAGCCGTCGCGTTTTCACGCGCTTTAAAATTTTCACTTTTCATTAAATCACGAAAAATAGATATCGTAATTTAAAAGTCTAAAAGCGTGAAATACGTACTCCAGGAGTAATAATCTTTCGTAAAAGGCAATAAAAAGAAATAGGTAACAACCCCATTGCCGACTCCAGTGAGAGGGCACCCCGCCTTATTCACAAATGAAGTTGTCTTCGTGCAGCCGCGGAAACAACAGAGGCGCAACGAACAATAGTTTGGACTAAATAATACTTTGTAATACGTATATTCGTTTTGTAATGCCCTGTATTTATTAATTTATTCCCATACCACCGAAAACACCTCATTTGGCGTTTTACATCGGGGTGTTCAACAAATTTAACAAATATACGTCTAGAACAACCATACCCTTGATAGGACCTCAATCAGTAAAATATTTTAACAATACGCCACAGCTTAAGGCCCTTTCGTTCCCGTAATTTCTCTCAATAGATAATCATCAGTTCTCTAACTTTTAACTGCGAGCAAAATAGAACATGTTCTAATTTTTACTGAATTATCATGCTCTTAATGGTTCATTCGCTAATTTTTCCGTTATACACGGCGAATGATTTCATTCAGCATGATCATTTACCGTGTATAGTGGCCTTTAGTAAATGGCGCATGTTGAGAGCCCTCGTTCATTTACCTGTCTGGGTACTTAAAGTACCAACTTACAGCTGTTGCATTAAGGGAGAACAATGTGGGATGGAATCAAGTTGGTTAGATGGCAAATTATTTCGCACTTCCCTTAAAGTTTTTTGGATTCGAGCAGCCTTATTATATTAACGACGGGATTCCCGACCTCACATACTTTTTCTAATATTACATATCCATAGTTTAGGTGCACATAATCGCCAAATATTACGTATTTTCCCAATTGGAAGTACAACGAAATGAAAACATACTCTCACTAGCAAAAGAGCTCACGATACATTCAATGGTTTCCGGCTCAACTTTGCGGAAATTAATACACGAAAATGAAAAAGAGACTTCGTTGCTTTCCACAGATTTATTATCTTTTTCTTCTTTTCTTTATCTTCTTTTCATTTTCAGGTTTTCACGAGTTCACAAATACATTCCAATTTCAAATAATGAGTTTCCCTCCACTATAATGGAAATTTTTGCTCAGAAAGCATCCAAATACAATCAAAAACGCATAATTACACGGTTAGTTAAAGAATTTTTATAATGATTGGGAAAATAAATCAATTAAACTGTCTAAAAACACTATTTGAATTTCCTGAGAGTGGTCATTTAACAACCATTCATCTTGAGCAATGCTGTAATCAGCAGCATATTCATTGATAAGTATAGGAATAAAAATATTATAATTGCAAGCCTCAAAATAATGGGAAATACCAATTAATGTCAAAGGTTAAACTAATAACTATTGCTTAATTCTATAATTAAGACTTTCCTTAAAAAATGTCACGGTATTCATCTTAAGTAAATAATTTTATACCCCGAAATTCTAAATTTCCTCCGGAGATGTTGCGATAGAAAGGAAATAAGCCATAAACGTCAAGGGCTAATGGGACCACTTGAGCAACAGTCTATGAACCCCTTACTCAAAAGCTCACCTAATCAACACGTCTGCATGCGAGATTTGATCGCTAAGTGGGTAAGGAATTATTTTTATAGCATTAAACGATAACGTGGCTCTTCCGTTTCCTGTACTTTATAATCAGTTTTCCATTGCGTTTATATTTCATTTGAAAGATCAAATAAAACTAAAGATAAAGGGTCATATAGCCATCAGTGAACTACGCTACATTCAACCCAACACGATATAAACCACATGGCGTCCTAATTAAGAGCCAGTGGCAATAATATTTATTATTGCGTCATAAAATCTAAAGCTGCACTTCTGAACCATAAAACGTACAATGTAGACATGCAATTTGTAAATAATTTCACTAAAATATGTTACAAATATATGACTTCATATACAGACCTAAGCTATATCTCTTTGCGAGTAATAATCATCATCAAAACCTAAGTAATAGCTTGCACAGAATTGACACCTATGCCAGAGTAAAAGGCATTTTCTCCAAAACATTACCAATTTAAATTATAAAATATTTATAGTATAGAAATAAGGTTCCATAGATTAAAGCACTAAATGGTGTTGTACATAGAAGTATAGGCAGAGTTGCAGTAACTAACCTTTAAGAAAGCGGAGTGTCCATTTCTTCAACCTCAATCCTTGCGATAATGTATCCTGGATATCCAATGGTAGTATTCCACTTCCTCAATATTCCACTTCACCTGTAATTCAAGAAGACATTGTATTAAAATTAGGAAATACAAAATTTGTGGCACCCATTTTCATTCACTACCCATGCAGAGGAAACGATATCCTTTCCAGCCGACTAAAGTAAGGGCCAGCCAGAGAAAAAAGCAAGATTCGTGTATTTACACCAATAATTTTAAGTATTTTTCAAAATTCTCATATTTAGGGTACCAATTTTCATGCACAACCCTGATACTAAGAAATAATTAAAATTTTATTCGGGTGAAACTCGCATGGGTTTTTTAATGTCCTCCAATTACTTTCAATTTTTTTCGGGAATTTTAATTTTTCGGGTACTAGTTTTTCCTGCACAATCCTTGCATAGGAACGAAATGTTTTCCAGATGACTGAAGTAAGAGAAGACCAGTGAAATTCGCAACGTTTGTTCAGTTCCATCAATAATTTTAAAATTTTCATTTTCCGAGTACTAATTTTTGTTCACAACACTTGCAGAGGAAACGAAATCATTTCCAATCGACCGAAACAAAGGGATAACCCATACGAAGTGGCAGGGTAGGCTTTATCTCCCGATTAAACGTGAGAAAATATTAGCTCAAAGGGCTCGCGACAGCCTCACCTGCTGTGAATAAATTTTATGCATAACATGATCCGCGTCTCAAAACGGAGTATCATCATCAGGTTCAATGACGATACTAGTATTGAAACCCGATAACCGGACACTAAATATTGAAATAATTAAAATTTACACGGTAAAATTCGCAATTTTAATTATTTCCACGAGCATTTTTTTATATTTTTGGAAATTTTCATTTCTCGGATATCAATTTTCGTTCACTACCCTTGCAGAGGAAACGAAATCTTTTTCAACCGACTGAAGTAAGAGTCAACCAGTGATTTTTTTATTTCCACGAATAAATTTCAAATATTTTTCGCAAATTTTCACTTCTCGGACATCAATTTTTGTTCACTACCCTTTGCAGAGGAAACGAAATCTTTTTCAGCCGACTGAATTAAGGGACATACAATGATTTTTTTTATTTCCAAAAAATAAATCTCAAATATTTTTCGCAAATTTTCATTTCTCGGGCATGAATTTTCGTTCACTACCCTTGAAGAGGAAACGAAATCTTTTTCAGCCGACCAGAAGTAAGGGACAACCCTCACGAAGAAAGTCCCCGGCAGCCGTGGCTTGATCTCCCGATTAAACGGGATAAAACATTAGCTTAAAGGGCTCGCGACAGCTTCACCTGCAATCGCACTCAACGTGGCACGCCCTCTGGGCATTTTCGTCGTCTCACCCCCCTCTCTTTTCATTTCCTCCCCCCTCCACCCCCTACTCCCACGCCCTCCCCTCCAACCCCCCACCCCTCCTAAAAAGCCCGACGAAAACCCCTTCCTCCTCCTACACTTCTTCTCTGCACCCGCGCGCCTCTCCCCACCGCCGCAGACCCAGAGAGCGGTACCCTGCACGTGGCGGTGCAAGGGGGACTCTCTGTGCCGATCAATAAAGGCACGCACTCACGGTATACACGCGAAGAATACATACATAGGGCAAGACTGCACTCATTTCGTTCCCGTGAAAACCCACATGGTTTACTAAAATTTTATCTATACTTAAAGTATCTGTGCAGAGAATTCAAATCGGAAGAGAAAGTTATTCACCAAATCTTTCAGCACATAATTCGAAAATGGCATTACATGACACACACAATTAATATTTTATTACCATTACTATTAGCACTGGTTGTAAAAGAAAACCATAGTTGATCATCATCATCACTGGTCAACAATCCTATGATTGGTGTGACGCAGCTCTACACTCAATTCTCCTATCAGTTAATCTTTTCACAAAGAAGAATTTCTTCATTTTCACATCATTATTTACGTGATCCACATATTTTTTCGAGGTCCTCCTTTTCTGTTATTGCCATTCACTTGTCCCTCGACAATAGTTGATATTTCAGAAAAATGTGATACACAGAAAATTTTCAGAAAAATTCAACGGAGAAGGAAATTGATGGAAAGATATATAAACTGAAACAACTATAAACAGAAAAAAATTGATGATGAAATACTTGTTAGGAATTTGATGGTTGGAATGGCTAGAGCTACAAAAGGAACGTCGTGTTCAGGCCTCGGCAGTGGTAGACTTGAGCTATAAGACAATATAAATTATGCATATCTCTATAATAGTCATATCATAACGCCATGAAAAAGTATATGTACCATCTCAACTATGTTTAAAGTACGTTACCCTCGGCTAGTAACGTGTGATTTTTAAAACCGAATATTAATAATTCAATTTAATAAAAATACACCATTTGTTATGCTAAGGAATGGCATCCAAAAATCGAATATTGAAATGATTTCGAAGAATACCAAATGACGTTAACTTTTGATGATTGCATAAATAGCAGATCAATGATTTTCATTGTTTATGGTAATTACGCGAGGGCAGTTGCTACTGCTCATTGATTAACCGCGTGGTAGCGACGCACGCCAAAGAAAACAAAAACAATGCTGAATTATAAAAACTTCCGTAAAACCCATAAGATGCATAAAAACGATGTGGTATGCCTGAAGGAATAAATATTAAGATTGTTTAGATGGCTAGATATATGGAAGAATGTATTAATATCCCGGCAAAGGAGAAGCTTTCTTTTAGGAAAAAACAATAAAACCTAAGGCCCACTATCCTCTGAGTTGAAAGAAAATCAAATACAAATCTCCGGGAGGGTGCGAAATAATCATGTACAAGAGCGACCATAATGCAGAGTCACTGTCCTCAAATTATCTCCGCGCGTCACCTCAAGTACTTCGAGGGTTTCATTTCAGGAAAAAATAATTGTCTATTACGAGGATGAGGCAAAGGGCGTCAGCAACGTGCTCTCAAGGGCAAATGACCGCGGTGGTCCGAATGGCAAAGGATTGCAGCTATGAGACTCCTAAGCTAGTATACATCGATGCACGCCATGAGGCCGTATATAATACTAATAATAGGGTAGTTAAATCGCGAAAAGAAGAGAATCTGAGTCGCTCAAAACAGATCGACAACAAGGAATCGCTCATTTCGAGTCGAAGCCGAAGTTCGTCAAATTAAAGACGCATTAAAGACGGCCGTTATTAAATAAATATCCAATAAAATTCCGTCACAGTAAAACATTACATTTAAATTAGTTAATAATAAGGAAATACTTAGTCTTAGTACGGTCGGCACCAAACAAAAGGTTGGGACGATATACCCCAGCGGTGACTGGTAGCCGAGAAAGGAAATGCTCAGAAATTTCTACAAATAAGCCGTCCAACAATGTGAAAACGTACAGTTTTTTTTAGCCCCGAATTACATACGCATTAAGTTTGCTATGACTTAAGGGGCTATAATTCGCAATTAGGTAAAATATTAAATTACTATTTCTATTAAATAGTACACAAAGCTGTTCCAAAACTTACCATGGTACACCCATCGATAATGAAACTTTAAATTTTGCACATTTGTGTTGCCAGCGTAAATGTATTTTTCTTACGTGAATCACGAAACTGAGGCCAAAAAATTTTAAACTTAAATTTCAATTGCTAAATATACATTAGGTGGATAAAGTATATTTTTATTTCATTATTATTACTCCTTTTATGTTTTAAATACTTTATTTTTCTATTTAGTTAGATAAACTATTTTGTAATAACCTCGATGGGAATATTTTCTCATTTTCTTTATCATTTTAAATAGCGGGCAGGTTATGGCCCAGAGAAGTCGAAAACTTCGAATTCTTGATCACTTTGCAGGAATTTTAGTGTTTTCTCATTCATCGTGTCAATAGGCGTGTGCCCATTCAGCAGGACATCCAACTGCAGAAGTTGTGTCACGTGACGTAACAGACAGTAATGAGAAAACGACAAAAAATACGCGTCCGACGAAACCCAAAGTAGCACCACGGGAGCTACCAAAGTAGCACCACGAACGGTTTGGGAGCATGTGATGCACCTATGGACTAATTTTGGTCGCAATCCATGCAGCCGCATGGAAAAACATCGTGGTCAGACAAACAGATATTATCTTTTACATATATAGATAAAATTTTGATTACTATTGCATTATATAAAATCATTGCCATATTATAAACCAAGAATTTCATTCATCCACTATGTCAAATCACGCAACGGAATATTGCTGATTTTCTAACCCCGGTGTTCGAACGCCCTACTGAGGTCATGTAGCACTTATGCAATGCTAAGTAACGACATGTTATCCTAAGTAATGATGGAACCTTATAAACTAGAATTATATCTATCTCATTTTTTCAATTAATTACTATTATTAATGATTTAATAGACCATGAAAGAGTAAAAATTCCTATAGTAGATTGCACTATTTTTAGTATTTATTTGGGATCTTACTGTTGCGAACCTTCCTCGAGAACTTATTTGAAATTACGGTGCGTTTTCGTGTCGGTGACCTATCAATTGTCAACCCCCTTTCCCTCGAGTCTCCATCACTCCGTCCGTTGTGGACCCCTCCACGCTTCAAGTGTTGCCAAGTGGGGCGTTTAGTGATTTTTCCCCCACCGCGCGCGCTAATCCCCGTGATATTTGAGTTGGATCTGTTCAAGAGGGCGTGATGGGTCGAGGGGCGAAAACGCGGCGTGTTGTCGAGTTGATGCCGCGGCCGGAACGCGAGTGACCTTCGGCGGACGCAGAATGCAATCATCGAGGCGACTCAAAAGCCCCTTCGCTCCCTTCCTCCGACCATCCCGTTTCGCCGTATTCCCCTGTAGTCGACGAAAGCGATGCATGAGTTATTTAGTTCGAGAGATTATTCGTATGTTCAGATATTCTTGGTGTGCTTTTACCTATACGTCAAACAGGGGTGGATTCATCATCAAATATTGGAGGGGGTCTCGGATGCGGAGAAATAAACATTGGCAATCATAAGAAAGTTAATAAGGGACCCGGAACTCACCTCGTTAAGGCCGCTGTACACGGCGAATGATTTCATTCGCATGATCATTCGGCATAATCAAGCGCATGATCATGCGCAATATCATTCACCGTGTATAACGGAAAAATTCGCGAATGAACCTTCATGCGCATGATCATTCAGTGAAAATTAGAACATGTTCTATTTTGCTCGCATGATCCTGTGAATGATCACGTGATCATTCAGCATGATCATTTGCATGATCATTCACCGTGTATAACGGCCTTTACAGGCGGTATTTTGTTACATGCGTGATCGTTTTAAGTGAATTTTCCTTTATACGAATCATGGTAAAACTGCAGTGACACATTACCCGCAGACTGAGGTTCCACTATGAGATTGGAAGGGCATGAGCCCAGTTCGCAACCCTCACGTGGAAGGCCAAAGAGACCTCGGGAGACCGCAAGCCCTCTTCACCAGCAACCAAAAGCCCCAGTCGCAGCCGAAGAACTTCACTTGAAAAAGCCACCCCTCGCCAGCCCTCAGAAGGGACCGCTTCTAAAATGTCCGCTCACCACCAACCCCGCCTCATATTCCTCCTCTTCGACAGCCTCACAAACATGGGGAGGAGGTTGTGGACCTCCTGAAAAACCACCCGCAGAGCTGTATGCTTCCCCTCACCTCCAAAGGGCAGTGCCTGCTCTTTTCCTTTATCCTAACCATACCTCACTCCACGTACCATTTAAGTCGAAAACCCAGAGACCACCTTCTTGCTCCTACTGCCCGCCCTTTTTCCCACAATATACTACTAGCATTCCTACCATAGCAACATACTCGACCGGTTTTTTTTTTATCTCGGACCTGAACTACGTTACAGTTTTCGACAATTTTTACCCCCAATCCCTATTATTGATATCCCGAGTTTTCCTTCTCAAACCTTGGCCCTAATATTAAAAATATAAAGGAAGAGAATCATGGTGAGATGATACCTTGGGAAAATAAATTAAACAATCCTACCAACGGCGAAAACAATTATTAACTACGACTATTGAAATTTTCAAGGTATGCTAATGTAGTAGACCCATGTATACATTTGCCTGTGGCGAATAATTAAAAACTTTACTTAAGTATTTTCCAAGATAAAAAATTTACACTCAAGACAAAATTAATTTTAAAAAAGTCCAACTCGACATTCCGTGGAAAATTTAAGATGAATAATAGGTGTTTTAACCAAGTATACGCCGTTAACAACGATAAAATACGGATATTCGAGCGATAATTATGTGTCCCCTAAATCCGAATCAATTTGTACACTGAACAGACAGTAGAGTCGAAATATTGGTGTGAAAAATTAAATGAAATTGAACTTCATGAATACTGGTCATTTCACACCTAGCACCATCCCGTGGCAAAGCGATACAAAAAAATTATTCCCAAATCCTACCTCCTCCTTTTCCCCCAGCTGGTCAAATTTTCGGAAAGGCCGGGTTTTCGGAGAATGAGACGGGGCCACGCTAAAGAATGAACGACTTTTGAAGAGGGAGAATCCAACACAGAGACTGGACATTTCAGAGGGAAAAATACAGGAGGGTGGAGAAAGTGACGAAATATTTAGGTGGGGTATTTCAATGGAAAAGAAGGAAATAGATGAGCGGAGATGACCGCACGAGAGCTGTTGAGGATAGAGCTAAAATAACATCGCGACACTGAATGTAACCAGAAAACCTTGGAGCTCCGTCACTGAAAAAATATATTATCACAGGAAATGACAAAACAGAACGTGTATTACCTCACCGTTTGTCAGACTGGATAGAGGGAAAATGTGTATTTTGAGGAATATTCCCATTGATAATTTACATATCATCAATATCAGTGGCGCAGCGAGGGGAGGGGGGTTTGGGGGATAAAACCCCCCAGGACTCGAGAAATTTTAAGTTTAATCCATTTTAGGGAAGCAGTTCGCAAATGAACAGGGTCGTACCAATAGGGACATCCGAAGGATGAGAAAACTTAGCGAGCTGTAACAGTGTTTGAATCCAAATTTCCGACAATGGGTTGCGATAAAAATAGTCAAATTTAACTGAAAAAGTTTCATTTACATTAGATCACTCCATTTGTCACTGCTCGCGAAAAAGTCGGATCAACCCAAATTCCATATTCATCAGGGAAGACTAGAATTTATTACAGGCATAAATCCATTACAAATGATCCACATTCTAAGAATTCGCAATAACGTATGCTGGGGATATTTTCAATGACATGCATGAAAAGGTTGAACCTCGTTTCGCTCAACGACACGCTGGCCATTATACTACAAGAGGTCAGGGGTCTCTCAAAATAATATATTCCACGTTCCCTCCCAAAGCATTCAGAAATCTATCAATGACGAAAGCGAACGAACCTCAAAAATGCTTTTCATCTCGCATATATCCTTCGAATGGAGGAGATGACGTCTTCAAAGAATAGGGAGAGAATCCCGAAAATATTTTCCGTAATAGATTGGACCCCTCGCGGTACGAAGTCGGCGGTGGCACGCGTAGAGTGACCGACTGGCCCTGGCTCCCTCCGTCCGAAAAGCTTCGCAAGCCGTTACACAACCCCGATTCGGGTTACCAGACCTCCACTCAAAACCAAGGCGGGAAGAGCAGGTACACTACAAACTCAAAAGAGGGTCCCCACAAGGACCCATTCAAAAACCCTCGCTGGGCATACTCCAGTCCCAACCCTCACGTCAGGGTCCGCGTGTACATTCTTCCTGAAATGTTCAGGGGAGAGAACTGGATGAAGAAGATGGAATCGGCTTCAACAACCATTTTGTACAATCAGTCGCTCTGCGTTCACTTGCACGTTACGTAATGATGACGTCACCGAATTCAGTAATACGCAGCGTGACACTCACTTGTTTCCTTGCCCTCTGCTACGTGGAAATCGGTGTTAAGATTTCCTCATAGCTCGCCCGGGACCCTTCAGGGGAGTAAAGGCCGCTATACAAAGTGAGTTATCATGCGAATGATCATGCTGAATGATGATGAAATCATTCGCCGTGTATAACGGTGAAATTCACGAACGACCATTCGGTGAAATTCAGAACATGTTCTATTTTGCTCTCATGATCCCGCGAATGATGGCATGATCATTCGCATGATCAGTCACCGTATATAGCGGTCTTAACGACGCATCGCTCCCAGTTGCATATCAATCATTTTGCGACGCATAATTCACTTCAATCATAAGTTGTTATTCTGAAATTTTCAGAGTATACAGATATGGGTATCTTGTTCATATTGCTTTGTCTCAAATAAAAGTGTAGAATAGATTTACACCTAAGAATATACTTAAGAATCATTTTCAAAATTGGGAAGCAGGGAAATATTGGGATTAGTCTATTAATTATATTCGACGAATATTCGCGTCACTGACGGTTAGTGACCCGAATTTCACGGATAAATGAGCGATAATCATGGCTATCAACTGAAATTTATAATCGTGATGACATGATCTTTCAAATTCATTACTTCTCTTTGCTATTTGCTAACTTGTGGAAATACTCGATTGTAGATGTGTACAAATATTGGATCGCTTTGCACTTATCGGCAGACTGAGGACATTTTTGAAATCATTAAAATTTACCCATTGTGGCGACAAAAATATCATGCTTCAATGTTACGGACTTGTGCCTCTATGTGGTAATAGTTACCTTTGGAAGGGCCTCCCTGGAGGGTACCCGCCATTCTCCAAAGCTTTTTCAGCGAGGGTTACATAGGAGGAAGATTCAACCACGAGGCAGCGCTGAGGTTCCTCATCCTTGAGAGTGAATAGACGGACATGCTAAGTTCTTTTCCTAAACCTTACTGCCATCGAGCCCACCCCGTATTCATTCGGCAAAACCCCTCCTCGGCCCTTCGAACCAGCTGAGAGTGACTGAACGACCCAATATTTTCGGCATTTACCACGGCTCTTCCCACATAATGTGGCAGAGATAGAAGAGGGAAAAGCCGATTTATGTGTTTATTTACCCAAGAGAGCTCGCGCTGTTTGCCCATGGGGTGGGGTCACGTCGCGCTCGCTCGGTGAGAGAACCTCGGGAGGAGAAGAGGAAGCGAGCGCGAATTCCCTCGCCAGTTCCACCAGGTCCTCTCACTACCCGCTATTTATTCATATCTAATCATAATTAGCAAGTAATTCGTGTTAAGCCATGACGGATGGTGTAAGCATGACCATTGATTGTAAAAGATGGGGAAGGTCTAAGATCTGTGCACCGAATCAATCACTCCGTGATTCGTATGATGCGCGAGGTAATACACTAAATTAACGTCATCACATCTATGAATTTCTCCCTCATAATGACTTCAGGGGTTCGTGTTGCAGCCGTAGCTATTGTATCTTCCCACATTGTGGTCCCAGGTCATCCGGGGCTAAAGCTTAGGCGAATTTCACATGAAGGGAGACGGTAGTCCAGTTACTCGTACTAAGTACATCTCTAGGCACAAATAGGTATTTTACTTTCTACCTACCTGATTCCGATTAGAAAATATTATTTCGCATCAGTAATGACGATTACAAAGCTCCAAGGGCTGCTTATATAATTTTTATTTTTGGGAATGGGATGAGAACAAGAAATCCGATTCGATGAAACTATCAATAATTGTGTGCCAAGAATGTACCCGAATTCCATGTTAACGGAGAGTTTTCATTCAGGGCACGTATGAGGAAATAGGAACAAAGAGCAAAGCGATTTAGGATAAGGTAAAGTATCCTTGAATACTTCCCCTAAAATATAATCTCGCTGTGCGTACATAGACTGCAACAATTTAACCACTAGCTCGATACCCAGGATTCTTTAAATTGAAGAAAAGGTGCAGGTTACGTCACCCACAGTTAACTCATTAACCTGCAATATGCATCCTCAACTCGGTAGGCATACTTTAGGTTACAATTCTGTAAACCTGTTTTGAATTCAGTTGATATGATAGTCATACATGACTAGTCCACAGAGTTGAATTAAATCTATTCGCTGTGCTTGGTAGATATTTATGTTATGCTTCCCTAAGCCTGGAATGATTCAATTGCCTGTTAAGCAATATACGTCTGATTTACGAAATATTTATGCTTGGTACATGATGAAATCTGTTAAGCTACCCTGCATTATGAAGCAAAATGGTATCAATGCCTAGGTATATCTGTCCTAGCATATCTAAAATGGTCCTTCTACAAACAGCAGCAAACAGAAAATCTAGTACTGGCTAATGAATATTAAAAAATGGTACCAGGTAGGTACTTACCGAGACTACTAAGGTGCAATTTTGGGTAGGGTTATGTAACCGTCAATACTTGCAAAATCTCCCGCCCTCTGCCATCTATCCTTGCAATTCGCTGCAACAACTTAACCTCCCCGGCTCACTCCGCGAAATTAATTATCTCCATCGCAGCAACCTCGATAGCTGCTGCAGGCGCAAGTTACTGCCACCACTCCCAACGTCGTCTCCTCGCGCGATTGCCAGGGTCCTTCCCTTTCCAGAGCGCATAGACATTGTGTTTTCAATTTAAAACCAAATCATCGGGGCCCCTGTTTAATTAAGCATGGCCGTGGCAGTTAACCGGCGAAATCGTAACCATGGTTTTAGATGAGGAGCTTACAAAAGCTCTTCCTTAATTAAACCGGAGAGGGTGGGGGTGGAGGGTGGGGACTAAAAAGGGGTGTAGAATGTAGGGGGAGGAGTTGGGAGGGTGGAGGAGGGGAAGATACACGATTTGGAGGGGAAGGGAGTTGGGTTGGTCGAAGAATTGAATGGGGCGGCTCGCGGGAGGAAGGTTGAATAGGACGGGGTCGAATGGGGGAGAGAGGCTGCTGTGGAGGTTAAATGGGAATAGCGAGGAGGAGAAATCATAAAGTTTTGTTTGTTTTTGGCGTGTGTGCGGGGGTGGGGAACGGATTTACGTTCGCCTCGAAGCCAAAATGAAAACTAATCGGATCGATGACATAGGTGGCGTCTGCGATGGACGTTTCCAGCATTTTATTAGCGTGCGAGTGAAAAAGAGACCTCACGGTAAAGCCGGTTTTGTGTGTACTGGATTGCACTCCTCTCTCTCTTTCACTCACTAATAGCCGTCAAAATTAACATAATTAATACGCCAGGGCGTATTTCACTAATTGGTTCGATTTTCCTAAATGATTTTGCCGACCGGTCAAAAGCGGGCGCTCATTACGTTGATTTCGGGAGGGAGAAAGTCAGAAGGGCCCGTTTATGGTGACAAAACGGCAAATGGACTGTGATCCTATTTTTTCATTTGTTTTCCTTTTGTTTGTTCGCGAGGGCTTCGGAGTGCCACAGATCGGAAAGCCATGGAGATTTACAGCTGGAGAACCATGGAACGCTTTGCTTTATTTCCAATTGGTCCCCCACATGAGATTTTCTCACCAGGAGGATTGATTAACTAGGGGGCAATATGCGGAAGACTATCAATTAAAAGGTGAAAGAATTATGGAGGACAAAGCGGCCTATGCAGATAATCAACTACACCGCTTCTTACACTGTACCTCTAAATTACGTGAATAAGGTTTGTAACCTATACCTACCAAATTTATCTTCAAACATCAGCATCTACATACAAAAGTGCAAGTGGCCAAGAAAGTCTTTAGGCGTGAGGCAGGGGCTGTTAGGATACCAGCCATTGGCAACAAAAACACAAAGAAAATGGAGAGAGCGACATAATAAATGGCTAGGAAGTAAGTAATGAAAGCGAAAAAAATCTTAAATAATCGTCACTACTTTATCTTCTATAGACAGACGTACGTGAAAAAAACGCAGCCGGCTTCAACTACAGCCGATGAAGCACATATTTGGACTTCATCATTCGGTTGACTTAAAGAAATGGGTCTCAGAAAGAGCAAACTCCAATCCGTTTTCAGTCTGTTCCTGAAATGGTGGATTACCTAACGTTTCATTAAATAAATATTCATAAAAAGCAAATTAAACCGTAAAGTTAGATTTAGAGCTCAACAAATTTCCGTAAGTACTCCAATAGTCGATTTTGAAAACATGCAATTTTTTTGTTCAATAACTAGCATAGCTTGTTGATCAATTCATATCTATCTATCTTTCACGTTTTTCTATCCTTCAAGATAATGAAACAAAATGTTATGACAACACTTTGGCAAACACAATACAATATTAACACATATTTTCATTACCTATTTCATAACTTATTTACTATAAATCATTAAAAAAAAACAAGAAACTTGCCATTGGCACTCTTTAAGTTTCATAGTGAGGTTTTTAGACGAAGAAGGAAAGCACAGACCTCAGAGGACTCCGATTTATACCACGCTCTACCC
Organism: Ischnura elegans; assembly: GCF_921293095.1. Taxonomy (NCBI): domain Eukaryota; kingdom Metazoa; phylum Arthropoda; class Insecta; order Odonata; family Coenagrionidae; genus Ischnura; species Ischnura elegans. The sequence continues at coordinate 47,305,036 of NC_060254.1, read as the reverse complement.
AAAGCAAAGAAGGTATGCGGATTAATTAAAAATGAGACAAAGGAAAACGCCCACACTCTCCTTAACGAGAAAGAATTATGGGATGGTTTGGGGATCAAATCCCCCTTCTCTTATAGTACCCCGTAATCTCCCTGATCCGCCTCCCCACCCGACTGGGAATTCCCTGGACCATCCGGAGCCTTCTACGCTAGGGAAACCGGAAGTCGCCCGGCTATAAACTCCTAGAATCGATCAAACAATAATTGAATCTCGCATCGTACCTCCATCAGTGTCTCTCGCTTAAATCTCTCCCAACTCTATATCCAACCATTTCTCATTCACCTCATTTGGTAAACCCTTATTCATCCAGCACGACAGTCCATCTCTCACATTCCTCTAGTCTCCCTATTAAACTAAAGCAACGCAACGCCCAGCAAATACTTTGGATAAACACGAAAAAATATTTAAAAATATTTTCTTTACCAATTTCATGATTCATTTACTTAAAATTGTGAAAAATTCGTGAATTTATTTATTTCTTTACTAAACCCCGAAAAAACCACTAATTTGCCTATACATGGGTGGGATAGAACGTAACGACGATAGACGATAACTGACATCAATGCCCTGTACACGTACAGGGATGATGTACCCAGGTAGAGCTCGAACCCGCGACCTTCAGCTTGACAAGCGAGGACTCTAGCCCACCGTCACCGAGGCCGGCGAATTTTTAAGTAAATAAGTGTAAATTGAGTCGTATATCCAAGAAACTTGCCATAAGTGCTCTTTGAATTTAACACAATACATACATTACAATTTATTTTAAAGTGCACTAGATAGTCCATGTAACTAAAGCATGAATGCCACGATAATTTTTACCGTCTCTCGGAGGGATTCCTCCAGCGATAGCTTTTCAAGGGCCAAGGAAAGGATCGCTTACTGATTCCCACGTTCATTCCCATCGACCTTTTCGCTTATTCCGTCACTTTACACATCATTCAATTAAAAGCCAAGTGTAACAATCGCTGTCAGCGGCCGTGTGTTCCAATTGACCAAAGAACGTCGCAAGCTATGGTCTCATCGACGGAAAAACGGACGAGCCTCAGTTATGGAAAAAGGGATGGTAATCCCATCCCTCAAGTCATCGCGGAAAATTATCGTGAGAAACTGTCATTTTTCCGCCATTCCTGGAGCTGTACCTCCCAAGGGATTGAAAAAAAATGATAGCGCGATTCAGGCTTACGGAAAAAGAGAAGAAAAATGATGAGAGGAGGTGGGGGGAGGAAGATGATTAGAAAAAAAAGAAACAGACTCAATTAGCCCTAAGATGGAGATTAGCGGACGTTCTCCTCATTAAGAGGATAAAAAAGATGAACATCTACCCAATCTCTCTGTCCTTTTTCCCTCTCTCTCTCTCTATCTGTTTCACTCCAGCTTCCTCCTCCCTCTCCTCTCCGCCCACACGACCTGACTCCCCCTTCCCCTCCCTGTCCTCCCTTAATGGCGTCTTCGTGGAATTCCGAGGATCCATGATGTCACGCCGAACGGGTTTCCAAGCCGCCCCATCCTAATTTCCTGTTCCCTCCGAATGCAGGTTTCTAGTTTCGAGGGGGGTGGGGTGCGAGAGCGGGGGTGGACTGTAGGGGAGGGAAAGTAGGGAACGTGGGAGGGGGGAAGATGACCCCTTCGCACAATCGACGTACGAGTATAACGCATGATAAGGATGTATGCAATAAGGGTAAACAAAATAGGGATGGGACGTTCGAATTGTCGATTCACCGAATATCTCCAATAACGAGCTTATTAAGGCCGTTTTACACGGGGCACGCACTTGCACAACCTGACGTGTGTACGAAGGCGCAGTCAAAATTGCATCGTGTAAAGCGGTGAATCGCTAGAACACATGCGAGAATGCGTGGACGTGAGATGGCAAAATAGCCCCGGTTCTAATTTCGTTCATGCATTCGCGCAATTCCACGCCAATTTAGAAATTAATGCAGCTCTAATCTGCGAAATTCCGTGCCCCGTGTAAAACGGCCTTTACACTATCCGATATTCTACGATACAATGTTATCAACTATTCGAATTTCGAAAAAACAGCACACATCGTCCGTGATTTTAATTAAATCCGTTGACTATGGTTGGGTCTTGTATGAAGGTTTGCACCTTGGGTTTGTTTAATTCTTCGATGATATTTTTGCGAAAATTATCTTTAAAAATTAAGCTCTTAAAATTTAAATAATGCTGCTGACTCCGCGAGAATAACATTTAGAAGAATGTATGTATAGATACTTTCAAGCAGTGACGTCACGGAAAAATTAGCGATGCCGGAACACATTTTCCTTAACTTTAATCTTAATAAACATTAAACGTAAAACATACTCGTATAATGTTAGTAATTAATGTTAACAATAAACGAGTTATGGTGTATGTTTTATGCTATCTATGTCGGTAAATTAGCCAAAATTTCACCAAAAAAACATTTGTCTTGACCAGGATTCGAATCCGAGTCTCCCGATTTCCGGTCGAACGCTTTCCCCCCAGTGAAATGTGGAATTATTCCATAAAATAATAACATGGAAAAGTTTATACCGAGTTTGATAACGATAACCCTTGTATCATGGGGTATTTAGTTTGGAAAAAATATGATTTTTTGCAAAAGATACCTCGAAAAAATAAAAACTATTTGTCGTAGACACTCGGCTGTTACATCCATTAATAGGAAAAGTCTTTATGCTTTTTTTAGAGTTTTTTCCTACGAATTTGACCTATGATTCTTGCTGTACTTAAAAGTATTCATATTTTTAGCTAAAAACCATAATTTTTCCAAACTCCAATGAAGTAAGGTTTAACGTAATCATATTGAGTAAAACTATGCTTGTATCAATTTTGGATCGTTTGGCAACTTTTTGAGGGGTCCTTCGTTATTTATAATGAAGAAAATATTTGCCCAAAATACCTTGTGACCAACGTCATCAATACGTTACCTATAAATGGTCACTATACTCTCCAGAAAAGTGAAAACAAATACTACTCTGCAGGGAGCACGCTGGATGATAGCTGTGTAGAAAAGAAGCGTCACGAAAATTCTAAAAGGGGACTCATAATACGGCACCCAAAACATCTTTCCCGGAAACCATAGTAAGCGACTTGCACAGCGCTCTTTCCCCCCACAGAAGCCAACCATTCCCCGCAGAACGAAGCTCTACCCATCCAACGACAATCACCTTCTCCAAGCTCCCAAAGTCCCTGCTACGGGGTGCCACGGTCAAAAATACCAACCAAGCCTTTCTCCGGCAGAAAAACCAACTAAAAACACGTCCATTACTTAGTTAAAAAGCTTGTCCAGGAATGGTCTCGCTTAGCTAAACGTCCTGCCAGGACACACGGCCGTGTTCTTATCGCTTCAAAACCGTGTTCTCGTTTCTGCTGGTCCCAATCCGACACAACAAGCGGACCTTTCCGAAAAAGATTCCAGTTTTCTCGCGCGGCTAACGCTGATAAAACACGGTCACCAATTTGGAAGTTGGAAGGTTTAGCTGATAACCACGTGTCTGACCTTCTCTCAACCTATTGCGACGGGTAGAATTTGAAATTTTCAAGCCCGATTAATTGCAAACTGATTGTGTCAAGGAGGGTATTATAAGGCTGGAGCAAGACTAATATAAAAGTTATGTTTCACAAAATAAAAAGTAAAAACAGATGATAGGGAAATAGATGATGCCCGTTATAGTAAAAATTATTAATTTTATAGCCAATTTACAGTCACAGCCGTGAGACAAAGAGGCCTCTTTTTATTTGTGCAAAATATTTCTCACATTTAAAATAACTTTGAATAGATCACATTAAGACAAAGGCTAATTTAAACAAAATACTTAGTAATTTTCATGAAAACAAATCACTTTAGCAGTTTGAGTAACAAAATATCCCACCAGAGAACACATGCCTGAGAGTACATATATATGAATGTTGAAGAATAGAAATAGGCAACAATAAGGGTTAATAATAACCATTCTTTACCAGAGTTACGCAATAACCTTTCGAAAATTAACACTAAAAAGTCTAGAAATGTCCAAATGAAATGGCTCTGGACAGGACTTTCAATCCGCAAGCTACTTATCAAGCAGTTAAACCAATATTTGAGAGCTATTTATAAGAAATAGACGACAATTCTAAAGATAACACGGGCGGATTTGGGGGCTTAATTGGGGCGAGTACTGAGCCGGGAGGGGATATTAAACACAACTTACGCGGGAAGAATGTCTCTTTATCTGATAAGGGGATCAATTGCAATTTACAGGTAGAACGAACGGTAATACGCATGTCGTGAATTGAATAGGGAATTGAAATCGGGGAGGGGAACAGAATGAGGTTTTTCGCAATTTGCTACCTACAAAAACTACCTAAACGGGCAGAATAACTCTAAAAGCAATAATATGCTCAATGAAAGGTATGATATTCACAGGCCCGTGGCTACACGCGATCAGATCAGATAATAGGAGTGTGTTAAGAACATGAACATGCCAACATGCAAATAAAACAACTAGTTAGCAATAGAAAACGATACCGTAAAACGGCCTGACTTTACCCCAAGCGGCCTGACTTTTCCCCACCCCGTCAACAATGTTTCATTTCATAGAAATGGATACTATGTTGTTGATTGGGAGAGTTTTTTTTTATTTTTCTTGGATTCTTTGGCAACACTGCAAGACATTAAAAGGTTTTTCCAGTATTCTTGCATGTTCTAGTGAAGTGTGCTGTTGATTTTGTGAGGAGGGTGTTTTTGTGGTACTAAAGTTTATGTGTAAAATGTTGCTGATTGTCCACCTACTAGACGCTTCCAGAAGGTGAGCTATGTATTTTTTTACTCAAAATTTACCATGGATCAGCTGCATAAATCATATTTTTGTTCACATCAATCACGAAGAATTATATTAGCTAGTTTCTGGGACAAAGTACCTTTTCAGAGGAATCTGGAATGACTTTACCCCAGACATATTCTTGGGGAAAAGTCGCGTAGTTTCTCATTTCATGGGAATGTTCAATGTTTTATCGTAAAATTACTGTTGAATTTGAGTATTCTGTTTTCCTTTCCCCTCCCATGTCCTTACACTTTATTTTCGTTCATTTTTGGTGTAGGTAGTAAAACGCCCTCTAAATATAAAAGAAAGCCAGGAGCCTAGTCTTAAAGTTGATACTTTCTAACATATAAACTCTACTATACTCCTATGATGTTTCATTTCTCCAAAAACTTTTCTTGTGTGTGTTACAATAGGAATAAAATGTTGGGGAAAAGTCACCCGATTCCCGCCTGACTTTGCTCCACCGACATTGAAAAACAAAAAAAAATATTTTGAATACTTTACTGATCCAAAAAGGTGATTTTCAGCAACTGTAAAATATGGACAATCTAACCTGAAAGAAATAAAAAATTTAAAAAATTATTTCAAGTAATTTAAACAAAAATAAAGTGAGGAGTCAAAATGTTTGGGGCAAAGTCAGGCCGTTTTACGGTAACAAAATGAAGACCACTGTTAGCAATACACAATGACAATCAACGGCTGGGAAAAGAACACCAAATAATGGAATCCGTACTCAAATATGAGCGTGAGCATTACTAAGGGCAACACAAAAACCTTGAAGAGCGTTCGACGCAAGACGACAAACCATAAGAGAAAAGGAAGGGGTGAACGGAAAGAGGCGACGACTTATGGTTCACAACTAAGTCTATCTCAATTGCAAGCAAACAAAAGGGTGGTAAACTGTAGGTCGTGAACGAGGGTTTATTCTTTTTCTTTGGGGTGCAGGAAAGGAAGTGCACAAAGGGTTGGGCGCACTGGATAAGGAGAAATGAAACAAGGGCACTTGGCTCCACTCTTCACAAACTCTCACATTCAGTGGTACTCTGGGCCCCCTGTCCTCAACACTCATCCCTCCACCCCTTCCCCACACTCAAGTACACCTCCCCTTCTCCCTCATCGGAATGTTTACCACTCATATTACCCACCCATCAACCCTCAAGAGAAGAATCTCCTTTTTGTCGCAAACTCTTTACCCACACTCTTCACCCTTACAACTTAACGAAGGAGAATTCACCATGCTCAAACCTCGATAAAAATAGATGAAGAAGATTTTAATAGTTTCGGAGGTAAGTTTTCGCGGCTTTCAGGTTCGCAGTGGCGTAACTATGGGGGATATGGGGATAGATTCCCTCAAAAGCCTCAGAGAAATTTTGAAAAACATTATTTAAAACTATTGTCTAGGTTTGAGTTATAATAACTGCATCTGCTTCAAGTTAAATTATTAGAGCCAAAACTATTTAAAATGTATTTCCAGGCATTCCATTTTTTTTTTATCTTCCCGTATCCCGTTGCCTGGGGGGTGGGGGGGAGGGTCGCCACCCCAGGCCGTCTCATCCCCCCCCACCAAATCATATTCCTAGTTACGCCACTGCGCAGTATATTTCCTGGTTTCGTCCGCGTTCTCATTTTGATGGTGAAGCTTCATCTACTGCGTTGTAGGCGTCCAGGCTGAAGTCGTCGCAATATTCGTCTAGTCGTCCACCAACATACTACCCTGCAAGACGTTACAACAGGCGTGTGGAGGGAGATGCTAGGATATCAACCGTTAACTTGTAAGAAAATACGAAAAAAGATGAAAAGAAAAATATTGAGATTATTGAAGAACTGCTGAGCTCGAATACGTATTTTTTATGTACTTTTACTGCTCGGGGAAAAACGCATGACAACTCCTATCTAGCAAAATAATATCTTGCTCAGTCAGACCCGTAACGTAATAATGAAGATGAGTGGATCCTTAAAGCAACTAGTTAAAAATTTACGCCTGAACATGATGATGACTCATAGAAACCCGGGTCACGTTATGTAAAAAAGTAGTGGTACAAGTTATAGTGAAATATCCACGAAAACTTAGAATGGATCCTTATAAGAAAAAAAAGAAAAAAATAGAACTCTTTTAAAAAAATACGCGAAAATTATTAGAACTCAATCGCTCGGCTACTATGGAATTTTCTTGATGAATAAATAATAATTATTTGACCAGAAAACCCACTTTTTCTAGGCTAACCCATCTAAAATGGCGACTCCAAAATGATATGCACATACAATTCCGCGATTCCTCCATTGGCATCCAACGTTCCGATTCCAATGCATGCACAGACATCTTAGCAGATATCATCGTCCTTAATCGCCATTCACTAACTCAGTACCCCTCCAGCCAAAACCATCCCCCCCTTACTCGTCTCAAGAGTCCACTTCCTTCCCACGACGTAAGCCATCGAGCCAACATCCCCTGCCCTCCATCAAAATGCATCTCCAGACAAGTGGCATATTCAAACTCCAATTCCCACTGTCTAGTAAGCCTTTTGCTTCGCTGACGAGTACTTCCTTCCGATTCCACTAACCCTTCCTCATTCAACCATTCATGGCAAAAGGCCCGCCAACCCACCAATTATTATTCTCTCCCCAATCGTAATTCACTCATTCACGACCACACAGCACCCACTCCAACGCAACAATTCCCAACAATACCGACAAGAAGGTCTTTATGAAGTCACACGCCAATTGGCTGGACTACCAGATGTGAAATCCGAAAACCATTATGTTAAAAAAAAAATTTTAATGCCGCGATTATCTATGATGGTGGTTGCAAGAAAGTTAAGAGCTTCGATCAAGACTCCCTAACTCAAATCCAACATTAAATTTAAAAATCACTGTGCATTGCTTAAGAACCAGCATTATTACACCATGACGAACGAGAATTCACCATGTTCACACCTCAATTACAATAGGTGAAATTTAAAAATCACTGTGCATTGCTTAAGAACCAGCATTATTACACCATGACGAACGAGAATTCACCATGTTCACACCTCAATTACAATAGGTGAAAGATTGTCGCAGACTAAAATAGTACGACTAATTACCAAACAGGGCTTCCAGAAGGTATTATGGCATTCATAAGAGCTCCGATTAGCTATCAAGTCCACCGGACATTCCGATCATTATTTATTACACACAATTATGGCTGGTTTTGAACCTTCACCAATCAAATTACTTTAGAAATTCATGAAATTATATGGAAACGCATGAGATTGAATAGCGGGAATCACATGAATAAAGAACGATAAGCTTATGATAAAGAAACTGAAACTTTGAAACAGATTGTTCTATTTTTACGAATTGCACCAACGTCTATAGCTCAAACCAACTGAAAACATATCTGAAACACGGGATCGAGTTAAACAGAAAGAAACAAAGAAAACAGAAACTTCAAAACCGCTAAGCAAGAATTAAATCAAATTATATTATTAAGTTTGTACCCTCTAACGAATGGCAATCCCACAGTAACATTGGAGGAACACATGGTAAATACACATAAAATATCTATTTGTTTCAACCGTTGTATCACAGTTTCACTCACAAAACAATGATTCACCATCAACCAATAAAATCTGTAATAATGTAATAACATTGAAGATAATGTGGTAACAAGTCTTCAATGAAGTAACAATATCTTCAACCTGAAACATGATGTAGTAACATTGAAACCTAGGTCGTTATCAATTTAGTAATCGTGGAAAATAGAAAGCATTTATTTCAATACCTCAGCCAATTGTTAAACCACTTTTAACAATCACTATCGTGAATATTTTGATCCACAGTTGAAAGGTTTCCACGGCTATCGATAAAACTTTCGTCTAAAGCAAGCTCAGCGCATGCTTTGCCTCAAAACATGCACCCTTTCACCCACACCACACACCCTTGACGTGGCTTGCAGATGCAATCAAAGCGGGAGAAGATGGTCTGATTGCTTGGGAAGCTGAACACGCACGTGGGGAGGAGCAAATGTGTATTGTATGGATTTTGAGCCCCCTCGATCATATCCACTACCCTCTCACTCCACATCCTTTTCGAGATGCAGGAAATGCACTTTTCCCACTCCTCCGACCACTCACCACACGCCCGACGGGAGATATAGCGTCCGGCCTGAATGAGAGCCACGATGATGATGCAACCATATCCGACGAAGCATTCGCGAACTGATCCGCCAATCACTGCCCAACATTCCTCCTCACCCTTGGCCACACACACCCCTTCGCGAACGAAACGAACATTCGGACGCCGAAATAAGCACCATCGAGTTTAATTTCCACCCCATTCCCGACCCCAACCCCCTCTTATCCCCATCGCCTGAGCACTCCAAAGCCTTCGATCCCCAATCACTACCCTTCGATTCCAAAAATCTCTCCAGGTGTTTCCCATGCCACCACTAATAACATCAGCATTTTCAAATTGAAAAATAAAAATCTCATTCGATCAATCCACGTGTGTCCATTCTTCCCTTGGCTACTCAACTACAGTTTAGAGGGTAGGTGAACTCAGATCATCGGCTTACCGTCATTTCGGGGAAACCACGGTTACCATGCTACTGAGGAAGTATTTCCAATTACAACAGGAGGAATCCGATATCGGCAAATTTGCTCTAATACTGTCAGAATCATTTACAATGTCAGCTCACATATTCCGCAACAATATTTATTTATAATACAAAGTTTTATTTCCTTACTTCCAATATTTATTTACTTCCAGACGCTGTCACTTCGTGTTTATACGGCCGTTGATGGAAGACCTATTATATTTGTACGGCTTATGAGAGATGTTGGCTCAATATTTGTTAATAATTGTGTCCATAAAGTGTAATTCACACCTTTTCTAGTTCTCTTCCGCTAAGTAACCCAAACCCTTCAATCTACAATCACTGTCCAGCGATTCCAAAACTCTCTACAGGTTCCCATGCCACCGCTAACCACATCAGCATTTTTCAATTCAAAATAAAAATCATATTCGATCAATCCACGCGTGCCCATTCTTCCCTTGGCTACTCAACTACAGTCTAGAGGGATGTGAATTGTGCATGGGTGGATGAAGCCATATCATCGGCTTACCGTCATTACCACGGTTACCATGCTACTGTTGGAGTGTTTTCCAAAAACGCTCGGACGAATCCGATCCTGGAAAATTTACTTTAACTACAGTCATAATCGCACAGGATGTCCGCTCGTATCTTCTAGAGATAATATTTCAGCAAAAAGAGCACAAAGAATAATTTCCTATGTGCTTTATTATGAATGTAGACTACACTTAATTGGAAATATTTTCTCTGTCATTACTTTTATATTTACATACGCTCTGAATTCGTGTTTACTTAGCCCATGATGGGAGATCTATCACATTGGTACCATTTATGAAAGATACAGGCTCACGAGTGCTCAATAATTGTCTTCATAACGTGCACTTTACACCTCCTCTACTTCTCTCTTCCCCTGAGAATTTCAAATCATTCTATATCCTATCAACACTCTCAGATTCAGAATCGCCGCGTATCCTCCATTGAACTACATCATCGTTCTTCAATTCACAATTAAAAATCATTTCGATCACTCCGCTCACGCCCTTTCTACTCTATCCATCAAACTTCTTATCTCGGTACAGAGGGCTGCTCGTAAGTGAATTCTCATCCTTCCTGCCCATAGTCATGCCAAACCCACAGACAAGTAGTTCTATGTAGCAGAATGTAGGATTGTTACGTTTTTTCCTGGGAGTGGAAATGGTCTCGTGAAGCACTACAGGGGAGGGTAACAGTATAAACATAGACCATATAGACCAAGAGGGCAAAAGTTATAGTTTATAATTTTTTTAAAGGAGGTGAAATTGTTTTGTATTGCAAAAAATAACCTCCTCTTTATTATGTTTCTCATCGGTAACCCTTATCACCTAATTAAACTATCAATCCACATCTACTCCCTATTATCAATACACAACACTAAAGTAAGGGTAGGACGGGATTTTAAAAAAATGAAATCTCAAAAAAAAACTATGCATGATTTATGACGTAAGGAATACATTTATGAAAGTTTGCACTCAGAGATACACGATTAATATTCCACAGCCACCTTAAGGTAAAAAAGGAGGAGGGGGCAACGAGTCGATGCATTACGCAGGCATGAAGAGGTATTACGCTTCAATGAGCAATTCCGTTCGGATTTACCACTTTTCTTCCGGGTACAGACAGTACGAGCACGCTTCGAAACGGGAGGAAGGAAGAAATCAAGAAGACGGAAGAAACAAAACTCTGCGAGAGAAGAGAGAAAGAAGTAAAGGCTAAAGACAACCTCAGGGGCCAATGAGAGGGTTGGCCGTGCATGCATACAGTGAAGTGGAAGGTAGATAGGTATGCATAAGGATTTGTCCGTTCCATCATAAGTATCCGTTTCGCGGAAATGGAGATGAACTCAGTTCGGACGTTTGCGGGTGTAAATGTTTTTGCCTCGTCTCCTCTTTGTTCCAGACCCTTGGGAAAGGGTAATTTCAAGGGTCCAGGATCGAAGTGAGAGGTACGGTTCGGCTCCGTGCATTCACGTTGCATGGTAGGGTAATGAGAAAACAAAAAAATTCTGATACATTATTTTATACTTCCGTTAATTCATGCTGTTTCTGGAGAGGCATACAGATTTCGGCCAGAATGGTCAGTTCGTTCTTTCTCTTTTTTAAGACTTGCAAACATGCGATTCTGGCTAATTATAGCCGACATCCTCGAGATTGAAAAAAAAACAAATGAAGGCTCGAGCAGCTCTTATTCTTCTCTTGTGGAGCACATTTTGTACGCCTTGCCTCAATATCCCTGGTCTTTCCCATTCGTCTAACCCATCTGCGGGAGTTCACTTACTCGATACACTCCCGGTTTCGGCTCTCGTGGTGTTCGGTGAAGATTGGTTCAGTGCAGCGGCAAGAGGGCCACTCGATTCTTCGCTCTTCACCTCGCGTGTGCAAGAGGATGGACGTTCAGCTCGATGGTGGTGGCATTGGTCTTATCGAGAATTTCAAGAAGAATGGCAGGTATGCATAGAGGTCAAGAGATAGCTGCATGAACCATTTTGAGTAAAAGCCAACGCATAGAAACAAATCAGCGATAAATCAACCGTTCAGAGTACTTATCATGAGATAATATTGCCGCAAGGCCAACGGCGGGGTACAGGGAAAAACCTTAGCGGGAAAAAAAGATAAATTATCATACCTCGTTGATTAAATTATCTTATATCAAGGATAAAGTTTCTTGAAGTTTAGGTCAAAATGATGCAAAACTTTTATGACCTAAACTTTTCATTACCTTAACTCCAAGATACTTATGATCATTAAAAAATACAGGTCAAGACAAAGAAAAAAAGGATAAATTAATGGCATAGTTATCGCAAGATTCTATCGATTGTTGGAGCCACTTGTTCATACGCCTTACTTCTGTGTTTTATAAACAAACAAACTGAGAATCACTGTAGAAGACATCTCTAATTCAGAGAAATTTGAATGTAGTAGACGAGAGTATAAATATAATTTGTACCCAGTGAGAACCTACTATGATTAAATGAGACTATTTGAAGAACGTGGTGTTGAAAATAAAATTGATTTATTTAGTAACGTTTACAATATTTAAAACCTCTCAAGTTGATGTTTTTTTAATGCAATTTTTCGCATTTAATTTGAAAGAAGAAATAATCTGAGAAGGGAAACTCCCGTTGGAACCAGGCATTTAACTATGTGTACCTATTTTCCAAGCCAGATATCCCAGATATATATTTCCTACTTCAAATACGGTCTCACATTCACTGTTAAGATAAACATACATATATGCAACGATTCTAGCAAGGGTAGGGGAGTCCAAAAAGCCTGAACATTGAACAAGCTTATCAGCATCGCCTCAAAATAACATCGAACAACCACAATCCAAGACCAAGCTCTCAACATCATTTGTAGGCTACGCATCACACGAGAAAAACGATTTCTGCGCAATTTATTCGATTCTCAACCACTCCAGAGAGAGAATGATATGATAAAATCCTCGATAAGGGATCAAAAAATCCGAGCCAAAATTGTGAAAACATGAAGCGGCGGTGACAACACTCAATTTCCTTGCAGGAAGTAAAAAAAAATACACTCACAAATAGAAACATACACGCCACATGAATGCAAAAGAAAAAAAAAACAGCGAAATAGTAAGACGAAGTCCACAATCGAACCGCAAAAGGGGCGTAGATATAAAAAAAACACCCTTTGTATAAATTTTGGCGGCTGAAGGAGACGGAGTACGAACACATTACGCAACGCTGGGCGAAAAGGGTGGAGGGGTAGCCAATGCGTGGGGATGAGGTCTAGGGTGGGGAGAGGGATTTTAGTAGGGTGTATTTGTCGTAGGGTACGAGAAAAGTGGGTGGGGTTTAAGATGAGAGGAGGAGGTGAAAGACACAAAGGGTGGGGGGAAATGAGTTTGCGCAGGGTTACGAGTCTTATTGAGGGGTGGTTGGCAACATAAAAACGTTGATATTGGACTAGCAAAACTGCCAGCAGCGACAAAAACCCTTCTTCAAAACCACCGAGAGAAAAAAAGAGAGGGGTATATGTATATACATACAATATCCTTACATTTCCACGGTCCCTTCTACTTATACTATGGCTTCCTTATAAAAAAGAGCGCTTTTTATTTTATTGGAGCACCCACTTTTGCACCCCCTGCCACCCTGAACACCGAAATCACCCTAAAATGCGTCGTCGAAAGACACAATATAAGGATGCAATCTTATCTCGCGTTCGCCTGTGTCATGAATCCCGGAATGATTGCGTTTCTCAGAGGCAGGGTATGTGCTCACACATCTTACTCATGCTTCCGTGGCTTAACCCTACAATCACACACAGTGAAAACAAGGCCTTGCAAATAAGAAATATGAGTTGGTAAACTCCGAATCAAAAATCACCATTCATTCACATATCTGGTTGATGTATGGGGAAATACATTTTCCGTGAAAAATATCTATTCTTCTTAGTAACTATCTAGATACTTATCAACAAATTATCAATATTGTAACATTAATTAACAAGTCTTGAGAAAATCGCATCCAGTTAGTCGCATATCCTACAAAATAATGGTCTCGGACAGTGGAACAAATGGAGTAGAAATAATTATCTCGGACGTAATAAATACAGTAGACAATCCCTCCTTTTCTACGAACGAACACTAACAAATAATTCTCCTTTGTTCTAAAATAATTCTTATTTCTTTGTTCCAAAAATAATTCACTTAGCTCTAATTAGTCTCGTCCCCATATCAGAAACCAAATGCGAAGTCACTCTGATACATTACATTATTCCCATGGAGATTCTGTACATGAGGAAAAAATAGACTCTTTGACAACAGCATTTGTTTAATTTTTCCGGGTTCAACAAAGAAATATCTTAATTACCTCCGCCAACGTCGGGATTTGAACCCGGGCACGCAGGGTGTGAAGCCATATAACTAGCCACCACACCAACCCTATCCCATGCAGGTGCATCATCAACAGAGTTAGGACGATATTGCCATGAATCCTAACTGAGCGAAATACTTAAATGGGCATTGTCACAGGAGTGTTCAGATAAGGAGGGGAGTAGTGTGAGTTGCACTATTGCAGCCGAGAGGGGAGGCAGTGCATAGCCGAGTCTACAAGAATTCCTCTCGCGACCCACCCACTCCGTCGATTGCCGCTGCACCACACACGATCGATCCAGGAGCAAAGGGGTGGGGAAGGGTTAGAGTGAGAGGGAAGAAAAGATTTCGGGGGTGGGAGGGGAAGAGCGACACAGATATATATGGGAGTGTGGGGATTCAGGAATACCGTGAGGGAAAAAACGTGCATTGCGTGCGAGAACTCGGAAACCTCCGTGTAACTGAATAGCACAGAGGTTACATTCTTACATTTTACATTTATCATCAAAATGAACGTCATCTTACCCACGTCTTCAATTGCAATATCGGCCAGCGTCGATCGATGTTCCTTTTAATTCATTAGAGTCTAAGGTGTGGTTTAAGGGTTTTATCCACTGTCGTTTCGGGTTTCGTCACACCAACTATCAATTTTATATATGCTTGGTTTTTCCCCTACTACCGGTCTGATTTTTTTTCAAATTTGTCTGATTTCAAGCATAGATAGGCCTTTGCCAATTGCATTTCATAAATACGACCGCTTTGCCACAGGAAAATCTTTCATGGTGAAACGGAGGATACTCTTGGAACTATACTATATTTCTAGGTCCGACAGAAACGCAATAATAAACCAATGAATTCCAGGTCAAACTCAATGAGTCAATCCAATGAGCGCCTACATTTTTGTATTCTCCTACGAGTACACGGTTAGTTCTTAATCACCTCAATAAGCGCCTCGTGGGGTAGGTAGTATGTAAATGTAGGAATTAGCTAGGGAAAAGGAGAAATTGAGTGCCATAATATGCCAATCTTAACATTGTACTACCATGAGGGGCGGATTCAGGGTCTTTGGGGATGGAGTCATGACCTGGGTCCGGGAGTATTGAATACCCCCCGGGAGACCGAGGCATTTTCCTGTGTAATTTAAAAAAAAATACCATACGATCTACGATAAATACAACTCAAACTTCTTTCACATATGGGACTCATAGCCATGAATTTGCATATTCACTCCTTATACTCCTATACTAGGATAAAAAAGCTATTAAACTAATAAATTAAATATTTTTGATAAAATTTTGGGGGGCGTCATGACCCCTGGAAACTTTCCTAAGTTCGCCCCTTGTTACCAAGAATGATTGAATCATTCGCTTCGAGATATAAAAACAGGGGCAAAAAGTAACACCCACACCCCACCCCACTTCCTTCGTACATATACATATAAGGGCGAGGACAACGGTGCTGTGGTCAGAGGGGAAAAATGCTGCCTGACCGGGTTTGGAACCCAGAACCTCTCGATTACTGGCCTAGTGCTCTACCATTTGCGCAGGAGCTTAGCTTTACCATGATTTTGGCGCGGACAGCACCGCTGTTCTCTACTATGTGTTCCTATCCCTTTCTTTATGATCCCATGAATTTATTTCTACGCTTGCGCTCATATCGTGTGACTGAATATACACATATGTGTAATAAATTAATTAGCAAAAAGACAAGTCATAAGAAAGTTGCCATCGGGCTAGTGGTTCAATTAAAGGTTATGTGGCTTTTTGGGAGTATAAGGATTACCTAATTAACTCAATAACTGGTAAGTATAATCACTAATGCTCCTTGATTTAGATTTATAGCAAAAGAAGGCAAAAGTTAGTTCTTTTAGATGGAATATTAGGTACCTAGTTGCAAGCATCTGATTACATAACTTGAATTGATTCTACGAAGCTAGATATTCCTATACTTGGAGAGTAATAATAAAAATAAATAATAAACCTGGAGTAGGCTTCCGCGGAGATTATGAGGGTAGGCAGAGATTCTTCCGTGTTTCCCCCCGCATTTATCTATTTTACTGGACAACAGTAAAATAGATAAACGCGGAAAGAAACCCGGATGAATCGCTGCCTACTGAACCTGGTAGTCATATTAGGAAAAATACAAAAATCAATCATCCTGGGCACCTGTCATAATGTCCGACGGTTCCTATCAGTAGAATAACTAGATAAAACACAGTTGAACCCGATCCGTTCACTGTGGAGAAAGCTAGCAAGATAGCAAGAGGGAAAATAAAAAATATGATGATAATAATCATATATACATACATAAATGTGTATATCTAAATATGCATCACGCCCTACCTACCACACCCTTCTCTCCCGGTCGAACGAAACCCTCACGGTACCTCTCTCTCTCTCCATCCCTAATTCTTCCTCCTCCCACTCCGGAGATCTCAAATGCTCGTTCTAACCGTGCAAACAATTAAGAGGGAGGGTGGGAGAGAGAGAGAGAAAAGGGGGTGTGCGGAAGTACACCCTCCTCTCATACTCCTCCACTCCACTAACGCCATCACCGGCGAAGCCCGACACCATTTTACCCAAGCCCCATTCGAACAGGGAGAGAGAGAGAGAATATGGGGCCAAGAAAGTTTACGGGGAGGAGGAGGGAATGTTTGGAGTGATCAGCGAGGGAGTGGAGTGGAGGGAGCAGGGCGAAGAGAATAGAGTGGAGAGGAATGGAATGGGATTTCGCTGATTGCCTCGTCGTTTCCTTTTATTTGCATTAGTTTGGAGTGGGAAGGAGAGGAGCTCTCCAGCACGGAATGAATGGCTCAATCCTACAGTTCCACGATGCATTCCGGCGATATATCGACCTTAAACACGAAATGATACATCGCAGAGGGTGAAAAATGTACGCAATGGCTCAATCCGAATGTTCTACGATATATTTTGGCGATATATCTAGACTAAACACGGCGAAAATATCTGCAGTAACGAATATAACGAATTTCAGAAGACCATCGTTCAGTTTTCTTATAAACGGGATTTCGTAATATCCATAATTAAGAATTTTGCCCAACACATTACAGGATTTCCAGATAATTTTCTGTTTAGCGTATTTATTTACGTAACAGATTCATAGTATTTAACCATCGTCCAACCCCTTCCATCAAACGGATGAAAAGGGAAAGATTCTAAAATCAACAGTATAACTATGTGAAGATGACCACAAGAAACGATGATGACGAAGAAAAAGAACCACTGATGATAAGGTAGGGAACGGTTACGTAGAGAAAATGGACGTAATTTCTTTATAAAAGAGGAAATAATTTTCCAAAGGACCAAGGAATAGTTCGTAATAGCGGAGATTTCGTTTCAACCGAACTCGTTACATGCGGGAAAATTAACATTGGCGATCAAAGGAAAGTCCAAGAGACCAGAAACTCAACTCAAGGTTGTGGGCGGGATTTCGTTTCCTGCGTGATCCTTAAAAGCGAGTTTTACTGTATATCGAAAAAGGACAGTAGCACAAGCCTGGCACACATTCATGCAATTCGAAACTCGATGCTACAAAAAAAGTCGTGGACGGAGAATGACACATCAAACAATTGAGTGGGTGGGAAGCCAAGGGGCACAAGTGATTTCTTTTATCCACACAGAGTTAGATAAATAAATTAGGTATAGAAAACAAACGATATCTATTAGATGTTTAGCAGTGCATTTGATTTTCCACTCGATGTCAGCGCAGAACAGAGGCTCACTCGTATCCCTTGGCAACCAATTTTTTGTGTATTTATTCTAACATATAACTTTACCTCACTCTGTTGAGGAAAAAAGTACTTGTACCCCTTGGCTTCTAAACCCATCAATTAAGATACTTGATGATACGAGTACATTGTAACGGATGCATGAAGTCAGATTGTCCAGTCTGGAAAGGATTCTGGAGAATCTTGCTTCATTAATCGATGCATTCTCCACCATGGAAAGGGTGGCTAAACCCTACATTTCCAGCAAATAGAGGCTCTAAATATGACCAACGTACCGAGCTCCTGTAAAAATAACTACATAGCATGAGGACTGCCGAAAACAGTGAAATAACGCTAGCAGATGTTACGGCAAAGAATTAATCAACCTCTCAACAATACAAAGTGTTTTGGTAAGACCTAACTTAGACCATCGACCACAGAAAAAAGGCCAGTAAAAACACAATATTTGATCTAACTAAATAGATGCAGGTATTAGATAGTCCGTTAGAGGGTAGAATGTTAGGTAAACGAGGGAGAGGAAGGAAAAGAATAGGGTTTTTAGATAGAATGAAAGGGGATAGGCCATATTGTGAATTGAAGAGGGAAGTGCTTGAAGGGAGGCTCCCAGAATGCTTCTTAAGAACTACATGGAAACTTACCTTAATCGGTGGAATACTCTAATAATAATTAGATATTATACGGGCCACAAAACCATACAAACACGGAGAGTAACTTATAATTTCGAAATTTATCGAATTTCTTAATTCCCACCCTCCTGCGTAGAGATGGGTGTCTTCTACTCTTTTCCAATTTCCATTTTTAGCGAGGGTTTTCTAACACACCAAGCCAAACGCCTACGATAAAACATCCAATAACTGTAGTCGATTTCATATCTAGCTTTGAAATGATCTGGAGGATATTCAGGATACATGTTTTCATAGAGGAAGGATTGGAATCAGCGTAGAATTAGAAGGAGGAATATATGAATGAAAAAAGAACACTGCGAGGACTAACGTAATTTAAAATGCAACGTCCAGTTATTATGGACGTGGATATTCGAATACTCTACCATCCTCGAATGCTTTAGGCGTATTCTAGCCTTGCACCTACGAGATTTACGGATGGATTCCCGGTCAACACGTAGATTCATTTACTCTCGGTCACAGCTTATCAAAGAGCTAAATATGAAGGTAATTTACAACAGATGTGGGACAATCATGCGAACTGCTGCCTTTCATGACATTGATTTCCTTCCCTGCTGCCATTCCTTAAGAAGAAAAGAAATACTACACACGGAACATAAACAATATAATTAAAGTTAAATGAAATATTGACGTTAAAACATATACTTCTATTACGCTATTCAAATTATACATCAATTACGAATATAATATCAGAATAAAACAAAAACACAAGAGTTATGTCCAAGTAAATATATCATTTTAATAAGTTAAAACTTCCATTTAAATCTTTGTTCAACAAGTGGAATTCGAGAATAACAATCACGCGTCAAATTTCCGCATCCAATATAATTAGATACTGCATAAATTATATAATTACATTAAATTTACACATTTAAGCATATTAAACAATTAAGTAATTAAAAATATATAACTCATACAATTATGGTAACATAATCATAATAAATATGGTAAGGAATATGGTACCAGAACCGAGTAATCGTCCTGTAATATTCAATTTGCAAGAAACTCAGAGCAAAACAAAATCGCAAAAGTAGGGAATCACAGTACCTTGACGGTTCCAAAGATACCATCATCAAATGTCATCAACCATTTCCTTACGAGTCCCGACCGTAGAATGGAAACACAAGAACGCGGATTGGCACATATTCTCCCTTGCTCCGACTACTTCATAGCTCCAAAACCCACCGTCTCCACTTCCTATTCCTCCGAAGAGTAACGATCCTTCACTTTTTAATCCCCAGCGGCTACCTGGAGAACGCATGCAACCTGAAGTAACCGAAATCGGTAAAAAAAATATGAATTCATTTTTTTTTGTTTCGCGACGACTGAAACCTTGCCAACCTGAAAACAAAAAAAGAAAGAAACAACCGAAAGGGCATCGTGAATATAAAAAAAGCCTTCCGCAGCGTTTTTCTCCATCTCTCGACCGAAAAAGAAAACTAAGAGATGGAGAATACGACTGACTCTAAATCCCGCGCAACTATACAGGAAGTGCACCTATCTCTCCACATGGGACTCATCGTGCCACAAGCAGTGTGAGAGGGGGAGGAGAGATCGAATATGTGGAGGAGATGGCTTGTTATATGTACGAAAGGCCTGTCCGTCATATCCCTGCAGAAAAATAAGCCGGGGACCAGTGATCAACGAAGAAAGGGGAACATGGGACGTGGTTGGGGGAGCGAAGATACGGCAATTTTCCATTGGAGACCGCGGGAGGGTGGAGATTCAACGGGAAAATGACTGAATACCCTCCCATCAACGGAGAAACAAAACAAGACGACTACTAAGTGCTTGGCATACCCTCCTCCTTCCCCCAACTTCGATCCCCCACCAGATATCGTACGGCTCAATACCCACTCTTCGGTCGCAAAGTAAAGGGAAGATATGAGATGCCCGCTTCATCGCGGTAGCGCAACACACTCTTTCGATACTGAAAGACTTCTTGGTAGGGATAGCAGGAAGAGATCTTTTTCAGCCACTTCAACCACCAATGATCATCTTTATCCCTTGGTCTACTCCTTTTTAAGTCTCTGACTGCATGAGCTAAGGACAAAACTTATCTTCCGGGGAAAAATAAGATCTCTATAGACGATCGCTGAAACATCTTACACGACGACATGTAATACTTCACAATCAACTGCACTATATCTCCAGTTCCGATTCAAGCAACAAAATAAGAGAGGTAGGTATATTGCCTAAAACAAAGATTTGTCATCCAGCTGTTTCATGGATACTTAAGGGCCACAATTTTAAATTAGGCTACCTATAGCAAAAAAAATTCCAGCACTAACTTAAAATTTTAATTAATTTTATTAATTTTTATTTTCAGGTTATGCCCACCAAACGCCAATTGAGAAGTTTTGCGAACGAAAGAAGAAGAAATTTTGCGAAACGGTGTGTAGATGCATAACAATATCAATCTCAATAAATATACCATTCAAACAAAATGTTAAATATAAAAAAATCGAAACAATCCCAAGAATTAGGTGTGGCAATTCAACAACGACATTACAGATTTCTGTGTAGGCTAATAGCAACGATTTGGTTGGAACTGCCCGCATAATATTAATAAGAATTCGAAAATGAAAAAACGTGACGGATACCCACTCAATAAATTCTTTGGTCGGAATTGGATCGATGAAAGATGCAACACTCCACTTGATTAAAATCATTCAACGGAACGTGCAGATATTTCGTAATTATTTTTTTATTACTATTTTTAGGCATATAAGTCTAAATGGGTCATTAAACCAACGCAAAAAAGCGGATGTAGGCATATAAATTAGGACCACCGTAAACTGGCCATTGGACCCTGATTCGCTACTCGATCTGGCTGGAAGTAGTAGAGAAAATTGAAAGGTGGATGAGAATATTCTCAGCCACTTTTCCTTCATATATATAATGTTGTTTTACTAATGGGTAAAAATTGAAGTTAATCTTCACCACTGAGTCGCTCTCTGGAAACATTGCCTAGCGTTCCAACGACGAACTCAAACCCGCATTACTTGCTATCCGTGGTCAAACAATCATAGTTAGAACCCCAACCGAGGTTGCTGTTAATTGCTGCTACCACAGCAAACTATATCAATGACTCGTGCGAAGGACTCCAGATACTGCTATTCACACTCTACTTTTGGACAACTTTGGCCTTGATTTCGTTGAACTTCACGAGGAGTTATACATCTTCGTGCCGATCCTCATATTTTTTACCCATACCATTTGATTAAATTGGAGCCATTCTCAAGGGACTAAGGGAATATAGGGAGAAAATAACCTTACGTTAATTCCTGTTATATCCATTCCTCAATTACGGAGTATAGGTTACTCATATGCTTCTAGCAGACCACCCGGCTTTGTTCGGGAAGGACAGTATCAAAATAAATGGGAAACCTAGAACTTAGATTTCATGATCAAAAAGGATTGCCTACCCGGAAGGATGTACTACCGCAGAAGTTGATTGACGTGGTGTAACAAACTTGAGTGAGAAAACGACGCAAAACGCATTCGACGCAACCGAAAGTAGCAATACGGGAGCATGAGGTGCATCTATGTACAAACTTTTGTCGCAATCTTTGCAGCCGTTCGGAAACTCATATCGGACAGACAAACAGACATCCTCCATATACATATAATAAGTTTACCCACTGCAAATGGAAGTCATGGGCTAAAACAAGGTGAATTATAAAAAAAAACTTTGGAACAGTAAATGAATATTTATATATGAAAACCTTGGGTAGAGTAAAGCAATATTTATTTATATTTACCCACTCTGCCGCGGCAGTCAGCACACACATCGATACTAAAAGAAGAAATGGGGGGTATAGGGGAGAAAGAGAACTTCGTCAGGCACTTCTCCTTCATTGATCATCTTTATCCCTCGGTCCGTTCTTTTTTAAATCCCTGACTGCATGAAATAACGGTGGGAGAGT
The DNA here is from genome assembly GCF_921293095.1 of Ischnura elegans. NCBI lineage: Eukaryota > Metazoa > Arthropoda > Insecta > Odonata > Coenagrionidae > Ischnura > Ischnura elegans. Next base: position 47,282,384 of record NC_060254.1, on the reverse strand, counting down.
GGTTGGTGCAAGACTTTTCTTCCGGGGAAAAATAAGATCGTGAAACGCGGCCACCGCAACATCTTACCCGTCCCTAAGCATTCCCGGCTGTATTGCTCCTCGCCAATGTACCTACTCATCTTTAAGCTCCCCGTCGAGAGAACCAATAAGCTCGGGGAACAATTGAAAACGGCGAGGACTTCGAAAAACAGAACGGAAAGCGCCATACCGAGCGATGAGAAAAAAATGAAGGGGAGCTAGCGCCTCAAAATCCTCCGACGCGGGAGTTGGGGACGATCGACGTCGTAGAGATGCAGGACCAAAAGAAGGGATGCGTTCGGCGGACCGAATGGTAGCGGATACTGTCTTTGTACTCCATCCATTTTTCGCCATTTATTTCGACAAATAAAGACTCCCGTGTGTACTTCAATGGGCTAATAGCATTTGCCGGCAGGGGACTAGGAAAAATGGGAAATTGGGGATATTTTAAAGATGTCTGAGACGATTCAATGCATTGGTATTTTCTTTCGTTTTCGAAGACGGTGAGGCTTTTTCTTCTATTTTTACCCCCGATACGAGAGAAATTATGACACATAAAACATAACAATCCACGGCATATGGAATTAAGGGCCTATGAAAAGCAAGGTAGTCCACAAATATGCTAGCATTGACTAATGAAAATATTCGGCAAGCCAATATTGGATGAAGAAAGACAAAATACCATCGTATTCTAGCACGAGTGAGAAATTTCGTTGGTGTCATAATCATCCCATTTTTCACCCCCAATACGAGGGAAACTACAACAAGCCGTACGGAGTCTGCAGCAATCCACGGCATATAATAGTACATAAAAAGCTATGGTATCTCAACCAGGAAGTCCACAAATATGCTAGCATTGACGAATGAATATATTCGACAAGCAAATATTGGATGAAGAAAGAGAATGATGAAGAATTGGAAGAGAAAATACCGCCGTATTCGAGTGAAAAATGTCGTCGATATTATAAGGATATCAGGCCACGGCATACGATTCGCACAAGCCGTTGCCAAAAAAAGAAGATAGCGTGTAAATGAAGAGGTTATTTATCAATCAATATACCATACATTTAACATCTACAAACTTTGTTCACGGCTGTGTTGGAGATAAACCTTTGTAGTTTTTCTTTCATCAGCCGTGGACCTCAATTTCTCACGTACACAAACGAACGTTACCTAAAAAATATGAATGGGTGAAATTATCCATTTTTTCTAATATAAATAGAACGATTTAACAATTGTGGAGGATATAGGATAAAATAGAATTCCTAAACAGCCGTACTATTCAAGATCAAAAATATTTATAATGATTGAGATCGATTGAAGAGTCGATCACACTTACTTATGCAGAATACCACAGCAAACGGCAACCCGTCGGTAAATAGCCGCGTTACTCTTTGACCAAACACATCAATTACCAAACAGTCTAATCTACAATAGAATGCTGTCCACTTGCGTTCGATTACCATATATTCTAATCGAACAGTCGAAGGAGCCGACTAGTGTACGATACTGGAGCACAAGAGAATTCCCATACGGGCGGCCTGGCTGGGATAAGAGCCTTAGTTGTTCAGCGGGACGGTGGGACCAATTCCCGAAAAACAGGACAACACCGTCCCCGGCTTCAAATACTCACAAGAGGAAGAAGGGGTGGACAGGAGAACGCTCTTGAGGCAGGGGATGAGGTTAGGTTCGTTAAGTTTCTTAAGGTATAAGAGAACACGATGAATGGGTGAATATATCAATTTTTACTTACAATTAGATAAAGCGAACGATGGAAGAAGACGTATTGTGGGGGATAAAGGGATAAATATAATTCCTAAATAGCCGTAAGGTCCAAGAACAAACATATTGATAATTATTTAGGTTTATTGAAAAGTCGAAGACACTGACTTAACCAGAATACTACAGAAGGCGGCAATCCCTTCATATAAAACTTATAATAAAAGAACCTGAATTGAGAACGATATCAGATAAAATATAAATCCTAAACAGCCGCACGTTCCACGACCAAACACATCCATTACAATACAGCCGGCCTCGGTAGCTACAGGGTAGGGTCCTTGCCTGCCAAACCGGAGGTCGCGGGTTCCAATCCCGCCAAGGTAAGTTGCCCCTGTCCAGGGCATGAATAATGGTCTTCGTATAATTTATTTATTTATTTATTTCCCATTTCCCCGTAAACAGCACTTTGCGGCCTTTATAACGGGTTTTTCAACATCAACAACTTACAACACAAACATCCATGCCCTGGTTAGGGATCACCTACCCAGGCGGGATTCGAACCCGCGACCTACGGACTGGCAGGCGAGGACTTTACCCCACCGCCACCGAGGCCGGCGAATAATGGTTGAATGTTATGAAAACTCCAATGAAAAGGCCAAATAGAACTGTTTACATTGGTGTGGTATTAAATAAAAATAAAATATAGTTCGCGTGTTCACTTTGTAGAAAGGTGATATGATAGATTCAAAAATAAAGTTAGTTATATTCCTCACAGAAATTTCCACAACCTATTGATAAAAGGTCGGCACCGGTAGGGTTTTTAAAGTAAACTGTGTGGAATATAACAAAGTTTATCCAATCGAACAGTCGAAGACGACGAATTGTGTAGGATACCGGTGCACTAGAGAATTCCCATACGGAGGACAAGAGGCTCGGTTGTTGGGCGGGACGGTGGGAATTTCGCAAGTGACCAATTCCCGAAAAACAGGACAACACCGTCCACGGCTTCAAACACACACACAGAGGAAGGGGTGGACAGGAGAAGGTTCTTGAGGCAGGGGATGAGGTTGGGTTACTTAAGGGGAGTAAGGGAAGCCGGCAAAATGAGGCTGCAACAAAGAGAAGGGATGGTTTGAGAGAGGGGAAGAGGGTGGACATGAGGTAAAATGCTTTGAGGGGGGAGAGGGGGGTGGGTAGGGGAAGGGGGGAAAGGGAAGTGGCTGCGAAGAATGGCTTAAAAAGGGGGAGGGAGGGACCGACCTGGAAAGTTGGGAGTAGGGAAGATAATAGGAAGGGACAGGACGAGAAACTTAGAAAGGGGGTGGCGGAGGGGAAAGAGGGCAAAATAGGGGTGGCGGGTGACCAATAGGGAGAGTAGGGAAAGCCGACCAAGTGGGTTTGGTCGAGGGGTTGGTAGTGCGGGGAGGAGGGCACCCTCCCCTTCATGGACAATAACATAATCGTTACGGATAATGACGGTGAACAGAGAGGGGCCGAACTTGAGGAGGGCAGGGTAGGGTCGCTTGGTCACAAGGACGACCGGAGGATGTTCGGGGCATAAGGGAGCTGGAGGAACATCACAGGGAGGTTTGGAGGAGAAGTTTCGTCAGAAAACACTTGTCCCGGTACGCATATCAGTTAAGAACATGTCTCCCACCTAAGGGACAAGTTTCCCGGAGATTTTTGTTCACGTAATTTCCAGCTGCCCATATTGCATCGTGTGACACACTGGCCTCTACTCAATATAGTCTCGATCAATTTTTGTGTTCATTTATTTATTGCCTCACCACTGAAAACTGAGCTACTTGGCCGTTACATCGGGGTTTTCATAACAATTAAACGCACAAGAGCATCCATGCTTTGGATAGAGGTACGCTACCCAGGCGGGACTCGAACCCGTGACCTTCCGTTAGGCAGAAGAGGAATTTACCACGCCACCCATTAAAATGAAAGAATATTTCATATAGTACGTTCAAGTATATGTCATTAAATAGGTAAGTATTTAATGGGTATTTTGCGAACGTGAACCCCTTGATCCCTTCAACTTCTGAAACAACATATTTCAACAAACCTCTCTTCAGGTTACACGTAAAAAAATGATCCATCCAAATATCTTGAATATTATCTCGTATTCCAGTATCACTGTGTTTCGGTCCAAAAGTGAGTCAAACAGTTGATTGATTCCTGAAGAAAATCGATAAAATTTTAGGGCAGCCCCACAACTATACCAGTTTGAAATATTACTACCTACAACTACCACTGCCTTTGAAATTTCTGGATTCATGGATTGAACATCCGTTCATCTTTTTCGTGGATCTGGAATCGCACCTCAATATTTTCTCCGCGGTAAATATTTATACTTGAGATACTGCGAATAGTTGACAAGAGTCTAAGCAATAAATTCTGGAAATAAAATTATGATACAGGTATTCCCATTGTAGATAATTTATTAATTGCGGATGTCATATCCGACTTGAAACCAGTCCGAAGACCAACCAAGTACTGCGAACGAACTATATGTCCTGTTGGTAAGTCTGGGAGTACGTCAGTGTACTGTAAGTCTGATACTAGTTTTAAACCATAAATTAAAGCCACGAAAACAGACTAAACACGAAATGTTGAGCAGGGGCTGTAAGTCTCCTTCTGGCACATAAAAAAAATTCATGAAGCTGACGGAAAGTGCAAGGAACACGAGGGAATGGAGATCATTTGGGAAGAGGCATAGCAAATCCCAATGGGTGTAAAGAACTAAAAGATGGACCGAGGCACACAAGTGAGTGGGGGAGAATGGTCAGCTTCCAATAGCTTGGCTGTGGGCAACATCGCCATGGGGACAAAACGACCTTCCAAGAAGTCCTCCTCCTCATCGCCTGACTCGCCTCCTTCCTCATCAATTTGTCTGGGTCGCAGCAATAAATCACGGGGAGAGAGCTTTTCCTTTCCTCTCTCTCTCGGAAACTGAATGATTGTCGGTTTATTACCTTGGAATGCTGCGAAACCGTTCATAAAGTCTCACGCTTGGTTCGCATTCTTAGCAGCGCAGGACTCTTAAAATTTCCACACCCGAAGGAAGAGGATATCTAGAGGAGTGGACTATTATAAGAAATAGTTTGGTGGTGATTTTTAGCTCATGGGTTCCGCTGGATAAATCTGCAATAGATTCATTTTTTTCCTTCGTGTACAGCTAAAGTAGGACTATTGAACCGATTTATTTAAACTAATAGAAATCGGACACTAAAGATGGAAATAAATTTTCCACGCATGGAATAGTAGATACGCAGGTTTACTCACGAAATGATAGCATCAAATCGTATTCCGATCGGAAAGACATACACTCCTTAATACCTAAAATACACTAAAAAATACCTAAAAGATAGACGTAGCTTAAGCGCTAATCTTCCTATTTCATTTTTCGCCGCACCTATTGACCTCAATGTACTAGAGATTCCAATGATTTATGTATTCATGTGAAAAATCTTCTTGACGCATTGACCGTGAGATTTACCTAAGGCATCCACTTGAAAATGGAATTTTTCCACCGCCTAATCATCCGTGAACCTGACCACAGATCAATCTTACCATTTTTACTATTAACTGCCATTACTTATCATCACCACTTCAATTACGAAGCCTTTAAATGATATAACATTCCAAAAAAGTAACTCTTAACCACATCGGAACGTGTAGACACCTTTACGAGTTTTCCGATCCGAAAACGATTTGATATGATATTTTCCTGAGCAAACCAGCATACCTTTTATTTTATGCGTGTGCAATTTATTTCCATCCCTATTTCTTGGTAGTAATTAGTTTAAATAAATCAATGAAATGGTCCTACTATATCTGTACACGAAGGAAAAAGATTAACCCTCTATATTTTTACCCTTCGGAGATTGACAAAACCTAGTGAACACATACGAGAGAAAGGTGAATGGCACTTTGGCGGCCTTCCTCGGAGAAAGATGAAAAAGGTTTAGTTTTGAGGTTTTTAAAAGAGGCGCTAATGAGCAGGCAGAGAGCTCTCCTGGGGAATCCTAAGCCCTTGCGGAGGAGGCATGCTGGTGCTGGGCGAGGTCCCTGGACGGCTACCCCCGAGAGGAGAAGGGTAACTTCCTCGGAGTTAGTGGGGGCGAAATCCTCCAGCCTTCCCCCATTATTACCCCAAGCAGCTCGCAGTCCAAGGCCTCCCAAACGCCTAGCGATGTCGCGACCACATTGGCGATGCACAGAGGGCACCACCACCGCGATCTTTGCGAGTGCTTTAGGCCCTGGACATAAAACCAGCCTAAGCGACCACTTAGATTCATGGAAGAACAGTAACTGATTTGTTGGCCGATATTTATTACACTTATATTACAATGCAGTGGTCTCTCGGAGATCCGGCACATACCGGTCCTGAGCACTTCCGGATTACTGGAAATTACTAATAATGACGCAATTAAACGGCAGAAGCTATGTTTTATTGTATACCTATAATACATTGTATCATACACTACATTAGTACAATCAATCTATCCGATATATCTAGGATTCTATCTATATAGGAAATATAAAACACCAACACCAATATATTTTATCATGGATGTAGCGGATTTCTACCTCGTCAAGCCTGAAACTTATTCTTAAGTTCATAAACCCAATATACTTCGTATGTATTAAAGATAAAACACCTGCTAATATTATTATAGGTTCGCTAGCTAATTAATTAACCACTCACTCACTCACTCCCATGGCCATTTATACCCTGAATGGTATTTATCCCCGCCAACTGTCTGCTTCCAACTCGTTCTAACTTCTGCATCCGCCTCGCTGACTCCCATTTTCCCCATATCAATCAACACCTCATCCTTCCATCTTTTTCTCGGTCTTCCTGGCGGTCGTCTACCATCAGGGTTTTCTGCTCAGACATTTACTAGGGTATCTTGCTCTCTTCGTATTATATGCCCTACCCAACGCAATCTGCGACCGTATTAATTAACCGTAAGTCAATCAGCCTAAGCAGCTTTTTATCCTTTCATTCAAAAATAGAGTTCTTTTTTAAAGAAGGTCATCTGTTCAATTAATTATGCATCATGACAGGATATTCAAATACGAAAGCGGCACATGACATTGTTTTTCTCGGAAGAAGGCAATGGGAAGGGCGTATTGGTAGGCTTGAGGAGAGACCGGCAACTGCTTAAAGATGCCTCCTCGGGGGTTAAACACAAGAGACCGCGCATACATGCCTCCAAGGGGTACCTACAACCATCCTGCCGCTCACTCAACCCGCTGTAAGACACGTGCATAGCCCCGAGGATGGCTTTCCACCGTACCGCTGGCTAAGTGAGGTAGAAATGTGGGAGTGGAGTGGGGAGTGGAGGGGAGGGGATGGAGAGAGAGGAGGGGTGGGGGAAGGTGGTAGGGGGGGCAGGTGTATGTATTGGGTGGCCAGGTGAAAGGGCCCTTGCAGCGGAGGATAAGGAGGAAGAAAGAGGGGATGTGGATGAGCTGGAGAGACCGACGGTCGTCGGCAAAACCATACGAAACTTCTGGCTGCATGGTAGTAGACCTTAACGAAGCGCATGTCATTTGCTTTAAAATTTGGCTAATTATTAAAAATTTCATCCCCTTACTCCTCGCTAGGCTAACATAAAGGCGACAGATAAAGTCAAGTATGTCGGAGTTCCAGACCACATTGACTCGTTCTTTTTTCCCAACCACAATTTTACGAACCGCGCTCTTTCCTATCATTATAGAAACTCTTAAGGCCAATAAGGTTACATTGAATGCACAGTCATTCATTTAAATTTATTATGTTTAATTTTGTCTTTACTTTTTCTGTATGTTATATTGCGCAACTGTAAACTGGCAAATATGCTTCACGTGGACAACTTGATAAATGAATAAATAACTTAAGAACATAAGAAATACTTGTGGTTGTCGGCAAAACCTACCCAAAGGGAACTTCAGGCTGTTTGGTATCAGACCTAAACAAAGCGCATGTCAGTCGCCTAAAAATTTGGCAAATTATTGAAAATTTCATCCCGCTACTGTTCGCAAGGTTAACATAAATGCAACAGATGAAGTGAAGTATCTGGATGTTGCATTTACTTCGAACCTATCGTAAGGAACACTAATAAGAAATATTTGCGGTCTTCGGCAAAACCTATTCGTACGAAACTTCTGGCTGTTTGGTATCAGATCTAAACAGTAGTTTGGCAAATAATTGAAAATTTCATCCCGTTACTGTTCATTGTAAAATGCCGTCCCCTACTACTTACTGTTCCCGCGACAAATTCCTTTTTCCTTTGTGATTTTAGCAAAAATCTTTTAGGTAGAATGAAGTGAAGAAGGGCTTGCTGTTAATTGAATAGTTGAATTGAAAGTACATAAAGGAAGGGGAGGCTGTAAGAATGCTTCTTGAGTACTCTATGGAAATCTACCTCAATCGGTAGAATATTTAAACTACCTAATAAATGAAGGAGGGGTAAGACTGCAAATATGTACAACCCAATGGGAGGAATAAGCATAACAGATCATGAGTGAAGTTTCCCTGTATCTTTAACAAAGAATAGAGGAACCCGATTCTGAGTGGAACCGTCCCATCACCTAATAGTGGGTAGAGATTAAATTTTCTATTCTCTACGTAATAATTTATTGAGACGACCGAGAACCGACCCGAAGATAGAACACCCGAGCCTCTTTAGTACTTGATGTAAGTTCACTCTTTTCTGGGTAATTTACAAACAAATCGAACGAGTATTCAGCGACAAATTGTACAATGATAAAGCTTCCAATTGCACGTTAATTGGATGAACAAAATTTTCTTCAAAAGTTATTAAGGGCGACATATCATCACCTAAGGTAAGTACAAATGTGCCATTTCATTTATCGTCAGTCTCTTATCCCGTATCGCGTTTTCGTCAAGAGCCTTCAGATAACTAGGTAATGGAGATCCCTAGGCTAAAAGAAAGTGATTGCTTAAAACATGGGCCAATCATAAAAAATGTTGTCTCATGTGTTATTAAACGAGAACGTAATACTGTTCCGAGTAGTTCTGATATAAACAGAACAATAAATTGCATCACGCCAAAAAAAAACTCGGGAAATGTTGCTGTACATTTGATGTTAATAGTTAATTTTGCTGGCCCAGCCATTTTTCGTGAACTCAAATTAGACATAATCACTCATCACGATAAAAATAAATGGTAGAAGCCAAAATTTTAACTTGAGGATTAAAATAGGTTCAATTCCCCATATTTATTAGAATCATGTTGTTCAATCAGAAGGATGTTGAAAACTGAGTTAGAGGGTAGAATGTTAGGTAAACGAGGGAGAGGAAGGAAAGGAATAGGATTTTTAGATAGAAAGAAAGACAAGGGGCCTAATTGTGAATTGAAGAGGGAAGTGCTTGAAAGGGAGGCTTCCACAATTCTTCCTTCGTACCCCAAGGAAATCTACCTTTATCGATAGAATACTTTAAAAAAAATAGAATAGCAGTATATTTAAAACTATAAATGCAATTACAAACTACAATTGCAATTGCAAAAACTATAAATGCAATAAATAGCGTATTACTTGCATTAACTAGAAAAAGTTGAATGCTCTGATAACATTAACGAAAACAGAAATTTGCGTACATCCAAATTCACCTTTTTGTAAGAGATTTTTGATTCTTGCTGGATGGAAAGGGAGGCTAACAGAATGCCTCCTTAGGAAATTCCTCTGCATGGAAACCAACTTAATCGGTAGAATACTAAAAAAGAAATTAGAATTGTGCAAAGAGATTTTCATGGATGCTCGTTTCGCACTCTTGACGCCTGGGAAAAGGGACTTCCTGAGTGGGGAACGTGCTGGCAGAGGTAGGCAGCCGGGATATAGGGAAGAGTCAGAGGGGAAGACTGCAGAAGGAGGAGGGACGTCGAGGACACGAATGACTGGCAGAGTAGCCGAGGCGAGACGGGGGGAGGGGGGGGGGAAAGAAGTTCCCTCGATATGCATTGTCCTTTTCATACGCGCACAAAACGTCAACGCCGGCCGCTCTTCTATCGCCCTAAATGCTCGCGTTCCCCCGGCAAAGGGAAGGGAAAGAGAAATACGATAAGTTACGCGCGGCCAATAATAGCCGTCAAATTGTTCCCTTCATCCATTTTTCTTTCGGCTACCCCTCTCGCCTTACCCATACGTGAACGACAAAGTGCGTCGCTGCGAGGACAAAGTGGGGTTCTTCAAAACACGGCTTAATCTCTGATGATGGAGATAGTGGAGCCAATGGACCAAGTGAGTTAAGCCAGCGGGATAAATACAACAATAACTACATAAGAACCATATGGTGGTTTATACGACACAAAGAGGTGTAAATGGCAACGTTGTCCAGTCAGCACCAATCCTAACATTAGCATTATGGTATGAATTAATTTATTTTAGCGATAGATATGGCAAATCTCATAACACATTCTCGAAGAAACACACTCATGGTCCAGCTTCATTTAATCTTTTCAAAGTAGGTGCTACGCCAGAGGTCTTGCAAATAAATTTGTGGCGTTTGCTTTGATTTTGATGCTTTTGATGCTTCGCGAAAAACGACACAGAAATACCGAGGTCTGTGACCGTTACTATGTCACAAAATGAAAGATAAACCACGGTTCAAAGCTGGAGCCAGATGTTAATGGGGAAAAATGAAGAGTGTAGGAAACGTGTGACACTTACATAGGTGTTAGATGGAGAGTTTTAGGTCTTTTGGGTGACAAATCACGTAATTTTTCACTAATTTTGGTATTGTTCTCTTAAAAAGCGCACTGAGAACCTATATTTTGAGCATCATATCCAGACGAGACACCATTTCGACGTGCTTAATAGTAGTCCAAGAAACTCTTTACCTCAAGGGGGGATTTCAAGTACTCTCCAAGAGTCACTGCTGCCACGGTTCAACGAAGCCATTTGCAACGTCGGTATGTTGGTAATTAGAGCTCATCAAACCATTTCGAGATTGCAGTAGCAGGAACATGCATTCTCCGTAGTCCGAGTAATCCCTTAGGAGTGACGCCATATCAAACGAGCACTATTTCCAGCTAAAAACAGGTTTCTTTCTGCATGAAGAAGTTTCGCTTGAACCTCCATCGATAGATACTATCGCTAATATCATGCACGGTTCGCCCGGTTTAAAAAAGTGGAGTGCGCCATGCGGGTGTTTCGAGGGGTCGGTGGTTACCGTGAGATAACTTAGCACCTTAAAAAAAGAAGTCCGTTCAACTGAAAATTCACATAATGTGTGGACGCTCATTACCATTCAACAACGGCAGTTTAGACGCCCCTGGAATTAGATATTTAGACAAGGGAAATAGTATAGCCAGTTTGACCACAGGCGGCAAATCCGAATGAACGCGGTGGGCTAACACCTGAATGCGATGAAAAATTCAGGAAAGTTAAGGGTCTTATATCTGCCGCATACGACCTGTAATGCATAAGGCTGCAATTCAAAAGTAATTTACATTGTAGTAACACTCTGCCAAACACCCTAGAGGTGGCTCGCAGGGTATTATGTAGATATAGTAGTGAACAGTGGCGTAATTAGGAATATGCTTTGGGGGGGGGGGATAGGATGGGCTGGGGGAGGCAAAACCCCTACCCCTCGCAATGGGGGATCCGGGAAAGTTTTGAAAAATGACATGCCTGGATATGCATTTTGCATCACTTAGGCACTAAAAATTTAACTGTAAGCAGCTGCATTTATAAAATTTCAAAACTTGACCATAGTTTTAGATAACTTTTTTATTTCTCTGTGGCTTGGGGGGGGGGGGGGGGGAGAACTATCCCCTCATCCCCCCATAGTTACGCCACTGGTAGTGAAGATAAAAATTTATGTCAAAATTCAAATTAATAATATCAAATTTAAAATGCTCTTACTACAAAAAACAGGCATATTCCTCGTACACTGAACTATTGCAAGTAAAGACCGCGAAAGAGATTTTTACTACCAATAGATCACTGTGTAAGCCTTATGTTTCACTTTTTTCCCTTATCCCCGGTTTAAATTATTTAAAAAGTACTTATGCAAATACGTTTAAATTCGCGTTGGATGATAACGAATCTATTCGTCGTCTGCATAATCCACTACCGTAATATTAGTTTCTAGAGCAAGGGGACTGCATAGAGGAGGCCCAATTCCATCCAAGAGAAGGCTGTTGCCACTTCGGTCGCATTTTAATCTGTTTTCATAAACGTCCGCGGCGCTGTAATGAGTGCAATGCGATCCACTTTTTTCCAATACTTTTCATTATAATGTTTGTAATGACAAATGCGCTGAAAAATTATGAATTCGATAGATCACATCATAATGTGTATAAATTTCGTAATTACAACTTATTTCCCAGTGGAACTCGGATTAAGTGACGCGAGTGGCGACTTCTGTAAACCCATTTAAATTCGCGGTGGGCGACAACACATTTAGAGACCAACTAGAGGATCCTCTTTTGTAAAATTCGCGGTCTTGATCCAGGGAAAATCGGCATAAACCATTGAAAATCGTAAGTTATTCTATCGTATAGTGTCGATGAGTGATTACCCGATTGGAAACCCGTGAAATTTTCATGGCTATCAAACACATTTAAAATCATGAAAAAAATTAAGTTAGGTGAGACATCGGGAGAAACGCTATGAATAATTCCCTCCTCCCTATGCATCATTCATTAAACGCGAGACTGATAGCAGATAGGTGGTGTGGTATGAATGTTTTTGGGGGAAACCAGAATACGAGAAAAAGAGCGCTTCCCGATGAGTCACCGTTCGCAAACGGCTCTCCCACGCACATCCTCTTAACACCACCCCACCCCACTCTCCTTATAAACTCCCTAACTTCCCCCACCCCTTCCTTTCTTCTCCAACCTACTCCTTGCCTCCCCGCCCATCCATTCTCCAATCTACCCTTCTTCCTCCTTCTCAACAACACTGGTCTCACACCCACTCCACGGACAGCAATCAGATCGTCCACCTACTCATGCGCCGCTTAAAGAAAAAAATACCTGCCACCCTCCTCCCAAATACTCTTCCCACAAAGTGTTGCCATTCAGGGAAGGAGGATTCAGACCTTCCTCGATTGCCTATATGACTGAGCACCTAGTGTAATAATTAGGATTACCAAAGATTTGCTTCCAATGACTCCAAATCTATTTTCAGCATTAGTAGAAATGGAACGGAGATTGAAAACCAAAAAGAGTGAACAATTACAAGAGGCAATTTCTCCCTTGCCAACAAGATGATTTATTTTGTGTTTTGGAACGGGCGTTAATAAAAACATATTATCACGACTATTAAGATTTTAAATACAATATAAGAGGGGGTGTACAACTCAAGATATCCTTGACTTCAAACATGAATATGAGTATTTAAGCCTTTTTATTTTATTTTATTTATTTTCAAACCACCGCATACAGCTCAAATTGGCCATTTTACAACGAGGTATTCAACAACTTAAACAAGTAAGCGTATACGAACAACCATGCCCTGGGCAGGGGAAACCTACCCAGGCGGGACTCGCGACCTCTTGTTTGGCAGGCGAGGACGTTACCCCGCCGCCACCGAGGCCGGCGAAGAATACTTTTCATAAGAATAACGAATTTCAATCAATGAAACTGAAAGCCTAAGCCATGCTTTTATCAGCTTCAGCGCAGAAAGGTGAGGCCTGATATTTAAACTATACTGATCACGAACTGTAGCAGAGAGAGCATTTACGCAACACCTTTATGGACAAATAAGAAGAAGAACATAGCAATAGGTATGTAAGGGTAATAATAGAACTCAAATAATAATAATAAGATGTCATTGTTGAATTAAAACTTTTGGGCTATGTCGCCGCGTCAGATTTTGGGTGGCCCCAACGTTTCCCGACCGATGCTGGTCGCTTTCAAAAAAAAAAAGTTTTAATTCAACATGACGAGCACCCGCGAAAGTTTTAACGAAGAATTAAGATGTCATTATTTGGACGAGGTTAAGACTAAGAAGTCCCCTCTTCCACCTAACACCTCGATAGCGTCAATGCAAGCATATTTAAAAACGGTAGATAAACGTTTCCAATACAAAACATGTAAAATATACAATATTTGTGAAATGACAAAATAGATAAACAAGTATACGTGGAAATTTTGTGCAAGAAAAAAGATTTCTCTTTGTGGGTAAAAAACATGAGGATAAGGGTGCAGGAAAACGCCCACACAAGAAGGGGGCGTGAAAAATCTGCGAAATAATAGGCATTTATGAATAAAAATGACTCGATGATAAAGCCTACGGACGGTTCGAGACCAATGAACAGTTTAGCGAACATTCAGATATGGAATATAATGCAAAAGGGGCAGGAATGTGGTCACTATGGAAGGAGTATAAGTGGAGACAAGAGGTGTTCCAGATGTGGATATGAAGGAGATGGAAAATATGACGTGAACGAAAGGAGACGAGAAAATTCTTGATGAAATAGGCAGGCAGATGACAACTAAGCAACCAGAAGGAATTGAGCCAAGTTGACAGAGTGTGTACAAGGAGGAGGGGGAAAAGTTAAAACTGTTTTTGAAGAAAGTAAGTTGAGTCAAATCTGAAATATGAAGCATAGACGATAATGATGAGGGGAAAAATGAAAAATGAGAATTTTGATGGGAAAAAACTGTTATAGGATATTTAAAGTTTTCTCGGATTTCCGCGCGGGTAAGATATTCGAAGAGCGCCGAAGTTTCTTGAGAAGCCTTAAGAATGGGAGATGAGTCGGAACCCGAAACGTCGGCGATCTTCGAATACCTTACCCGTGTGGAGCTCCGAAAAAAGATTAAATATTCTGTTCGCCGGGAAAGTATACAATCATATATTAATGTTATAGGGTCCAATATGAACGATTAAAAAGCAGAATCATATTTTTAAAAAACAAATAAGGAGTCGACAAGATAATTATATCACCTTTTCTCTAATATGGATCATAAACCTAGAAACTAATAGAAATATCTGAGAAGACTCAGCAGAGATAGAAGATGTTTTTGAAACAAACAGCTGCCCACAATTTTTAGCCATTAGTTACACCAAGACGTCTGGAAACACAGAATAACAGAGGACTAAGGATACTAAATCAAGACCATGGCACCAGTACCCAAATGAGCTATAGGCAAGAAAGAGCCTTATTCAGGAAAGAAAAGATAAATTTTCCTCATCTATACAAGCACTGGAGCGACCAAGACATCGCTGGGGAGACCAAGCGCTAAAGGATATGGAAGGACCAAATGTAACACCAGAGGAAACAAATATCATGGTGGGGCGACGACCAAAAACCTGATTACGTTTCAGTGGTCACATATGCAAGCAAACATTATAGTACGTTGGTTACGCGAGGAAGGAGGAGGAAGAAACAACAAATTCATGGATAACAGAACGAGTCATTGGCCGCAAGCCGAACTGACGAAGGAAACAGCCTGGTGAGGATACAGGCAGGAGAGATAAATGAAATTAGTGCATCATGAAGACCTTTAACTTCACCGTTCAACAGTGGCGGATCTATTGGGGGCTAAGGAGGCTATAGCCACCCTTGGACATCCAATTTACACTAGATAGATTGTTAATTTTTGTTCGGGCCCGCAATAATTCTGGGAGTTTACCCCATACTTAGCCCCCACCCTTATCCCAATCTTGGATCCGCTACTGCCGTTCAACAACCAGTAGGTGTTCTTTATATATATACAAATTGCCCAATCCTTGTGACATTATATCAAGGTACCCGAGAACACTTATAAACGCAATAATAATTCGACCTTTTTCCCGTAAAGTGCGAGCACTTAGCACAGAGGTATTTTTCATGAGGTCACCATTAGGGCAGGACCTCAAATGGCTTTAAAAAACGGATACGGGATAAACGTGATAGACGTGGGAAGGATAGCAATGGCGAAACAATGTCTCCCTTCTTCCAATTTTAAAATCTAATTATCCGCGCATAAAAACATCTTCCAAAAAAGTAACGGTTAAGAATCACGAAAAGCTCTATGATGTAACGGCTAGGTTACCGAAACATGCTACCCATTTACACGCAAGAAGTGATTTAGAAGGGTCACGAAATTGAAGTTATGATTGAGCTAGAACAACTAGCGCAATAACTATTTTTATGGAAATTACATCATCGAGGAATATCAACATATAAAAAGAAATGGACGCGTGCAAGGAGAATGGTTGAAAATCATTAAATTTATACGCTACAACCTTTTACATAGAAAAATTCAATAAAAAATAGGGATAGATATAACAACAATGGGATATAAAACAACTATGACTAACAAAATTTAAAAGGAAAATTCACTAATGACGACATCTTAGAGACGATATCTGACCATGAGACCAGAAAAAACTATCTTAAGGGGAAAATAAAAAGTGAAAAAGAAAACATATTTTGAAAAAAAAAACAATTCATCGATTAAGCCACAACCTAAGCACTGAAAATTGCTAATAATGAAGGTATGTACTCGTATGAAGGAAAGAAAAATATGAGAAATACGGGCAAAATAAATCAATTCTCTTCCTCAGAGAAAACTAGGAATGATGAAGACCAACCATTATAACGCATACGTGCGAATTATAAGCGTGATGTGAATTTCTAAATAATTCTTTTGTGGACAATAAGTTTAAAACCTGAATTCAAAGGATTATTGATTAAACAAAAAGAAGCCAACATGAAAACCCTAAAAAATCCTAAATCTTGCTTGGGGATAAATTATTCAATTCGGAAACCAAAGGAAGGACAATTCAGTACTTTACGATAGAGAAACTCGAGCGTTATAGAGGCCTTGGATAGTTCAATTTATTATTTCTCTGTTTTAAGCGGTAAGTTTCGTATCCACAAGGAATCACGTACGTACGTACAGACAGCGTCGGCAAAATCTCTCGACCCTCTTGAGATAAACACGGGCAAAACCGCCTAGGATAAGTTTAATTGGACGAGAGAATTTACTAAGCCCGAGCATAACAACAGAAATTTTCGTCATGAACTGCTTAAACCTCGATTATTCCCGTGGGCGCATAATTTCGTACGCGATATGACGCGGCCGCCGTGGGAACTCCGCTGCAACACCAAAGTGGAAGATAAGCCCACCTCTCCCTCCCTCCCTCTACCTCATATCCCACATACAACCAACCTCGCCCCCCATACCTCCCGGAACCCCTACTTCCGAAAAGGGGGGGGTAGGGACCCCTTCTTCTGCACGCCCGACGCGCGTCGCACCACTCCGCTACACCTCTCTCCCCGCGGCTTACTCGTAATGGTGGTGCCTTCCGTGCTTCATTTTCTTCCCCCATAGTCATTATCGGCGCTAAAGTGCCCGCAAAGCTTTCTTGAAGGGGGCGGGTTGGAAGGAAAGGGTGGATTTTTCCTCCCTCCCCCTTCCTTTTTTTTAATTGCAGATCGATATTTGCGTGATTCCGAGGCTTTTCCCCGGCAAGTCACGCATGCAAAAAAGGGAACGCACACGCTCTACTCCTTTAAAAAAAAAGAAGAAAAATAAAAAAGAAAACAAAAGAAGAAGTGGGGAAAATAATCCCTCACAAAACCTAATTTTCTCTCTCGCGGGGGAGAAGTATTTAGCAAAATGTTTACCACCTACTTAGGAGATGGGATTTTTTAAAATATTTATTCTTTTTCTTCCAGCAACTCAATTCGACCCGAGCTAAAACATGGAGCGGGGGGAAGCATGGTTTAATTAATGATAAAAATTAGAAAAAAAAATTAATGTGGAGAATATTTTTCTCTAAAACTCATTACATGAGGATTATCAGTAAGTTGGAGATCAGTCTATTAAGTACAAGCATATACATGCACATTAACGAGTTCTCAATGTTTTACCTCAGAAGGTACACTTGGGAACACTCGGGCGTACAAACGTGCATGCTATTACGCGGATATCGAAGAATAAATGTAAATAATACGAACTTTACTATTACATGATAGTATACAATATGAATTAGACGGACGAAGGTGACGGAGACACAAACTTCGAACAAAATATTACTATAATTTCAATGTAAAACTGTTATCCATACGAAATGATAAGGCATCTTACGTGATTTCTACCTGCGACACACAGTACACGTATATTAACAGCGAGTATAACCATAGAGTAAGTATACTTACTTAGTAATATACTTACTCTATAGCATAGCATAGGAATACTAAATTCAATCATATATTTAATCAGTGGCGTAACTAGGAATATGCCTTCCGGGGAGATGAGATGGCCTGGAGTGGCAACCCTAGGCAAAATCTAGTAAAATTTATGAAAAATGACATGCCCCGAAATCAATTTTACCCCTAAAAATTGAACTTTAAGCAGATATAGTCATTATATGTCAAAATTAGCCAATGGTTTTAAATATTTTTTATTTATCTGAGGCTTTGGGGGAGATCTATCCCCTCTTCCCCCCCCCCCGCCCCCCCCCCCCCATAGTTACGCCACTGCATTTAATTATGAGTGACTTGTTTACAAACTTTCCAAAGAATAATGGTTAAATTTTAAAAAGGGGTTATATATTTTAGAATTATTTCACACATTTTTTCATCAATTACGCGTTAAATATAATACATGTATGATTAAAAAATAATCAAAATTATATTATTCCCTTGCATGCGCATGAAAAATAGTAACTTCAAAAAATGCAATTGAAAAACTTTTAACTTTAACTTAAGAAATAATACATCTTGTATAAAGAGACAGGTGCAAATCGAAATTATGACTCATACTGACAGTAAAGAAGATGAAAAATTGCAGGAGTAAAAATAGAAGGGCATTAAAAAAATGAGTTTAACTTTCCTTCATCCAAAAATATTCTTTTCTGGAAGAGTTAATCCTCTTTTATGATGGTAGAAAATGGATTATATTAAATTTTAATATCGTTACTGTCCAATGTTGCCATTTGGCCACGGGTCATTCTGAGAAAATCGTTCAATGAATGCGTTTTGTTTTATTCTACCGATTAAGGAAGGTTTTTTAGAGTACTAAAGAAGCATTCTGGGAAAATCCCCTGTATTCAAGCACTTCCCTCTTCAATTCACAACAAGGCATACACCCTTTCATTATATCTAAAAATCCTATCCTTTTCCTTCCTCTCCCTCGTTTACTCAACATTCTACCCTCTAACACTGTTTTCAACATCCCCTCCCCGCTAAGTGCTCGCTCCATCCATACCTTCCGTCTCCTCCGTATCTTATCTGAAAGCTGCCTCTCCTCACCCACCATGTCCAGCACTTCTTCGTTACTCTTCCTATCCGTCCTCATCACCTTCTCCATTCTTCTCCACACCCACATCTCGAATGCCTCCAGTGTTCTTTCGTCCTCCTTCCTAAGTGTCCACGTTTCCGCACCGTAAAGAGTAAAGAGCTACACTCCAGATCAAACTCATCACTAACCTTTTCTTTTAACTCTTACATAACGACCCTCTCATAAGCTCCATGAATGCGTTACAGAATATTAAAAAGTATTACTAAAGACGGCCGAAGGAGCGAAGCACTCAAATATCTTCAAAATCGCAAGCAGCCATTATCTGGGAGGGAATGGATAAAGGCGGAAGGTGGGGTATTATGCATAAGCAGGTAACACCTACTTGTTCCGACCAAGCACACAAATTCATGATACATCTATCGCATACAATCCGAATTTTCTGAAGCAAAACCATAGCCTAATTCCTTATAATACGAATAAATTCGAGAGCAAGTCTTTCGCCGAAATACGACTACGAAACGCAAGAGTATATAAGCTGACGGAGCGAATACAGGACTGCTTTGACCCACATCGCTCTGAACGCAATTAACTTTTTTCTTCGACAGTTCACCACGGCCATTTAACTTACCCGGTTACTAATAGGCGGTGAATGATTCGAGTTTCAAGATTCCTGACCTTTTACCCTTTTCCCGTCTCTCATGACGTCACCCTTGAGTCTCGCTTATTTCAACCAGACCCCTTCTTATCCTCCTTAGAATCAGGAAATAACAGTTTTAACCTTATGAATGCGGGCATGTACAGCACGTGGATTTGTTCGATGGCCCGATTAATCGAAAATATGATTGATGTTTTTGACCATAGGCGATACAATAAGGACGGTACGCATTCACTGCTTCAGAGAAAGCGGGGTAGAATCCTCGCCAGCCAAGCAAGAGGTCGCGGGTTCGAGTACCGCCTGAGTAGGCAGCTCTTATTCAGGGAATTGTTGTCCGTACACATGTAATTGTTAAGATTGTTGTAAAATCCCTACGTAAAAGGCCAATTTGAGCTATTTTCTGTGGTGCAATAAATCGATAATATCGAAGCAGGCCGATTTTTCATGTATCATCATTCATTGGTGATGCATGAAATTTATTATAACCAATCACTTACTATTAGATATTGATCAAACCAAATTAGAACTGGATATATTAGCAATTCATTCATTTGCACAACTTGAGTAGCTCCACCGTGAACTTTTGCTATAATTCTCGCGTTCATACGTTGAGACTCGCACGATTTAACACTTTCCCCGCGAATATTATGGAAATTAACTTCTCTCGGGTTTGCGCGAGGGTAAGAAAATTTTTTGGCTGAATTACTTCTTACCCTCGCACAAATCCGAGAGAAGTTGATTCATTGATTTTAACGTTTTTATGTACCTTGTAACCAGCAGGGGCGCAGCTAGGAATTAAGGCTAGGGGGGGTTTTAGGCGCAACTAATACTTACGGGTGTGGAGGTATTGCATACCCACCAGGGTAAGCAGGAGTTGCGGGGGCCACCCTCCAGAAAAAATTGAAGAATAATGGTTTAAAATGGCGAGTTTTACGGTTTTCTGAGGGATATTTGATAAATTCTAGCACTATTCTATGAGTAATACTGGTCCAAATAAGTAAAATGGATTAAACTTAAAAATTTCTCTGAGCTCTGGGGGGGTGGGGGGGTTTATCCCCCAAACCCCCCCCCCCCCTCAGTGCGCCACTGGTAACCAGGCCCTAAAGATCTAGGGCCCTAAACCTCTTCGAGCAGAGCAATGCCGTAAGCATTCGCGGGAACTGTATGAGCGATGCGAGGATCGACTGAGGGAGAAGGAATATGTGGGTGAATATGGTGTCGGATGAGGCCTGAAGCAAGGGGGAGAGCCGGGAGGATGGTGGGCTAGGAGGCGCGGGCGAGACTTCGGCGCCAGTCTTCTGCTGCGAGGAGAAAGATCCACAGGGCGATGACGGAAAGATCTCTCCCTCCTCCCTCTCCTCTCCCTCAAACTCGTTTTCAAACACACGTTTTAACAGACTTCCTTCTCACCACGACTCATCACCCTCTCCCACCCTACACTGACCTTAGCGCCTCTTTTAATACGCAAAACAGCCGACCGGAGCGGTTGGTTAACGTGAAGGAAATTGAACATACAAGGGAGGGCCTATCGTTCCCTTCCGACCGGCAGGGATAGCAATAGAAACTAAGCGAAAGGGCAAAACCAGTAAAATTTCAATACTTTCGTTCCCGTGAGCGATATGTAGAAACTGGGTCGAAATGAAACGAGTCAAAACTACTTCGGGTCGAAACTAAAGTAAAACTCTGGGACGAAACGAAACGCAGATAATGATTCGCACCGGAGGGACCGTGTGCCTCACCTTCGAACAGTTCAGTTTCGACCCACACACCGAGTGCGAAGTATGGCTGAATGAAGTAGAAGTTCGGCCTACCGCTACCTATTAGATGCATGGGGCACTCATATTTTTACCACTAACAGGAGAACGATGAACGCAAACTGAATATTCCATTTTTAAGCTCATTGTTTTAACCTCCATACACGTATGTCAACGTAATGGGTCGAAACTATTCCCTCCACTCAACTTCTGGGACCGAAACTTAACTACTAACAGCGGAGTTTCGATTAATTTAGTTTCATTCCTCGGCATTAAGTTTCGTGCCGGGTCGAAACTAAACTCCCTGGTGATTTTAATTTCGTGCAGGAAAGAAACTAAACCTAGGCCACGTATTTTCGTTTCCCTCCGGACCGAAACGAAATATTTTCGTTCCGTTTCACTTGCCATCCCTGCCGACCACTTCTATTTTGTCTTTTTAAGAGAGGAATTACTGGATTGAAAACAGCGTTATCTTCTAGAAATTTGCATGGCATGTAAAATAGGACGTGAAATTTGAGTCAGAGAATGCAAAGAAGTAAACTTAAAAGTCAGACACGCAGACAAATGATGACAAGGATCTCTGATTTTTCGTGCCCTGTGCATTTCAGGATGAAAACATGCCATTTTCAATAGTTAATTCGTAATGAAAAAATACAGTTAGAGCGGAAGTGATGCGCCCTCTACACAGTTCAAAACGAATATAACTCGAATATTATATTTGAAAAAATACTTTCCATCATAGACGACATCCATCGAGGATTATAGTAAAATAGGGATTCAAACTACGCGGGTGATAAAATCGTTATCCTTTGAAATTAACATTAGTTTCATCTATTCGAGCACTCCTCAGGGTTATTTGTGCGAAAAGAACGACATCTAACTTCAATCACAGAATTCACTCGCTAATATCTTTGAAGTGGCTCGGATACAAGTGTGACGTTCACTCCTATCGTGATTCTAGAGTATGTCGAACACTATATGAGTTTTCTGTCAAATTGACACATAAATTCCTAGATTTAGTAGCCAATCACCGCTGTCTCATCCATTATGCTCCTTCTTATGCTAAAAAATTTTGTTTTCTATTAGTTTCTATTTATTACGATATCTTTTAGCTATTATTTATTTACGTAAACAGACAATGTGCCGTTTTTGGTGGTGAAATAAATAAATAAAATAAGTAAATAAATAAATTTTTCGAGCGTAGACAAGATGGCCCAGTTTAAAAATGATAAATGTTATGGGGGATTTTCACAAAATACATGAACCTACTAAGGGTAGCCTATTTTTGCGGCTCTTAGTCGACAAATCATAATTAAAAGAACTAACAACAAAATTTTAATGAAAATGACACATCCTTCGTTTACAGGAACAAACCTCTTTAATGTTAAAAGTTACCCCTTAGCACTAAACCCGTTATTCGATTTGGGTATCTCCGTCCCGGAATGGCAAAGCTGTAAGCATCGCAGAACTCAGAACTGGGTAAAAAGAACCACCTCAAAAAACACCTCATGCACCGACCTAACTGCTGATTCGTCGAGACTTGCGTGCAGCCAAGGATATCCCAAAAATAAGCGTGGAGGTCTGAGGGCATAAGGAGGTAGAGCCGCGGAAATCGATCGAAGAAAGTAAATAAATGAGGAACTGCAACGTAGCCGAGGCCGGTTGGACGCGTCACCAAAACAAAAGCATAGCGCGGAGATTATATCCATATATATCACCAAGCAAGGATGACTCACGAAGAAATAAGAGAGAAAAAAAACGGGGACGACAAAACAAGACTCTCCGTGGAGGTTTTTAACGCTAAATACTCCATTCCAGGGCTCGCTTCTACACATAAACTCGCAGTCGGTTATTCACACATAAACACTTCCTACCGTTTCCTTCCACGTCGCCTTGAGAGAGAGACCAAGGAAGAAAAAAGTGCTGAAACAAATAAATAACGAAAAAAAAGAGAGGTATCTGGGGAAACCGCCTCTTGTGAGGAGAGTTGAGGGAAAGGTACGGAGGGGGGGAGGGGCAAGCGAATAATAAAAGTGGGAAGCTCGTTAAAAGTAAGAAGAAGCGACACTTTTCTTCAGCAACTTTTTTTCTCTACTCCTTCTTCACTTCGCGGGTAGGAAGGAACGATTATTTGAGCCGAGGGGAAACATTTCAGGAGGTACAGAAACTCCTTCACAAAAATATTAATAAAATAAAATAAAAACTCCCCCACCCACGCCGTACAACCCGCAAGAAAACATCTCCTTTCCCGCCGTTTCAAGCGACAAAACAAAGTGTAAAAATGAGAGGAAAAGATAAAAATGACGAATTCCCTCATCACTCGGCAAATCTCCTTGATTATATATATATATATATATCTCTTACGGACGCTCTCTAGGGTTAAACCCCTAGAGGTTCAGGTTGGATTGATCCGCGAGCGAGGAGAAATTATTAGGAAGGATGAGTGAAGATCTTTTTTAAAAAGCTGTCAGGAAGGAATTAATGAGTTTTGGCGAGGTTATGGATAGATATATAGGATGCTATTGCGAGCATGTGGGTGGTCCGACGCTATGAGAGAAAGAAATTATAAAACATATACGAGCAGAAATAAATGAGGAACGGAAAAGCGTGATGAAGTCACCCTTGCGAAGCCACACGAACACATTTTTCGAATGCACGAAGGAAATTTTATCGCTTTTTTGAAGCTTGGTTGATTCTCGATCTAAAAGATCGGAAGTGAGATTTTCATTTCGTTCAAGATGGATACGCGTAACCAAAGACATGATCTTCACTCAGACGGTGAGAATTCGTTTCATGAATTCAATTTCACCGCTGTAGACGGTAGATTGCACGTAAAATCATGCATCCATAGCAAGCTCTGTGAACTCTTCTTCGACGATTATCGCGCCAGACTAAAAAATACCGTCAAATACATTTAAAGGGAGTATGCACACAACTCAATTCCATGTGATGGCAAATACAAATGTCACATCAATCATTAATATTTATAAATTATGATATTTTAGTCGGCCAAAATCCCTTAATGTTATTAAGTAGCCACCTATACCAGGATCGGCTATCTCTGATGCTTGAAACTCTTTTACATTGAATAACAATGAAAATACTGATTTTATAGGGATCCCTAGAGTGAAACATTGACGACATTTGCCTTTTAAAATTTATTAAAATTATTCATGTTTAAATTTTTTTATCCGAGAAATATCTGGGTAACTTAGTCAAATTTGAGAAACACGAAATTGTTTGCAACGGTCTTTAACTGAAAATTTCAAGAAAATATCGTCATTTTAAAAATGAGAAAATCATCGCGAAGGAAAATTGGTCGCGTGGGTGGATGATGGGAATCGTGTGATGAAGTTGCGGGCAATATGAAGTACTTTCAACAGCGGAAGATGCTTTAGTTGTTTGGGGAAAATTAATGTTCAGGGGATTTTCTCACTTAAATACAGGATTACCCTTGCCGATAGCAAAATAAATTAAACCAGTTACGTGAACACATATACGTTCTGTACACGGAAAAAAAAGATTTGATTAAAACTATCGAACTGGTGTGATAGGGAGTATTTTTGTTAAATATACTTAAACTTTGATGCAAATTATTAAGCACTTGATTTTTTTTACCAAACGCTAGCGTGAGCTCTTGATATATTTCATCAAACATTTTGGTATTGCATAATTTGGTGAATTGTACGGAAGAGTTTCGTAAAAATAACCGAATTAATTCAATACGATTCTGAGTTTGATAACTTTTATCGAAGTTATGATTAATTTTACGAAGGTGATTGCTTGTTTGGTAAAAATTATCAAATTCTACATTGCTATGCAAATTTGGTTTGATAGAATTTACCAAGTGTTTCGTAATCTATCGAACGGTCTATCGTTCCTCTTATGTTTATACCAATACACATTTGCAGTTGAAAGATTCTTAAACATGCCTTACATAAAAGATAAGTTGGTAGAAATGCTTTTGCTTTCATTATTTGTGATGGCGATAACGTTTTAATTTTGTTTACGTTCATTTTTCTGTTTTTTCTTGCTTTAAATTGCAATACTACTCGTTAGCTGGTGCATCAAAGACATTGATTGAATCGCATATTATCATAGATATAAAAGCTCTAAGGAGATGTTTGTGTATTTCGACACATTAAAACTTTAATTATAGGTATTCCTGAGGTATAATCATTCGCGATCATGTTTAATGACATGTGATAAAAGCCGTGATATTAGACCCAATCCATGCTAAGGATATCACCCGGCACGTTAAAGCCATCTCTTTATCGATGTAATAAGCCTGCAAATAAAGTTTTCTTGCGCATCTGCACTAGATATTCATATGGAGTAACTACGTAATGCAATTGTGTGCATCAAGTATTCCTCTAAAGCATACAAAGGGAAACTGTAGCCACACCTTATTCACATTTCAAAACAAAGGTTAAATACTTACAATAACAATATATTACAGCGTTTAAGTTAGCAATTATTATGACAACCGATTTAGACTAGTTGTTAGAGTCCGTTGCTACCACGCGGAGGGCCCACGTTCAATGCTTCACGCAGGCTTGTTATTTTTCCACTTTTTTTTGTATTTTTTTTGCAGAAACTTACGCCAAACTCCTAATTTTATTATTTTCAATCATAATAGTGTTTTCTGGGTTGAAAATCTTTCACATGTGCACGCTACGTCGATTTTATTACCCTTTAGGTTTTGATAGTTTTTATCGAACTGATGTAGCCATTTCGGTAACAATTACCAAATCAGTTTGATAGAATTTATCAAACTGGTTTGGTAATAATTACTGAATTTTTCAATGTGCCATATGAACCCAAAAGTTTGATAAATTTAATCAGAAATCGATAGTTCTAATCAAACTTTTTTTTCCGTGTAGAATACAACGATGCTCTGTAACTCCAACCAGTGTAAATTACACAAATTTGGCCAAGAAATTGTTAAATAACCACCTCCTCGATTGATTCGCATCCAGAGTACGTAAGTGTGGAATGTGCTTGGTATACCTCCATTATGCAAGAGTTCGCAATAGTGTGTTAAATATTTTGGGTAGAGAATTATTTTAATTACCACGCACTCAATTCAAGAATTCGGAACCCTTTCCGCTTCACCCTCCAGCAACACTAAAAGAAAAACGTTTCACTCCAGCACCTCTCAACCTTCTCCAGGCCAAAAACATACACCCGCAAACAGTAAATGAAATTATTTGGGTGAAAACGTATACGTTCTGCGGAATTACAAACATTTGTCATTACTCCAACCATACGCAAATTCCACCAAAATGAGCTGTAAAATTACTAATTACCACCTCCCCGATTGATTCACATCCAGGGGACGTAAGCTATCGCGAAGAATGTGCTTCATACGCTTTCGTCATCATAGGGTTCGCAATAGTGCGTCAAATATTTTGGGTTGATTATTATTTTAATTACCACGCACTCAATTCAAGAATCCACGAACCTTTCCACTCCAACCTCCTCCACAACCTTGAAAGAAAAACGTTTCACTCCAGCACCTCTCGACCTTCTCCAGGCCGAAAACATACACCCGCACACAGACGACGACGACGGCCGCCCTTCGCCGCCGCCGCCACAATTCCTTCCCCGGCCACTCCCCCGCCCCCCTCCCGCCACCGCCCGGCCCGCGGGGCGGGAGATCGATAAATGTCTCGCGACTAAGAAAGCCCTTGTCACGCGGGTTTCGGCGGGCGGGGGTGTGGGGAGGTGGGAGGGGGAGGAAGGGGGAGAGGGGTGGGGAGGGCGTGGGAGGAAGGCGTTTTGGGAAGGAGTGGAAGCGATGGAAAACGGCGCCGGCGTTAAGGGGTTTTCTGCATATACGAGAAGGCCGTAGAGTGTATGTAGGAGAGATGTCTATGCAACAATTTGGTTTTGAACCAATAAAGGACTCTACCACAAATATTATAATTATACGGAGGATTCTCCAGTCATCCTTGCATTTTGCATTTCATTTATTTATTCTTGTACCACCGAAAACCACGAATGAAATACATGGAATAGTTAATGAATGATTTAAAAGAAAAGAAATATGTAGGTGTGACAAGATTCACTGATGCCGATTACGAGAATTGAGTGGAGAGCTGCGTCAAACCAATCTGATCAGTAATGATGACCACCGAAAACATCACGATTGGCATTCTACAACGGGATTTTAACATGACAATTAAACGTATATGAACATCCACGCCCTAGATAGGTGCAACCTACCCAGGCGAGAGTGGAACCCGCGACCTCTTGTGTGGCAGACAAGGACTTGATCCCGCCGCCACTGACGCCGTTAACTTTTGCCATTTGGCGTAACTTGAGTTTATATGAACCAGACTAATATATGGCATATTCCTACAATCACAGGAAAAACTAAGTCTATACCAATTTTCAAAGACTGCCTGATTCCTGCGTGAATGCTTTGTGGAGGGGCACTCCTTCCTTAAGAGATGACGATAACCCGTGGTAACCTTGGCGCCGCTCGTTTAGAGTTCGTTCGTTAAGGCTAATGCCGACGCCGGGTTTCTCTCCACCCTTCCCTCCATAGCGCGAATGATATCAGCTTCGGTCACCTCCCCCAATTACTAAATACAGTAGCTATTAAAAGATATGTATCTTTTTCTACAAGTTAGTTCTAAAAACAAATGCGAGCCATTCTTGACCAATGAGTACACTTGACTTTCACATTAGTATACATTCTTCTTGAAATATGAGTATACATTCTTGACCAATGAGACCAATTATCGTCAGTCGTTCCTTAGTGCCCAACCGAAAGCACTATACTCCAGATCAGACTCTTCACTAGACTTTCCAAAAATTTTCTTACATGATAACCCTGTCATTTTAAAATAATTGTAATTAAGATGCTTTAGAAGAATAAACTTTCAATTCATACAAGACCCACATTATGACTGGAGCCATCTACCACAGTTGTTTTGGAGTGATGAACAAGAGGAAAATCAAAGATCGAAACGGATTCGTCGTCCCTCTTCGACTAAGTCCACTTCCTTTTACCCATTCCTCTCCACACCTACCTCTCGAACTCCTCCAGTCTTTTCTTATCCTCCTTTCTGAACGCCCATGTTTCTGAGTCGTAAAGCGCTACACTCCAGATCAGAGTATTCACAAGCCTTTCCAACAAATTTTTACGCAATGACCCAGTCGTATAAAAATAATCGTGTCTAAGATGATTTCGAGGAATAAACTTTCGATTCATCCATGACACACTGTATTGCTAGGTCCATCAATAAGAGTAATTATGACACTTTCCCGGCGAATTGAATTAATTAACTTCTCTTGCGTGCGAGTAAGAAAAATTAAGGCAGCCGACGTTTCGGGTCCCATCTCGCAACTCATTCTCAAGGGTACTGAAAATGGGTTACGAGAAAAAAGACCTCATTGACCACAGGGGCAAAGTAGCTAGGGCACTTGTGCACATATGGAATGGTCTCCGGTCGGCTGCCTTCATATCTTTTCCGCGTGTAAACCCGACAAAAGTAGGAAAAATAAATACCTTTTCTGTCTACATGTTAACTTTTAATCGTCGACTAGTTTCGAAATACAACACGTTGGTACACGGTTATATACCAGTACGACCTGGTATACAACCAAGTACCAATGTGTTTTGTACCACTAGTCTTGAAAATGGTAGTGTATCGACACTAATAGACGATTAAAAGTTAAATAGCAGAAAGCAAATTATGCTATTTTTCCTAACTTAAAATGGAATTCTACAAGGTTTACGCCTCAAAAATTCAGAGCATCAAGTATAATTATCATCAGGGTAGATGTAGTTTGTTTCTAGTTTCGACGTGTTATACCGCATCTGCTTAAACTTAAAGATCACCCATCAAAATTATATGAATTGCATTTCCAGCCTTGTTATTTTTCAAAAATTTTCCTCGGACCCCCGGTTGCCAGGGGGGTCGCCCTCCCCACATCCCTACACCCACCAAAGCATATTCCTAGTTACGCCAAAGTTGAAGATGTACATTGATAGGTCCATCTATTAGAGAAGTTGTTTTGCATCGGAGGAACAAGGGGAAAGTAAAGGATGGAAACGGATGCGAAGGAGGAGATGATATTGAGGAAATAGGATAGGTAGGGGAGAGGGAAAGAGGGTGAGGGTGGGAGAGGAGTGCTGGGGACATTAAGGGAGGATTTTGAGTGGTAAAGGGAGGAAATTGGGGTAGCGGAAAAGGGTTTTTGGGGGGAGGGAGAGAGGGTAGGGTAAGCTGAGGACTAAAAGGACCCGGGGTTGAAGGAGGGCAGGAGGGTGCGGTGCGGTAAGAGGAGCGGTGGTGTGAGGGCCCTTCGCTTTGATTCCCAGCTTCCTTCCGCTCCGTGACACACATTGGGCCGATTGGCATCAGAATCCCTCAATCGGGCACAGAAGATGAGGGAAAGGAGGGACACAGGAGTGAGAGCCTCTTTTAGCCTCTCACGCTAGCCTTCCCCAAACCTTCTCCTCGCACTGCTTTAGGATTAGTCATTTTCTGTATTTGAAAAAATTCTTCCCTGGTTTCCAACCTGGTTAGGGTCTGAATTTTGTAGGCCGATGTTTCGTTGGGAAACTTTTGCTACACCTTTTGGGTTGATGATGAGGTGTTGGGAAAGTCTCACAACAAAACGGTACCCTACAACATGCAGACTTTTAACCCGGTTGCAAACCAGAAAAGAATTCATTCGAGACATAACCGGGAATTACTTAGATTATTTATTATACTTACTTAGATTATTTATTATATATATTTTAACTAATACGCTAACGGGCAAACAGAGTTAACATTTCATCATCCCATACCAGAGACCCTTTGATATCATGACACTTAGCTGTCAAAACCCAAGTCGGTGAACAATAAATTACGCGTGGAGTTACAATTGTATTTATTTTGAAGATTATTCCTGATGATACTCAAATTGGAGTTAATGATTTATATTTTTCTGGGTATATTGATATGAATATTTCACAAGAACTTGAATTTCACCATTGTTGATTTTAAATAATTTTACGAATGTAATAAGAGACTTGTTTTGATGAGTTTCTCACAGATTTGAGGATACGTAGATAATTTCCATTTATTTTTATTTACCTTCAACGGCCCGAAAACAGTGAATAGAAGTATCCATGATTAAAGAAAAAATGGTAATATCCACACTATTTTATTAATCACTTAACCGACCATGGTTTCGACACTTGGTGTCATTTTCAAGGTTTTCACTTTGGTGTCATTTTCACCTTGAAAATGACACCAAGTGCCGAAACCATGGTCGGTTAAGTGATAAATAAAATAGTGTGGATATTACCATTTGTGCTTTAATCACGAATATATCATTATTCCACAAAATTAAGCCGGAAACGATTAAGTGAATTAAAGGCTTTCACACCCGGGAAATCTAACAAACACGATCACAAACATCCAAGCCCTGGATAGGGCCAACCTACCAAGGCGGGACTCGAACCTACGACCGTGTTCTTTCCACCTTTTATCGGCGCCTCCACCCTGACACTGGGCACCCTATCCTCTCCGAAATTCCAAAATCCATAAAATCCTTGCACCCATCTTCAGAAGAGCAGCTACTCCCACCCTGTCATAGCGAGTGTTGCTTCCCCTCATTCGACATCCCACCCCGCCCCGCCCCTTCCGTGAACCCCGGAGGTGGGGCGTGGGCGACGGGGGTAATTTTGCTCGTTAGACGCGGCTGCCGCCAACTAGGAGGGAGGAGGGGGGTTCTTCGCAGGACCGCTCTGGATTGCATCGGAGGGGCCAGAGATTCAGGGGGGGAGAAATGGAACAAGCAAGACCAAAGGAAGATGACCCGAGTCCTCCCACTACACGACGACATGATATCCGCGTGATAAAGGCACATTACTGAGAGAAATGGCCCACCTAAAGGAAATTTAGGTAGGTCTCTATATATTGTCGGCAATAACTTAATTATTACCCGGCACATTGTTGAGAGAAATAGGCCCACCTAAAGGAAAATCGGGTATCTTACTAAATATTGTCGGTTATAACTTAATTATAACTAATTGTACGTCCTGCTATCTACCGATTCGATCGATGGATTTCTCTTCCTCATAAGAAAATCCACTGGGATTGGTAGAATATAAATTGCGTTTCGCTTGTTTTCGCTGTTAGTAGGGCCCGCCCGCCTTTGTGACGGTGCGGGAATCCTCGTCCTTTCCCTTCCTTCCCTATCCCCTCCCAGGAGGCGTCGTCGGGCTCTCATCGCGGCGGCGCCTCCTTCCTTGTCCCTTCCCCTTCTGGGTGCAGAGGAGAAAAGCTAGCGCTTACAGTCCCTGCCCCAGGAGTGTATCCCCGCGAGCCCGCCCTAGGGTTTCGTTTCCACTGTACGTCCTGCT
Source organism: Ischnura elegans (assembly GCF_921293095.1). Classification (NCBI taxonomy): domain Eukaryota; kingdom Metazoa; phylum Arthropoda; class Insecta; order Odonata; family Coenagrionidae; genus Ischnura; species Ischnura elegans. The sequence continues at coordinate 47,250,656 of NC_060254.1, read as the reverse complement.
TTCCATCTCAGTCTTAATAAGTCCTGCTAAAAGTTTGGTCCTGCTAATAAAATAAGCCCTCCTAAGAGTTCTATTTTTGGTGCAACAAATGAAGATGGGCAGTGGAGAAGATGAAAGAGAATTAGTGAGCTAGAAGAAATAATCCACCATTCACATATAATACAGTGACAGAAATGAAGTGCAACTGGTTAAGATGGTTTGGTCCCTTACAGAGAATGTAAGGGAGTAAAGTGGCACAGAAGATATACCAAGGACACCCAGGTGGCAGAAGTGACCAAGGGAAAGATGGCTGGATGACGCAGAGCATGATTAGAAGAGGGTAAGAGTAAATATATCGAGAATTAAGGCAAAGGATTGCAGCGACTGGTCAAAGATTGTTGCAGATGCCAAGGCTTTACACGTGCTGTAGCGCCGAGGAGTAAGCATAAGAGTATGAAAAGAGAATGAGAGTGGAAAAGAGAATTACGAAGGGGCAGGAAGAGAAATAGACATTGAGAGGGAAGAGACTCGTGGGGGGATCGGTTTGGTGTGGTGGCTATAGTGTTGGCTTCCCACCCGGCGGGCTCGGGTTCAAATCCTGGCAGTGGCAGAGAATTTTCAGAGATCCCTGCTTGAATGTTGTGTGGAGGACATTTCAAGCGCAACACTCCGTCCGTCGGATGGGACGTTAAGCCGTGGTCCCCTTGGCGCCTTTCGTTAAGAGCAGGCTAATGCCAACGCCAGGTTTCTCTCCACCCTTCCTTCCATACCCTTCCCTCATGGCGCAAATGACCTCAGCTGTCGGTCGCCTCCTCCAAATACCAAGTACCACCAAGGGACGCGTGAGGAGTTGAGTCCCTTGGTGTCGGAGTAATGACCATTCGCAGAAATTAGGCTGTTGTCATTTTCCGTCCCACCCTTCTCCAGCCAGTCCCAGCATCCCAATTCCACCCTACAACATAAAGCTTTCTTTCCTCCCCCCTTAATAACCCCCCTACCATCTACTTGCATCACACCAAGAATTCATAGTTTTACGAATAATCCCACGTCATGAGACCAAGTAGTTACGTGTGAAACGTGTATACATGCATAGTACTGCAATTTTAAGATGGTGGCGGCGAGGTAAAGTCCTCGCCTCCCAAACAGGAGGTCGCGGGTTCGAGTGCCGCCTGGGTAAGTTACCCCTATCCGGGGCATAGTTGTTTGTGTACGTTAAATCGTTAACATGTTAATAACCCCGATGTAAAAGGCCGTGTAGAGCTGTTTTCAGTAGTATAGAAATAAATATAAAAAATAAATGATGCCGATTTATTATGATTCGTCATGAGAAGACAGGGACTAATTATAAGACTAATTATATGGTGGGCGATGAATGGATAATAGATCCCCACTTCACGTTACATCTCATGCGGGAGATGAAGGAAAAGGAAGGGAATAGAAATAAGGTTAGATTTATAGATAGAATAAAAGCGGCTGGGTTTTAAGTACTGTGAAATGAAGAGGTACGATGGGTGTGGGAACAGGCCGGAGCGATTCGTAAAATAATAAGAGCGAACCTACCTGAACCGGAAAAATGCCTTATATTGTAGCCAAGAAGTGTCATTTCGGTGTTAATCCATCGCGAGAGTGTTGTGAATGATAGTGCAAGATTTCAAAGAGGAAGAGCCACCCAAAGGGAAAAAAGGAAGCACTCAAGTGAGCGCGTAATTGGTGATTAGGGGAAAAAATGTTAATGGATTCTAACGATGATGTTCTAGCTTAAAAGTAGTAGCTTTCGTAGAATGATCTAAAGGTCCCGGATTCAATATCTGGTGATAGCAAGTGCATTCATTGACTCCTGACCACAAATCCTAACCGTTTGAAGAACTCTGGAGAAAGAAACTGATCCTACTCGGAACGTGTGAAATTCACGCAGCTGCTGCTTAGACCGGTGTAAATTCTAGCCTGACCTATTCAAAGCAACATTCGGGTCAACAATGTGTGATTGAATGTGTATACATCGCTAATCGCACCAGATCAAGATTCATTAGGAATAAATAGTAAAAACATAAACAAGTAATTTACTTCGTACTAGAAATCTTAAGCCTGTTAAATAACAACGATACTGTCGACATTCCAATCATCGACCACAACTAACCGAATTAACTAAAATTTGGTTTTCGGCAAGGAGAGTGCAAGATTTCAACGAGGAAAAGACACCAAAAGAGAAAAGAAGGAAATAAGTGGGCGAGTAATTGAAGATTCGGGGACAAAAAAGGTTAAAAGAGACTCCCTTTACCCCCAGAAACAAAGAAATGGAAAAATCTTTATTCCTGGGTAAAGTCTGGACCCTTTCCCGTTTTTTTTTCTTTGGCTCCTTTGCGACCAATTTCTTTCCTTACTTCTCAAACTCTCCGCCCCATTTTAAGCGTCGGGCGATGGGGTGTTTTGTTTGCCCCACTGAGCTCCAGCCGACTTGACAGAAATGAGGGGAAAATTGTCAACAATTTTTTTTCTCGCCCTACGGTCGATTACAAGAAATTATTAATCTAGCTCCTTCCTTCTTGGCTCTAAAGATTTCCATTTTCTCGCTATTGACCAGCGCTTCGCAACGGATATGTCTCGTATAACATATTGTCACATTTTATTCCATCAACAAAGAGAAATATTTCCGATTTTGATGTCACCTATTTGTTCATTAGCACTCGTGGCGTCATTTCATGAATGATACTACGTCACTATGAAACGATAAGACGCCATATTCGTTTTAATGAGGAACCTCTGGATCGGATTTTAGGCTTCAATATGCCAAACGTTGCGACATGTCAATTCAAATGAGTTACTACGGAAACGAAGCGATCTTAACCATAGCAACATATACCCACAAATAAAGAGTCCCACTCGAATGGTAAAATTATCTCAAACGCTCCAAGGACCATATTTCTGAGGTTCTTGGCCCAATTTAAGGAAAACACAATGGTAATAAATAGTAAGAATCGTTCAAAGTTATAAATATGTAAATACACCTTGTTCACCCAAGTTCTACCATACACCATACCGATAACTGCGTAGTAATATATTACCTATCTTCGCTAGAAATTATATATTACTTACACCCGTATAAAATCCATCCTTTTACTTTTACGACAAAAGATTATCTTAGGTCAGTACGTCGCGTGAAGTGAACTAAACGACATAAAACTTGAGCGCTTTCAATGCAAAGTGCATGTAAAATAAAAATAATATTGGATTGTTAAACTGCGGCTTGAAAAGTATAATGAAAAAATAATGAGACGTTAAAAAAATAATGCATATAATAACCATATATCCAAAGATATATTCACTCTCCGTAGCATCCATAAGATCCCTTTAGTACATTTAAAACCTGTTCTCCACAAAAAAAAACTCATGAATTGGCACTTAGTTCGCCTTTTATCTCACTAAAACATATTACTTATTCAGTCACAATTGGATTGGACCGAAAATTAATCACCGTAAACCTCAAGGCTTTTCTATAGACTTCGTACTAATAATTCTATTCGCCACGAACCATGTAACTGTCGGCATACCTTTACCACTAATTAGGCCAGATTGCAGGCAACAGATAAGCGGGGGAGGCCGCCATCCATACCCAAGCAACTGGCACAGAAATTTGATGCAGCAGATAGGGAATTAATCCCCGAATGAAAGAAAAAATTATGAGTCCGCCATTGCACTCCTCGGACCGGTCACGAAGGCAAACAGCGAACCGATGATTCTCAATTCTGCATTTTGGGCTTCCCACTGACTCAATGCCGCCAAAAATCTGCGTTTTTTTAACTGCCAATTAAATACGCAATGTGCGATTACCTACAATTGTCTGAAACGAATAATCTTCCAGTTTAAATAAACGAGACCTATGAATGAGAATTATCGATACGATTGCGTAATCTCACCCGTATTGAGATTAAATTCATTCAAACAATTGCAATTGCAAATTTCCTTTTCGGTTTATGGGGTGGGGGGTTTCACCTTTTTCTGAGAGTTTTTTCCATCACCATAATCTAATTTCCCTGACATTTCCATGACTTCCAGTTCTGATATTTATTTCCCTAACTGGTATGACGCCTGCTTACGTCGGGAAAAGAAGTGGGAGCGATGCGTCCTCTTAATATGAGGGATTGGGGGGATAGAGGGGGCTTAAAGGGGTTGCCCACGGACAAAAGCAGAGAGAGAGAGAAGGCAAGAATAAGGGACACGGAGGAAGGAGAGGATAGGGAGGTTGGAGCCAGCCGCCTCCTGGGGAATAACTGCAGTGTGTTCCTGGCACCAATCCAGCGGGCGGCACGCATTATTAGGCGCATATATATGTGAGAGAGGGAGTGTGTGCTTCCAGCCTCCACTCCACGCCGCCACCTTCGGCAGCCGAGAGTCACGTGATTATGGGGCAAGATGCTCTCTTCACTCGCAACGACGAAATCTCCCAACAAAACACTACGTCGCACAAATCGAAAACAAAGCGATGCACCATTACATGGGGAACGAAATATAAGTTATGGATATCACGGGGAATAATATAATACGCTCCGCAGAAATTACGATACAAATTCAATGAAACATTAATTACGATCCAATTGTGAACTAAATTTCTTTATTTTTGTCCAATTCCATTCCGGGAATTGGCCGTTTTCTGTATAGGTACACTGAATCACCATTTCCATAAAAAAGCAGTAGGTAACTAACATTCTCTCATAATATGACATATATTTACAAAATACAATATTATTAATATACTGAGGACAACTTTGCAAAAGGAAGAAAAAATCTTCCAATCTTCTCTGTACTTTAGACTTACAACGAAGCTTAGTCAGCAACCCCACCAAGCGATCAATCTCTTCTTGGTCCATCCGATGTAATGGTAATCCATTAGGGTAAATGATAGGCTGACTCATAGTTAATTCCATGTTTTATTTCCTGAAGCATGAGGAGCAATGTGAGTGGAATTTTTTAGTACACGATTCTGTGATGACTTCTGTATATAATTCGTTTTCTACTACAAACTGTAGGTTTGATATTTTTTTTTAAACGTTTAGAGAGGCGTTCTTTCATGAAAGATGACTGTACGTTTCCTGAAATATATTACTCACCAACAATGCCATTGTTTGCTCTTAAGTTTTTGGTGAAGTTTCCCTAAAATGGGTGGCGGAAATAAACACTGCGCATTTAACTCGGTTTTTCACTTCATAATTTGGATTGGATTAGCAGCCACGTTTGTCATAGGAGTGGAGAAAAGATTTGGAAAAGGTATTCCACTTACAATCAAATCAATCATATGCTTGACAAATATGATAAAATATATTTATGACTGCATGATGTTCTAATGCAGTGAAAAAGAAAAGAATTTGCCCCAAAAAGGGGAATAATATCGATAACTAGAGTCAACTCGATGGTTTCGAGCTGAAACTTCATTGCAACAGTGAAAATGGTGTCAATTGTTTGCATGCTACACGCCGAATTTGGTCTCATAAGTAGACACCTATCATTACTGAGATCACTACGCTGCAACGGATGAGGACCAACTGATTTCATGATTTGTTTTAGATGGAGCATATAAATTTCATACTCATAGTCAGTTATGTAACACAAATATCATATTATTACCATTGATTTTAATGAACCGACTATATTTTCGAAATGATCGTTCCGAAGGTGTAATGCATGGATTCTTCCGGTGAGGTCACCATTATTTGGTTTCTCACACAACTAATACAAAAATTAAACCACTACATGATTGTCGAAGAAAGTGTTGTTCAAGATTAACTTTAGGTACAATACATATACCAAATTTACTCAATACCAGCGACGATTTCCATCCACCATTTTTAACCACTACCGTGAAATGAACTGTCCGATTCAGCATAAAAATCCATTTTTAAATAGAAATTTCACTACACAATAAATAAGTAATACACTACGATATCAGACATAGTACAGCGTTCAAGACTAAACAACTCCTAACTATCTGACGTGGCTCTTAAGATAAGTTGTTTCTTAGGTTTCATGTCCGACAATCTGGAGTTAGTTTTCCAGCCTCAACGTTATGCCGCAGGGTGATAATTCACAGTGTAATGGTTGTTACTGCCCAGTGGTCGACAGGAAGTGTAAAATCTATGTGATGGATAATCTTGCCGTGTAAATGGAGCAATATTAGGTGAGTACACTGAGATGAATTTGAAAATTTATTCACCAATTAATTCGTAACCTTTTTAAATAGGATTATCCATCATTTGACTGGAAGAAGTGGATTGCAATAAATCACACCGGAGATTAAATGCAATCATTACAAAAGGGCAAAGGAGGTTTCCCCTGAGGCGGTTACTTCAAGGCCATCCTGCACGCACGGTTTCAGATATTAAAATCAAGGTACGCAAGATCTATTTTCTGAAGAAGTTCATTCATGTGACAAAAATGTCTTATTCACGGCTACTAATTAAGTGCCATTAGATGATATATCAATTTTTTTCTGTGCCCTTATAAATCAGTATCAATAAAGCAATAAAATTCAGCCAGAAGAAATAAACATAAAAATCCGCGTTAACATGTATATGCAGGTGTTAAGTGTCGAGAAAAAATTGAGACGAAATTAAGATTTCGCGACTCACAATTACTTATTATAAAGTACGTACAAAATTCCCCTGATCTTTTAAAAAATACACTCATAAAATATATGTATGCATCACTTAAAAAGTTGGTTCTAAAAAATCAAATATGATAGGTGCCAGTGCCAATGATCGACCCCTAACATTCCCAAGAATGCGTTATCATTCAAAATCCAAACCGATGCATATGCTAAACCGACAGACGTATAACAATATGAGTGGCGGGACGTGTTTCGACTCCGGTAGTTATTTCCTAGGAGAAAACTGAAAAAAATTAGGTGCGGATCTAAAGAGATTAGAATGTTCGAATTCAACCTAGCATAAAATAAATATCTTTTTCGTTAAAGTAAAAACGAATATCTATGCCCATCCGTTTGTCAAAATATCGCTCTCATTTTATCATTTCTGTGGGACCTTAAAATATAGTTCGGTTATTATACGAGGTTCACCGCATCACTCTAAAATAAATGTTTTCATGATATCTCAAGCAATGTAGTTGTATCACGTACCCTCCCGAGTCACTAGCAGTTCTCAGGCTAATTCATGTAAAAGCTTTATAACGCTCCACAGTTTTTGATGAATCACGCCGCTTACCTTTGTATTTTACTGATTTCACTGATAAAAACTTTTCGCAAAGTATCTCGTTGGCATAACGAGCACTCAAAGTGTAGCCTGAAAAAAGCAAAGAAGCATCTCTCACTTTTTCTTCCCAGTATATTCCCACAACACGCTAGACGAATCCTGGCTACTTTATGGCTCTACGGAAAATATTGCATTTAAGTATGAGTTTCCACAAAAGATTTTTAAAAAGTTTGGGACTAATTTCTAATCCTTTTTCTAAACAGTACGACACATTTACATTCCCGTGCGCAGGAAATTCGTACTTCCTCATTTTGTATATAAATAGACCCAGGGAGTGCCAGGACGTAATGAAAAATACCAGATTTTCTCTGTGGTCAGATAAGATTCATTTGAAACAGCACGACCAGAGAACTGCCGAAGCGTGAAAATACGTCTTCGGAAATTGGGGGCACTTTCTTTTCGCTTAAGAGAATTATTAACCGCTACGGTTTAAGATATTAAATCCAATCCAATCACTGTAGGTAACTTAAGTTTATCAAGAATGAGATGGTGGCTTAGAGTATCAAGAATTCATATACGTACAGGTTTTCCAGAATAAACGATTTTTTCATAATAAATGTCTATCCATGTATAGAAATGCATACTGATTTAACTCTAAAATCAGTAATAACTGAATGCATTCAGCACTTACCTAATTCTTCAAGACAAACAAACAAACAATAGAAGAGCGGAACCGAGGCAGAAAAATAAAACACGATCGGTAAATAAAAAAAACGCAAGATCCACAACCACTCATCAAAGCACTCGTCAGTTTTAATAGTCATGACTGATACACACATATTTATTTTCAAACAGAATTTTGCATGTTCTAGCTTCGCAGGCGGATTGCCTTCATAAGTATTTGGTAAGTTTGCCTTTGCAAGAATGTGTAAGAATAATTTGTTAGCATTCCCAGCATTTTTATGAACGTACGGTGTGCATGTGAGAATCACTTTTCATGCTGGTATTCGATCCCCCACAGCCAAAAAACCTAGAGGTGGCTCGCAGGGTATTATGAAGATCAAGGGGATTCCATAGAGGAGGCCCAATTTCCCTTCCATTGAAGGCTGACTTCTGTTGCCACTTCGGTCGCATTTTAATCGGTTTTCAAAAATGCCCGCGGCGCGGTGATGAGTGCAATACGATCCACTTTTTCCAATATTTTGCAAAATAATGTCTGTAATTACGATGAATATCATTGATAGGTTATGAATTTGAATAAATCACATCACATTGCATACAAATTTCGGCTAAAACCAATGATTATACCTTATTTCCCCGTGACACTCGGATTAATTTGTCCGTCAGCGACTTTTGTAAACCCATTTAAATGCGAGGTGGGTGACAACACATTTAGAGTCTGTCTGGAGAATCCTCTTTTGTAATATTCATGATGCAGATGTAGACGCATGCGACCACGCACTCTGAAAACATAAAAAGGCCTGGAGACGTCAAAAACACTTACGTTACAATACTCCCTGGTCCATCTCTTCCTCGCATTTGACGATGCTGGTTGATTAGTTAGGGGGAGTTTCCCGGGGTAGGCGGAGGGTGGAGGTGAGAAGGATTAATGGGGCGAAGCACGCCCATGCCTCGAGCAGGATTCGAAACCGAACCGGTTGGGCGGGAGGATGGGGGAAAGGGCTACGGAGGAAGAGGACCTTTCTGCAAGTCGTCGGGAGCCGCCGCGCGTCGTAGTGTGGCGGCAACGGCGGTCGAGGCTGTTCCGACCGCGAAGCCGAGCGGAGCCGGTCCGACGAGGCGATGGCGAAAGCCAAGAGTCCCGAAAAACGCGTTCGGCAACGCTCGACTCCACGCAATTTCGCCATCGACATAATTAATAGCCGAGATTTTTTTCACGTCCTGGATTTTTTCCGCGTTCGCAAGCCCCGGAAAAATATACGAATCACTTTGGGCGAAAGGAAATACAGCGTCAAATCGAAAGAGATCGGCGAGAAAGACACCAGTATTGAAGAAAGAAGAAGCTTTTTTACGGCAAATAGCACCTTATACCGACGAGTTATTGTCGACGATGGACCCGGATAGAAGCGTGAAAACTGTTCATATGAATTGTCTCGAACAACATCGAAATAAGAAGTTGAAGAATTTGTTTTTATAAATCGCTGCACTCGATAGGACGACTGATTGCGTGATTTTATTTCCCAACTTGTACTTTTTGGTTCATTCTAAATTTGTACAGGATATTTTTATTCATCTCCTCATGTTTTAGTATTTTTTGGCTGTGATTTATCATGGGTAACCCTTAATTTCAATTCTAACCTTTCACGGATTGTCTAATGTAGATTGTTATAAAAATTAACTTCCCTTGATACGAAGACGAAATAGTGGAGAAAAACGAAAAGGTGGAGGGGATCTATCCCCTCATCTCCCCCATAGTTACGTCACCGTATGCGATAGCTTCAAGCTTTTTTTCTTACTTCATAGTGAATCTACTCTATTTTGGCAAAGATGATTTTCTTAGAAGAATGAACGCATCGATAATGATAGCAAGTTACCAGTGATGATGATGAGTATCGCAATACTATGAATGAAAGAGTGACGAGCAGGGCCAGATCATAGGGGGGTGGCCAAGGGGCCCAGGCTCTGGACCACCTACCAACCCGGGGCCACCCACCGAGCATGAGCCTTCCGCGAACATAGAGGTAAATCTAACAATATCGAAAAAAAAACCATCACGTATGAGTGGATTCGAAGTGAAACTGGTTTTATTTGTTTTTGGTTAACATGTAGTCATCAAAATTGACGTTAATAAATGATTACTGCTGCTGATAAAAAGCATTTTATCCGTTGGCGCAGTTAATGTAGCTCTGGACGCAACCAGTAGCATGCCTTCAGGCCGCTATACACGGTGAATGATCATGCAAATTATCATGCTGAATCATTCACAGGACAATGCGAGCAAAATAGAACTGTTCTAAAACTGTTCTGAATAGAAATGTTCTAATTTTCACTGAATGATCATGCGGGCGACGGTTCATTCGCAAATTTCACCGGTATACACGGCGGCATTTTCCTGTTATTACGTTGCAAACTGCAACACCTTGAAACACTGGGCATCCCAAGAAATGGGCTCCAGGCCACCCACATCCTAAGTCCAGCCCTGGTGACGAGACAGCACTAGGCCTAACTTACGAATGAGCCATCGGAATAGTAAGGGATGGGGGGTGGATTTGTAAGAGAGAAAACGCCCACAATAATTTTTTCAATTAACACCATGAGGTGATTTCTTTATCGAAGGGAAAATATATGGCCTCGACCCAACTTTCTCCTCCACTGACACACTCAGTCCTCCGCTTGTTCAGAAACTTGAACACGAAAGATCTGAGCATTAAGTACCCACCAATAAAATAGCAGACCAGTACCATGATTTTATTCCTGAGATCAAAATAGAAATGAAAGGCGTGTTCGTAACTCCCCGCAAATCAATTCGTTCTACCAAAGAATGCTCCTTCCTTGCATCAATAAATATGGATTTTAAAATTCCACAAGTCGATATCACGACTAATGCGACAAGTCTCGCGTGCTTCTAGTCATTCAAGGTGCAAGGATTTACGAATGAAAGGGAATAATGGATCCATAAACCTCTACCCAACTTTTACAATCTTAAAAAATACAGTTATCGTTAAATTCCTCCAGGCGTCGAGTAAATTTATATTAGTCCACAGGTAGTATTACGTGATTAGCTGGGGAGAAACCAGATTCGGATTTTGTGACTGAATGGCTATCTTTTTTACCACCATAAATCATTCCAATGTATTTCGAATCCTTCCGAACAAATGGGTCAATAACCATTGCTAGTGAGACCTCACGGAATACCAAAATTTTCATTGCTATCGTTCTCTAGCTATCGATGTCTTAAATATTATTTTCAAACAATTAATAATAAAAAATAAAGATTAATTGTAAAAGAATTTACTAAAATAAAGGCAACAACCTTGAAGGAAAAATATTATAGGGCACTAATTAATCCTAAGCCACTTACACATAAGCTCTTATTTCAAATATCATTCAATTTAATTTGAAATAGATTAGCATATTCTCCGACACAATAAATATGACTTCAAGAATGCAATTAAGGTTCATGACCATGACTTCTTAGAATAATCTTACCTATTTCGCAAATAAATCATACAACGGGATCCAGGAACGGAAAACAACTAGGATAATCATTCATTACTCTAAGACGTTTGAGTGAAAATGTACCAGCTAGCACTAATTATTTTCAATAATTAATCTGATATTATCACCAACTTGACAATAAATAATAGGACGAGTTTATAGCAAAAAGATATCTAAACGCAAATAATAGGGAGCAATCAAGTATTACGTAAGCACACTTCTTTCCTTTACGACCACCACATCCCTAGAAAATACGCACTTTACAAACATCTCTCTATACTTTCTAACGTAAAATTTCAATTATTTAATTTTGATGCATATCAAGGAAACTAAATATTTTACACCATTATTGAGGCGTTTCTTTAGCAACGCCACAACTGTGTTTTTGAAAATCGTACTAGTATAATAATCGTCCCCCACTCCTTTCTTTCCTCAAGAGTTAGACCTTACTGTCTAGCAATTCTATATCACCCCCCATCCCACTTGTCAGCAAACGTAAACATATTTGTATTCCCCCTTTCCCCAAGGATAGTTAGGTAATACAGTTAGTGTACTAGAACGTCTCCTTGGCAAGAGTACTATCAATAAAACGGAATCTAAGTCTTAATTTCAAATGGCAATGAATAGGAAGAAGAAGGAGATAACGTAAGAAGAAGATTTCGGGCATCAACCTAGAAAGGAGAGCTACCACGAAATATCTCCTGCTTCTAAGCCACAAATATTTCGTCTATTTGTAAGATTTCAAATGGCAATGAATAGGACTAAATCTTACAATTAGACGAAATATTTGTGGCTTAGAAATGGGAGATATTTCGTGGTAGCTCTCCTTTCTAGGTTGATGCCCGAAATCTTCTTCTTATGGAATCCATGTTCCGTTGAAGAGACCTGACCCAACTATGACCTCACCGCTTCCTGTGCACCATAATAATCTTGGAAGCGATGGTCAGCGTGTGGAAAGACAGTGTGCCATCCTCATTCAGAATTCGTAATTTCACGCCTCGAAGGAGTTGACGCGAGATAATACAGGAACCTACCTCACCAAATTTCCGGATAGACAACACCCCTTTCTTAATGATTTCGGGGAGAATTTTTTTTAAATCTGAACTTTCTTAACTTTCCTTTGAGGCAACCTCGGCGTTTAATGGTCTAAGCGTTTGGCTGCGATGTGGTAGGCTCCACTCTGAGCCCCAAACAACAAAAAGTGATCAAGCACCTCCAAAAGAATTTATTCAGTTTCGTAAGTGGCAAAATAATTACCTTGGATAAGACAAAACTAAAAGGTGGGCATGATTCCACTCAATTTCCAATTCTGAATCGAATTCACTCACCTCTCGGGTTAAACTAAGATTGCAGTTTGAAAAGTGTAGATGTTGGACCGGAGTTACGATAGGAAACGTAATTCACAAAAAACCGCCTTGAATATAGCGGATACTAATATTCTTTATTCTTTTACTACACTTTGTAACAGTTCCCACAATATGCCTATTGAGGGGTCTTGCGTAGTAGTAATAAGATATAGACACAGACTACTAAATCGAAATTAAATCGAAACTTGAAGCTTGTACGTGGTGGAAGGGCTCCATATTATCAATAACCGACGTTGTTACTTCCACAATATATTTTTTTTAATTTTTTTACCGGTTTCGGCTGTTACGCCATTATCACATTTTCTGTACTTACTGATAATGGTGTAACAGCCGAAACCGGTTAAAAAAAGAAATTTTTAATAATGTTGTGGAAGTAACAAAGTGTCTGTTATTGATATTACTAAATCGAAGTTCTAATGAAGTGACCGACTAATGAAACGTGGGCAGCAACTTTCGCGTTGTTATTTTCAAAATTGTGAGTTCTAGACTGAATGAAGAAGATTTTTTTCTACTTGTAAATTATATTCCCCTTCCATCAAACGAATTACTTCCCTGAATCTCGATCTTGGGTTCAATGGTGAGTACGCAACTTAAGGGTGGATGGCCATATTTGGCGGAACTGTATAACAGAAAACGTAATCACATAGGTATGCATTAACATTGTACATCTACAATAATGGACCAAGTTTCAATGCTATGTCATTCGAAAAGGATGACATAATGTGTGTTGTCGAAAATATTACAGCCATCGTTGAACCGTCGTCAGACCGTTAAAAAATTTGTGAAACCTACAATATTACTGTACATGTGATTATTTATTTACTTATTTTCATCGCCCCGAAAACAGCTCGTTTAAGGCCTTTTACATCGGAGGAAATAACATGAAACAAGGACTAACATACACAACCATTCTCTGGGTAGGGGCAACCTACCCAGGCAGGACTCGAGCCCGCGACCTTCGGTTTGGCAGGTGAGGACTTAACCCCGCCGCCACCGAAGCCGGCATTGCGATTTATGGCGGCGGATTGTGATTCCTGAACAAAAATACGCATAATTTTGCGGGAAAACGACAATTTCACGATGAAACAGATTGTAAGGCCTACTCAGATTGACAAATTTCCTCCGCCTACTCCACTGAAGGGTAGCCCTTGGGAATGCCATCGGAAAAAAACGTACCTGAGGCGTGAGAGTTGAGATATTGGTTGACGAGTGAAAAAATGATGGGTCGAATATAGTATAACCGGGGATAGAGCGGGTGGCTATGGTCTGGGACGGAAAAGAGTGAGACCGGCGCACGCCACGCCATGGCAAAGAGGCACGCGACATCCACAGACAGTGTTGTTGTGGGGGGGGGGTCCGAAGGCAACGCCGTAGTCCTCCCTTCCCCCCCGGTCACCCTCAAACACGCACGGCCTGCTTAAGCGAGAGTGCGTGACCCGAAAGACGGATCACGCATCTCGAGAACAGCAACAACGCCACTCGAGGGGAAAATATTGAAAAAAAAAAGACAACCGTCACCCGCACCACCGACGAGGACGAGGAAAAAAAATATACCACCCACGCAAAATGCGTCGCTTCTATTCCAGGGGATGAAATGCGTGGTGTAAAAAAATACGAAAGGTGATTCCTGCACCTTCCCACGTTCGGGATAGCGAACAGTCTCCCCTTTACCTCACTAGAAACTGAGCTCTCGAATTTGGGAGCGCATTAACCCAAAACAAAGGCAAACCCCGAAACCACGTGACTTCGGGAAACGTACATATTGATTTCAATCGTGGAAGCGTGGGTAGGCAAACCTAATTAAATTCCATAAGAGCGAGGTGGCTCAGAGAAAGGAACTGGCCCTCCTACTTACACACTAAATGTATGAAATCCACGCGTCTGTAGCTTACTTCGGGGTGAGCTCCAGTACATCATCATAATTAGAACGTATGCTAACTTTTTTCATAAAAACAACCGTCCCTATAATCGCTCAAGCACATATTTTACAGAGAGAGACAACAAAAACGAAAGTTATGAATGCAAACTCAAGAGGTTAGCACGAATTAAACATATAATCGATATATTCGGCTTTCACTCGGTGGAAATTCATGCACAATGAAGATAAACAACCTTTGTAAATTTCCACAGAACTTTTTTTACTGGTAAGACGCGTTTCGACGCTAATGCCTCTTTGTCTAGTACAAAACATCCCTAGCAAAATTAAGTTGAGGCTTGTTCGGTACATATCTTCGTACTCGAGGATGAGGCCTTTCCAATAATTGAAATGAATAAGCGAAAATGACGCCGACGTCGCACCAATAAAAAAAATGTGGAAATTTACAACGGTTGTTTACCTTTCAAATTCAACATCTTCATACACTCCGACATTTTTTGTGATGAATAGTCATAACGACCCATCCTGATATAATCCAAGGACCGTGACTTTATATAAGAGCGTGCTTTCTAGAAACACAACTGCGAAACGAGCTTCGATGATCTCTTGGTTACGGCAAGATGCTGTGGAAACCGCGGGCGGCACTTGGAATATTGCTGACACTCCTATTCCCGAAGAGAATTTTACACACCGTCACTCAAAAGCACGGGGGGTTTCTACTCTCACAGAAGACACCGACCACAGACCTGATGACTGCGGTTATGTTCTCCGTTACGTGAACCACAGGCCGAAGTGCGTCTCACGAGAGGCATAAGATGCCGACGTCAACGCGTAATGCATGACAATTATTTTTGGAGTCGGCCTTATATCATCACTGCCTGAAAAGCACCATAGTTATCAACCGTAGGGCGAGGAAAATGAGTATTCACAAAAATATATGACAGAGAGCGTGATGTATCTCACAGTTATGCTACGCAAAATAGGTACTGTTAACAATTTTTAGATATAATAACTTCTGATGAGTTCATTAACCGCTCGCTTAGATAGTTAGCAAAACGATGTTTTGTTGTTAACTCAATTAAAAGCTAAAATCTTCATCTTAGCAACGTTTTGCCTAAGTATCGACGCATCAACACCACAAAAATTAATTTTACAATATTATGCACAGGATCACACATTTTAAAAACACATGAAAACAGATGCATAACCATCTACTATCTTTAGATTTTTAATTACATCGGCGATTTTGAATAGGAATTTCCGCATGCCTTATTATTTCTTTTAAAATTTAAATTTTTACAAACTACATGCTACGACATGTAAAAGGTGAATACTTATCGTTACTATCAATTTTAAAGCATAAAATATTTTTTCCTTCTACCTACAGTGTAGATTGATGCCTACTATTTGCTCCACCATCGACCTCTTCGATACCAAATGACGGTGAAACTGTCAATGGTATTTCTCCAATCCCCGTAACTTACGTGAGTATTCTTGAGCAATTTGCAGGAATTTAGTAAAGGTGGAATACAAACTAGTTATTCTCTGTCTCCTCAGCACGACCCTTGCTAGCTTTTCACATGTAATCAATGGCACTTCTCTAGTATGCTTAAAATACCTATTCATAAATCAATCCAAAGCATTATGTAAGGGCATGAATAAATTATCTAATTCCAAAACAGTGCTAAACTAAGCTAATATGCTACCCATGAAAATATACAAAAATGTTAGATTCTTGCGTTTGATACGAAGATGCAGACGAAAATAGGGTGGTTTCCTATTATTTTTTTATTGCCTAAATCGAAAGATTATTACTCCTGGAGTACGTATTTCACGCTTTTAGATTTTTAAATGACGATATCTATTTTTCGCGATTAAATGAAAAGTGACAAATTTCAAGCGCGCGAAAACGCGACGCGTAAGTAGGAATGATGGGAAAAAGTCCGTGCGACGCATTTCTGGTTCCCCCTCCCGCCTTGTGAGGTGACCTTGATCGAGGCTCTGAGCGCTCATAGGACGCAGGATGCTAGCGGGTA
The DNA here is from genome assembly GCF_921293095.1 of Ischnura elegans. Lineage (NCBI taxonomy): Eukaryota > Metazoa > Arthropoda > Insecta > Odonata > Coenagrionidae > Ischnura > Ischnura elegans. The sequence continues at coordinate 47,234,020 of NC_060254.1, read as the reverse complement.
GCTGAGTACCTTGCTGGATGGTAGCGCTTGGCTTAAAAAAGGTTTATTAATGCCTTATCAAACGAAGAAAACTTTCCGACCTTAGCCAGTTTTAATAGGTGATTATTAAGACATATTTCCCTGAGCTCTGTGCCTCATGCATGCATTGGTAACCTCAGACGATGTATAACTCCTATCCTCTCGTGTAGAAACTAGGTCCCTGTGACGTCACGTGGAGCGGAATCGCATGGGCGCCAATCTGGCCTTTTTCAAATGAGGATAAAATTTGACCCTTGCCATTCGTCTAAACCGAAATTTCAAAAACCAAATAATTTGTGTATTATGAATATACTAATGGTGGGTAACGAATCGCAATCAATGCCTTTCGTTTTCTTTGACGAAGGAAACTACCCTATTTGACCCAAGATAAAAGTGGAATGTTTACAACAAATAGCTCTAATTGTCAACCATTTTTTCCTAATTAACGGTTTACCAATGTCTGTGACTCTGAGTTGTCTAATTTGAGCTCCTTAAGCTACCATATCATTTTTTTTATTATACGTAGGACTGTGTAGCGGCTAGTCCCTCTAAATATTCGCGAAGTACATCAACGTACTCAACGCATTTCTAACGTCAACAAGAAATTTAACAGACCCGCATACACTAAACTGCCAGTTTATTTGACCGTCAATCATTCCTCACGCGGTAAAAACGGGCTGCTGGGTTAGAGTAAATATGGCGGGTTGGAATGTGGCAGATGGTAGAGGAAGAGAGACAAACGGAAAACTCAAAAGACTCGGAGGAAAACTTATGGGAAAGATATACAAACGGAAAAAAGATGAAAACCGCGGCAGCGGCGAACAGTCCCGTCTTGGCGGTCGGCTGTCTGAGGACTTGTGAGGTAGGGTAGTGAGGGAAGTTTACTTCGCGCACGCATGGAGAAAAAAGAATTTCACACATACTATTGTAAGTATTCAATTTTAATACTCTTGTTTTCTTCCATATTGAAGAAGGCATATGAAAATAATGCGATTTGAAAACCAAAGTAACACAAAATTTTAAGGTGATATTTTTATTTATTTCAATCATATTGACGGAGTCATATGCAAAGAATATGGGTTAAAAGAACCAAAGTAACCCTTCGTTGCTGACTTAAACTTACATATTATAAGGTAATACTTTTATTAATTTCATTTTTTATTCGTCACAATTATAGTGACGAAGTCAGGTGCAAAGAATATGGGTTGAAAACCTAGGTCTCTGCAACTCTTCATCATTGAGCTTAATTTACCGATCATAAGTAGATTCGGCATGTGGAACTTATTATTGCTTTTAATATTGTAGATAAGCGAATCCTGATCTGCGAATACTGCGTCGGAAGCGCTCTCTGGTCCTGGAACCCTGGTCAAGGGACATGATTTTTTCTCTGTGTATTTTTCGCACAATTCGTGCATTGCGGGTGACTCCCGTAAAAGTTATCACCGTGGCTAGTCCCTGTATGCTTGCGCTCTTCGTAAGGCTATAATCGAACAAAGTCCATTCCTACATATACTTGCGCCAAATCTTGTTTCTCCTTAATTAACCACGTAAGCACCCGATGAAGTTTTATATTTAATTACTTATGCTGATGTTGTCAGTGAGTTGTTGATGGGAGGAGAAAGAGGATTGTTGTGGAGGGAAAAAAGGAAAGGACCCCTAAGAAAAGAAGCTGTATCTCAAATAAAATTAAATGATTTGGAACAAAACAAACATAAGACTGGGTTTGAAACAAACATAAGAATCGGTTTGAAAGATACAGCGTAGGAATAAAGCTATGCCTACGAGAATAAAGAAAAATCACCACTTGAATGTAACAGCAAATATTATTTCTTCGGACTATTTTTCAGATCTTTATAGATATTCCATGAATTTTAAATACAATGAAACGCCTGGACTTTCCCTGACTCTCCTGGTTGTCCATTCGAGACTTCAGATCACCATGCATATTAAGGGAACTCAATGCCTTTGCGAAGAGCGTCGCCACAGACATCACGATTTCCCATTTTAAATATCATTTGCAGATTTCAAATTTACCTTCCCCATGGCGCACTTAAATTTTTTTAAACATTCCGAGATTGGGAAAAATTTGTGCAGTCAAAGCGAGACATTGTTCATTGTAGAGTCGAGATTGAGGACAAATTGTCTTCAATTTAATATTTATTCCCATTTCACAATACATTTTGTAGCTGTTTCGACCAAAAAATAAAGATATCACCCCATAGCTGCAAATATTGGTCTTTTAATCATTGAGCGCAAGCAGAATATTTAGATAAAAAGCTGCATTAAAGAAAACGGTGCCAGTTCTTTCGAGTTTTTATCAAATAAGTTCCAAAGATATAATAGAAAAAAAACTCAAAACACGCGTATTAATATTAAATAGTTCATACTAATACTATTACATACTGCAACAATGATAAGTTTTTTTATTCAAAATTGTGAACAAATCGCACCTAATACTTTTCGAGGACTAAATTTCTGCCAAAATAGCAACTACCCTTAATTAATAAAATCTTTTTCCGTAGCCTCCGACCGTAAACTTGGAAACACTTTTTTTCCTTCTGACCAACGACTCGCCGATTTATACGTGACGAGGAGAAGGCATCGAATGGTTCGACATTCAAGGTTGCCCTTACGGAACCATACTAATTCTTTTTTTATTGAGAAAATAGCAGGAGGTGAGAGAGATTTAGCAGTCACGAAGACTGACTGTGGAGGTAGGAAGCAAATTCGGCGGTTAGTTGGGAAGAAATTGCAAAAGAAGTCAATGGAACCTAAGACGACAGGTAAGAAAAATGTTAATAACAAGATTCGACTGAGAATACAGGTTGGAAAATGAACCGACGACAATACTAGCTTATCCCTAAATTTGGAAGAAAACAGTAGTATTAACCCTTTAAAGACCCAACTAACTTACCAACTGATTTTTTAATTTTTTTCATATCCTATTTATTTAAGAATTAATTAAGAGATATTATGAAAGACACCCCGAAAAAAAATAATGCGTTTTCAAGCATGTTTCCAAATGGGAACACGCCACAAAATTTTGATATTGCTTGAAAAATAAATGTAAAATTGGTGAAAAATCTAAGTTTAACAATGTAATAAATTGATCTCTTGAATAAATGAGCATTTGTTGCTGGAGAGTGATTGCAGGGAAACTATCGAATAAACCGCATACTCACTGCAGAGGTGATGAGAATAACCAATTTTGAAAAGGTATGATTATTGACCAATGTACATACAAGTCATGCGATACATTTAAAAAAATACTTCCACACTTTATTTACATAACAAAAGCTTTACAAATAATTACAGATGTGACATATAATTTTCATGAATTTTTATAAATATGTCCCCAAATGGGAACGTTGGACAGTAAACGATTAAAAGCAGGGATGGCAACGAAAATGTTTCGTTAAGACCCGGAGCGAAACGAAAATACGAAGCGCGGGTTTAATTTCGTTCCCGCACGAAATAAAAATCACCAAGGAGCTTAGTTCCGACCCGGGACGAAACTTTATTCCAGGGAACGAAACTAAATTAATCGAAACTCCGTTGCTCATATTTAAGTTTCGATCCCAGAAGTTGAGCGGAGGGGGCTAAGAGGGAATAGTTTCGACCCATTACGCTTGACAAACGTGTAAAGAGGTTAAAATATTGAGTTTAAAAATCGAAAGGCCAGTTTGTGTTCACCGTTCTCCTGTTAGTGGTAAAAATAAGACTGCCCCATGCATCTAATGGCGGTACGCCGAAACTAAACTTCATCCAACCATACTTCATGCTCGGTGTGTGGGTCGAAACTAAACTGTTCGAAGGTGAAGAACGTGGTCCCTCCGGTGCAAAACATTATTTGTGTTTCGTTTCGTCCCGGAGTTTAAGTTTAGTTTCGAACCGAAATAGTTTTGACGCCGATTTCGTTTCGACCCTTAGTTTATCTCCCCTGGTTTAAATCCATTTCGGTTCGTTTCTATATTTCCCTCCCGGGAACGAAACTATTGAAATTTTACTCGTTTTGACTTTCGCCTCGTTTCACTTGCTATCCCTGGTTAAAAGTGAATGATACAGTACAATCTCTGCAATCCGATTTTGCGGTATTCCGACACGTCCAGGAATCCGGGCGTGCAGGGCTGGCGACCTTCCTTCGGCTAATATAATTTGGTAAGTTTTTAATAAAAGATTTTCATAGTGAGTGTTTTTTTTACTTATGTTTGTAGGTGTTCCTCATTTCATAACTTGCATGAAGTGCTCAGGGTTTATTCTGCCCTTATGACCATAATCTTTATTATTCATTTGGTTATCTACCTTGACTGACACCTTAAGCAGGGCTTAATGCTTCAAATTATCTCCCTCACAAGCTCCAGAAGTACAGCAGATTCCTCCCGAAATAACTTGTATATGGTGAAGACCTCTCTCCTTGAATATATCCTATGCCTCTGGCTCCGCCTGCGCGCTGCAGCGTCTATTATCAATGGCGACTGTGAGGATTTTGCGCCCTCTGCCCTTCCAAGTGGCTTCCTTGCGATTAGTAAGTTGGATTTGGATAGAGTTGGTCTGAGAGGGTTTGGTGTGGAGTTTAATTGCGCATCATTATAAGCGATGACGCGGTCAGAAACTCGGAGAAAGGGGACCCCATGTAGCGCTGTGGGACTGGGCTGTCGTCGGATTCAGCGATTAACCTAGTCTCCCACCCACATCCAGCGGCTCTGCCGGTGTGTGCCCGGAACTTCGAAATCATGGGACACGCATCATTTCGTGCCGGTTTATAGGAAAAAAAATAGGGATGGCAAAAGAAACTAAACAAAAGTCGAAACGAGTAAAATTTCAATAGTTTCGTTCCCAGGAGCGAAATGTAGAAACGAAACGAAATAGATTAAACCCTTAGAGTGCCGGGGAGCGCCATCGCGCCCCTCCTATCTCTCGCTATAAGTACAGCAACTATTTTTTTAACAATAAAAATTAACTCATATTACCAAAAATTCTTCAAATACTACATTAAAAAGGTGAAACCACATATAGTAAATATTTCCTACAGTTGATGAATATATACCTTCAGTTGTTTTTGAGACCTCATTTTTTTCCTAAGCTACTGCAAAATCAGCAACAATGCCTCGGCACTTTTAGCGTAGTACCTAGGAAATAGGTTGCCACTCAAAGGGGAACTAAATTCAGGGTCGAAACGAAATCGGAGTCATAACTACTTCGGGTCGAAACTAAACTAAAACTCTGGGACGGGACGAAACGTAGGTAATGTTTCGCACCGGAGGGACCACGTGCTTCACTTTCGAGCAGTTTAGTTTCAAACCACACACCGAGTACGAAGTATAGTTAAATGAAGTATATTTTCGGCCTACCGCAATTGGATGCATGGGGCTGTACTGTAATAGAGAGGAAATTTAGTGTTTCGACATTTTTTCCCAGGGTTTTAGGGGATTGTAGAGGCGGTCAATACAATGGGTTGTTGTCGCATCTCGTCTCGTTCATCCCCAAACATTTGTATGAATCAGTCAGTTAGCGTTCCGACGTGAGTTTTATAGTACACTGATTCGGGAGCGTGGTCAAATAGTGGGTGGGGCAATTGGTTGCCGACTCCCCGGTTCAAATACTTGGTTTAGCCTTCTAATATCCGTAATTAAAATCCTCGAATTATGAGGTAACCTATGGAAAGGGACAGGCCCTCATACCACGAATGATTACCATGTGATATTCACTTGCCTGCGGAACATGTGTGTGAACAGGGGCGGATCCAGTATTTTTTTCCGAGGAAGGGAAGAGGGTCTGACAGGTATTCTCATATTTGAGATAAAAAACAAAATTAAAAAATTACTGTAGAAAATATTATCTTTATTTTGATAAAAAATTAATCACATTAAATTAAATGATTGAGGCTCCGTAATACACTAAATAAAACGAAAGTAATGATTACCGTCTTAAAACTCTTGTCTATTTATTAAACGTCAGGGGAGGGGCACGTACTCCCCCTAAATCCGCCTGTGTGTGCGAATATATAGAATTTAAAAGGACTTGAGAGTACGTAAACAAAATAAATCTTTTCAAATTAATTCGTCTTTCACATTGCGATTCAGGCGCGGATTCAAAAATCAACGCCCACGAAATCCAGCCACTTTATTTCCTAGGATCATCAAGCTCTCGCACCTTTGGCGCGGCATTCAACGCGCACGCCCTAGCGAAAATATCAATGAATTGAAATCTTATAACGACACCTAAACCCTTATCTGGATGGGACCGAAAAAAGATACCAGTGACACGCGAATCCGAAATTACTATGGAAATGGAGTGTAAATAGTGATATAAAAATTAAACCATTTGATACTATCTCCGCTCTTGATATGGAGGAATTTTCCATTCCCTTACACTGAACCACAAATTACCGAATGGCGTGCTTTTGGTCGCTGGGGCGGATGTGCTCTTTCAAAGGAACCGATTTTCTAGGTGGAACCCCCTCTCCTCGCAATCTTAATGAGCAAACTAATTCCTGTGTCCCTTTTTCCTGGCCACAAAAGAGCCTTTGTTCCTCGAACGGATAGCTATCTTACCCAGGACCAATTAATAAATCAAAGCAAATCACTATCGCAGACGCTGCAGTTATTAATTTGCCAGCTAATTTGGAAGTTGACTATCCACGCGGGAATTTTGCGGAAACCGTATAAGAGCCAAAACTTTTTCTCTCCAGAGCTCGTCAATGGATGGTACCAGAGATGACATTAACGAAGAAGACGAGAACGCAACCTTGGACCGAGAAATAAATAATTAAGAATGGTACACGAAATAAAATGCTCTGAGGCGAAACAAACGCGTGGGTGCGTGCAGAATAAATTGGAAAAGGAAATTAGATGATGAACTGCTAGCATAAGAAAATGCTCGCCAAAAAAAACTATAGCTACCTTGGGTACCTCAAGGGTTTGGCTGAGTTCTCCCATTTGCACTGACATTTCAAAAACTACCGATTTCGCAGAAGCGAGAAAAACGATAATAATACATGAAAAGCTGAAAAGCCAAGGGATATAAGTGATTTTGTTTTCCAAACGGAGTTAGGTACAGAAATTAAGTAAAAAACAAACGAGATAAACCAGATATTTTGTAGGATATTTGATTTCCCACTCGATGTCAACACAGAATAGGGACTCACTCGCATCCCTTGGCCACCAAGTTTTTGTTTATTTCTTTTATCAATTTCTGTGCCTAACTCTGTTTAGAAAAAAATTCATCTGCAGCCCTTGGCTTCTCACCCTCTCATATAATATAATAAATAAACGATAATTCACGTCACATAATACCAACGAGCTTAATAATAACAATGACAACATTATGCAATTGAAAAATAAATATATATTAGTATATTTAATGGAATCAGTATTGAGCATTAGCCCATGGAGGTTGAACCATGTAAGAAGATTGGCTCAAGAAGAGCCGTGGAAGAATAATGATCGAACCTTCATAAATAAGACGTGCTTACGTAGTTTTCAAAATAATTTCGTAAATAAGGTGCGTCTTACATGCCGTAAGATACGGTAGTTCTGATGTTGCGATCAAATTTTCTTCCTTCAGAAACCCTTAGATTGAGAGACATTAAATTTGGCGTCTCAAAATAGCCTTAAAAATGATAATTGTAGAACCGAGAAGTAATTGCATGCCATACAGGCCGGGCAAGTATTTTAACCGTCTCGTGCAGATACAGCCCTAAAATTACTGATAAACATCAACAAACTTCTCGCGAGAGAAATTATATTCTCGCTATCGCCAAGCTCACTAAAGAACCATATCATCCTAGCAGTGGCGTAACTAGGAATATGCTTTGCGAGGGTGTTGAAGGGGCTTGGGGTGGGGCCCCCCCCCCCCCCCCCCAGAGGGCAACTGGGTTTCAGGGAAAATTTTAGAAAAATGGCATGCCTTATACATTTTACTTCATTTTGGCACTTAAAATTTACCTTGAAGCAGACGCAGTTGTTGTACGTTAAAACTAGGCAATAGTTTTAATTATTTTTTTATTTCTCTGAGGCTTTTGGGGTGATCTACTCCCTAATCCCCCCTATAATTACGCCATTGCATCCTAGAGTAAAACACATGAAACAATACTTGCTAAAGTTCTATAAACTGCTATAAGGTTCCATTTGTGGCAAAGATGGCGGTGATGCAAATTTTACTTCCTTGGTTCTTTCAATTACGGGAACCGAGGGATAAATCTACATGAGATAACGGACAGAAATAATGATTATCAAATGAATCGACTGAATGAACAACGAGGAAGTTCTAAGGATAGAACGAGAGACCTCAACGAAAGCCTTCAGAAGAAGACAGAAAAACTAAATCGGCCATATCTTTAGGCATGATTGCCAGAGGAAGACATTCGTCGAGGGGCGAGTAAATGGAAAAACAGAAAAAGTATACCTCTAATAAAATACTTGGCATATGTACCGAAGGATGTATAAGAGAAGACTAAACAGCGAGGAGTGAAGATATTAAATGATAGGAAAATTGAGTTGAGGGCTGCATCAGTCCAATATTATTGTACTGGGTAAATAACGAGTGATGATGATGATGATTCAATTGTAGACCCTCATTGATATTCGCCTAATTGAGTGAATAATTAACTGTAGCCCCTACACTCAATAAGAATCACCTGCAATATTATATCATAAACATTTTCAAATGACGGAGTGGACATTTAACAAGAAATACGCCAAGAAACCCAGACAAAATACAGTCTAGATAGCGATCGAGCGATGCGCCCTCTTAAGAGGAATATTTCTCGCTCCTCGGCCATGAACCGTAGGTTTAGCTGTTCAGCAGTAAAGACAACGACACCGGCATAACTCATGAGAAGTCATTTATCTGTGGTTTTCTTCGGCGGGCATGGCTCACATGTCGGCATGTCCTGACTCATCTTTGTCTGTCTAGCCGTATCTCTGTCAATCCCTCCACCAACTTCACGCTCATCCGTAGTTAGCGACGGCTGGCAACATTATCTTCCCTTCCTCTGTTTTTAATTAGTTCGAACTAGGCTTCATAGGCCCACCTAGAGAAGTGGTCATGATACACGTATACAAAAGTAAGATAGCTATATCAGTGAGACTGATTTGACATTATTTTCCGACGCCACTCACTATACACGCTTGTTATTCGTCTGCTCGCCTCAACTAGGAATTCAATATGCGAGAAGAGCAAAAAAGGCTAACCTGATAATGAAAAAATACTAAGAATGAACTTCATCAGCTCCAAGCTCAAAATTCAATAACACAATTTTGATACACTGTTCAATAAAAAATTATATTTTATCGCTGTTAACACAGATATTTGGGAAAGAAATCACTTCTCCAACGCCTTACAAGATACTTTATATTCGTGCCAAAAAAGAGGCCCGATAGACCGAAAGCCTTCCGAAGACGGAAATTTGGCCGTGGCAAAACAGATCTTCACTATACAAGCAGTCCAAACGAAGGTGAACACAGCGCCAAAGCAAGATTCGGCACAATTATTTAAAATTACGCTACCGTTGACATGCACAAGTGTGACATACATAGCTTATTTTGGGCCCTATAGCACTTTCCATGGCTTCAAAAACAAAACTGTCGAAGTTGACACAATTTTGTGATATTTAACCAAATATGCTAAATAAATTAGGCTTTTTAATCTACTTAAAACTAAAATAAAAAGAAATCACTCCAGAATGCAGAAGTTATCAACATTTCAGCCTTGTTATTGTCTAAATTACAGAAAAAACTTATATTATTATATGCTTTATTATTAAATCTAATTGAAAATTGGCTACCACCCAGAGTGGCTATACCTATAGGGTTAACGTATGTTTAAGTAAGACCCATAATAATTAGTATAAACAATATTTTTTCTTTCAAATTGCGGCACTTTGGCATTCATAACACCCTACCCAACTACCGAACGGCTCAAAAGAAATGACCACATGTGACCTTAGTGAAGGGGAGTGGGGACACGATGAGCGACGCCTCTCCTTGTTAACTCCCGAGTCTTAAGTCAAGGGTGAACCCCAAGGATTCTTCTTCTTCCTGCGGCCATGGAGATCAGTTTTCCTCCTCTCATCGTGCTTAATTATCCCTCCGGAGTGGAAAAAGGGGGACTTCGAAGAGGGCACACCAATTAACGGAGAACCAAGAGGGAGAGGAGTGGAGATAGAGTTGGACGTAACTAAAATGTGTGCACTTGTACGAATGCATGGCTTAGGTAAAATTGAAAACACCACACCCACCTCTCCACCTTCTCTAGCATTACTATGCTCTTTTAGTCACATAGCCCTCTGCCTTTTGGGTTCACGCGTGGATGACGAAGGAAATAGACCGCAGGAAAGGGATATTTCATAGACACAAGTAATAACGTGATGTTTGACTTTATGGAAACTACTTACGTTCAGAGCAAAATAAAACTATATCCACAAACGATAGGAATATAAATGTAATCACTGAATTGAATTAAGAAAATTTGTATCATATATTGATACAACAGTTCTTTTCGAACAAACAAAAACAAAAAAGGTTCAAATGGGGTACCTATATATTCCACTGCTTTGTAAAGGGTGTTCTGTAATTGTGTATGAGAAGAAAAAAGTTAAATTATTATTATCATTAAAAATAAGTATGTTCAATAGAGAAGAGATAAATTTGAAACTTCATCCTTTCCTCGGACTACAGTGGATGGTGACAGCGGCGAAACTCATTTAAATAATCCCTACATTGACTTGGATGACGGATCAAACATTTCTCGTTTTCTTTCTTATGGATTGTATCATTTTAATTATGATCTGTCAATAAATGTTAGCTTTCGATGTAGGCGAATCTGCGCTATAGTCGAGTTTTGCATGCAGTAATTTATGGTTGGGCCAAAACAGGATATAGCAATGTAGTTTTAAGGCTTAAGTAAAGGCTTCGTGACCTGAGGAAACATTTCTTTTTCGCCAAGTGTTCCATATCGAGTGGTCGATATGAAACACTTACGGGCATGAATCGATTTTGATTTACTCTTCGATATAATTAAAAATTTCACCACCACTTTGTCATAATATGGACTTCATAATTACTTGGTGCGATTTTAAGCACAATACCCAAGATGACGCGACTCAACAATCTCTACGCCGTCCAATCATACCCCTCACGAAATTCAAGCGATAGTGTAAGTGCTCTATGAATACATATATAATATTTCTTACATTTTAAACGCTTATGAACATAATACTAAACAAAGGTGACACAGATATATCTTAGCCGTCAGTTCGAAACTCGCTTGATAATTGAGCCAAAAAAATATTTACCTTTACCTATTTTTATCTACCAGAAGAATCTGAAAGCAAATCATTCCATTCAAAAACATATTTCGACGATTTCATCCTAATTTTCGAAACGGTGCTATCGCGATCCTGTATTCTACGCTTATGGACACAATAATTGAGCACAAGGGACATAACTACGTCTCTTTACCAATTATAACCCGCTTGAGTTCAAGAATGAAATTGATGAATTCAAGCACTGAAATATTTCGTAAAATATTACTTCATGTAGAGCTCATAGGTATACGAAATGTTTTGTGATTTTGGGAAACAATGACGATAGCTATTAAAAATTCGACAAAAAAGCAATCGAACTTCGAAAAAACAGATTCGAAGATAAACAACTGAAAAACCCAAAGAATATCGGAAAAATGCTCCGATTTGTGAAGGTAATGCCAAGGATGTGGACGGGAAGGGGAGTCACAGCCATCGTTCGCCGCCGCACAGCTGTTAGGAACGTGAGTCGTGACGTGAGTGGGACATGGGAGCCAATTATTTTTTGACATGACCCAAGAGCCGGAATACCGCCCGCGCGTTCCTCTAAGGAGAGAGAGAGAGCCAGGCACGGGGGAAGAAGTGCGTAGGGCGCCGGCGGACGGATCGCCGACGACCTCCCGACGCCGGGCGAAACACCCGGCCCGCTACCTCGCCGCGCAGAAGAGGGGAGCTGGCTGTACTCGTCCCCTCTTGCGACGAAGCGGTTTCCTTCTTAAGGCCGTTTTACACGGGGCACGGAATTGCGCAGGTTAGAGCTGCATTAATTTCTACAATGGCGTGAAATTGCGCGAATGCATGAAGGAAATTAGAACAGGGGCTATTTTGCCGTCTCGCATCCACGCATTCTCGCATGTGTTGTAGCAATTCACCGCTTTACACGACGCAATATTGGTTGCGCCTTCGCACGTACGTCAGATTGCGCAATTCCGTGTACCGTGTAAAACGGCCTTTAGAGGGCACAACAAAGAATTGTCAAGAAATCGCATTTTGTGTCTTTATCTCAAGAAACTTGGATCATTTAATTAGATATTTCGTGATTTTTTTAAATCTTTACGTCCAAATTCCTCAGTCATTGCCCAAAATATAGGAAATGGTGGTATTTTCGGTGAGTTCTCGTTGAAGATTATCATTGCTCATTGTATTATCTCTCCTTGTTTTCATAACAACCCCTAAGGATTACTAAAAACAAGAGTTTCCGCGGATACGACAATGATGGAAATGACAAAATCTGAGATCACGTGACGGCTGTGATTGCCTGTCTACGAAAATAGCGATACTTTTCAGTGTTTATTTCGATTGTAATTCTATAGCACTGAACTGAATATGAAAGCATCAGATACCGGGCGATTTATAAGTAGGAGGGCATTAAGATTTTTTTAAAAACCTTACGGAGATAGTCGAATTGAGTCGAATTTCTCAAGAAACGACAGAATGACATGAAAGTAAAGAGAGCTAAAACGATAAGCAAAGAAAAATTTCAACGATGAATCCATTTTGGGTTTACTTTGGGGTAACAACTGAGGGCTTTGGACATAAACGACTAAGTACAAAATAAAACGAAATATCTAAGTTAACGATCCAAAATTCTTGAGATAAAGGCATATAAAGAGATTTGTAGACAGCGAAAGGGATCAAGACTACAAAAAAGGATGTGGTTCAGTGATATCATTCGAATTCATCAGAAAAAAATGGGAAATAACAAATAATTTACGATAATATTCCCAATTTATTAATTTCTCGGCATCAAATATTGAATTTGGATTCACGCAATTTTCAAAAAATGAAACGAATATCGAATTGAATATTCAAATTCCTTAAGGTAACGAGGGATATAATCACAGAAACACTAATTTTGTATGTTCTCTAAATTTATATTAGTATGACCCCGTTTTTGACACTGTACACCATACCATTCTCAAATGTTAGTTAAAACCTTAGAGAATAACATAGTGTACAGTGGCGATACCTTGGTCATACTAATAAAAACATTTTGAGCCATACAATATTAGTGTTCCTGTGATTATGTTACGCGTTACACAGTTCCACCAAATATGGTCATCCACCCTTAAGTTAGTTCTTAAGGTAACAATAAACTACGAGATTTGGACGCAAATAATCACGATTTAAAAAAAGCAAAAACAGTTGACGAATAATCGGCGATAATGCTGAAATTTTTTCGGGCAAACCCGTTACCGGCGCTGCCGACCCCGACAGCGCAAGAGAAGGACCCGGCGCGCACGCAGGCTCGCCGAAGACGGAACAGAGAGCCTCTCTCCTTCCCGAGTCGAGCGACGAAGCCGTTTTCTTACGGGGAGGCGCAGCTAACACCACCACGGCGAGGGTGAGAGACAAGCGGAGTGTAAGGCGGAAAGACTGGGACGCCGGCGCAAGAGATTTTCTCGGAGGGTGTGTGTGTGAGTGTAAGTGAGGGAGAAGGAGACAGAAAGAGGGAAGACGCCAAAACAAAACAAAGATCGCCGACTATCTACTTCCTCTCCCCCCTTTCGCTCTGAAAAACGTCTCCCGAGAGAGGCTCAAGGGAGAGAGAGACCCACGTGGTTTTTTCGTGCGGGGCCACAGGCGGGAAGTAGTCTAAGGGCGGCGAAGGACGGCAAGGAGCGAAATGGAAGAATAAAGACCACCGGATACCAGGGTTAAAGTGATTTTGTGTAAAAATTCAATTCGACAGTCTATAAAGATGTGGAATTCAAGGCATCGATAAACGTAGGTACACCTGAATTATGTATTTCTTCATGTATCACCGAAAACAGCACCATTGACCCTTTACCGCAGTTGTTAATTTCACAGTAAAACGCATAAGAATATACGTACCCTGGATAGGGTAGATTTACCCAGGCAGGGGTCGAACCCACGACCACTTGTATGGCAGGCAAGGACTTTTCCCCGCCGCCACCTAGAGATTGAAGTGAGAAATTTAGGGGAACAACATATCTTACACCACCAAAGGCTGATTAGCTTGGGTTGCTTCCTTTATAATTGTATTATTTGTTATTGTTACAAGAAAAAACTGGTATTTTCTCATTAAGTTCATATGAGAAAGAGTTAAAACACTAAACTGGGGACTTACAAGGGATCGGACAAACTGATACCATTGATTTGTTACAAAAATATATTACTATGCAACGCATATACAAACGAAATGGCATTGGTCTCGGGGAATTTATGGGAGCGAGAACTGGATATTTTAATATCTAAGGTTATACGCTGCTGTAAATGTATTTTATAAGAATGCGTTGAAGATATGAACAAATGGAAAATACCCGAATATACATGGAATAAACATAACCATTCGACTAAAGATAATAACATGGAAATAACACCAATATATAATGATAGATAGATGACGGCTTAATGAAAAATGTATTGGAATATAAAATCAAAGAGCTGGTAGATCGCTTGGCTGTTAACGGAAGAAACAGGAAGACCTGGACAAATAGGATTGTAAGATACTCAATGGCTATAACATGAAGATATGAGATAAGTGCAAAACTTAGCCCTTCCAGAGGAGCCGAAAAGGCTACAGAGGTATACACCCATCAGAGTTGCTCTAATGAGTGCCAACTCCATTAACTCTTAAACTGTACGACTAAAAATTTAGCAAGAGAATTTAGAACTGAAAGATGACCTTATAAGCCCAAAATCGAGCCATAGAATGGCTATGCAAAACTACGACGGGAATAGCTAAGCGGATATTGATCAATGAGAAATTTGCAGAATAACTTACATCACACAGGCTTGATCTGTACTAAGCCATGGCTTCAGTTAACCTGCTTCAGTTAGTCAGCTTCATGGAATTAGATAGGTACAATAAATTGCAATTACACGCCCACCACGAAGAGCAAACTATCACTTTGCACTGGTAATAGTTATAGGGATAACTTCATGCAGAAAACCAACTCAACTAAGCGTATATTCATGTGCACCTGAAGCACCAGGCATGGATACTTAATTGATTTGTCTTAATATTACCGTATTATGATTAATAAAGGAATGCGGAATTTTTACCCGGATATTAATTTATTATGACTAGTTTCACCCGCTACGGTACCTGAGCATGAAATGAAGGGTGACTCGATGTCAATGGTGTGATAGGTGCTATATATGTTCACTGAGTCTTTACTTCCTTCATAACCACTCACTGGCTTATCTTTGGCATATGACTAAGATCGATGCTAGATTTACAGATACAAGTACCAATTTAAACGCATTGAAACGAACGAGGTAAAGCTTTTAGAAGCATTAACTCCGATAAGTAGATGTGGTTTGAATTTCTTAAGGAAATCTGAGTCAATTATAATAATTATGCAATTTTGAGGCGAGGTGATATTTGAAGTGCGGAGCTATGAGATAGTTTTAATGGAGGTACCAAGCGAAGAGAGTATTCCACCCAAAGAAATATTTACTTACACCAGGAAATAGAAGCATGGAAGTAAGGAAACAATTTATTATGATTTACTTTTGGAGCATGCTTATTTACCGAAGTGAAGCACGGACAATGATGGCAGCGGAGAAATCAGGAGTGAAGTCCTCTGAAATTTAGTGCTACAGATGAATGATGAGAATCAAATAGATCGACCGAGTTAGTAATGAGGAAGTTCTAAGAAGAGTGGGACAGAAGATAAGCTTCATGAAAACCTTGATAAGAAGACGGAACAACTTTATAGGCCATTCCTTGAGACACGATGGCCTGACGGAGACAATCGTCGAGGGAGAAATAGATGGCAATAACGGAAAGAGTACTTGGTACAAAACGTATGGAACAGAAAAAGAAGGATGTGAAAGAGAAGAAATACGTAGATGTGAAAAGATTAACTGAAAAGAGAATTCGAGTGGAGAGTTGAGTCGTACTAACCTTAAGATTGTTGACCAGTTATAATGATAATGACAACTGTTCCCCACAAAGCAGATAATTATTGCAATAGACAATCGGAAGTGAGAAACGGTACGAATTCCCTTACAAGAACTTAATTTCCCAAGGAATGGGGGAGTAACGGCTTGTGTCTCCAACATTTTCCGCATAACTAAATAAAAAAGGGCCATTATGATGACCAAAATAAATAATTATGGATTATTCTTTGTTTTCTGTGGCTTTTCAACCCTGGAACTCAACATCTTTTTCCTAGCCTAGCCCAGACTTCAATTTCTTCCGCAAGAATTGATTTTGAAACCTGGGGTTTCAATAACAGCCTGTGTTCAGTGATATTTCCCAGCTGAGGGATAGCCAGTAGATAGGATTATAAAAGATTGGATCATGGACTGGATGTAGAACATTGGTAAAACGATTAGCCTACGAAAGAAATCAAAATTTTCGCCGCGAGAATGTATTTTGCGACTTAGGGTTTCTATTACGGCCTGCTTTCAGCAATTTTTCTCAGCTGAAGGATAGCCTGTTTATGATTGTTAAAGACTGGATCATGAACTGGTGGTAAAACGATTAGCCTAGCCCAGGCTTCATTCTTTGCGTCGCAAATTCCATTTCGCAATTTGGGGTTCCTATAACAGCCTGTTTTCAGTAATTTTTCCCAGATGAACGATAGCGCGCATAGGGTTATAAAAGACTGGATCATGAACTGGCGGTACAACGATTAGCCTAGCGCTGACTTCAATTTCCTCGTCACAAGAATTCATATAGCAACTTCGGGATTTTAAAACGTAAGTTCTTGGGTTCACTTATTTCTATTCTAATAGTTTATTTCAATTCTAAAGCATAGCATTTTATTGAAGGTGAGGAGAGCTTTCCAACAAAAGAAAGCTCTACTTACAGCGGGAAAATTCACCAGCACCAGATTATGCTATGAAGAGTGACTCGACTGGATTAGTATGATACTTCATACGTTAAGTGAGTCTTTACTGTCTTCATAACCACTCACAGGCTTATCTTTGATAGAATATTAAGAGAATTTTAATAATATTTTGGTTTTCATAAATTTTTCCCAGATGAGAGATACCCTGCATATAGGTTAAGAAAAGACTGGATCATGTATTGGCGGTAAAACGATTTGGATTTTCCAGGTTCCGGAGGCCGTCCGTATCTCTTGTAGAAGGTCGGTGTTGGATGATGCGTTAGGCGGGACGTGTTGAGGGAATGAACGGAAGGAAAAGCATCATTCCTCTCCATCCACCTTGATCCGCACAAGATCGCGAGTCATTCGAAATAAGAGGGGTGCGTTGGGGAAGGAGGATCGAGCACTTGGCGAAAAAAAGGGTGATGACGTGATGGCCCGCTGAAGTTAGCATCGGCGAAAGGGACTTGCCACGCTTAGCTGTCTGCCTTAAAAAAATCATCTGCAGTCGACTATTTCAGAGTAAGTCTTGGAATAACTATATAGCTCGCACGTATATATACATATTAAAATGGGCATGGCGGAATTTTGCAAAGTTTAATGCCACAGGAAAAGAAAATTCACTTTGTACGAAGTGTCGAAACCATGGTATATATTAATGGTCAGTGTGTAACGTAAAACGCTAATTTTCTTTCACGGTACCACCAAGTTAAACCAAAAACGTTAATATTAATGCCAAAAATGAAATTATTTCTTGATTTTTAAAATTGTAATAAAAATTTGTTTTTTTAACATACTTGCTCAACATGAATTCGTTTTGGCTTTATTTCTAATTGATTGTCAAAGTAACGGAAAGATAATGAATGCAAATTTCTACGAAACCACTGAATAAACAAATGAAATTTTCATGTAGCAGTTTTTGCCAAATATACAATCTTCTACAATGCTGAAAACACTCTCCTGACTACCTTATTTTCAAGATACATCGAATCTATTCGTTTTGGAAAAGTATAGAGATAACACAGGTACTTTGAATTGAAACAAGAAATTCGCAAGATTTTACGTTGGATACGTTAATGCAAATGAGCGGAGTAGTTGGATTGATTTAGACTTTGAAAACAGTTTGGATGAAGATAGTTTTAATGTAATTATTGCATTCGGTTTACGAAAATCAAATGTTAGATTTTAGTATTCTTAACTACATAACCCTTCAGTGTCCCGCGGACTTCGGCAGTGAAAATTGGTAGGGAAAATAAAACATTTATGAGCAAAATAACCGTTAGTAGAATTTCATTTTGGCATGGATCTTCCCATTTTCTCTAAATACATATTCTTTCAATTCCGGGAATAACAGCGAAAAAATAGGTGAAATAAAATGCCACTTCGAGTTTTGCGCTACGTTCATAATCATATGCAAATACGAATGCAAACGAATAAAAGGAGCTTACCTTAGTTACTAAATTTCTATTCACTTCTTTAGACAAGCTTTTACGAAGTACCTTCACGGCGCCCCTCGACTTACTCTTAAAATCATGACTTATGATTATGATTTACTCTTAAAATAAAATGAAAAAGGTTTTAAAAAATGTATTTGACAGACATTTTTTACCATTTCACAAGGTACTATTCAACAAAGGTACACAACTCAAGATATTGCAAAAATGATTGTTTCAAATTGAATGCTTCACGTCCAATCGTTAGGGATGTCGACAACGGGATGGAACCCTACCCCTTATGGTTCAATTAATTCGAACAATGACAAAAGGGCTTAGGATATAGTGACAATAGAAAAAGAAACAACGCTAACGGCCGTGCGATTGGTGAAATGGATTCATGAGCTTAAATTTTCTCGAACCCTGAGGGACAGTTAGATTCCATAATTTTCGAATCGTTCCTTCAATTCTACCTATTTACCAACTCAACTTCAACTATGACACTTAGGTTTTCCTACCATACTACAACTGGAATGCTAATTGGTTTTAATTGAGCACCACAACTTAAGAAAGGACTATTAGCGCTTTCAGCGCAATAGTACAGACGTAATTAATATGGATGAAGGATCATGTATTCCTACTTACATTATTCAGTCTTCCTATCATAGGAGGTAATAAATACTCAAGAAAACGAAATAATGATAAGAATAATTCTTCCATCACACCTACAATTTTAAATCAAGAATTCGAGGATGGTAAGTAGATTTGATTTAACCAAAATCCTGAAAAATGCAGTTTTTGAATAAAGTCATATTGAATATCAGCTGATTAATTTGAAAATAAATAATTCAGGTAGGATAAAGGATACAAAATACATTATAGCAGAATAGTAAAGGATTGGCTATTAACTCAAAACGAAATACCAACTCACTGACGAGCACTTATATTTGCATACCAAGTGAAATATGGAATTCTCCAAGGCCTACTTTTCCATAGATACATGCGCCATATTAAACGACAAAGCTACAGCTCATAAAGCCTATTTTCCATGTGTTTTAATATGGTCGCGAGGCCTCCAAGGTTTCATAAAACAATTTAGATTAACCGATAAGGACTATTAACTAATGTGGACGGCAAAGATCTAAGTAGTCGCTCTGCTACAATTATCTGTTCCATGATGATAATTAATGTACTCATTATTATCATGCAGTCTTCCTTTTGCTTACTTGCAATACCCGTCTTGAGGTACTATGTCTGACAAAAGTCATATAATATTGGTTCTGAAAGCAATTTGATAACGACGGCAAACTGATGTCCAACAAATAAGAAAAATACGCCAACAGGCGTACTTCAGCAAATTCGCAAATTGATATTCACGTCACAAATGATAGGTAAAATATACACCGCTGATCAAATAGTCAATTCGAGTGAAACCTATTGAGAGGTCATAATGCAAGTTCAGTTTAAACAGCTTCGAAAATTAAAAGGGTTTCTTCCATAAAAATAGCGGAAAAATTAATAAAAGGGATATTAGCGGAAAAGCATTAAACCTGCTTCATGTTATTATTTCTGACAAACATTTCACAAGTATGTACAACTATTTATCAATGAAGGACGACTGAAACTCGTAGCTAGGGGGGATGCACTACGGAGAAGCTGAATTTGCCCCTATCTTAACAAACATCCGTCAGCATAATCAAATCCTTTCATATGCAAATATGACCATTTGAATCGCTCTTCATATCGATGGGTTGAAAATAAACGTTCATAAAGTTTTTTTGTACGCAGCGGAAGCATTTAACAATTTCTGAACTGCGAAGTAAGCTGCACTATTGAATGGGAACGGTGATGGTGACCAGAACTGCTGTGGTGGAAAATGAGCAAAATATTCTTACCTTAACTTCGGAAATAATCCAGCTGTTATCCCAAGATGAGAAAAACGATTCCGTCACTTCCTAATCACAAAGCACACTTCTCAACTCGTCTAAAATTGACGAATGAGAAACACTCAATTCCCCCCCAGTCACTTCTCGTCCCAGTACTTAGACTACAAATTTCTAAGGAAGTTGAAGTCTCCCCCCATGCAATAATACCCCTCCCAACCAATTCTTGTTCTCATTTCACAAACATTTCTCCTGAAGTCTACGTTCTTGGTACGTGGAAAGATTCGAAAACCGCCGAACCAGTAACCCAGACGTTGACGGTAACGCCGCGCGGTCTAAGTCGCCGCTGGTCACTGCGACACCGTGGAAAGACCTGGGCTGTTTTTCCTCCGAGAGATCGTTGCTTGGATTAGGAGAACCACAACTGTATCGGATACGGATAATTCCGTACAAATTTCAATGAGGTATGCTACCTAATAAATATTCTCATAAGCAACAAGGGGGAGTGAGTTAAAGACTCCCTCAACACACGAATAATTGCTTATCTTCCCCACAAATCAGGACGAATTCCTCATACGTGACACTAGAGTATTTCAGGACAGTAATACAGGAACACAAAGAACGCACTCACAAGCCTTCGGGGTAAAAATGACCCGAGAAGTCCTCACACAATCGCTTGTTCTCCCAGAATATCCAAACAAGAGCACTATTGAACGACGTTTATACTCCCGGAGAGTATCTCTCAACAGCTGGCTCTATCCGGCACTAATTCCTTCCCGAAGCTCGTCCTATTTTATCCTCGGATTGTACAGATGACCCATTCGGCAACGGATAGGCGAGGGAGGATGCGCTAGCACCAGGCGGCTTGGGCAAATGACTGCGGGGTGAAGAGGAAGAGAGACAATCCCCACGTGTTCCACACAGCCCTGCGTCGAAATCCTTGGCCTACCTCTTTCGATGTCCCTCGTTTTCAGCAGCAAAATAACACAGAATAGAACTCACTGATTACAGAAGGGAAAACCTGTCGTAGTAATGAGGCAAAAGATGGAGAGAGCTGTGGAGATGGGAGGAAATAAGGGAACAGTCGGATCCCACAGTCGAAAAACCGGTCACTCCTCCCAAAGATGGTGGGCTTCCTCGCTCAGACGTTTCGTGGTCCAAAGGAAGGATGCAGCAGGAAGAGTCTCCACCATCAGACTAATCAGGCTAGGATGTTTCATCCTCGTGAGTTATCCATCATCCTATTTGAGTCGAGCACAGAGCTGGATAAAATCCTTGGAGGAACGTCTTCTTGCGAGGGAAAGACTAAAGACACCAGAGGGGATTCAGTTCAGAATACACAGGGCACTGTCTCCAGTTCAAGCGAGTTCTTTTTCTCTCCCCTGGGATGACAAAATTCTATCGGACGAAGACGAGGAACGCGGAAAAGAACATGAATCATCACATCAACTGCACGTGACTAGCTTCCTTCTTTCCTCGCTTTGGAGCACAAAAACCCACACAAAAGTTCAGCGACTGTATTCCTTTAGTACGACTACGAGAATAACTCGAACCTCCTCGACTGCACAACAGTGCGCTGGTTTTCACTTTTGAAATAATTAAAAAACCTTCTTCGAGGACTAAGCTAGTCACACTACAGTATTCCGAAGGATGTCAAGTCAACGAAAAAACAAAACAACGAACGCAAAAAAAACAAAACACTTCTCACAAGAAATCCGTGTCCAGGATATACAATATGCCTTCCTTGCGCGACGGAGCTGACCAAGGGATATGGGAGGTGCGTATAATGCGTGCGGATCCGATTGGGGCAAAACGCGCCGAATCCTCAGGCTCGAAGGTCCCACAACTTGGCTCGCCTAAAAAAAATTTTGTGCACAGGAATCACTCAACTGCGAGCGCACAACACGCGGGAAAAATCCAACATCACACTTCGGCACACTGCCACACTCCCTCGGAAGCTGCGACGAGCCTTTCCCGCCCTCGCATTGTATATGACATGCGACGCAGGGAACAGCAGAGGACAAAAACGACGGAAGAACACAGGGATACAGAGATTTAGAGAGTGGCGCTCCGTCGCGCTGCTAACAGCGACGCGAACCTTGGCGGACTAGCAGGCTGTGGAGTCTGGTCGGCCTGTCTGAGCTCTGCAAGCACTCTTAGGGGGAGAAAGATGGGTGGGGAGGAATAAGGGGAGGAGGTGGGTGGTATAAGGTTGGGCAGGGCGGGAGGGGGAAGGGGACGGTTTAATGCAAGGGCAGGGGTGGGGGGAGCGAATACGGAGGGAGGGGAGGGAATAGGCGGAGGTGGGGGAGACTCCGGGGGATGGGGAACGGAGGGGAAGTAAAAGAGGGGAAAGGCCATGCGAACAGGGAGGGGGAGAAGGGGAAGTGAGGGGTGGTTTTCTCCGAGCAGTGGAGTGAGAAAAGGGCTGAACTGAAGGGAATGGCGGTAGGGGTTTAAGGAGGGAGAATGTATACAATGGAGGTGGGGTAGAATCGGAATGCATAGGCAGGAGGGGGGCGTAGAGGGGGGGAGAACTTTGCCTTTCAGTCACTACTACCCCCTTTCACCCCTTCCCTCTCCTTTCCTTCGAAAAATAAAAAAAAAACTTTTCTTCCCTCCCCACCCCCTGCCATGTACCCCTACCCTACAGCTTTTCAGACATTCTCTCTCTCCCCCCGCCTTTTCCCTTCCCACACTACCGACACCACAGCACCTCGGGGTCCCTTCGCAGCCCAACTACTTCCCCTTCTTCTCTCTTCCTAACCCTCTTTCTAAACCCCCCTCCCATTTTAACTAACCTCACCCCCCCTAGAGACCGCCACAGAGCGCGCGCGAAGCTAAGCGATCGAGGCAGAAAGCAAACGGAGTTCGCAGAGGCTGAACGTCCGCTACGTTCGGGTCCACACCTACAACAAGTAAATTAAGTGAAACCTTTGTAAACGGACACCATTCATCTTAAGGACAGTATTCAATTCCCGGGCAGAATTATATGGATTTGCATAAGGATAGAACCATTAGTATACGTCTTTTCCCACTCACGAACATTTTTTACGCACAATTTTACTCTTTTATTGACACCGTCGCCATGGGTTTTCTGACCGATATCTCCAAAATTGTTTTTTTTAATGAAAGGCCGGCCTCGGTGGCGGTGGGGTAAAGTCCTCGCCTGCCAAACCGTAGGTCGTGGGTTCGAATCCCGCCTGGGTAGGTGATCCCTATCCAGGGCATGGATGTTTGTGTTGTACTTTGTTAATATTGGAAACCCTCGTTGTAAAAGGCCGTCATGTGCTGGTTACGGGGAATGTGATTAAAAATAAAATAAAATAAATAAATACATTTTATTCAGTTGGCATAAACTCCAATGCTATAATTCTTGCGGTGTAATGTTAAGCATAAAAGTGAAGTTTTCTATAGATAAATTTTTATTTATTTATTTATTTATTTCACACAACACCGAAAACAGCACTGTTCGGCCTTTACATCGGGGTTGATAACATTTAACTATCACAAACATCCATGCCCTGGATAATGGTAACTTACCCAGGCGGGACTCGAACCCGCGACCTTCGGTTTGGCAGGCGAGGACTTTACCCCGCCGCCACCGAGTATGGGCACCTCTCACTTCCGGACACATTATTGAGGACCGTCGGTGTCCGTTGAGGACTGGTTTCTATATGCTGTAAATTTACCACCAAGTTTTTTTCCCGACCCCTTCTTCAAACCCGTGAAAACCTCCCCCTCCCCTTTCTCAAAGGTGTAAAGGTGATGTTTCTATGTATATATGTCAGTGTCTTGTACCAGATGACGGCTCTGTGAGCCGAAACGCGTCGTACGCTTAAAAATATTTAATTTTTATTTATTTTTTATTTTAAAGAAATATAACCACATACAGCATATGCCATTTTATAGTGGCCAGGTAACAATACATAAATTAGAGGACGAAGACGCAATATAACATGTAAAAAACAATAATTACATTTACAAAAACAAAAGGACAACAAGAAACTGCAGTGACAGATTACTTCGGTGACAGATAGGATAGGGAAAGGCTTATGAAGGATTTCAATGGAAGTGCAAAGGGGTCGATGTGTGGAGGGAGTGAGTTCAACACAGAAGTAATGCGGTAGAAAAACGAACGTTTAGTGAGCGAAAGTCTAGGAATGGGCATGTGGATTAGGGGATGAGAACGGGTAGGGCGGGGTGGAACTTTAAAATTGATAAAAGAGAGCAATGCTGGGCAGTCGATGGTGGAATTGAGAATCTTATAAATAAGTTTTAAATCAGCTGTGAGCCTATGGGTAGTGAGATTGGGGATGAAGAGGGAGGAGAGAATAGCATTAGTGGACATGTTGCGTAAATGCGGTATTCTATTTTTTACTATATTGGCAAAGAAATTGCTGACACAGTCCAGGGATGAGAGGTTGGTTTGTGAAGAGATAGACCAGATGGGACAAGAGTAGGTAAGAATTGGAAGAATGATAGATGGAAAAAAAAATGGAAAATATTGTGGAAAAGTGCTACTATCTTTTATTAAAATATATCGAACTTCCACCTGAATACCATTACCCGCAAGTCGTCAATGAATGATCTTGGCGAACTAATTGATAGAAAACTTAATTTATTCAAGCTTACGGCGGTTTCTCTGATGAGAAAAAAGAAGAAAGGTGCTGTTCCGCACTCGTCCGACCCCACCTAGAATATGCAGCGGGCATATGGGATCCGGTGCAGAAAGATTTAACCCGTGAACTAAATAAAATACAAAAGAAAGATGCGCGAATCGTCCAAAATAGCTACGGTCATACAGACAGCATTATCCAGATGTCAAATAAATTAGGCTAGGAGTCGCTATAGGTGCGGAGGCTGCGCGCTATGCTTAGATTGCTGGAGAAGTTGAGGATAGATATAGAGTGACACGGAGAACACCTTATTATAGCCCCAATATATTCCCAGGTCCGACAGAAGCGATATTTTGAGAGAGATATTTCGCTGAAAGGATAGACATGGGAATTCGTTTTTTCCGCGAACCCTAAAGGACTTCAATAAAAACTTGTGATTTTGTTCGAGCATTTGCTATTTATGTATAAACGCCTAATGTCCTAACAACCCTTGCCACATGCCTTTTAGGCGGTTTGCGAGGTAGTATGTGGATGTAGATTTCTCCGAGCACATGCAAACAGTCAATTCTAAAGCCATGTCACTTTCAGGCCAGCTATTTCATTACTCGGAAATTAAAGATCCAGAAGCTCTTTGTCAATATATTTTAACATAAGTATTTCCTGTGATAACCCATTGCTCTCCTATTTGGGCGATTTCAGCTCCGTCAAATATCTCTGCTATTAAATCTCTCACAAACTTCTTCTCAAGTAAAGTAAAATAAAGAGTCCCTCACACGCGTATTATGCCCATGAACACAATCCTTAAGCCTGAATTACACGATATTTTGTTCCATCCCTCTTAGTAATCACTCGAGCGATCGCTTTTCGCGACTGGAAAAGTGATCGCTCCACTGATAATTTTTCTGAATCACACGGTCCCTCCCGCCGTCGCTTTTCGCATCATTTTCGATATCACAGCTCGTTGTTATGGGACCCGCATTACGAAAATATATTGCGTGTTTATGTTTTCCTATGTAGGTAGTTCCCACGATTGTCAAACGTTGTGCTGCAATCGCTCCATACTTCATACGTTCTGATTGGCTGATATGGTGTTTCAGTGACGGTTTCAGTGACGAAAAAAGCGACCGGACGAGTGATGAAAAAAATGATGGGAATCCTCATCATTGGAGTGATCGAGAAAAACAATTGCGCGCGACGATCATTTCCGAGGGATCACTCGAGTGATTGCTGGAGTGATCACTCGAAAATGACGGGAAAAAATGATCGTGTGATTCAGGCTTTAGTTCTATTCCATTCACAACCTTCCTTTTGTACGGCTTAAAAGTGACCTAAAATTAATCTACAACATCCTAAACTCAATCACATACTGTCCCGAAATCCTTTCTGTCTTAATTTCCGAGTGCCCTCCTGTCCTACAGGCACCCATTCTCTGTTCCACATCATTCCTAGTCTCCAGATTCATTCCTAGACTCATTCAACGTTCACTTTTTCTGTCTTTCCCCACTTCTTAATGCCCCATCTCTGAGCCTTGATATCATTTCTCAATCCCCGAAACGCTTCACAGATTTGGCTCTATCTTACCTCTCTGATCATCAATAGCACCGCTTCACGTACATTTTTCACCTTTGTTATGATTCTCTTTATTTTCATATCCTTTTTTTTCTCTTATATTTCCTTATACTTTTATGGATTTGATCCTCATTATATTTTACGTATTTGATTCTCATTATATTTTACGTATTTGCTTGTCACTGGGCCACTGTACATTGGCAATATCGCTGGTCAGTTTCAATAAAATATAAAAATATACGCATGGGGGCACACGGTGACTACGGCGCCACCATAAGCCAGGGCCAAAATTGAATCCTCAGCTTCATTATAGGAAATGGAAAAACCAGCAAATGACGTTCTTATTATAAGCCATTTTCTCTAACCTACAAATCCTACATCTTTCTCATTAGTAGAAAAAAATTGGATGAACAAAATTATTCATTATTGGTCCACATCCATTTGTTTGTTTACAGTCAGTCACTACGGAGATCGAGTCGCGAGCATCCGTCGAGCATAATAGTACGTAAAAGGATATGCATAACCCTAAATAAATAATTAAATATTAAGGTTCATTAGGCCATGCGTTCTTCTTCGTAATGTCTTTTTTGTAATTGCTGATTGGGATAGAATTAGAAAAACAAATATAAGATACCGGTACACTTCCGTTTTCAGATCCAAGGAAAATTTATCGAGCTATTCGCCCCGAAAAATACATTAAAAAACTATCAGCATACATGTTTTGGTGTGTTGCATAATTTATGCATGGAACGCATAGCCGGCAAAGGAGCGTATTTCTGATTATGGCTTGGATGAGTGCATGCTTGGTATCGAATGACCCCATGCCGCACATCTTAGAGGGGGCTTGCACGGCAGCCCGTAGAAATAGATTAAAAGAGACAGCCTTAACCCTTCCGCAGATAGGATGACGCCACAAACTCACGTCTATTGTGTCAACACACATCTTTTTCTGGGTCTTGTCTATATTTATTTATTTTATCTATTTAATATAGGTCTCATGTGATTAGTTACTACTAATGCTCTTAAAAGTCATTCCTTTCATCAATGAATGATTATTCCTAATCAAATAAATAAGCTTAAGCTATAATGATGTCATCAAATATCAAAAGTTGGCGGTAACTTTCACATACTTTATTTCCGTTGAAATTTATCCCTACTCTCCATTTACTGATCTTTCTACCGATATTTCCACGGACTATTAGTACTAATTCTTTCACTGAATTGCGATTTAGGATCTGAATGAACCACCCCATTAGTCCTAACGTCAAACCAGACTACTCACGTCACAAAGCTTATATTTTCACCTGAGGAGCCTATTCATTGTATTACAACCAAATGCGCCGGGTTTCGCATGAGGCGTGTGACTCTAGTGGTCCAGGAGAAGCTATGGAGAGCCCAAGTAGACGCGGTCTGCAGTTTGAACCAATATTTTTCCCTAGACAAGCACGTATCATTTAGATTTACTAAACATGCACCACGATACAAAATCAAAGAGGAAATTGCCGGAGGAGCAATAGGAACGAAGCAGAGGCGCAGCCAGGCATTTCGTTCGGAGGGGGGATCCATATTCAGGGGGAAAAGTTTTGAAAAACAGGGTCATAAGTAAAGGGTTTTTAACTAATTTTAACACTTTTCATAACCGAAACAACTTCATTTTTCAAAGAAATCTTTCGTAAAGTCATGATATTTCAATATTTTTTTTCTGTTATAAAGGAAATAATTGTGCTTTTATATTTCGGACCCCACCCCTCGGCCCCCCTTCCTAGCTACGCCCTTGCAACGGAGGGCAGTATTCTGAAATTTCTCTGCCTTTGCATAGCTTAAATTATGTAGACCGGTGACACATTTCAGGGATTTCAGCATATGTAGCAGGATAGGATTCTGTATTAAACACCACGTGCCACTAAGGTACCTGTTGTTACGTGTTTGGCGTCCTTAGGAGCCTTCAGGATTTATTGTCAAATACTTCCTTTTCTGTCTCGCGAGTGATCAGCGGAGATATATTTTTGAGAGATTTTACGATCCGTTGCCTGATACAGTCCCATGTCGCCTAAATAATCACATATTGATGAGTGTGCATGGACTTGAGCAGCCCTACGGGCATTTCTTACCCTTCTTCTACACGCCTATAATCTGGGAGAGGTAAGAGGCAACATTTAGCGGTCACTTAAGAAAGTGACCGCTAAAGAGAGGAGAGCGAAATACCGTTTTCATTATTATTATTATAGTATTCTAACGATTAATGTTGAAGATTAAGGTTTTCACGATTGATTGGGTATCAATCAAATTTAAGTTCTCCAGAGAAAGGAAGGGCTATTTTGTAAAAGTATCTGATTTTGAGAATAAGTAATAAAAGTAGAGAAATTGGATCTAAAACTAAAAACAGTATGAGTAAGACGTGAGATTTGCTGGCATGTTACTGTTTTATTATAGTATTCTACCAATTAAGGTAGATTTCCATGGAGTACATTTTGGGAGCCTCCCTTGCCTTCAAGTACTTCCATCTTCAATTCATAATGAGGCTTACTCCCATTCACTATATCTAAAAATCCTATTCTTTTGCTTCCTCTCCCTCGCTTACCTAACATTATACCCTATAACGCCGTTTTCAACATCCCCTCCCCGCTAAGAACTCCCTCCATCCATACCTTCTGTTTCCTCCGTATCTCATCTAAAGGATCTACCTCTCTTCACCCACCATGTCCAGCACTTCGTTGTTCCTCCTTATCTCCGTCCTCTTCACCTTCTCCATTCTTCCCAAATCTCAAATGCCTCCAGTCTTCTCTCAACCTCTTTCCTACGTGTCCACTTTTCCGCACCCTCCAAATCAAACTCTTCACTAATCTTTTCTTTAAACGTTTACATAACGATCTCCGCATAAGCTCCTTCCTGTTCGTAAATGGAATTCTTTCTAAATGAGCAGTAATTAAATGACTCATTACTGAAATGCCTACCTTAAACGGCCATGATAGATAGATGGATAGATATTTTATTTGCTCTACGATTGCCCTATAGAGCATAAGTACATGCACACATAAGTTTGAGAAAATCTAATGGGATTTTCAATGGGAAATTAAACATTGTTATTAATTGCTGATAACAAAATATAAACTTGTACATCTGGAGAAGTATTACACTCATGCAGATCCACTTTCAATATATTGACATAGTCATCAAATTTCAATATAAATTGATAAAAATGCAGTGATCAGAGCAAATATTATAATAAATAGACAAAATACAGGATTTCATACACAGAAAATACGATAACTTTCAACATTGATCGTCTGTTTATGTTTTAGATCACAGGGATGTTATCCCTGTGATGCTCTTAAAAATTTACCAGTATCACTTTCTATGAATGCATCTTTATATGGGAAGGAATGGACGTTGGCAGCAGTAGAGAAGTAAAGAGTGGAGGTATTTGAAATGTAGTGCCATCAAAGAATTATGGAGATTAAATGAATCGACGGAGTAAGTAATGAGTAAGAGCTAAGACGCGTGGGAGAAAAGAGAAATTTTCTAAAAACCCAGACGAAGAGGACAGAACAAAACAATCGGCAACGTCATGAGTCATGATGGCCGGAATGAGACAATCGCTGGAAGGCAAGTGGATGGGAAGAATGGCAAGTAGTTTCTAGTTCTAGTACTTATCGATATTTATTTCCCTGACATTTCACACATTTCTAGTATCTATTTTTACTTTCCTGATTTCTAGTTTCGATTTTATTCCCCTGATTTCAGTATCTATTTTTATTTCCCTGATTTCTAGAATCGATTTTTATTTCACTCTTTTCTAATATCGATTTTTATTTCCTTAATATTTCCCTGACTTATATTATTGATCTTTATTTCCATGATTTTAGTATCGTATTACATTCCCCAAACATTTCAATACTTTCTAGTATTGATTTTTAATTTTATGACATTAACCCGATTTTTAGTATCGATTTATATTTCCCTGATTTCACTGACCGGTACGAACCGTTTGATGATATGATGATCACTGCATTAATTTGAAAAGGTATAAGCTGACATGAGGTCGTCGATGACGACACTTTGCGCTTAATTTCCCACTTACGCATTGTTAGGTGAAAGAGAAGACTTTCTCAGGATTTCCGCTACCGGTATCATCCCAAAACATACAAAATAGTTTCATATTACTAAAACCTTCAACCAAATACATTCATAGAATTGCAAAAGGCTGTTATAATTTCAGCCTGCCATATCACGAGAAAATTTCTCAACGCAATACAACAGTAAAGAGTTACCTTGGTGAAAACCCGTGCTCTTTACAATAAAACAACTCAGTGAAAACTGAAGAAAATTTAAGAAAAAAAGATAGCAACGATAATAATAATTGAGAGGGGTTATAATGGGGTAAAGCAGAATAAATATGGGAATTCTAAGATGGTGGTCGCTAGTATGAATCTTCCTGAGGTAAGGGTACTGATAAGGTGAGGATGGAGTACGACTCGTACCCCGAAACGTCGGACCCAATGGAGGAGATTACCCATTGGAACACCCGAACAACCTTCACAACCAGCATTAATCGTGAAAGCATTAAATTTTTTCTCGCTGTTGCACTATTCATTCCCAAAAATGTCAGAATTTTTAGAATAGGATACAGGACTTACCGTTTTTTTTCACATTATGGAGGGAGAGTCAGTTTAAAATCTTTGCTAAAATAGAAGTTAAACCACATAGCGTCGGGAAGAAGGGCGACAGGGGGACTGCCCACATGCATGAGTGAGTGAAGTTATTGGCGCGGCGGAACTATATCTCCCTACGTGTCCCTTATCTCACTGCGTTTGGCTGAGTGAAGTTCTTCCTGCAAGCATGTTATAGAAAAATTATAATTATTTTCCGCTACTGATCTAATTCTTGACATTTATTTCAAATTTCCCCGTAAACGGCACATATGGGCCTTTAACAAATAAGTTCCCTCTGATTGGTATCCCCGAAACGTCGGCAGCCAGGATTCGTAGGTTTATACTGGTGGAACACACGATCGATATCATTAACAATAATGTGAAGTTTAAGTCATTTTTCTCCGACTCGCTTGGAGTAAGCCAACCAAATTATTTCGGGACACGTAGCGAGATATAGCTCCGCCTCGCTATTAGCATCGCGCATTCACGCGTGTGTTAGGCGAGCGGGCCCTTCCCACCCATATATCTCTCCGTTTTGTGATTTAACTTTTTTTAAATTACTTTCCCTCCATGTTGCAGGGAAACAATAGATTCAGGATCCTATTCCACCAATATTACCCTATGTGTTTTAACTTCTATTTCAAGGAAGATTTCGATTTTTTAGAATGTACTTTCCCTCCATAAAATATGTAAACAATAGGTCTAGTATCCTATTCTACCAATTTTGACTAATTCAGGAATACAGCGTGAAGTTTAAACCATTTTTCTCTGATTTGCTTGCATCTAGGACTACATCTAACCAAACTGAGCGATATTTCAGGACACGCAATGGGCCTAGATATAGTTCCGCCGCGCAAATAGTATCGCTAACTTGTGCTTGTGGGAAGTCCTCTCTCGTCCTCCTTACCAACACCAGTGGCGCAGCAAGGGGGGTTTTGGGGGATAAAACCCGCCCCAGAGCACAGAGAAATTTTAAATTTAATCCATTTTACTTAATTGGATTGATATTAATAATAGAAAAGTGTAAGTATTAATAAAATATCCCTCAGAAAGCCGTAAAATTCACCATTGTGAATCATTTATCTTAAATTTATCCGTAATTTATTTATCTCGCACCTACCGCTTATCTTGGTGGGTATTCCATACCCCCACTCACCCCCGTATTAGTTACACCTAAACCCCCTCAGCCTTAATTTCTAGCTGCGCCACTGTCCAACGCTTCTATTAAACTTCTATTCAAAGAATTATATCAGTTTTAAAAATTAACCTTCCCTCCATATTGTATGAAATAATGGGTCCAGTCCACCGTTTTAGCTTCAGCCTAAGTTTAAATAATTTTTAACCGATTCGCATTCAATTAAAACTTCATCAACCTTAAAATTCAGAGAGAGATTTCGAGACACGTGGCTAGATATCGTTCCGCCTCGCTAGTAGCATCGCACATTCACGTGTGTTTTTGGTGAGTTAGTCCCTCCTCAACCTTATTCCCTATTCCTTTAAGCCCAGTTCTCCTTCCCTTAGCCAGTCATCTCTCCCTTCCTCGCCTTGGCTCCGAGATAGTCCGTGTATACGCGCTATACTAAAAGCAAAAGGGAGGGAGAGAAGGCTGGACTTGGACGGAACCGTGGTATGGGGTAAAAAGAGAGACGGAGGGGAGGCAAGGAGGAGGGGAAAGTAGGGGAGGGCCGAGGACGATTGAAATCGTTTGAGGGGAAGGGAGAGAGAGAGAGAGGCAGGTTTTTACGCGAGGAGAGGGGAGGGGGAAGAAGTTAGGGGGAGAAGGTAGGGGAGGTTGTGGGTAGGGGAGGAAGTTTTGAGGTGCGGTTATACGAGGGGAAGTGGTGAGAAGAGGGGCGAAGGAGGGGGGAGTGAAGGAAAAAGGAACGCCGACAGCGCCAGTCTCCAAACCTTCGGAAGACGCCATCACTAGGCGCGCGGCCAGTCTCGGAACCAGGACGAGAAGCAGACAGACGAAGGCTTAAAAAACCGCCATTCCTAGTGATTCCCCCTCCGTCCGCCAACAACACCGTCCCCCACCCCTTTTCGTACCCCTCAAAACCTCACCCCACTCGTATATTCCCGCACAATGATAACCCCCCACCCATAACATACCCCTCCTACTTCCTCTCAACCCCCTGTATCATTCTAAAACCCCCTTAAACATCCCATGGACCGCCTCCTCCCCTCCCAGCCTGTCCCCACTCCAAAACTGACTCACCCCACGGCTTGGGTCCTTCCAAAGACCCGCTCCCTCCTTCCAACAGCCCGCCTGCGGTCCGGCCCTACCCTTTCCACCCAACACAGCCCCAGGCACTTCGGGGGGTTCAGGGGGTGGGTTAGGGTGGTAGAGAAGGGGAGGACGCAGCGGTTTGGGGCGGAGAAGGGACTGGGGAGGGTGAAGAAAGGCATGGGGGATGAGGTCCTCCAGCAAGTATAGGAGGGATAAGGGTGGGGAAAGCTATAGGTTTGAAACTACAGGGTGGGGAAGAGGAGTGAAAAGGGAGGGATGGTTGGGTTTTGATGGTCGGCGGAGAGGAAGGAAGGAGAAGAGGATGTAGGGAAGAAGAGAGAGAGAAGGATAGGATAAAGATGGGTGTGAGAAGCGTAAAGGGCTAACGAGAGAGGAGCACATTCCCTGGGTCCCAATGGGTGGTATTATCTGGCAACGTGGCGGCGTGGACGGACGGGTGCCTCAAAACCATGCATGAGTGTGATCTACGTATGTGTGTGAGTATGGGGGGGGAATTAAAATAAAAGGGGGCGGCCTTCTTTACGTGTGAGATGGGACAAAAGTGTACCTCGTTCGATTGGCGATCCCTGTCGCTTGGACTTTCGCGATCATCCATCTACAGGGTTTGCTGGTGAGTATTCATTTATTTAACACCAAAACAACACCCTTTACATTGGGTTTTATAAACAAACTAAATTACATAAATAAAGTTGAAAAAACTAGTATAAAAATGATCTCATAAATAACAATAATTTTTAACATATACAATACAAAGAAAAGGTGGGTATCAAAAGACAAGCCTTTGCAATTGGCGTTTGAAATTGGTGCGGGAAGCAAAGAGTTCAAGAGAAGAAGTAGTGTTTGAGATGGAATTGAATAGAGAATGTAAATAGGTTTTATAAAATATAATTATTTTTTTAATGCAGTCAAAAAAAGCACGAGGATAATTACAGAGGACTCACAATAATAAAGAAAATAATTCAACAGATTCAGGCTTCAATTGGTGTAAGTTAGACATATTTAAATAAATAAAAGATCGTAGCACTTTTCCGCAAAATGTTTTACTGCGTACAACGCGTTTCGGCTCGCTGAGCCATCATCTGGTACAAGACCAGATGATGTACCAGATTATGATGAGTCTTGTACCAGGTGATGGCTCAGTGAGCCGAAACGCGTTGTACGCAGTAAAAAATTTTGTGGAAAAGTGCTGCGATCTTTTATTTGTTAGAAAAATGAAAATAATTAGCTGTTATTAAGCAAAAATTAGCCAACGACGAACAAAATAATATTTAACAGTATTTATAAATGAATATCAAAGTATGGCTCAACGAGGTATTCATCACAAACAGTGGCGTAACTAAGGGGGGGGGGAAGTGGGGATAGATCCCCCCAAATCCCTCAAGAGAAATAAAAAATATTTAAAACCATCGTCTATTTTTGACATATAATTACTGCATCTGCTTAAAGTCAAATTTTTAGCGCCAAAATGATGTAAAATG
The DNA here is from genome assembly GCF_921293095.1 of Ischnura elegans. Taxonomy (NCBI): domain Eukaryota; kingdom Metazoa; phylum Arthropoda; class Insecta; order Odonata; family Coenagrionidae; genus Ischnura; species Ischnura elegans. The sequence goes on along the minus strand of NC_060254.1, from coordinate 47,199,005 downwards.
TTTTTCCTGGCATGTCATTTTTCAAAAAATTTCCCGAAGTTGCCTCTCCAGGCCATCCCATCTCCTCCATCCCCAAAGTACATTCCTAATTACGCCACTCACCACGCATATAACCCAAGTTGTGTAAGACACCCAATAAAAAGCAATGAAAGAAACAAAAAAGCACTCACACGACCAAATTTTTGCTGGCACTATCACCTTCCTCGGCGTTAGGAAAAAAGGGTAAAAAAAATTAGGTATTACATAAAATATATATATATTTGAGAAGATTGGCCGATCCTACAGGCGCTTACATTGAATTTTAAACTATGCATCAATATTCTTACATAATACTGTGTATATGATAGTAATTTCAATAAATTGGTGCTGTTAATATAGACTTTACTGGTCTTTCTCAGTACCTACTTATTTGTATACCAGTCACTCTGTATTTAAAAACAAATCGTTTATGTATAAGCATGATTTGTTTCGTAGTTGTCCCTACTCTCTGTCATTACAATGTCCACAGGTTCTGATCCTAATCAACTGTATTTCCCGGGGCATCGCAAAACTGCATACAGCCTTCGCAGATAAGTTAATGACATCAAATCTTTTTTCGGACGACTGACTCTTGATGATGATGGCATGTCTGAGAATATAAAAATGTTTTATGCTGCAAGTAAATGTATGCCATGTAGAAAAACAAATACAACGATCGTTTTTTTCCTTAAAAATCACAATTAAAAAATCCAAGCACGTCACCATACTAATTTTCGAACTATTAGCAAATATATGACACAAATGAAGTCAAATTAAGCCTAAAATTATTTACTCAATTCATTTCAATGTAAGTCTTCGTAGAATAAGAATGAGGGCATGCGTTATTTTTAATACGTCCGAGGTTTTGTGACCCACTGCCGAACACTTCCCCATGCAACTAGAGTAGACAGTTTCCTGTTAGGTACTCTTCATTTGCGCTACATTACGAGATTCTTCTTCCAAAGATATCGTACTTTGCAGAAAATTCGTTATTAGTTAGCTGATTACCTCCTGAGAGGATGAAACTCGTCAGTGTTAACATCTGGGTGAGAGGATGAAGACTTCACCTGAGGACGTGGAACGTGGCAGACATCAAAACATATGATACCATTCTCTCACCCGGTTGAAAACCCGGAAGAATTTCATCTCGTTATTATTGGTCTACCATTACGTAGTCACCCGCAATAGTTCTTACAGTGTAAACATTTTAAAGGTGAAACCATTTGCCTTGACCAGGATTCGATGGCGAATCTCCCGAATACGCGCCGGAGGAGGTGTGCTTGACCGTTCGGAACTATTCTCATCGGTTTTCATTCCTAACGGTTGATTTCAAATGAACGCAATCTGACTTTGTTGCATTCGAACATTTTCATCGACGACGATATGAGCTCACGCAATGAACCGCCGGAGAGTTTATTTCCAAATACGTACAATAAATGCCGAACGCGTTGCAAACAATGAGAATGGACGGTTTGGAATAAAAACCAATCGGAATAATTCGGAATGGCGTCAAGCACACCCCCCTAAGAACCTAAGGTAATTGCAAAACCAAGACGTTCTAGCCTAGAGAAGAAATATGTACGCGGACATGTTATTGTAGGAATACACAACATCGGACTGAAGAGCAGAGTCAAAACATTTCGGAATGATGGCTTACGATGACGATGCTAATCTAATTGTACTTCATTGACTGATCACCAAGACGTACTACCCTTGCTTGTTTGACTGATAAGAATTGAAGGGAATTCGAGAGATCCGGGTTCGCGTAGTTCCCTCTGTGCAATTTACATGCAGTTAATTCGTCGAAATTGCACCAGATCACTCCATCTGCCAAATACTGTGTCTTGAATACTCTTTTCAAGTTTTCCGAATATTAATTTAATAAAATCCTTCACCTACAAGAAAGCATGTCAAAGAGAGAAACACGCAAGTTCACAGAGATCCAGAGACGTTTTATTGAAATGAAAGATAGTTGCAATTTTCCACAATAATTTAATGCGTACGACGGCTTTCGGTTCACAGAGCCATCATCTGGAACAATACTGGAGCCTCACCTGGTCTTGTACCAAATCATGGCTATGTGAACTGTAATGAGTCGTACGTATTAAATGATTATGGAAGAGTGAAACTAGCTTTCATTTCAATAAACCGAACTTCCACTATATCACGTCTGAATCGGTAGAACTTATCGATATTTCTTCTATCTACTTATTGCATCTTCGACGCACGAAATCGGTGATACTTTCCATTAACGAACGAATCTAAGAAATCATGGTGAATATTGGAAAAAAAAGTCAATGTGCCTCGAGAAATATCACGAAGTAGAGTGACAAAATAGAGAAATGAAATTAAGGTGAATATTAGGGCGTGAAGAAAAAGAAGTACATATTAAAAAATCAGTCGTGTATAGACATTAGAAATACTAAAATACTTTGAAAAAACAAAAAAAAAACGAAAAAAATCGGGATAAACTTGTGGAAAAAATATAAATGAAAAATTACTAAATTATTTAAACAGATGTATAGATTAATTGAATAGTAAAATATAGAATAATGAGAATAATAAATGGATAGAATGATTTTTAGTTCAAGCTCAATAAAACTGATTATGAAGTAGTGCATTAACTAGTAACGAATGACAAGAATTGAATAAAGAGTGCTATATTTCGAAGATGGAAATAAAGGGCGAACGGTATGGAGCACAGGTTAATTACTACGCATACCTCGTTAAATTATAAAGAGGAGGGAAGGGAAGTGAAGTACTCCGGCATTTGTATTCAATAGCTCCCCAATCCCATGGCACGGGTTCAACTCCTGGACGAGTCGAATATTTAAGTGGTTCATCCAATACCGTACTTGAGCTGGGATTCAAGAGCGTTCCATGCATGTGGAATATGCCTGGGCACGCCTCTCAACGCCTTTCGAAATGACCATTTTCAGCTCGTGCAGTGTCGAGGGGGCCAATGTAATCCTAATTACCCTCCGATCACTATCGGAGCCAATCAAATTAGCTGCCAATCGTCTTCCCTGTCAATTGCAGCCGGATAACTAGTTCCCTGCCTGGAGGACCCAGAACTTATTTGTTTTCCAAGAGGAAATGATATTTTTAAAGTACCCTATAGGCAGAAAAATAACCCAAAATCAACAATTTACTAATGATGTACCCACCTCAGATAAAAATACTCAACAACACTCACGTTGGGAGCGTAGTAAATAAAGTACATCCGATGTCAACATTGAAACCACCGTCTCATCGTTATTGTGGTAAATGGATGAAGTTTGCAAATCAAATATTTAAATTAATTTCATAAAATCTTGAGTATTCTCTATCCTTGAGAATTTACCTCGATGGATATATATTTTCCAATCGAAATAGACAATTCACAAATCATGTCGTTTCCATTTTGGTCCCATGCGTATTCGTAGAAAAGCCTTCATGCAGATTTTTTTTCTGAAGTACATAGTTCCAAATCATTTTTTTCCTCAATAACGCTACTAAATACTAACTGCGATTTTATCTGAGAAATATTTATCACACACGTTGGTTCCAACTTTAATTCTAAGTATCGTAGCTGAAATTTGCTCCAAAACGATAAGCAGCAACAATCTCTAATTGATTTTGATGGATCGATTTGCGTGATAGTATTGCGCCCTGCCTTACCATTATGCACTTGATCTCTCCTTGCAAAAAGGATTTTAATGCCTTAATGTTTCGATTGATTACTTTGCGGCTTCAAAAGTCTGAGTTAATTTGAGCTAACAATTACAGTAGCTAGCAGAGTAGCTAACATTAAGTAGGGGAAAAGAGTTCTCAATCGATTATCCAACCTCTTCTCTTGCACGGGTCAGAAGAAAGGAGGGCAATAGAAATTCAACGAAAGTCAAAACCAGTACTATTTCAATAGTTTCGTTCCCTGGAGCGAGATATAGAAACGAAACGAAATGGATTTAAACCGGGGGAGCTGAACTCAGGGTCGAAACGAAATCGGAGTCAAAAATACTTCGGGTCGAAACTAAACTAAACGGCTAGACGAAACGTAGATGAAAGTTCTCATCGGAAGGACCACGCGCTTCACTCACCAATTTAGTTTTAACCCACACTCCGAGTACGAAGTATGGTGAATGGAGGCTTAGGATCCCACTACCACCTCGAGATGTGCGGGACCCTTTTCCACTCATAATGCGCAACGCAGTATTCCGTCGCAATGTTATGAAGCTAAATGTTTTAGCCTTACTTAACTGTGACCAGAGGGGTTTCGATTAATTTAGTTTTGTTCCTTAGGGTAAAGTTTCGTCCCGGGTCGAAACTAAACTCCATGTGATTTTAATTTCATGCGGGAACGAAACTAAACCTATGCCTCGTATTTTCGTTTCCCTCCAGGTCGAAACGAAACATTTTCGTTTCGTTTGACTTGCCATTTCTAGTCAGGAGAGTGGAAACTAAGGATACACACGCATTAAAAAGTATGTAACTCTCCTGGCGCAAATTCTTCTATTTGGTTTCCATCCCTCACTACCCCGACTGAGGGGTTCCAGTCCTCCATCACCACTAGATTTTCCAAATTACCCAAGATTTCTCTGATTATTTCTCGAGATGTTCCTACTCCGCATCCTTCCTCCCTATGATTGCTAGTTGGCATGTAAATTTGAACCATCACAAGGTTGGAGGGTCGCTGTTAGATTGTGACTACCAGAATCCTACCGCTTACCTGATCAATACTGGCTTAATCACCCTCTTACCATCTCCCTTTTTAATACTAATACTACCCCTCGTTGAAACACCTCCCCAGCACTACATATAACCTGTACTCGTATAATTCCTTCCTCAGCACTGCATATAACCTGTATCCATCGCTCCAATAGTTCCCACAATCTATCCACATCACTTCGCATAGTACCAAGAAATCTATTATCCTTTTCGAATCCATTTCTTTTTTTAACCAACAAAAAAAATTATTGCTATCACCTTCGTGGGCTTCAACACTTACAAGGAGACATAACGAAATTCATGCTCGGGTTCTGGTTGTCGATGTTATTTTATGAAACTATATAGGTAAGGTAGAAAAAGTGTCACGGCTTTCTTCTACTTAGGCCTAGGTTCGAGAGATATTTGCATGCAAAGATTTCTCGTACCTTGACTAACCTTGAGTAATCGCTATCTCTCAACTTCCGCGGTTTGAATCTTGCTGTTTAGGGCACTGGGCCGAAGCGTGCGTACCGTGTTCGAGTCCTGGTGTAGGCAATATTTTTCTCTCTTATAATTTTAGAAATCACTCTTTCAACTCATCCCCATTTTGCACTTTAAACCTCCACAATAAGGGTAAAAGGAGTAAGTATGCATGGAGAGGTGTTTGGCAGAGGGCGCTTACACGGGGGTGGGGTGGGAGGAGAGCTGGCGGTGAGATGGAGAGGAGTAATGGCTTAATAGGTGCGGCGCGATGAGAAGCAAGTGAGCGGAATAAAGATGACACGGGGGAGTGGAGGGAAGGACAAAAGGGGAGGGAGGGGAGGAGTGAGATGAGATGAGGAATAGGATAGTTTCCTTCATCAAAGAAAACGAAAGGCATTGGTAGCGATTCCTTACCCACCATTAGTGTATTCATAATATACAAATTATTTGGTTTTAGAAATCCCAGTTTAGACGAATGTTAATGGTCAATTTTAACCTCATTTGAAAAAGGCCAGATTGGCGCCCATGCGATGCCACTCCACGTGACGTCACACGGATCTAAATGCTATACGAACAGTCAGGAGTTTTACATCGTCCGAGATTACCAATGCATGAATGAGACACAGAGCTCAAGGAAACATCTCTTAATAATCACCTATTAAAATTACCTAAGGTCGGAAAGTCTCTTTCGTTTGATAAGATATTATTAATCCTTATTAAAGCCCCGCTGGCTTTAATAAAGATTATTAATACCCTATCAAACGAAATATTAAACGCAGGCTGCTAGCAGGATACTCAGCTACCTGCTATCAGCCTGCATCGTAGCGCCACTCATAGCCTCGCACCAAGGTGGCCTCACATAGCGGAAAAATAATAGGAAACGTCTGAGATTACCAATGCATTCTTGAGGCACAGAGCTTAGGGAAACATCTCTTATAATCACCCATTAAAATTGCGTAAGGTCGGAAAGTTTCCTTGGTTTGATAGGGTAATAATAATCCTTATTTAAGTCAAGCGCTACCTGCTAGCAGGGTACTCAGCTATCTGCTAGCAGCCTGCATTGTATCAGCGCTCAAAGCCTCGCCCCAAGGTCACCTCACACGGCGATAGCTGGAACCAGAAATACGTCACACGGGCTTTTCCCAGCATTCCTACTCAGCCGTCGTTTTTTCGCGCGCTTGAAATTGTTCACTTTTCGTTTAATCGAAAAAAATATATATCGTCATTTAAATATCTAAGAGCGTGAAATGCGCACTCCATGAGTAAAAATCTTTCGATTTAGGCAATAAAAAAATAATAGAAACAACCTTATTGGGGTGGAGACTCCCAGGTAAAGGTCGAGGGAATTGGTTGTATTTAAAATCAAATTTTGAAGTTTTATTTGAACGAAAGCTCAAAATTGTTTAAAAATTAATCCAGCCAAGTCTACTATCCTGCTTTTCACCTAACGTTAGTCTATCCAGAGTCATAATTACCGACTATCTTGACATAATATTCCTTCAGTCACCTCTCAAAAGGATTTAGGGTATAAGGCTCACTAGGCTCACTAAGGTTCAATGCGCATATGTCTTCACAACACTTGAATGCCAGAAATGATTTGTTTGTAAAAATATTTTTAATATATATTTGCGAATTAAAAGAAATATAAGGCTGAAAGGAAACTCAATCTTATCTACGTTGAAGGTGGACCCTTGAATCAAATCTTTGGTTCTCGAGTCTTGTGTTTCACACTCGTAATGCAAGTTCCAATAGCCCGATCACCAAAAACGAAGATCCTCCTTTAGCGTCGGTAAAGTTTAAAAACCTCATATTTATTACGATTCGTAAAACAATAAGTAAACAAAATGGTGCAGAGTAGAACCCATCCTTTCCCTTCATCAACTTGAAACAAAAACGAACCCAAAAACCCCTCAAGGTAACATGCATATCTTTAATTCCCTCGCACGTTTTAATCTATGTATATAATAGAAAGTCGAAAATCGTGTTAGTTACAACACTTATAACTCGAGAACAGCTGCATCGATTTTAATGATATTAGGTTCTTTGGATTAGTCTCAGCCCCGGATAAGATATAGAACATAAAAAATCGGAAAGGTTCACACAAAAATTTCACCTTTTTCATATGGATATGTTTTTAGGAGTTAGTAACACAACAACAATTGATAAGTCGGTAAAAACTACAAATTAAATTATTTGCTTTGTTTTTACCAATTTAATAGCATAACTTCGTAAGAATATAAAATTTTAATTACTGAATATATTCAAAACATTGAAATTGCATTTTAAAAATTTCATTGGAGCTAATTGTAAGCCCAGCTCGAGTTGACAATTCACTACCGTGTTTGTAAACAAATCTCCTAGCAATTGTTGACAATCGGTAATGTCCGTATTCCTGTCGAGGAATCGAGCAGTTTTATTTCACTTCCTCGGAATGTTTGCAAGTTACTTTCATCTGAAGGTGAGCTCATTTACAAAGTGTTCCAGAATATGATTCGTCACCACAAAAATCAAAAATGCTTGATTGAGCGAGCAATTTTGACGGCCAAAAACGAAGATGTGGATGACTCAAACTAGATAAATCAGTATCAAATAGTTGGTACACCGGATGAATTCAAATCCTTTAACTGTGTAAAAAACGAAGACGAAATCACCAATTATCTAACTGAATATTTAAATTCCTTGGACGTACCTGGTTTAGCAAGGCACGATTTACAGCTAAATGTAGGCTCTGTATTCATGATCTTTCGAAACCTAAACCAACCAAAACTATCCAACGGAACGCGCTTGGTGATATAAAAAAAATTGATAATGAATGCGATTCACGCGACTTCACTCAAAGGAAAATTCAAAGATGACGGAGTTCTCATTCCGAAGATTCCATGATGCCAACTTAAGTGCCCTTTTGAGCTTAAACGAATTCAATTCCCAATTCATTCGTGATAACGATTAACAAATCGCATGATCAGTCTCTCAGTTTTTGTGATGTTTGTGCTCATGTGCTAATGAACAACCATGATTTTCTCATGGTCAATTATATGTGGTATGTTTCAGAGTCGGTAAACCATCCGCTGTATTTCTTCCTTCGCTTCAAGGGCGCAGCTAGGAATTAAGGATAGGGGGTTTTAGGCAAAGCTAATACTTGCGGGTCTGTAGGGTATAGAAAACCCGCCAAGGTAAGCGAGAGGTGTAGGGGCCCTCCTCCGGACATTTTTTAAGAAAAATGGTTCAAAATGGTGGGTTTTGCGGCTGTAGGAATAGTTAAATATGTTTTGTTTTTTGACTCATCCGTCCACCTAATATTACTAACAAAATATTTCATGAAAAAATTCTCTGAGCTCTTGGGGGGGTTTTATCCCCCAAAAACCCCCCTCACTGCGTCACTGCTTCGCTTCGCAATATTTATTTAGCTTCATCCGCTTTATCTTGCGCCTGATAACAAAACAAAAACAGTTGTTTATCAGAAGGTGCTTGACGCAAGGCATTAAACCCGAATGTATAGGGCACACCGTGGTGTGTTTACGCATGCAGCACGTTTACGCAGTGCATTTTTTCCAAACAGGATACTATAACTGGCGCGCCTAAAGTCATTTGATAATAATTCTGCTTCATAGGGGCTTTTCTTACACGATTTTGAGCATCAGTCAAGCGTCGGTCCAGCGTTGCGTTAACCTCCCCCGTGAACGGGCCAAGTTTACGCAACAGTCTTAGAACGAAAAATATTTTTTTTACGTTTAATAACACAATCAGCCAACAACTGAACGCATATAATTTTTATTTCATTAATTGCTTTATAAAACCACAGTGCCCAAAATTTCTAAGTTAAAACGTGAGAAACTTCATTGAAAAAAATCCGCGTAAACGTGCTCCGATCCACCCTATGTAGATTCAACAAAGAAAATGTCTTTCTGACAAGCAATTTGGATACTTATTTATGTAGTTTTATTGAATGTGTATCCTTAATTTACTATAAAAAATCAAATATGATTAAAAACGATACAGCCGATCTTGATTTATACATGGTGTAACTAAACTGTAAGTTCATTGATTGTTAGGCGGTACGAAGTTCGCCCGGTCATCTAGTAGTGTATAAATATATGAAAAACAAATACAATTTTTACATTATCATAAATAAAACGTGTAGACAAACACGAAAATATCCATCATAGAAATTCAGTGCCACCTAGCTCGACTTTGGTCTAGGACCAAAGTTGACATTTATGATCAGTTAGGTGAATAGAACAGGAAAAACAAGCTTCTACAGACAAGGAAAAAGTATTATCCATTAGAGTTTCTATGAACTCCGGATCTAGCTGGAGAGGAACTGGTTTCCCCCTTCTCTCTTCCAAAATATTCAACAGCTACGCATCTAGGCAACCAGTCATAAACGAGACCCTTACAAATTGCAATCTGTCATGAGGGTCGCCGAAAAAAAAAATGTTCGAGAGCCCAATTCCAGTTTAACTAGCCGTTCTTTCAGATAAGGGTAGACATGTTGACTGCATTCAAATGATACGGCTACTTTTATGCTTCATAGACCACAAATAGGCTGCCAGTAGTGTAAAATGAAGAGTCACAAGTTGAATCCACATAAAAAAAATGAAATTTAACTGGAAATTTCGTTGAAAGCTTCAACTCGAATGCAATGAAAATTTAATTTATTCTTCTTATTAGACGGTTAACGAGTGGACGTTTCGTGCAAGAGTTCCTAGCATTCAACGATGAATATAATATACTGATGTCACTTTTAAAAAACGTTAAAAAGGTACTTATGAAAATATATTGGAAAATTCCAGTTTTTTATCATTTAGTCTGGATTAGGTATTATATTTCATATCATTACCAAAATGCGAACGTGTAGGAGAAGATAGTCTTGGCCCAGGAAATCGGAAGTTTTATGATTTTCATGCTTATATTTCAGGCAAAAGACAACCTTATCCCCATTCGCTCTTTTTTGCAATCAGGGTTACCGACTTATTTCAATTCAATTATTAATTACTTCTAGGTCAACCACATTTCTACGGTTAAGTATGAATACCAATGGCTTTGCCAATTTATCTGCACACTATTTCCGATCAACCAAACCAGCCCTAATGACGAGAGTTCGAATTTAAAATAAAAACTTAAATTTTCTTTCCCAAATAATTTCCATACATTTGGTGTTATCTTCAGGTGTAAGATTGATAAGAGCTGAATATGACGCGAATAATTAAGATCTGAAGGTATAATAAAATATATTTAAACCGGTCGTGAGAGAATGGTGAAATTATTTTCGGTGAATATACATGGGCGTACCCAGCGAGGAGCAAAAAGGGGCAGATGCACCCCCTAGAGGCAAAAATCGCATAAGTCTTTCGGGAAAATCAGGATTGGATCGAGACGAAAGTATTTAACAAATTTTCTTTAAACTAAAGAAAAATGATATAAGTATAAGACAAGTAGCTAAAATATTTTTTTTTTCAAGCAAATAATAATAAAAACTAATAAAGCACTGTCATAGTTTTCTTAAAATGTTGGTTTTATTCACCTTTTCAATGCTTAAATTTTACAACTTGAACAACCATGGCTTGCCCCTCACCCTAGTTTTGATCCTGGGTACACCCTTGTAAAGATACACAGCCTTTTTAAATTTTCAGTGATTTTTTATGTTATTTAAATACCAAATTAAAAAAATATGCAAAAATTTACAAAGGTTGTACATCTTCACCTAGTGAAAGCCGAATCGATCGATTTATTTGTGGTGAATTGCCAGTCAATTTTAGTTCACTAATAATGTTTATTCAGTGAACTTGATTCTTGTTCAATGGATGTGTCCAGAAATAAATCGAACGAAATGCAAGGAGGAACCGTAGTAGCGGAAGTTGAGGGACTTCCAGCTCGGCATGGAACTGTGAGAAGCCCCACACAGAACATACTGAAATGTAACACAAAATGTACTGAAAATGATTGGAAAAGGAACAGCAAGTTTGAAGTGAATTGTGGGTAATTAGGGATTTTTAAGAAAAACTTAAATTTTCCTTCACGACCAGTTTCAAAAATTTTTGTGTTACAACACGCTAGATCCTTCATACAAAAAAAGAAAAACTAAAATGATAAATAACATACTATTATCGTATCTCCCGCAAAAACGTCGCCACCTAGCTCGAAGACTAGAATGCAAGGAAGCAGGGCGTGAACATATAAATGTGAAAGGAGGCCTTGTATGCTCCTTCAGGTGTACGTGCTCAAAGCCACGTGATTCAAAGAATAAAGACCTGAAGATATACCAAAATGTATTTAAATCAGTGGCGAGAGAAAAACTAAATTGAGTGGTTTGGAAGCCAAGGGGTACAGGTGATTTCTTTTTTACACACAGTTAGGTACAGAATTTAGCTATAGATAACAAACGAGATGAATCAGATATTTGATATAGTGCATTTGATCTTCTACTCGATGTCAGCACAGAACTGAGACTCACCCGTATCCCTTGGCAGCCAATTTTTGTGCATTTCTTCTAACAATTAACTTTACCTAACTCTGTTGAAAAAAAAATCACTTGTACCCCTTGGCTTCCAAACCACTCTATTATTTTCGGTGGATTCCAAGTAACTTACTTATATTGTATATTTAGTAAACTTGATCCCTATTCTATGAATGTGTCCAGAAATAGATCGGACGAAATACATGGAGTGACCGTGGGTACGGAAGTTGGGGGACTCCCAGAGCGGCGTGGAACTGTGAGAGGCCCCTCGTGAAACCGGGTCTCCGAGACCACGAGGCCAATAAACAAACGCCGCGGCGTCTTGAGATGGACAAGCAGGATAAAGCGGGGTTGGCGGGCGAGCGGGGAATACGAGAAAGGAATGAGTGGGCGAGCCCTTATGCCAGAGTGAGTGAGGGGAGGACGATAAGAGAAGGGAGGGGTCGCGAAGGAGATACAAGGGAGATTAGGTCCCCTTGGGCGAGGCAGCGTGGAGGGAATAATTATTGATTCATTACTGCGGAATTTCAAAACACGAATAGTCACGATCATTCCGACAACATGAAAAGTAGGATTGACTAGGTTAACTAACAGTAAACTTTGCATCCTATATTCTGCCATGATAAAATGTAAACTATGAATGATAGTTTACACATTCAAATATAAAGCTTCACTACCGAACAAAGTTTTGAAATCCTATGTCATTTTCATCCTATATCATTTCATTTGACCTTAATAATAACAATAAATAGGTATATATACACATATATAAATATAAACTACAAATGGTAATTTGCCCATTTTTATATATACAACTCCACTACCGACCATGGATTCGACAGTCTATTTCTTTTAATTTGACCTTGAAAATGATATAAGAATTTTAGTTTTAAGGTTTTCGCAGCGATTGATTTCTCCTGACGACGTTCCCAGTAAGTGGAATGAAACGTTGAGACTAATATTAAGCACGCAGACGTACACCCGAAAATGGATTATAATAGTGCATGATATAAGAATGTCGAAACCATGGTCATCAGTGGAGTTGTATATTAAAGAGTGCAAATTACCATTTGTAGTTAATATTTTACTATGAATATTTATATGGCATTTCCACAAAGCCAAGTCTGAAACAATATCTTACAAATGTTGTACCACCAATTTGAATTTTCCGCCAACTAAAAGAGACAAAAATTCAACATACGGGGCTAAAAAAATATTTAACGGAAAATTTTATGTTAAAATTCCAACAGTGGAGTCATGAAAAAATTAGCACTGCCAGAACGCCCTTTCTTTAACTTTTTTTACAAGTGAAATATTACTCATTGTTTTTTATTACGAGTTACGTATGCATATTTTGTAAACGTATATGCATTTGTTTAATCAATATTAAAAAATTTTGCTTTGGTGACGAATTATTATGTATTAGAAATTTTTGAGGGACCAAAATTGATAAGTGTTACATGACTATTATGCCTTTTGTCAACTAGGCACTATGACTCCACTGAATTCCAAGTCATTAGCCACTAATGATATTGCTTGATCAGTGGATGCTGGAGTCGTGGAATGAATCTGGATTTTAATTTACGAATAAGTGCAAGTAAGAGGTTAACTAACTGTAAACATTACAGCAAATACTGTGCCACCAATTCAAATTTTCTATTGACGTAGAGAGACGACAATTCAACATACAGGGCTAAAACTATATTTAACAGAAAATTTAAAATTAAAATTCCTAGTCATCAGCCACTAATGATATTACTTAATCAGTGAATGCTTGAGTCGTACAATAAATCTGGATTCAAATTTACAAGTAAGTACAAGTAAGAGGTTTGCTAACAGTTTACATCATAACGAATGTACACCAAGAGAGCTCTTTACTTGGAGTGAAAAGTAAAAAAAATACAATTGTTAATATGCTACCCTGCTACGTAAACTAACAAATCGAAAACTCATCGTGGAATGATCATAAGTGAGCTGCAGAGAGATTATTTTGCTGTCAAACAAATTACTTCATCTTATTCGAGTTTTGATTTAGTAGATCAACAAGATACACTATATAACAGATGGTTTCAGGCTTAACTTTGTGAAACCTTTCCATTTCGGAAAATAAAAGAATAAAATTTGTAAGGTTCACGTAATATATTTAAAAAACATACTCGGGTTTCGTAACACCCACCTGAAATTGTAACCTTGCTACGAAACCCAGGTGGTGTTTTTTTTTATTTGTCAAGTGAATTAGAAAATTCATTTTTTTATTTTCCATAGATTATGCTATCCTACCGTTAAGCATACACCCGCGTTTCTGAGAAAGTTTTTCGTCTTCGCAACGAGGCATAGGAATAATACACCACGGCATATAAGGCTCCAATGTGAACTAAAGCGATTCTAGCGCCCCTCGCTTTGTTGGGAAACTTTTTTGTTCCATGGCGTAGTTAAACGTTACACGTAAATGAACTGCCTTGGGAAAAATTATATCAACTGCTTTGTGTCAGCCCGTTCGGGTATGCCATTGTGGGGAGGGGGGAACGGAGGTCGAAGAATTTTCTCCCAATTTCCACGTCAACAAAAGAGATTTCAGATTAGTGAATACATATGGCGTTGTCACAACAAATACGAGGACCTTCACCTCAGAAATTCCTCTCTTTTTACGTGTCCAGGTTGCTGAATAGCGAGAGCCACTTTTAATACAACTCGGGTCACACGCAGCCGACCTTAAGGAAAAGGTTGAGGAAAGAAAACACAAGTGCCTCGGATACTCGACTGCCTCCAAGACGAAATACGGCAAAGACACCTGCTTACAATGAGACAGGGTGTATTTCTTTGGCGCGACATCAAACAAAGCATTCGTTGCGCACAAGGGGCGGAGAATAAGCTTTTGCCGTGCCGTGCGATAAATACGGCCAAGATGTGGATTTTTGCGCATGAGGTCAGAATTACTTACAGTGTCAGTCTCTATATCGATATTTTTACTGTCAACGATTCACACAATCCCAAATTCCTGAGTTCCATATCTTGATTATCATATTTTTTCCATACTACGATGTATTGGCTTAAACAGTGGAAATATTTGGTCCACTTAAAATCGTTATGGAGAGTATAATCGTTTTAATGAATATCCTTTCATAATAAAGACTCAGGGGATTTTTGAAACTAACCTGACCAAGACTGCATCAGCAATCAGGTACATGTATATTTTCAACAGATTGAAAATTCCGATATGGAACAAAATTCAATAAATATTAGTGGTAGATTTCTTAAAATTGATGAAAACGTTTAAGCATTGGAGTTACGTGCTTTATTAAATATGTTTAACACTCGTGAATAAAAATCTAAGAAAAGATGAGAGATGATTAGCAAAGACATCCTAGTATTGTACACATTCAGGAACTTGAGCTAAATTATGAAATTCTCCCAAAGAAAAAGTAAAATAAGGAACTTCATTACATAATTCACAAGTAACTACAAAATAATCTCTAGATAAGAGCTACCAGGCCTTCAGATATAATCTTTCAGGCCATGGGTGTCCAAAATTTTCAATGTGAGCGCCACATTATAGTTTTCCCTCATTTATGCGGGTCGAAGGATTAAAAAAATCAAAACAATCAAATCAATGTTGGTAATTTAATTTCCTCAAAAATTGGAGTATAAACATTGAAAATTAAAAAATATCTTGTTGGAAAATATCCGGGTGTTGGTAAATATCAGGTTAAACCAAAGAAAATCCTGCCGTCAGTTTTATGCAACCAAATTAGTTAGACGGATGATTTGAATTAAACATTTCATTTAAATCAGGTTCCAGGTTAGATGAGCCAGTTGCAAGAATTTTAAGTAAATACACAGGAATTTGTTTGGCGGGCCGGATGAAATTATGTGTCGGGCTGGATTTGGCGCGGGGGCCATAGTTTGTACACCCCTTTTCTAGACCAATAATTATACCATTGCTTTCGCTTAACCACCAGAATGAAGCACCTCATCGTTGATAGCCATATTTATCGAATTTAATCACCGTAAATTCAATATTATAAAGGAAATTTGAACAACGATGGTCGATGAGGATGATGGCTTTGACGAACCGGACCATTCCAAAACCTAGTTCGCCGAGCTGGCAGGATTAAAATTATTATTAAATGTCACAGAGAGAAAGTTAAGGCATATGTATAATAATCCAAGTACGGAGTATTTCAGAATAGCAATATGAAACGGTATACAAGGGAGGTTAAGAAATCATCTTCTTTTTCTTCCTTCCAGGATTAGGCTACTAGCCTGTTCCGGCTCCACATTACCAACTTTTTCTTGGTCTTCCCATACTTCTCTTGCCAATTGGTTGATATTCAATTGCTTGTTTTGGAATTTTTAAGAAATACAACAGATTACAATAAATGGTTTCCCAAGGCATGCCATAAAATTCTTCGGTCAGTTAAAATATTTATTGTGATATAATTCTATTGTCTTAACATTCCCAGTATATCCTTCGAGGTGTAACTTAAATATAAATAAAGACTTACTATTCATTAATAGTAAATTCTCTTTGACAAAGAACGCGTATTACCCATATCCAACTCATTTTTATATATTTCCCATACTCCAAAATGGGAAAATTCCTTGCTAAATAAAGAGAATATTCACTGAAAAGCATAAATCACAAACGCACACGCTAGAAGATAAACATCACTTCCGGACTAAATACAATTATTGTGAATACTACGAAAAATAGTACCTTTTTAGACTAGATATTTTGAGGAAGGATGCTGCTCCTGGATTAATTAAAAAAAGAAGAAAAACGTAATAAATCTCACCAGAATCGAAACAAGGGAATTAATGCCTTCATGATAACCATGGATGCCGACGCTTCTATTGTAGACGGAGACATCATCTTCTACACATTGGCAAGGGAACATATATTCAAATGATCCGGGCTCCTGTGGAACAAGAAAAGTTGATGTAGGAAAAAATCACTTATTTAGGAATTCGGTGGGTAGCACACAGATGCAAATGCACAGGTGTATGAATATGGTACGCAGTAAAGCATTCATATTCTCGAAAATTATTCGACCCGCAAGACTCGACGCAAGGACGAGCCTAATTACATCTCTCAAAAGAATCTTTGCGAATCCATGGGTGTTTCCCACGAAATTACTAGAATAAGAGCATTTAGTGGGAAGAATAACACACAAATATCATTATGCACATGCATAATAAACTTTGGCAGCATTATCATGGTCCTTTTGTTAGCAATATAAGGCATTTTTCACTTACTGAACTCACATCACAGCATACCGTTGAGTATAGAATCATATGTAATCTGGAGAAAATATTTTTTTTTTAAGTGTAAATAAATTAACTTGGTACAATAAATCAAAACTATTCTGAAAACTAGGAACTAAAAAAAGATTACCTTTAAATTCAAACATTACTTAAACATTTTTGTAAGTCTGACGACGTTCCCAGTAGAAGGAATGAAACGCAATCATTGAAAGTTTACTCCACACATTAGTACACCCAAAGTATACTAAATCATTCTTTGAATGTTCATTCTTCATTTAGTAGAAACAAAGAGCAAGTACTAACTAATATATACGCACGCGCAGCCGAAATAAACTAAAGAAAACCCTTAGAATTTGATCATAATTACGGAAAGGCATAAGTACAGCCCAATTAAATTTTAGACGGCCTGTACTCAAGACCCGTAAAATGCTGAACTCGCATGCATAACGAATTCCAACGTAATTGGAGACAGAATTTGCAGCACTAAATGCAAAGTAACATCTGGTGCACCAATGGTCTATTGCACAAAACAGGTAGTAGACATGCGAATATCTCATAGCAGAAGTGTGGTGGATCCTTCACAGAGAATAATAGCATAAAATAAAAGCTTTCAAAGATGAACTTGTAGATTAAGACCACGAGTAAGATTTTTTTAGTTTAAATTAAATAAGAGTTTAAGCGTGTATGTATAATACGATTGCACTATATCGCCCTTTTTGAGAAAAATTGTTTCAGAAAATTATGATCGCACATTTTCGTCCAAACTTAATCATTAAATGTCCTGAGTTTTGAATAAAATGTAGAAAAGCCTGGATACACAAGAAAAACTGTTTTCAAGGTAACTGCTAAGTGCATCCAAAAATAATTTGCGTTACCATAGTAACTGAGTAGTGGCGACTCCATTTTTATAGAAAAAATTCTATAATTGTCTCCCCTACCACCTCCAGAAGTATTGCACATTCCTGCTGAAACACTCCGTATTTGACTAAATGAGAATTTACGCATAAGGCCGATTAGTGAAAAAAACAGCAGACAGAACGTGATACTTGCGCTAAATAACAAGTAAAAATGGTATTGAGACGGAGTTGTAGACAATTCCTTAAAGGGAAGAAAATATACGCGATCATCAAATAAATCAGATTGAACTTCGAATTAAAAGCTAGCGCAGCCCTAAAAATATCTCTCCTGGTTTGAGAATTCTGTGTACACGAATAATGAACACATATTTTTCACTTCTTAAGCGACTAATTTTCTTCCGGCAGTCGGAAATAACGAGCATAAACTTCTCATTATTACATGAAAGAAAAGAAAAATCCTTAAAGCATTCCGACTTCTCGGTCCACTCCTTCCTTTCGCCCACTTTGTGGTGGTAATGATGATAAAGCTAAAGGGAAACATCGGAAGCAAAAAGAAACGCTTTTTACTGAGGGGAGTATTAAGACAACTTTTTTATCCCTGGAAAAGAGGGCATTCCACGGAGGGGGACCTGAAGTACTTCTATTTTTAAAATGAACAATGATCTAGATGAGATGAAACAATTAAGTTTCGTAATGGAAAAAATAAAGAAAGCACGGAATGTCGAGGAATGAATATTTCTATCGTTTCTATCAAATGGGCAAGGTGGTTCACGAGCCTTTAAGCTTAAAGCCATTATTATACAATTTTTTTTCTATTCTTACTCAAGTTATTGTGATGTTTTCAACGATGATTCAGCTCCTTTTCCAACTTCTTTAACCCCAAACCACAGATGCATGATAATACTCCACTTAACATTTTGACATACCTACAGTAAGACAATTTTTATAACATCATTTTTCTCCTCTAACATAATTAATGGAACTATTCAATGTGTGCGCTTGCTTCCAGAAGAATTTTGAGAACACCGATTATAGTTGGACACCATAATGTGATTTTTTTTTAATTCTCATCAAATAACACAGAACTATTTTCAGTTTTCTGGAATTTGAAGCTATCACCATCCAGGGAATGAAAGAAATTTTAATATAATCCCCCTTTTATTATCGTATACATTTTAAATTTACATTACTACCTGAATAAGCATAGAAGTAAGGAAACAATTCATCAGATGCTACGCATGGAGCAAGCTCCTA
This sequence comes from Ischnura elegans, assembly GCF_921293095.1. Lineage (NCBI taxonomy): Eukaryota > Metazoa > Arthropoda > Insecta > Odonata > Coenagrionidae > Ischnura > Ischnura elegans. Next base: position 47,179,985 of record NC_060254.1, on the reverse strand, counting down.
TATGGAAGCGAGGTTTGGACGTTGACAGCAGCAGAGAAGTCAAGAGTGGAAGCATTCGAAATGTAGTGCTACCGAAGAATTATGAAGATAAAATGGATTGACCGTGTGAGTAACGAGGAAGTGCTAAGAAGAATGGGAGAAAAGAGAAGCCTCCTAAAAACCTTAAGCAGAAGACGGGACAACTTAGTTGGCCACAATTTGAGGCACGACGGTAGAAGGATAGGTGGAAGGGGAAAAGGGCAAGGGACGGCTCCGAATAAGTCACGTAGGACAGGCTATAAAGGATGTAAAAGAGTAGGAATAATTCGCTATGAAAAGGTCAGCGGATAGAAGAGAGGAATGGAAAGCTGCGTCAAACCAATTTTAGGATTGTTGAAAAATGATGATGATGATCTTCATAAGTAAAAATTTATAATTTTTTTATATCTTGGACGACAAACACGAAGATATCGAGCACTAACATTTGAAATGAAATCTATGACTAGGAAATGTGAAAAATGAATTTCATTAACAGGGATAAAAATTGCCAGAAATTTCTTCTTATCAATTCCTCGTTCGATTTCTAAGTCTATAAATATTAATATGTTCATCACATGCCCGCGACTAAAGTAAATGTTCATGTAAAAGTGGTGTTACAATCCATTTAGTGCAAAGAGATTTAATATTATCAAGCTATTTACATTGATACAATACTGAATTGGTACTTTATATCTTGTAGTAAAACAAAATTGTGTGAATGGCGATTATGATAAATAAGTGGCCAATTTTCCTCTTGGATCAACTTTTATTGACATCTAGTTTCGATAGTGAAAGCAAGAATAAAAAATGACTCATAATTGAATGCAAAACGACATACAATTGCCGAAACTAGTTGATATCCATCTCACAACTAAGCAATCCCACCATGTCGACTGTAATAGCTTGTAATGGAAGGGTTGTATACTAAGTCCACTTTCATCGTGAAATTCTAAATGTACTTTTTTACTATTGTGTTACTGGGGGCCCGAATCTTCCTTTTCCTAGACTTGTAGCATTAAAAAAGTCTATTTTCTTATCCGCGAGCAGAGTGCAGGCACATACTAATAGAGATGGCTTCACCTTCAATTTAGACTAGAAGAATCTACTCAATTAATTTCTTGCACTGTCTCTCTGCCCTTGATATAGCAAAGGACAGTAAAAATTTTCACTGATTATAACAACAAAGAGTTGAAAATGTCTTACTAACTGACTAGAAATTGACGAATGAGTTGCGAAACCAGTAGCCAATAAAACTTATGTTCATTTAAATACACATAATATTGAAACTCGTGACAAAAAATATTTACCATACTATGAATAACACTTATAACCAGCATGAAAATTGCCAATCAATCATTCGAACACATATTGAAACAGATCTATATCGCGAATCGTAGTGCTTACTTTTATAATGGAATGGCTGCGAGCAATAAAAAAAATCACGGGAAATATAAAATGAAATCTTTAACCTCATGTTAATTATCTTAAAAGGACAAAGTCATAATATTGCAGATATCTGATGGTGATCTATGGCTGGGGGAAATGTAGGTACAATAATCTGATAAAACAAAAAAATCGCGGGATATATAACATGCAATGTTTAACCTCACGTTAATTATCTTAAACGACGAACAAAATCGTACTCTTGCAGATCTCTCATGGTGATCTATGACTAGGGGAAATGGAGGTACTATAATCTGATAATGAAAACTCCTCTAGGCAAACGGAGCACTTAAAAAATTCAATTTTCTTCTTCGCGAGCTGGGTGCAGCCATATGCTTGGAGATGGATTCGCGTTCGGTTTCCACGAGATGAATCTACTCGATGAATCTCTTACACTAACTGTCTCTCTCTCTCTCCATCCTGGAGAGGGAGCAAAGGACGATAAAATTTTCCACCGATTGAAACCGTTTAAAGAGAGACGTTTGATGGCTTCCGTACTCCCAGATTGTGTATATATCTCATCTCCTACCCCCCCGTCGTCCACCCCTATAGCATCATCATCGTGTCTTTCCCTCTTCGGGTGATGTGCACGGAGAGGTGGGGGGAGAATTGCGAGTACGTAGGAGTACGATGTTACTCTCGCAAATTATATTTTTTGATCGGGAAGGAGGAGAAGAATTTCATAATCGAACGTTAATGTGATGGGCGGGTGCCGCACATAAACAAACTAAAGGGCTTTGGATGAGATCGAGTCTGGTAGAGATAGGCAGAAGATACTCGCGCGCTGAGATGGGAGAGGAGGGTATTATCTACGCTATAGTTAGTGCCAATATTTTTTCTAGCCATAGATCAGCATAAAAGATCTGTGGGAATACAATTTGTCGGGCGTTTATGATTATTAATTTAAAAGTAACTTGTCAAGCAACATTTAATTTCACCGTTTAAAAGTTCAGCGATTGTAAAATCAAATTTATATATATATTTCACATACTCATCAGTAAATAATGAACGAGCATATCATGCTGCGTACGACGAACGAACATAAAAAGACATCGGATGCGATCAAGTCTGAAGTAAGTAGGTAGAGTTTACTCGCACGCTGAGATGGAAAAGGAAAATTTCTATGCAATAGTATTTCTATTTCTTCTAGCCTTAGAAAACCATCTGAGCTTCGTAAAAGTACAACTTTTCCGGCGTTTATGATTATTAACTTCAAAGTTATCTACCGGACAAAACTTAATTTCATCGTCTAAAAGTTCGTAGATTGTGGTTTCGCCTTTATAAGATAATTTCTCTCACTCATCCGTAAATGATGGACGAACTAAAGGGTTTTGAATGCGATCGAATCTGAGAAGGTAAGTGGAGAATACTCTCACGCTGACACGGGAGAGGAGGATAATATCTATGATAAAGTTAGTACCTCTTTTTCTCTCAGCTATAGATCACCATCAGAGCTCGTCAAGAGTACAACGTGTCCGAGATTTAAGATTATAAATTTCATAGTAAATTACCGGGAAAATTTTCATTTTACCGCATAAAAGTTCGTAGATTGCGAAATAACGTTGATAGCATCTATTCACTCACTCATCGGTAAATGAAAAACCATTGCAAACTACTTACGAAGAACTACCATAAAAATACATCGGATATGATCAAGTTTGGAATGGGTAGGAATATGGTCGTACGCTGAGATGGTAGAAGAGAATAATTCCTAAACTATTGTACCTCTGTTTCCTAGCCATGGATCATCATTATAGCTCTGGAAAAACATACTTTCGTTCGACGAATAATTGCTCCCTAATTAATCTCAGTAAGATAACAGGTAAAATTTAATTTCAACGTTTAAAATATCACCTCTATAGAATCAATTATTTAACTCATCAGTAAATGATGATTGTATATTTCACATTGCTCACGAGGAACGAGTATTAAAAGACTGGAAGCGATCCAGGCTGGAATAGCTAGGTAGAAGATATTGGCACGCCGATATCACTCTTTCTAAGCCCACGGTTCCTCTGTATTTCCAAACAATACATCATCGTTAAAGCTGAGTGAGGGCAAAATTGCCTTGGTGAATTATGACGGTTAATTTCTCCTGCATTTCATCGCACGAAGAGCGATAAAATTTAATTTATTCTTTAAAATTTTCAAAAATAGTGGGCTCTCGTTCGCAATAACACTGCATTTAGTCGTCGATAAAAGATAAACGCATATTTCATACTGTATATGAGGGACAGATAATCATAGACTATGGATGTGGGAGAATCCATAGAAGATAGACGATTTACAAAACTGAGAGAACAGGAAACTTTGCACTAATCAGACTTTCTAAACACGATTTACCTCGAAGTATTTCCAAGATATTGATCAAAATTGAGTCGCCCAATGAAAAAAAATCGTTTCGCGCATTTTACTTCACCAATTCATCACAAGGCAGAAACTACTTCATTCAAAAACCTCTAACTGCACAAGATATACCTCAGCATTGCGATACAGACAGCAACCATGTTCTATGGTTGATTAGAAAAAGATTCAACCACTAGGACCAACAATAAACTAAGGACAGTTATCCCTAACATTGAAAATTACCATAATTTTATTTTGGAGAGAAGCTATAATGGCTTTACAGTAAGACGCCTCAATAGATAGATCAATAACAAAAACTTTCTCTCCCACTGCATATCAAGCAAGCGAAGTGAAATGTAATTGCATAAATTAGGCAGGCGATATAGGAAGATGGGAGAACAGGATATTTATCACATACTTTTTCACCTAGACGTTTCCTACCTTTCTATTTTTCTGACCATAGATCACTATTAAATGCTTTCCGGTCAAATTAATCGAATCGATCGTCCTAGATACAATATTTCTCTGGAACTTCAAATTAAAATTTCTCGGTAAAAATTTAATTTCTTTTACTTTCATATAAACAACCGCATATCACATACCGTGACTATTCGCGAAGAGATAGATGCATTTTCCAGACGACTCATGGTTGATTAAACTCAATCGATTATTGATGCTATCGAATAGTAATGCGGTGATGGGAAAATAAAAAGATTGTCAGCAAACAGAAATTCCTCCATGTATTTCAGTGCTCTATTTCCCGTGCATGTATCATAACTTTAAAGTTACTTAACCGATACTATGGTGTTGGTTGACTGTGAAGTGTAATTGCAATGTATGATAAGTGAAATTACTTTTTCCGTTATCACATCAACGATTGTGAAAACATGTCCAAATAATCACCTCTAACTCCTTCGTATGCAACGAATATATATTTCAGACCACTGACGAGGGATGAGCATTGGGATGCAAAAAAGTCAAGAACAGATTGGCAGACGATTTGCAAGGACGGAGAAAAGGAAATTTCTCGCAAATCAGACGTTTATAAAATCGCACCACCACAGTATTTCCTGGTCATCACATGTAAGGAGGTTGAAACGAAACTTACTGTTAGTATATGTCTTTTTCATGAAATTTTCAAAACATAATAAGCTTTCTGTGCGATATTATTTTGGCAATCACATTTGAATTCCATTGCAACATCAGGATTTTGCAATAGGTCTCAAGTAAGAGCATGCCTTATGATAGGGAAAAAAGTTGATTACTGCTAGAATATACATGCTATTTTGGGAAATTAAACTAATATAATATATGTTTATGCCATTGTAATATAACTTAGGCTCATCACCGAAGTATTTTTGGAGTTATACCAAAATAAATGCCTTTATAATTACGTAATTGAAATAAAATCACGCAAGTGGTAAAAAATAGAGCTACTGCTAGGGGTCAACCCAGATATCTGAACAAAATATCAATTTAAAATATGAGGATTGGATAATGAAATTATTTGTACTCAATTTTACTTTTATATCTCGATGGATATCGGCTAAAATGGCAAAAATATAAAACAAATTTTGTGAGAGTTATTTGTTTAGAATAGTGTGGTAGCGAATCCACTTCCGTAATGACATAAAACGTAGGGGCAGAGCATGCAACCAAGAATAGGCATGGATAATAACTGCAGTAAACCAACGCTAGGATTCTAATACTAGAGCTGTCATTCTCCTTCGTAGTAAAAATAAAAGCGAACAATATAAAGAGATGAGTTTCTTTCATCTTCATGTAAGCATCTGTCACAGTTTAAAAATTACTCTCCACCAGTCCTCATAGGTTTCTGACTTCTACGATAGAACAGTGTAGGAAAGGGTCTACACTGATGTACACGAAGAGCATAAGGTTTTCCTTGAAAGAGAGAGAGACAGTTTTTCTAAAATTTTTTTGCTGCATTTTTATTTTCAATCTACTTGAAACCACGGAGCAAGCTGAGCAATTATCAGGAAAAAGCAAAGAACGCATTAACGCTTGTTTTTTTTCACTCAATTCTTTAAAACGATGCTGCCAACACACACGCACACGCTATATGGTAGGTAAAGCTTGAAAATTATTCTAACGCGAATGAAAAGTGTATACTTTTGCTGGTTAATATCTTGGAGAATTAAAATCTTGTTTGTATCATAGCTGGCATAAAATTTAAGATGGGTTAATAAGGGCTGATAGATATCGAGTGGGTACAACGTAGAGAAAGGAAAAAATCCGAAGATCCAAGCGCGATGTTGAGGATATTTTCCATATTGAAATAAGCACTTGCAATTTTCCACTGTTATAAAATTTATTTAAGCCTAGATTTTGACGTTACCGCATCATCTTTAAGATACAAAATCGTTCATAATGGTGTGTAGTGCATTGAATTTAAACGATTATAATTGGTTTAAAATTGTATAAATTCCATGCATCACATACCTTAATCTTCAAGGTACAAAATTGTTCAAAATGGTGTGTAGTGCATGAAATGTATACAATTTTATCCAATTACTTAAAATTTTATAAATTGGATACACTACGCACTATTATGAACGAAATTTGTTCATTGACGATGATGTAGTAACGTGGAAACCCAAGTACAAATTTCGTTCATAATAGTGCGTAGTGCATCCAATTTATATAATTCTAATTTGATAAAAATTGTATACATTCCATGCACTACACAACATTTTGAACAATTTTGTACCTTGAAGGTTATGGTACCTATGTAGTGCATGCAATTCATACATTTTTAACCGGTAAAAGATGTATGAATTAGATGCACTGCGCACCATTTCGAACTGTTATATACCTTAAAGATGATGGTATGTATTGCATGCAATTCATACCATTTTAACCGGTTAAAAACTGCATAAATTGCGTGAAATTACACACCATTTTAAACAATTTTGTACCCTTAAGACGGAGTACTAATATCGAAACCTGGGTCGGAATAAATTTTTATAATCGTGGAAAATAGAACGTGTTCATTTCAACTTAGAGAAAGAGATAGGACAACTCAATTAAGCCGCGGAAACATATTGGAGGGATGAGGGAGCACTCTTGATTTTTACGTTCATCGGTTATCCATTCCTCCGATCCAAACGCACTGCCGTCCCCTTCAATTCCCATCTACCGTTGCAGAGAGACCCCCTTTTAATGCTCCCCGTCGTCTCCTTCCCTGCACATCACCCCAAACCCCTTCCCGAAGCTTTTTAATTTCGTTTTAATCTCCGCATCGGGCCGACAATCTTGCGTAGTGCCACTCCATCCTCTACCCCCCTCCCCTCCTCGCCCTCCTCACTCACCCTTCGACCTTCATCCAATCTTAACCCTTCACCCCACAGCCACGTCTTTCCCACCCCCCTCTCTCGGACTTCCTTGTTTTTCACTCTCTCCTCTCCCTTCATTTACACAATATGATTTCCCGGAGAACACTACGGAGGTATAAAGACATATTGGTTTTCTTTTACGTTCCCATTCAAAATTCTTGCATAAATTTTCTTAATATCGTTAGTATTGCAAATACTTATATAAAAGTCGTTCAGTATTGTTACTGTATTGTTGTTACTCCTACAAGATTTCTTGCTGGGATTCCAGGATCAGACATACCGTGGCGATGACTCGGTTAGTTTCATTTTGAAATAATTAAAACTCGATTAACTGCCTTTTTATATAGCATTACTGATTAATTTCGAAATAAATAATTAATTTAGAAATAAAATCTTATATGTCCGTACATAATTCTGCATTTTGCGTTCAACGGCGAAACCTATCTCTTACGATCAGTCAAACAGCAACTGTCCAAGAACTTATGTGTTTAAGCGATGAATGTCCTTCCTCAGAGGTTAGCCGTAGAAAATTACCTTTCTTTATATTTGCATGGTTCTATACTTACTTTAAGAACAATGTTTGGTCTCCCTTATGATATGATGCATATAATTATCCGCAGAGACAACTGCGAAGGTAAAGAGTTTTGGTTTTCTTCTATGATTATATTCAAATTTCTTATGTAAATTTTCTGAAGATTATTAGTATTACAACTTATATAAAATTCATACGGTATTGTTTTTATTGCCACAAGATTTCTGATTGGGACTACAGGATCAGAAATATCGAGGCATTGACTCCATTCATTTCGGTAAGAAATAGTATAACACTGGTAAGTACACGAGCACAGTATTTTCCCATATAATTCTGAATTATACTAACGACAGTGGAATCTATCACTTACGGCCATTAAAACAGTGACGGTCCACGAGCATATACTTCGGTGTTTCAGCGAGGGATGACCTTCGTTAGAGGTTAATCGCAGAAAATTACCTATTTTTATATTTGCTTTCTTGCATACGAATATTATGTTGGGTTTCCCTTCATTTACACTGTATAATTTCCCTGAGAATACTACGGAGGTAATGACTTTTGGTTCTTTTTTACATCTCTACTCAGAATTCTAACGAACATTTTATAAATATTATTAGTATTACAAGGACTTATATAAAATTCATACATTATTTAACTGATGAATTCAGGTTTAACTGTGTGAACCTTTCCAATATGGAAAATGTAAGAATAAACTTTTCTGGGCTCATTATTCTATTGAATGAACATAAAACTATGTTTTTACGCATAAAATATTAATTAGATCACTGCCATCGTTTCAACACACTGCGTCATCCTCAGGCCAGAAGATGACGCAGTGCATTGTGTGTCTAAACCATGGTAATGATCTAATAAATATTTTATGTGGAAAAACATTTTAACAGTTTAATTTTCATTCAGTATGAATAAATTCCATAAAGTAACGCCTCAAACCATCAACTCATTATTGTATTTGAACACGCACGACCCGGGTTTCATAACAAAGTTACACGGTCGGGTTACCTCGGTGAACCTAACAAAGTTCATTCATTCATTACTCATCATGCATAATAGCTTTCACTGCAACAAGATTTCTCACTGGGATTCCAGAATCAGACATACTGTGGCATTGATAACATTCTTTTCTTTTAGAAATAGTATAACAGTCGCAAGTACACGTCTCCAATATTTTCCTGTAGAGCTCTGCATTTTACGCACTACGGTTAAACCTGTCACTTACGGTCAGTAAGACACTAACGGTCCAAGAATATATATGTGAATAAGCGAGGGATGTCCTTCGTTAGAGATTATCCGCAGAAAAGTATCTTTATATTTATAAAGTTGTACCCTTCCTTTGTGAATATAATGTCGGGTCTCATGCAGTAATTTTCCTATTATAATGTAAACAAAAGAGACATCGTGGTTTTTGTATGACTGATAAGTACACTAGTTAATTAAAATGTATGCACGTCTGAAACACCTTTTTGAATTACCTTCAACTCCTGTGTTCTCCTCTTCACCCTTCGAATGTCATGGCATCTTGGCCCTTTTTCTCTTCAAGGTTGTTACATCTACCACACAAAATTCCTTTCCTTTTCTTCTCTCGAGCACTACTCTTCATTTACATTATTAATATAGTCCTCTAGATATAACTATGGAGATGAAGTCTTTCGGAATTTCTCGAGATCACTCCCAACCGTATTTACCAACTAGTGAAAGAATAAGAAACATTCTTATTAATTTCAAAAATTATTTTAAAACTAGATTCCTTAATGGAATACTAGAATATCTTTACCAAGAAATTGGATAAATCTACAGTTCATAATGAAATAGTGTCTCAATGCCATGCACTGCTGGGATTAAGACTTGGGCATTTTAAATTGTTATTTCTCTCTACAAATTATTCCACTGATCCATCGCAATAGTTTTACTCAATTTTATTAATTTTATTACTAATTAACAAATGAGGCCTGTCAATGAAAGTCTAAATGGGATAACAGTATATCTTCATAATTTCTGTATAAATATTTTCTTTATAATTAAGGCAAGACTATCACTGGTGTTACAACCCCTTATAAAGATCTTTTTCACTGACACTGAGAGCTAGGTAAGTAGATTTGGGCAGATATACATCGGCAAAACTCAATTTTCTGCTAAGGCCGATACCTTCGAGGGGATTTTAATTAAAAACAAACAAAATATAGCGCAGATGAAACTAATATATACTGGTTGAATCTTCAGGAGTAAGATTTACTTTGTCATAGGGTCTTTTGAATTATAAATTCTAACCAGAATTTTCTAGATCAATACACCATACCTTTGTTTAAAAATCATCAGGATGTAGCACAGTTAACATATCGTTATATTATATTTAACTAAATTCATGAACAAAATGAGACAGAAACTAAATATTTTCCTCGAGAAAAAAAGATTACTCAATAAAAAATGCAGATCAATCCAACTGATAAAGCACGTGAAAAGTTTCGATATAATGCTCACTTTTCATACTGATACGAAGAAAAATTTGTGCTCAAAAACAAGATACAAATCTAAATAAACGCGATCTTGTCATATCAACAGATAGTCAATGAAAGAGCAAAGCCATCGCTATGCCATGCTACTGTCGTAACTACTAAAAAAGCAAGCAAGACAAATTTTTAAATAGCGAATTCAACGAAATTGTTCGCTACGTAATAAAAGAAACAAAACTGTCCAGGACATGATCGTGAATCACATAAATTCAACGCGAGTCTAAAAATAAAGTACCCACGAGATTGTTGTGAGGCAACAACAGATGAGACAATCCATTGTGCACGATATCGCTCAATCTATAACCAGT